>NW_027466538.1:210000-810000 GCF_050575085.1 Anarhichas minor | reverse complement strand
AACATTCTTAAAACGATTCAAACATTCTAAAAGGATTCAAACATTCTAAAAAAGATTCAAACATTCTAAAAACGATTCAAACATTCTAAAAAGATTCAAACATTCTAAAAACGATTCAAACATTCTAAAAAAGATTCAAACATTCTAAAAACGATTCAAACATTCTAAAAAGATCAAACATTCTAAAAACGATTCAAACATTCTAAAAAATTCTAAAAAAGATTCAAACATTCTAAAAGGATTCAAACATTCTAAAAAAGATTCAAACATTCTAAAAGGATTCAAACATTCTAAAAAAGATTCAAACATTCTAAAAACGATTCAAACATTCTAAAAAGATTCAAACATTCTAAAAAAGATTCAAACATTCTAAAAGGATTCAAACATTCTAAAAACGATTCAAACATTCTAAAGACGATTCAAACATTCTAAATAGATCAAACATTCTAAAAAAGATTCAAACATTCTAAAAGGATTCAAACATTCTTAAAACGATTCAAACATTCTAAAAGGATTCAAACATTCTTAAAACGATTCAAACATTCTAAAAACGATTCAAACATTCTAAAAAGATTCAAACATTCTAAAAAGATCAAACATTCTAAAAGGATTCAAACATTCTTAAAACGATTCAAACATTCTAAAAGGATTCAAACATTCTAAAAGGATTCAAACATTCTAAAAACGATTCAAACATTCTAAAAAGATTCAAACATTCTAAAAGGATTCAAACATTCTAAAAGGATTCAAAAATTCTAAAAAAGATTCAAACATTCTAAAAAAGATTCAAACATTCTAAAAACGATTCAAACATTCTAAAAAGATCAAACATTCTAAAAACGATTCAAACATTCTAAAAAATTCTAAAAAAGATTCAAACATTCTAAAAGGATTCAAACATTCTAAAAACGATTCAATCATTCTAAAAACGATTCAAACATTCTAAAAGGATTCAAACATTCTTAAAACGATTCAAACATTCTAAAAAAGATTCAAACATTCTAAAAACGATTCAAACATTCTAAAAACGATTCAAACATTCTAAAAACGATTCAAACATTCTAAAAACGATTCAAACATTCTAAAAAGATTCAAACATTCTAAAAACGATTCACACATTCTAAAAATGATTCAAACATTCTTAAAAATTCTGAAAAAGATTCAAACATTCTAAAAACGATTCACACATTCTAAAAAATTCTAAAAAAGATTCAAACATTCTAAAAGGATTCAAACATTCTTAAAACGATTCAAACATTCTAAAAACGATTCAAACATTCTAAAAACGATTCAAACATTCTAAAAAATTCTAAAAAAGATTCAAACATTCTAAAAGGATTCAAACATTCTTAAAACGATTCAAACATTCTAAAAACGATTCAAACATTCTAAAAACGATTCAAACATTCTAAAAAAGATTCAAACATTCTAAAAGGATTCAAACATTCTAAAAAAGATTCAAACATTCTAAAAGGATTCAAACATTCTTAAAACGATTCAAACATTCTAAAAGGATTCAAACATTCTTAAAACGATTCAAACATTCTAAAAACGATTCAAACATTCTAAAAAGATTCAAACATTCTAAAAAGATCAAACATTCTAAAAGGATTCAAACATTCTTAAAACGATTCAAACATTCTAAAAGGATTCAAACATTCTAAAAGGATTCAAACATTCTAAAAACGATTCAAACATTCTAAAAAGATCAAACATTCTAAAAGGATTCAAACATTCTTAAAACGATTCAAACATTCTAAAAAATTCTAAAAAAGATTCAAACATTCTAAAAGGATTCAAACATTCTAAAAAAGATTCAAACATTCTAAAAACGATTCAAACATTCTAAAAAGATTCAAACATTCTAAAAAAGATTCAAACATTCTAAAAGGATTCAAACATTCTAAAAACGATTCAAACATTCTAAAAAGATTCAAACATTCTAAAAAAGATTCAAACATTCTAAAAGGATTCAAACATTCTAAAAACGATTAAATCATTCTAAAAACGATTCAAACATTCTAAAAACGATTCACACATTCTAAAAATGATTCAAACATTCTTAAAAATTCTAAAAAAGATTCAAACATTCTAAAAGGATTCAAACATTCTAAAAACGATTCAAACATTCTAAAAAGATTCAAACATTCTAAAAGGATTCACACATTCTAAAAACAATTCAAACATTCTAAAAACGATTCAAACATTCTAAAAAGATCAAACATTCTAAAAACAATTCAAACATTCTAAAAACGATTCAAACATTCTAAAAAGATCAAACATTCTAAAAACGATTCAAACATTCTAAAAACGATTCAAACATTCTAAAAACGATTCAAACATTCTAAAAAGATTCAAACATTCTAAAAAGATCAAACATTCTAAAAACGATTCAAACATTCTAAAAAGATCAAACATTCTAAAAACGATTCAAACATTCTAAAAACGATTCAAACATTCTAAAAACGATTCAAACATTCTAAAAAGATCAAACATTCTAAAAACGATTCAAACATTCTAAAAACGATTCAAACATTCTAAAAACGATTCAAACATTCTAAAAAGATCAAACATTCTAAAAACGATTCAAACATTCTAAAAACGATTCAAACATTCTAAAAAATTCTAAAAACGATTCAAACATTCTAAAAACGATTCAAACATTCTAAAAAGATTCAAACATTCTAAAAACGATTCAAACATTCTAAATAGATCAAACATTCTAAAAACGATTCAAACATTCTAAAAAGATTCAAACATTCTAAAAACGATTCAAACATTCTAAAAAGATCAAACATTCTAAAAACGATTCAAACATTCTAAAAAGATTCAAACATTCTAAAAACGATTCAAACATTCTAAAAAGATCAAACATTCTAAAAACGATTCAAACATTCTAAAAAGATTCAAACATTCTAAAAACGATTCAAACATTCTAAAAACGATTCAAACATTCTAAAAAGATCAAACATTCTAAAAACGATTCAAACATTCTAAAAACGATTCAAACATTCTAAAAACGATTCAAACATTCTAAAAACGATTCAAACATTCTAAAAAGATCAAACATTCTAAAAACAATTCAAACATTCTAAAAACGATTCAAACATTCTAAAAGGATTCAAACATTCTTAAAACGATTCAAACATTCTAAAAGGATTCAAACATTCTTAAAACGATTCAAACATTCTTAAAACGATTCAAACATTCTAAAAGGATTCAAACATTCTTAAAACGATTCAAACATTCTAAAAAATTCTAAAAAAGATTCAAACATTCTAAAAGGATTCAAACATTCTAAAAAAGATTCAAACATTCTAAAAACGATTCAAACATTCTAAAAAGATTCAAACATTCTAAAAAAGATTCAAACATTCTAAAAGGATTCAAACATTCTAAAAACGATTCAAACATTCTAAAGACGATTCAAACATTCTAAATAGATCAAACATTCTAAAAACGATTCAAACATTCTAAAAAATTCTAAAAAAGATTCAAACATTCTAAAAGGATTCAAACATTCTTAAAACGATTCAAACATTCTAAAAGGATTCAAACATTCTAAAAAAGATTCAAACATTCTAAAAACGATTCAAACATTCTAAAAAGATTCAAACATTCTAAAAACGATTCAAACATTCTAAAAAAGATTCAAACATTCTAAAAACGATTCAAACATTCTAAAAAGATCAAACATTCTAAAAACGATTCAAACATTCTAAAAAATTCTAAAAAAGATTCAAACATTCTAAAAGGATTCAAACATTCTAAAAAAGATTCAAACATTCTAAAAGGATTCAAACATTCTTAAAACGATTCAAACATTCTAAAAGGATTCAAACATTCTTAAAACGATTCAAACATTCTAAAAACGATTCAAACATTCTAAAAAGATTCAAACATTCTAAAAACGATTCAAACATTCTAAAAAAGATTCAAACATTCTAAAAACGATTCAAACATTCTAAAAAGATCAAACATTCTAAAAACGATTCAAACATTCTAAAAAGATCAAACATTCTAAAAACGATTCAAACATTCTAAAAACGATTCAAACATTCTAAAAAATTCTAAAAACGATTCAAACATTCTAAAAAGATTCAAACATTCTAAAAACGATTCAAACACATTCTAAAAACGATTCAAACATTCTAAAAACGATTCAAACATTCTAAAAAGATCAAACATTCTAAAAACAATTCAAACATTCTAAAAACGATTCAAACATTCTAAAAAGATCAAACATTCTAAAAACAATTCAAACATTCTAAAAACGATTCAAACATTCTAAAAAGATCAAACATTCTAAAAACGATTCAAACATTCTAAAAACGATTCAAACATTCTAAAAACGATTCAAACATTCTAAAAAGATTCAAACATTCTAAAAAGATCAAACATTCTAAAAACGATTCAAACATTCTAAAAAGATCAAACATTCTAAAAACGATTCAAACATTCTAAAAACGATTCAAACATTCTAAAAACGATTCAAACATTCTAAAAAGATCAAACATTCTAAAAACGATTCAAACATTCTAAAAACGATTCAAACATTCTAAAAACGATTCAAACATTCTAAAAACGATTCAAACATTCTAAAAAGATTCAAACATTCTAAAAACGATTCAAACATTCTAAATAGATCAAACATTCTAAAAACGATTCAAACATTCTAAAAAGATTCAAACATTCTAAAAACGATTCAAACATTCTAAAAAGATCAAACATTCTAAAAACGATTCAAACATTCTAAAAACGATTCAAACATTCTAAAAAGATCAAACATTCTAAAAACGATTCAAACATTCTAAAAACGATTCAAACATTCTAAAAACGATTCAAACATTCTAAAAAGATTCAAACATTCTAAAAAGATCAAACATTCTAAAAACGATTCAAACATTCTAAAAAGATCAAACATTCTAAAAACGATTCAAACATTCTAAAAACGATTCAAACATTCTAAAAACGATTCAAACATTCTAAAAAGATCAAACATTCTAAAAACGATTCAAACATTCTAAAAACGATTCAAACATTCTAAAAACGATTCAAACATTCTAAAAAGATCAAACATTCTAAAAACGATTCAAACATTCTAAAAACGATTCAAACATTCTAAAAAGATTCAAACATTCTAAAAACGATTCAAACATTCTAAATAGATCAAACATTCTAAAAACGATTCAAACATTCTAAAAAGATTCAAACATTCTAAAAACGATTCAAACATTCTAAAAAGATCAAACATTCTAAAAACGATTCAAACATTCTAAAAAGATTCAAACATTCTAAAAACGATTCAAACATTCTAAAAAGATCAAACATTCTAAAAACGATTCAAACATTCTAAAAAGATTCAAACATTCTAAAAACGATTCAAACATTCTAAAAACGATTCAAACATTCTAAAAAGATCAAACATTCTAAAAACGATTCAAACATTCTAAAAACGATTCAAACATTCTAAAAACGATTCAAACATTCTAAAAACGATTCAAACATTCTAAAAAGATCAAACATTCTAAAAACAATTCAAACATTCTAAAAACGATTCAAACATTCTAAAAACGATTCAAACATTCTAAAAAGATCAAACATTCTAAAAACGATTCAAACATTCTAAAAACGATTCAAACATTCTAAAAACGATTCAAACATTCTAAAAAGATTCAAACATTCTAAAAAGATCAAACATTCTAAAAACGATTCAAACATTCTAAAAAATTCTAAAAACGATTCAAACATTCTAAAAAGATCAAACATTCTAAAAACGATTCAAACATTCTAAAAACGATTCAAACATTCTAAAAAATTCTAAAAACGATTCAAACATTCTAAAAAGATTCAAACATTCTAAAAACGATTCAAACATTCTAAAAAAGATTCAAACATTCTAAAAACGATTCAAACATTCTAAAAACGATTCAAACACATTCTAAAAACGATTCAAACATTCTAAAAACGATTCAAACATTCTAAAAAGATCAAACATTCTAAAAACGATTCAAACATTCTAAAAACGATTCAAACATTCTAAAAACGATTCAAACATTCTAAAAAGATCAAACATTCTAAAAACGATTCAAACATTCTAAAAACGATTCAAACATTCCAAAAAATTCTAAAAAAGATTCAAACATTCTAAAAGGATTCAAACATTCTAAAAACGATTCAAACATTCTAAAAGGATTCAAACATTCTAAAAAAGATTCAAACATTCTAAAAACGATTCAAACATTCTAAAAAGATTCAAACATTCTAAAAACGATTCAAACATTCTAAAACGATTCAAACATTCTTAAAACGATTCAAACATTCTAAAAGGATTCAAACATTCTAAAAAATTCTAAAAAAGATTCAAACATTCTAAAAGGATTCAAACATCCTTAAAACGATTCAAACATTCTAAAAACGATTCAAACATTCTAAAAAAGATTCAAACATTCTAAAAGGATTCAAACATTCTTAAAACGATTCAAACATTCTAAAAACGATTCAAACATTCTAAAAACGATTCAAACATTCTAAAAAATTCTAAAAAAGATTCAAACATTCTAAAAGGATTCAAACATTCTAAAAAAGATTCAAACATTCTAAAAAAGATTCAAACATTCTAAAAGGATTCAAACATTCTAAAAAAGATTCAAACATTCTAAAAACGATTCAAACATTCTAAAAACGATTCAAACATTCTAAAAACGATTCAAACATTCTAAAAACGATTCAAACATTCTAAAAACGATTCAAACATTCTAAAAAGATTCAAACATTCTAAAAACGATTCACACATTCTAAAAATGATTCAAACATTCTTAAAAATTCTGAAAAAGATTCAAACATTCTAAAAACGATTCACACATTCTAAAAAATTCTAAAAAAGATTCAAACATTCTAAAAGGATTCAAACATTCTTAAAACGATTCAAACATTCTAAAAACGATTCAAACATTCTAAAAACGATTCAAACATTCTAAAAACGATTCAAACATTCTAAAAAATTCTAAAAAAGATTCAAACATTCTAAAAGGATTCAAACATTCTTAAAACGATTCAAACATTCTAAAAACGATTCAAACATTCTAAAAACGATTCAAACATTCTAAAAAAGATTCAAACATTCTAAAAGGATTCAAACATTCTAAAAAAGATTCAAACATTCTAAAAGGATTCAAACATTCTTAAAACGATTCAAACATTCTAAAAGGATTCAAACATTCTTAAAACGATTCAAACATTCTTAAAACGATTCAAACATTCTAAAAGGATTCAAACATTCTTAAAACGATTCAAACATTCTAAAAAATTCTAAAAAAGATTCAAACATTCTAAAAGGATTCAAACATTCTAAAAAAGATTCAAACATTCTAAAAACGATTCAAACATTCTAAAAAGATTCAAACATTCTAAAAAAGATTCAAACATTCTAAAAGGATTCAAACATTCTAAAAACGATTCAAACATTCTAAAGACGATTCAAACATTCTAAATAGATCAAACATTCTAAAAACGATTCAAACATTCTAAAAAATTCTAAAAAAGATTCAAACATTCTAAAAGGATTCAAACATTCTTAAAACGATTCAAACATTCTAAAAGGATTCAAACATTCTAAAAAAGATTCAAACATTCTAAAAACGATTCAAACATTCTAAAAAGATTCAAACATTCTAAAAACGATTCAAACATTCTAAAAAAGATTCAAACATTCTAAAAACGATTCAAACATTCTAAAAAGATCAAACATTCTAAAAACGATTCAAACATTCTAAAAAATTCTAAAAAAGATTCAAACATTCTAAAAGGATTCAAACATTCTAAAAAAGATTCAAACATTCTAAAAGGATTCAAACATTCTTAAAACGATTCAAACATTCTAAAAGGATTCAAACATTCTTAAAACGATTCAAACATTCTAAAAACGATTCAAACATTCTAAAAAGATTCAAACATTCTAAAAAGATCAAACATTCTAAAAGGATTCAAACATTCTTAAAACGATTCAAACATTCTAAAAGGATTCAAACATTCTAAAAGGATTCAAACATTCTAAAAACGATTCAAACATTCTAAAAAGATTCAAACATTCTAAAAGGATTCAAACATTCTAAAAGGATTCAAAAATTCTAAAAAAGATTCAAACATTCTAAAAAAGATTCAAACATTCTAAAAACGATTCAAACATTCTAAAAAGATCAAACATTCTAAAAACGATTCAAACATTCTAAAAAATTCTAAAAAAGATTCAAACATTCTAAAAGGATTCAAACATTCTAAAAACGATTCAATCATTCTAAAAACGATTCAAACATTCTAAAAGGATTCAAACATTCTTAAAACGATTCAAACATTCTAAAAAAGATTCAAACATTCTAAAAACGATTCAAACATTCTAAAAACGATTCAAACATTCTAAAAACGATTCAAACATTCTAAAAACGATTCAAACATTCTAAAAAGATTCAAACATTCTAAAAACGATTCACACATTCTAAAAATGATTCAAACATTCTTAAAAATTCTGAAAAAGATTCAAACATTCTAAAAACGATTCACACATTCTAAAAAATTCTAAAAAAGATTCAAACATTCTAAAAGGATTCAAACATTCTTAAAACGATTCAAACATTCTAAAAACGATTCAAACATTCTAAAAACGATTCAAACATTCTAAAAAATTCTAAAAAAGATTCAAACATTCTAAAAGGATTCAAACATTCTTAAAACGATTCAAACATTCTAAAAACGATTCAAACATTCTAAAAACGATTCAAACATTCTAAAAAAGATTCAAACATTCTAAAAGGATTCAAACATTCTAAAAAAGATTCAAACATTCTAAAAGGATTCAAACATTCTTAAAACGATTCAAACATTCTAAAAGGATTCAAACATTCTTAAAACGATTCAAACATTCTAAAAACGATTCAAACATTCTAAAAAGATTCAAACATTCTAAAAAGATCAAACATTCTAAAAGGATTCAAACATTCTTAAAACGATTCAAACATTCTAAAAGGATTCAAACATTCTAAAAGGATTCAAACATTCTAAAAACGATTCAAACATTCTAAAAAGATCAAACATTCTAAAAGGATTCAAACATTCTTAAAACGATTCAAACATTCTAAAAAATTCTAAAAAAGATTCAAACATTCTAAAAGGATTCAAACATTCTAAAAAAGATTCAAACATTCTAAAAACGATTCAAACATTCTAAAAAGATTCAAACATTCTAAAAAAGATTCAAACATTCTAAAAGGATTCAAACATTCTAAAAACGATTCAAACATTCTAAAAAGATTCAAACATTCTAAAAAAGATTCAAACATTCTAAAAGGATTCAAACATTCTAAAAACGATTAAATCATTCTAAAAACGATTCAAACATTCTAAAAACGATTCACACATTCTAAAAATGATTCAAACATTCTTAAAAATTCTAAAAAAGATTCAAACATTCTAAAAGGATTCAAACATTCTAAAAACGATTCAAACATTCTAAAAAGATTCAAACATTCTAAAAGGATTCAAACATTCTAAAAACGATTCAAACATTCTAAAAAGATTCAAACATTCTAAAAACGATTCACACATTCTAAAAAGATTCAAACATTCTAAAAACGATTCAAACATTCTAAAAACGATTCAAACATTCTAAAAAGATTCAAACATTCTAAAAACGATTCAAACATTCTAAAAACGATTCAAACATTCTAAAAGGATTCAAACATTCTAAAAACGATTCAAACATTCTAAAAAGATCAAACATTCTAAAAACGATTCAAACATTCTAAAGACGATTCAAACATTCTAAATAGATCAAACATTCTAAAAACGATTCAAACATTCTAAAAAATTCTAAAAAAGATTCAAACATTCTAAAAGGATTCAAACATTCTTAAAACGATTCAAACATTCTAAAAGGATTCAAACATTCTAAAAAAGATTCAAACATTCTAAAAACGATTCAAACATTCTAAAAAGATTCAAACATTCTAAAAACGATTCAAACATTCTAAAAAAGATTCAAACATTCTAAAAACGATTCAAACATTCTAAAAAGATCAAACATTCTAAAAACGATTCAAACATTCTAAAAAATTCTAAAAAAGATTCAAACATTCTAAAAGGATTCAAACATTCTAAAAACGATTCAATCATTCTAAAAACGATTCAAACATTCTAAAAGGATTCAAACATTCTTAAAACGATTCAAACATTCTAAAAAAGATTCAAACATTCTAAAAGGATTCAAACATTCTAAAAAAGATTCAAACATTCTAAAAACGATTCAAACATTCTAAAAAGATCAAACATTCTAAAAACGATTCAAACATTCTAAAAGGATTCAAACATTCTAAAAAAGATTCAAACATTCTAAAAGGATTCAAACATTCTAAAAAATTCTAAAAAAGATTCAAACATTCTAAAAGGATTCAAACATTCTTAAAACGATTCAAACATTCTAAAAACGATTCAAACATTCTAAAAAAGATTCAAACATTCTAAAAGGATTCAAACATTCTTAAAACGATTCAAACATTCTAAAAACGATTCAAACATTCTAAAAACGATTCAAACATTCTAAAAACGATTCAAACATTCTAAAAAGATTCAAACATTCTAAAAACGATTCACACATTCTAAAAATGATTCAAACATTCTTAAAAATTCTGAAAAAGATTCAAACATTCTAAAAGGATTCAAACATTCTTAAAACGATTCAAACATTCTAAAAACGATTCAAACATTCTAAAAAATTCTAAAAAAGATTCAAACATTCTAAAAGGATTCAAACATTCTTAAAACGATTCAAACATTCTAAAAACGATTCAAACATTCTAAAAACGATTCAAACATTCTAAAAACGATTCAAACATTCTAAAAAATTCTAAAAACGATTCAAACATTCTAAAAGGATTCAAACATTCTAAAAACGATTCAAACATTCTAAAAAGATCAAACATTCTAAAAACGATTCAAACATTCTAAAAGGATTCAAACATTCTTAAAACGATTCAAACATTCTAAAAGGATTCAAACATTCTAAAAAAGATTCAAACATTCTAAAAACGATTCAAACATTCTAAAAAGATTCAAACATTCTAAAAACGATTCAAACATTCTAAAAAATTCTAAAAAAGATTCAAACATTCTAAAAAAGATTCAAACATTCTAAAAACGATTCAAACATTCTAAAAAGATCAAACATTCTAAAAACGATTCAAACATTCTAAAGACGATTCAAACATTCTAAAAAGATCAAACATTCTAAAAACGATTCAAACATTCTAAACAGATCAAACATTCTAAAAACGATTCAAACATTCTAAAAGGATTCAAACATTCTAAAAAAGATTCAAACATTCTAAAAGGATTCAAACATTCTAAAAAATTCTAAAAAAGATTCAAACATTCTAAAAGGATTCAAACATTCTTAAAACGATTCAAACATTCTAAAAACGATTCAAACATTCTAAAAAAGATTCAAACATTCTAAAAGGATTCAAACATTCTTAAAACGATTCAAACATTCTAAAAGGATTCAAACATTCTTAAAACGATTCAAACATTCTAAAAACGATTCAAACATTCTAAAAAATTCTAAAAACGATTCAAACATTCTAAAAGGATTCAAACATTCTAAAAACGATTCAAACATTCTAAAAAGATCAAACATTCTAAAAACGATTCAAACATTCTAAAAAGATCAAACATTCTAAAAACGATTCAAACATTCTAAAAACGATTCAAACATTCTAAAAAATTCTAAAAAAGATTCAAACATTCTAAAAGGATTCAAACATTCTTAAAACGATTCAAACATTCTAAAAGGATTCAAACATTCTAAAAAAGATTCAAACATTCTAAAAACGATTCAAACATTCTAAAAAGATTCAAACATTCTAAAAACGATTCAAACATTCTAAAAGGATTCAAACATTCTAAAAACGATTCAAACATTCTAAAAAGATCAAACATTCTAAAAACGATTCAAACATTCTAAAGACGATTCAAACATTCTAAAAAGATTCAAACATTCTAAAAACGATTCAAACATTCTAAAAAAGATTCAAACATTCTAAAAACGATTCAAACATTCTAAAAAGATCAAACATTCTAAAAACGATTCAAACATTCTAAAAAATTCTAAAAACGATTCAAACATTCTAAAAGGATTCAAACATTCTAAAAACGATTCAAACATTCTAAAAAGATCAAACATTCTAAAAACGATTCAAACATTCTAAAGACGATTCAAACATTCTAAATAGATCAAACATTCTAAAAACGATTCAAACATTCTAAAAAATTCTAAAAAAGATTCAAACATTCTAAAAGGATTCAAACATTCTTAAAACGATTCAAACATTCTAAAAGGATTCAAACATTCTAAAAAAGATTCAAACATTCTAAAAACGATTCAAACATTCTAAAAAGATTCAAACATTCTAAAAACGATTCAAACATTCTAAAAACGATTCAAACATTCTAAAAAGATCAAACATTCTAAAAACGATTCAAACATTCTAAAAAATTCTAAAAACGATTCAAACATTCTAAAAGGATTCAAACATTCTAAAAACGATTCAAACATTCTAAAAAGATCAAACATTCTAAAAACGATTCAAACATTCTAAAGACGATTCAAACATTCTAAATAGATCAAACATTCTAAAAACGATTCAAACATTCTAAAAAGATTCAAACATTCTAAAAACGATTCAAACATTCTAAAAAAGATTCAAACATTCTAAAAACGATTCAAACATTCTAAAAAGATCAAACATTCTAAAAACGATTCAAACATTCTAAAAAATTCTAAAAAAGATTCAAACATTCTAAAAGGATTCAAACATTCTAAAAACGATTCAATCATTCTAAAAACGATTCAAACATTCTAAAAGGATTCAAACATTCTTAAAACGATTCAAACATTCTAAAAAAGATTCAAACATTCTAAAAGGATTCAAACATTCTAAAAAAGATTCAAACATTCTAAAAGGATTCAAACATTCTAAAAAATTCTAAAAAAGATTCAAACATTCTAAAAGGATTCAAACATTCTTAAAACGATTCAAACATTCTAAAAACGATTCAAACATTCTAAAAAAGATTCAAACATTCTAAAAGGATTCAAACATTCTTAAAACGATTCAAACATTCTAAAAACGATTCAAACATTCTAAAAACGATTCAAACATTCTAAAAACGATTCAAACATTCTAAAAAGATTCAAACATTCTAAAAACGATTCACACATTCTAAAAATGATTCAAACATTCTTAAAAATTCTGAAAAAGATTCAAACATTCTAAAAGGATTCAAACATTCTTAAAACGATTCAAACATTCTAAAAACGATTCAAACATTCTAAAAAATTCTAAAAAAGATTCAAACATTCTAAAAGGATTCAAACATTCTTAAAACGATTCAAACATTCTAAAAACGATTCAAACATTCTAAAAACGATTCAAACATTCTAAAAACGATTCAAACATTCTAAAAAATTCTAAAAACGATTCAAACATTCTAAAAGGATTCAAACATTCTAAAAACGATTCAAACATTCTAAAAAGATCAAACATTCTAAAAACGATTCAAACATTCTAAAAGGATTCAAACATTCTTAAAACGATTCAAACATTCTAAAAGGATTCAAACATTCTAAAAACGATTCAAACATTCTAAAAAATTCTAAAAAAGATTCAAACATTCTAAAAAAGATTCAAACATTCTAAAAACGATTCAAACATTCTAAAAAGATCAAACATTCTAAAAACGATTCAAACATTCTAAAGACGATTCAAACATTCTAAAAAGATCAAACATTCTAAAAAATTCTAAAAAAGATTCAAACATTCTAAAAGGATTCAAACATTCTTAAAACGATTCAAACATTCTAAAAGGATTCAAACATTCTAAAAAAGATTCAAACATTCTAAAAACGATTCAAACATTCTAAAAAGATTCAAACATTCTAAAAACGATTCAAACATTCTAAAAGGATTCAAACATTCTAAAAACGATTCAAACATTCTAAAAGGATTCAAACATTCTTAAAACGATTCAAACATTCTAAAAACGATTCAAACATTCTAAAAACGATTCAAACATTCTAAAAACGATTCAAACATTCTAAAAAGATTCAAACATTCTAAAAACGATTCAAACATTCTAAAAAAGATTCAAACATTCTAAAAGGATTCAAACATTCTTAAAACGATTCAAACATTCTAAAAACGATTCAAACATTCTAAAAACGATTCAAACATTCTAAAAAGATTCAAACATTCTAAAAACGATTCACACATTCTAAAAATGATTCAAACATTCTTAAAAATTCTGAAAAAGATTCAAACATTCTAAAAACGATTCACACATTCTAAAAACGATTCAAACATTCTAAAAAATTCTAAAAAAGATTCAAACATTCTAAAAGGATTCAAACATTCTTAAAACGATTCAAACATTCTAAAAACGATTCAAACATTCTAAAAAATTCTAAAAAAGATTCAAACATTCTAAAAGGATTCAAACATTCTTAAAACGATTCAAACATTCTAAAAACGATTCAAACATTCTAAAAACGATTCAAACATTCTAAAAACGATTCAAACATTCTAAAAAATTCTAAAAACGATTCAAACATTCTAAAAGGATTCAAACATTCTAAAAACGATTCAAACATTCTAAAAAGATCAAACATTCTAAAAACGATTCAAACATTCTAAAAAGATCAAACATTCTAAAAACGATTCAAACATTCTAAAAACGATTCAAACATTCTAAAAAATTCTAAAAAAGATTCAAACATTCTAAAAGGATTCAAACATTCTTAAAACGATTCAAACATTCTAAAAGGATTCAAACATTCTAAAAAAGATTCAAACATTCTAAAAACGATTCAAACATTCTAAAAAGATTCAAACATTCTAAAAACGATTCAAACATTCTAAAAAAGATTCAAACATTCTAAAAACGATTCAAACATTCTAAAAAGATCAAACATTCTAAAAACGATTCAAACATTCTAAAAAATTCTAAAAAAGATTCAAACATTCTAAAAAAGATTCAAACATTCTAAAAACGATTCAAACATTCTAAAAAGATCAAACATTCTAAAAACGATTCAAACATTCTAAAGACGATTCAAACATTCTAAAAAGATCAAACATTCTAAAAAATTCTAAAAAAGATTCAAACATTCTAAAAGGATTCAAACATTCTTAAAACGATTCAAACATTCTAAAAGGATTCAAACATTCTAAAAAAGATTCAAACATTCTAAAAACGATTCAAACATTCTAAAAAGATTCAAACATTCTAAAAACGATTCAAACATTCTAAAAGGATTCAAACATTCTAAAAACGATTCAAACATTCTAAAAGGATTCAAACATTCTTAAAACGATTCAAACATTCTAAAAACGATTCAAACATTATAAAAACGATTCAAACATTCTAAAAACGATTCAAACATTCTAAAAAGATTCAAACATTCTAAAAACGATTCAAACATTCTAAAAAAGATTCAAACATTCTAAAAGGATTCAAACATTCTTAAAACGATTCAAACATTCTAAAAACGATTCAAACATTCTAAAAACGATTCAAACATTCTAAAAAGATTCAAACATTCTAAAAACGATTCACACATTCTAAAAATGATTCAAACATTCTTAAAAATTCTGAAAAAGATTCAAACATTCTAAAAACGATTCACACATTCTAAAAACGATTCAAACATTCTAAAAAATTCTAAAAAAGATTCAAACATTCTAAAAGGATTCAAACATTCTTAAAACGATTCAAACATTCTAAAAACGATTCAAACATTCTAAAAAATTCTAAAAAAGATTCAAACATTCTAAAAGGATTCAAACATTCTTAAAACGATTCAAACATTCTAAAAACGATTCAAACATTCTAAAAACGATTCAAACATTCTAAAAACGATTCAAACATTCTAAAAAATTCTAAAAACGATTCAAACATTCTAAAAGGATTCAAACATTCTAAAAACGATTCAAACATTCTAAAAAGATCAAACATTCTAAAAACGATTCAAACATTCTAAAAAGATCAAACATTCTAAAAACGATTCAAACATTCTAAAAACGATTCAAACATTCTAAAAAATTCTAAAAAAGATTCAAACATTCTAAAAGGATTCAAACATTCTTAAAACGATTCAAACATTCTAAAAGGATTCAAACATTCTAAAAAAGATTCAAACATTCTAAAAACGATTCAAACATTCTAAAAAGATTCAAACATTCTAAAAACGATTCAAACATTCTAAAAAAGATTCAAACATTCTAAAAACGATTCAAACATTCTAAAAAGATCAAACATTCTAAAAACGATTCAAACATTCTAAAAGGATTCAAACATTCTAAAAACGATTCAATCATTCTAAAAACGATTCAAACATTCTAAAAGGATTCAAACATTCTTAAAACGATTCAAACATTCTAAAAAAGATTCAAACATTCTAAAAGGATTCAAACATTCTAAAAAAGATTCAAACATTCTAAAAACGATTCAAACATTCTAAAAAGATTCAAACATTCTAAAAACGATTCAAACATTCTAAAACGATTCAAACATTCTTAAAACGATTCAAACATTCTAAAAGGATTCAAACATTCTTAAAACGATTCAAACATTCTAAAAACGATTCAAACATTCTAAAAAAGATTCAAACATTCTAAAAGGATTCAAACATTCTTAAAACGATTCAAACATTCTAAAAGGATTCAAACATTCTAAAAAAGATTCAAACATTCTAAAAACGATTCACACATTCTAAAAACGATTCAAACATTCTAAAAAATTCTAAAAAAGATTCAAACATTCTAAAAAAGATTCAAACATTCTAAAAACGATTCAAACATTCTAAAAAGATCAAACATTCTAAAAACGATTCAAACATTCTAAAAACGATTCAAACATTCTAAAAAATTCTAAAAAAGATTCAAACATTCTAAAAGGATTCAAACATTCTTAAAACGATTCAAACATTCTAAAAGGATTCAAACATTCTAAAAAAGATTCAAACATTCTAAAAACGATTCAAACATTCTAAAAAGATTCAAACATTCTAAAAACGATTCAAACATTCTAAAAAAGATTCAAACATTCTAAAAACGATTCAAACATTCTAAAAAGATCAAACATTCTAAAAACGATTCAAACATTCTAAAAGGATTCAAACATTCTAAAAACGATTCAATCATTCTAAAAACGATTCAAACATTCTAAAAGGATTCAAACATTCTTAAAACGATTCAAACATTCTAAAAAAGATTCAAACATTCTAAAAGGATTCAAACATTCTAAAAAAGATTCAAACATTCTAAAAACGATTCAAACATTCTAAAAAGATTCAAACATTCTAAAAACGATTCAAACATTCTAAAACGATTCAAACATTCTTAAAACGATTCAAACATTCTAAAAGGATTCAAACATTCTTAAAACGATTCAAACATTCTAAAAACGATTCAAACATTCTAAAAAAGATTCAAACATTCTAAAAGGATTCAAACATTCTTAAAACGATTCAAACATTCTAAAAGGATTCAAACATTCTAAAAAAGATTCAAACATTCTAAAAACGATTCACACATTCTAAAAACGATTCAAACATTCTAAAAAATTCTAAAAAAGATTCAAACATTCTAAAAAAGATTCAAACATTCTAAAAACGATTCAAACATTCTAAAAAGATCAAACATTCTAAAAACGATTCAAACATTCTAAAGACGATTCAAACATTCTAAAAAGATCAAACATTCTAAAAACGATTCAAACATTCTAAACAGATCAAACATTCTAAAAACGATTCAAACATTCTAAAAGGATTCAAACATTCTAAAAAAGATTCAAACATTCTAAAAGGATTCAAACATTCTAAAAAATTCTAAAAAAGATTCAAACATTCTAAAAGGATTCAAACATTCTTAAAACGATTCAAACATTCTAAAAACGATTCAAACATTCTAAAAAATTCTAAAAAAGATTCAAACATTCTAAAAGGATTCAAACATTCTTAAAACGATTCAAACATTCTAAAAACGATTCAAACATTCTAAAAACGATTCAAACATTCTAAAAACGATTCAAACATTCTAAAAAATTCTAAAAACGATTCAAACATTCTAAAAGGATTCAAACATTCTAAAAACGATTCAAACATTCTAAAAAGATCAAACATTCTAAAAACGATTCAAACATTCTAAAGACGATTCAAACATTCTAAAAAGATCAAACATTCTAAAAACGATTCAAACATTCTAAAAAGATCAAACATTCTAAAAACGATTCAAACATTCTAAAAACGATTCAAACATTCTAAAAAATTCTAAAAAAGATTCAAACATTCTAAAAGGATTCAAACATTCTTAAAACGATTCAAACATTCTAAAAGGATTCAAACATTCTAAAAAAGATTCAAACATTCTAAAAACGATTCAAACATTCTAAAAAGATTCAAACATTCTAAAAACGATTCAAACATTCTAAAAGGATTCAAACATTCTAAAAAATTCTAAAAAAGATTCAAACATTCTAAAAGGATTCAAACATTCTTAAAACGATTCAAACATTCTAAAAACGATTCAAACATTCTAAAAAAGATTCAAACATTCTAAAAGGATTCAAACATTCTTAAAACGATTCAAACATTCTAAAAACGATTCAAACATTCTAAAAACGATTCAAACATTCTAAAAACGATTCAAACATTCTAAAAAGATTCAAACATTCTAAAAACGATTCACACATTCTAAAAATGATTCAAACATTCTTAAAAATTCTGAAAAAGATTCAAACATTCTAAAAACGATTCACACATTCTAAAAACGATTCAAACATTCTAAAAAATTCTAAAAAAGATTCAAACATTCTAAAAGGATTCAAACATTCTTAAAACGATTCAAACATTCTAAAAACGATTCAAACATTCTAAAAAATTCTAAAAAAGATTCAAACATTCTAAAAGGATTCAAACATTCTAAAAACGATTCAAACATTCTAAAAAATTCTAAAAACGATTCAAACATTCTAAAAGGATTCAAACATTCTAAAAACGATTCAAACATTCTAAAAAGATCAAACATTCTAAAAACGATTCAAACATTCTAAAAAGATCAAACATTCTAAAAACGATTCAAACATTCTAAAAACGATTCAAACATTCTAAAAAATTCTAAAAAAGATTCAAACATTCTAAAAGGATTCAAACATTCTTAAAACGATTCAAACATTCTAAAAGGATTCAAACATTCTAAAAAAGATTCAAACATTCTAAAAACGATTCAAACATTCTAAAAAGATTCAAACATTCTAAAAACGATTCAAACATTCTAAAAAAGATTCAAACATTCTAAAAACGATTCAAACATTCTAAAAAAGATTCAAACATTCTAAAAACGATTCAAACATTCTAAAAAGATCAAACATTCTAAAAACGATTCAAACATTCTAAAAAGATCAAACATTCTAAAAACGATTCAAACATTCTAAAAAGATTCAAACATTCTAAAAACGATTCAAACATTCTAAAAAAGATTCAAACATTCTAAAAACGATTCAATCATTCTAAAAACGATTCAAACATTCTAAAAGGATTCAAACATTCTTAAAACGATTCAAACATTCTAAAAAAGATTCAAACATTCTAAAAGGATTCAAACATTCTAAAAAAGATTCAAACATTCTAAAAACGATTCAAACATTCTAAAAAGATTCAAACATTCTAAAAACGATTCAAACATTCTAAAATGATTCAAACATTCTTAAAACGATTCAAACATTCTAAAAGGATTCAAACATTCTTAAAACGATTCAAACATTCTAAAAACGATTCAAACATTCTAAAAAAGATTCAAACATTCTAAAAGGATTCAAACATTCTTAAAACGATTCAAACATTCTAAAAGGATTCAAACATTCTAAAAAAGATTCAAACATTCTAAAAGGATTCAAACATTCTAAAAAAGATTCAAACATTCTAAAAACGATTCAAACATTCTAAAAAGATTCAAACATTCTAAAAACGATTCAAACATTCTAAAATGATTCAAACATTCTTAAAACGATTCAAACATTCTAAAAGGATTCAAACATTCTTAAAACGATTCAAACATTCTAAAAACGATTCAAACATTCTAAAAAAGATTCAAACATTCTAAAAGGATTCAAACATTCTTAAAACGATTCAAACATTCTAAAAACGATTCAATCATTCTAAAAACGATTCAAACATTCTAAAAAGATTCAAACATTCTAAAAACGATTCACACATTCTAAAAAAGATTCAAACATTCTAAAAGGATTCAAACATTCTTAAAACGATTCAAACATTCTAAAAACGATTCAAACATTCTAAAAACGATTCAAACATTCTAAAAACGATTCAAACATTCTAAAAAGATTCAAACATTCTAAAAACGATTCACACATTCTAAAAACGATTCAAACATTCTAAAAAATTCTAAAAAAGATTCAAACATTCTAAAAGGATTCAAACATTCTTAAAACGATTCAAACATTCTAAAAACGATTCAAACATTCTAAAAAAGATTCAAACATTCTAAAAGGATTCAAACATTCTTAAAACGATTCAAACATTCTAAAAACGATTCAAACATTCTAAAAACGATTCAAACATTCTAAAAACGATTCAAACATTCTAAAAAGATTCAAACATTCTAAAAACGATTCACACATTCTAAAAATGATTCAAACATTCTTAAAAATTCTGAAAAAGATTCAAACATTCTAAAAACGATTCACACATTCTAAAAACGATTCAAACATTCTAAAAAATTCTAAAAAAGATTCAAACATTCTAAAAGGATTCAAACATTCTTAAAACGATTCAAACATTCTAAAAACGATTCAAACATTCTAAAAAATTCTAAAAAAGATTCAAACATTCTAAAAGGATTCAAACATTCTTAAAACGATTCAAACATTCTAAAAACGATTCAAACATTCTAAAAACGATTCAAACATTCTAAAAACGATTCAAACATTCTAAAAAATTCTAAAAACGATTCAAACATTCTAAAAGGATTCAAACATTCTAAAAAAGATTCAAACATTCTAAAGACGATTCAAACATTCTAAAAAATTCTAAAAAAGATTCAAACATTCTAAAAGGATTCAAACATTCTAAAAAAGATTCAAACATTCTAAAAGGATTCAAACATTCTAAAACATTCTAAAAAAGATTCAAACATTCTAAAAGGATTCAAACATTCTTAAAACGATTCAAACATTCTAAAAACGATTCAAACATTCTAAAAAAGATTCAAACATTCTAAAAGGATTCAAACATTCTTAAAACGATTCACACATTCTAAAAACGATTCAAACATTCTAAAAACGATTCAAACATTCTAAAAACGATTCAAACATTCTAAAAAATTCTAAAAACGATTCAAACATTCTAAAAGGATTCAAACATTCTAAAAACGATTCAAACATTCTAAAAAGATCAAACATTCTAAAAACGATTCAAACATTCTAAAGACGATTCAAACATTCTAAAAAGATCAAACATTCTAAAAACGATTCAAACATTCTAAACAGATCAAACATTCTAAAAACGATTCAAACATTCTAAAAACGATTCAAACATTCTAAAAAATTCTAAAAAAGATTCAAACATTCTAAAAAATTCTAAAAAAGATTCAAACATTCTAAAAAGATTCAAACATTCTAAAAACGATTCACACATTCTAAAAAAGATTCAAACATTCTAAAAGGATTCAAACATTCTTAAAACGATTCAAACATTCTAAAAACGATTCAAACATTCTAAAAACGATTCAAACATTCTAAAAAGATTCAAACATTCTAAAAACGATTCACACATTCTAAAAATGATTCAAACATTCTTAAAAATTCTGAAAAAGATTCAAACATTCTAAAAACGATTCACACATTCTAAAAACGATTCAAACATTCTAAAAAATTCTAAAAAAGATTCAAACATTCTAAAAGGATTCAAACATTCTAAAAACGATTCAAACATTCTAAAAACGATTCAAACATTCTAAAAACGATTCAAACATTCTAAAAAATTCTAAAAACGATTCAAACATTCTTAAAAATTCTGAAAAAGATTCAAACATTCTAAAAACGATTCACACATTCTAAAAACGATTCAAACATTCTAAAAAATTCTAAAAAAGATTCAAACATTCTAAAAGGATTCAAACATTCTAAAAACGATTCAAACATTCTAAAAAAGATTCAAACATTCTAAAAGGATTCAAACATTCTAAAAAATTCTAAAAAAGATTCAAACATTCTAAAAGGATTCAAACATTCTAAAAACGATTCAAACATTCTAAAAACGATTCAAACATTCTAAAAGGATTCAAACATTCTTAAAACGATTCAAACATTCTAAAAAAGATTCAAACATTCTAAAAGGATTCAAACATTCTAAAAAAGATTCAAACATTCTAAAAACGATTCAAACATTCTAAAAGGATTCAAACATTCTTAAAACGATTCAAACATTCTAAAAACGATTCAAACATTCTAAAAACGATTCAAACATTCTAAAAACGATTCAAACATTCTAAAAAGATTCAAACATTCTAAAAACGATTCACACATTCTAAAAATGATTCAAACATTCTTAAAAATTCTGAAAAAGATTCAAACATTCTAAAAACGATTCACACATTCTAAAAACGATTCAAACATTCTAAAAAATTCTAAAAAAGATTCAAACATTCTAAAAGGATTCAAACATTCTAAAAACGATTCAAACATTCTAAAAACGATTCAAACATTCTAAAAACGATTCAAACATTCTAAAAAATTCTAAAAACGATTCAAACATTCTTAAAAATTCTGAAAAAGATTCAAACATTCTAAAAACGATTCACACATTCTAAAAACGATTCAAACATTCTAAAAAATTCTAAAAAAGATTCAAACATTCTAAAAGGATTCAAACATTCTAAAAACGATTCAAACATTCTAAAAACGATTCAAACATTCTAAAAACGATTCAAACATTCTAAAAAATTCTAAAAACGATTCAAACATTCTAAAAGGATTCAAACATTCTAAAAACGATTCAAACATTCTAAAAAGATCAAACATTCTAAAAACGATTCAAACATTCTAAAGACGATTCAAACATTCTAAAAAGATCAAACATTCTAAAAACGATTCAAACATTCTAAACAGATCAAACATTCTAAAAACGATTCAAACATTCTAAAAACGATTCAAACATTCTAAAAAATTCTAAAAAAGATTCAAACATTCTAAAAAGATCAAACATTCTAAAAACGATTCAAACATTCTAAAAACGATTCAAACATTCTAAAAGGATTCAAACATTCTAAAAAAGATTCAAACATTCTAAAAACGATTCAAACATTCTAAAAAGATTCAAACATTCTAAAAAAGATTCAAACATTCTAAAAGGATTCAAACATTCTAAAAACGATTCAAACATTCTTAAAACGATTCAAACATTCTAAAAGGATTCAAACATTCTTAAAACGATTCAAACATTCTAAAAACGATTCAAACATTCTAAAAACGATTCAAACATTCTAAAAACGATTCAAACATTCTAAAAAAGATTCAAACATTCTAAAGACGATTCAAACATTCTAAAAAGATCAAACATTCTAAAAACGATTCAAACATTCTAAACAGATCAAACATTCTAAAAACGATTCAAACATTCTAAAAACGATTCAAACATTCTAAAAAATTCTAAAAAAGATTCAAACATTCTAAAAGGATTCAAACATTCTAAAAAAGATTCAAACATTCTAAAAGGATTCAAACATTCTAAAACATTATAAAAAAGATTCAAACATTCTAAAAGGATTCAAACATTCTTAAAACGATTCAAACATTCTAAAAACGATTCAAACATTCTAAAAAAGATTCAAACATTCTAAAAGGATTCAAACATTCTTAAAACGATTCACACATTCTAAAAACGATTCAAACATTCTAAAAACGATTCAAACATTCTAAAAACGATTCAAACATTCTAAAAAATTCTAAAAACGATTCAAACATTCTAAAAGGATTCAAACATTCTAAAAACGATTCAAACATTCTAAAAAGATCAAACATTCTAAAAACGATTCAAACATTCTAAAGACGATTCAAACATTCTAAAAAGATCAAACATTCTAAAAACGATTCAAACATTCTAAACAGATCAAACATTCTAAAAACGATTCAAACATTCTAAAAACGATTCAAACATTCTAAAAAATTCTAAAAAAGATTCAAACATTCTAAAAAATTCTAAAAAAGATTCAAACATTCTAAAAAGATTCAAACATTCTAAAAACGATTCACACATTCTAAAAAAGATTCAAACATTCTAAAAGGATTCAAACATTCTTAAAACGATTCAAACATTCTAAAAAAGATTCAAACATTCTAAAGACGATTCAAACATTCTAAAAAATTCTAAAAAAGATTCAAACATTCTAAAAGGATTCAAACATTCTAAAAAAGATTCAAACATTCTAAAAGGATTCAAACATTCTAAAACATTCTAAAAAAGATTCAAACATTCTAAAAGGATTCAAACATTCTTAAAACGATTCAAACATTCTAAAAACGATTCAAACATTCTAAAAAAGATTCAAACATTCTAAAAGGATTCAAACATTCTTAAAACGATTCACACATTCTAAAAACGATTCAAACATTCTAAAAACGATTCAAACATTCTAAAAACGATTCAAACATTCTAAAAAATTCTAAAAACGATTCAAACATTCTAAAAGGATTCAAACATTCTAAAAACGATTCAAACATTCTAAAAAGATCAAACATTCTAAAAACGATTCAAACATTCTAAAGACGATTCAAACATTCTAAAAAGATCAAACATTCTAAAAACGATTCAAACATTCTAAACAGATCAAACATTCTAAAAACGATTCAAACATTCTAAAAACGATTCAAACATTCTAAAAAATTCTAAAAAAGATTCAAACATTCTAAAAAATTCTAAAAAAGATTCAAACATTCTAAAAAGATTCAAACATTCTAAAAACGATTCACACATTCTAAAAAAGATTCAAACATTCTAAAAGGATTCAAACATTCTTAAAACGATTCAAACATTCTAAAAACGATTCAAACATTCTAAAAACGATTCAAACATTCTAAAAAGATTCAAACATTCTAAAAACGATTCACACATTCTAAAAATGATTCAAACATTCTTAAAAATTCTGAAAAAGATTCAAACATTCTAAAAACGATTCACACATTCTAAAAACGATTCAAACATTCTAAAAAATTCTAAAAAAGATTCAAACATTCTAAAAAGATTCAAACATTCTAAAAACGATTCAAACATTCTAAAAAAGATTCAAACATTCTAAAAGGATTCAAACATTCTAAAAAATTCTAAAAAAGATTCAAACATTCTAAAAGGATTCAAACATTCTAAAAACGATTCAAACATTCTAAAAAGATTCAAACATTCTAAAAACGATTCAAACATTCTAAAAGGATTCAAACATTCTAAAAACGATTCAAACATTCTAAAAAATTCTAAAAAAGATTCAAACATTCTAAAACGATTCAAACATTCTAAAAACGATTCAAACATTCTAAAAACGATTCAAACATTCTAAAAACGATTCAAACATTCTAAAAACGATTCAAACATTCTAAAAAATTCTAAAAACGATTCAAACATTCTAAAAGGATTCAAACATTCTAAAAACGATTCAAACATTCTAAAAAGATCAAACATTCTAAAAACGATTCAAACATTCTAAAGACGATTCAAACATTCTAAAAAGATCAAACATTCTAAAAACGATTCAAACATTCTAAACAGATCAAACATTCTAAAAACGATTCAAACATTCTAAAAACGATTCAAACATTCTAAAAAATTCTAAAAAAGATTCAAACATTCTAAAAAATTCTAAAAAAGATTCAAACATTCTAAAAGGATTCAAACATTCTAAAAAAGATTCAAACATTCTAAAAACGATTCAAACATTCTAAAAAGATTCAAACATTCTAAAAACGATTCAAACATTCTAAAACGATTCAAACATTCTAAAAACGATTCACACATTCTAAAAATGATTCAAACATTCTTAAAAATTCTGAAAAAGATTCAAACATTCTAAAAACGATTCACACATTCTAAAAACGATTCAAACATTCTAAAAAATTCTAAAAAAGATTCAAACATTCTAAAAGGATTCAAACATTCTAAAAACGATTCAAACATTCTAAAAACGATTCAAACATTCTAAAAACGATTCAAACATTCTAAAAAATTCTAAAAACGATTCAAACATTCTTAAAAATTCTGAAAAAGATTCAAACATTCTAAAAACGATTCACACATTCTAAAAACGATTCAAACATTCTAAAAAATTCTAAAAAAGATTCAAACATTCTAAAAGGATTAAAACATTCTAAAAACGATTCAAACATTCTAAAAACGATTCAAACATTCTAAAAACGATTCAAACATTCTAAAAACGATTCAAACATTCTAAAAAATTCTAAAAACGATTCAAACATTCTAAAAGGATTCAAACATTCTAAAAACGATTCAAACATTCTAAAGACGATTCAAACATTCTAAAAAGATCAAACATTCTAAAAACGATTCAAACATTCTAAAAAGATCAAACATTCTAAAAACGATTCAAACATTCTAAACAGATCAAACATTCTAAAAACGATTCAAACATTCTAAAAACGATTCAAACATTCTAAAAAATTCTAAAAAATATTCAAACATTCTAAAAGGATTCAAACATTCTAAAAAAGATTCAAACATTCTAAAAGGATTCAAACATTCTAAAAAATTCTAAAAAAGATTCAAACATTCTAAAAGGATTCAAACATTCTAAAAACGATTCAAACATTCTAAAAAGATTCAAACATTCTAAAAACGATTCAAACATTCTAAAAGGATTCAAACATTCTAAAAACGATTCAAACATTCTAAAAACGATTCAAACATTCTAAAAACGATTCAAACATTCTAAAAAATTCTAAAAACGATTCAAACATTCTAAAAAATTCTAAAAACGATTCAAACATTCTAAAAAGATTCAAACATTCTAAAAAAGATTCAAACATTCTAAAAGGATTCAAACATTCTAAAAAAGATTCAAACATTCTAAAAACGATTCAAACATTCTAAATAGATTCAAACATTCTAAAAACGATTCAAACATTCTAAATAGATTCAAAAATTCTAAAAACGATTCAAACATTCTTAAAAATTCTGAAAAAGATTCAAACATTCTAAAAACGATTCACACATTCTAAAAACGATTCAAACATTCTAAAAAATTCTAAAAAAGATTCAAACATTCTAAAAGGATTCAAACATTCTAAAAACGATTCAAACATTCTAAAAAAGATTCAAACATTCTAAAAGGATTCAAACATTCTAAAAAATTCTAAAAAAGATTCAAACATTCTAAAAGGATTCAAACATTCTAAAAACGATTCAAACATTCTAAAAAGATTCAAACATTCTAAAAACGATTCAAACATTCTAAAAGGATTCAAACATTCTAAAAACGATTCAAACATTCTAAAAACGATTCAAACATTCTAAAAACGATTCAAACATTCTAAAAAATTCTAAAAACGATTCAAACATTCTAAAAAATTCTAAAAACGATTCAAACATTCTAAAAAGATTCAAACATTCTAAAAAAGATTCAAACATTCTAAAAGGATTCAAACATTCTAAAAAAGATTCAAACATTCTAAAAACGATTCAAACATTCTAAAACGATTCAAACATTCTTAAAACGATTCAAACATTCTAAAAGGATTCAAACATTCTTAAAACGATTCAAACATTCTAAAAACGATTCAAACATTCTAAAAACGATTCAAACATTCTAAAAACGATTCAAACATTCTAAAAAAGATTCAAACATTCTAAAGACGATTCAAACATTCTAAAAAGATCAAACATTCTAAAAACGATTCAAACATTCTAAACAGATCAAACATTCTAAAAACGATTCAAACATTCTAAAAACGATTCAAACATTCTAAAAAATTCTAAAAAAGATTCAAACATTCTAAAAGGATTCAAACATTCTAAAAAAGATTCAAACATTCTAAAAGGATTCAAACATTCTAAAACATTCTAAAAAAGATTCAAACATTCTAAAAGGATTCAAACATTCTTAAAACGATTCAAACATTCTAAAAACGATTCAAACATTCTAAAAAAGATTCAAACATTCTAAAAGGATTCAAACATTCTTAAAACGATTCAAACATTCTAAAAACGATTCAAACATTCTAAAAACGATTCAAACATTCTAAAAACGATTCAAACATTCTAAAAAATTCTAAAAACGATTCAAACATTCTAAAAGGATTCAAACATTCTAAAAACGATTCAAACATTCTAAAAAGATCAAACATTCTAAAAACGATTCAAACATTCTAAAGACGATTCAAACATTCTAAAAAGATCAAACATTCTAAAAACGATTCAAACATTCTAAACAGATCAAACATTCTAAAAACGATTCAAACATTCTAAAAACGATTCAAACATTCTAAAAAATTCTAAAAAAGATTCAAACATTCTAAAAAATTCTAAAAAAGATTCAAACATTCTAAAAGGATTCAAACATTCTAAAAAAGATTCAAACATTCTAAAAACGATTCAAACATTCTAAAAAGATTCAAACATTCTAAAAAAGATTCAAACATTCTAAAAGGATTCAAACATTCTAAAAAAGATTCAAACATTCTAAAAACGATTCAAACATTCTAAAAAGATTCAAACATTCTAAAAACGATTCAAACATTCTAAAACGATTCAAACATTCTTAAAACGATTCAAACATTCTAAAAGGATTCAAACATTCTTAAAACAATTCAAACATTCTAAAAAGATTCAAACATTCTAAAAACGATTCAAACATTCTAAAAAGATTCAAACATTCTAAAAAAGATTCAAACATTCTAAAAGGATTCAAACATTCTAAAAAAGATTCAAACATTCTAAAAACGATTCAAACATTCTAAAAAGATTCAAACATTCTAAAAACGATTCAAACATTCTAAAACGATTCAAACATTCTTAAAACGATTCAAACATTCTAAAAGGATTCAAACATTCTTAAAACGATTCAAACATTCTAAAAACGATTCAAACATTCTAAAAACGATTCAAACATTCTAAAAACGATTCAAACATTCTAAAAAAGATTCAAACATTCTAAAAACGATTCAAACATTCTAAAAAATTCTAAAAAAGATTCAAACATTCTAAAAGGATTCAAACATTCTAAAAAAGATTCAAACATTCTAAAAACGATTCAAACATTCTAAAAAGATTCAAACATTCTAAAAAATTCTAAAAAAGATTCAAACATTCTAAAAGGATTCAAACATTCTTAAAACGATTCAAACATTCTAAAAACGATTCAAACATTCTAAAACGATTCAAACATTCTTAAAACGATTCAAACATTCTAAAAGGATTCAAACATTCTAAAAAAGATTCAAACATTCTAAAACGATTCAAACATTCTTAAAACGATTCAAACATTCTAAAAGGATTCAAACATTCTTAAAACGATTCAAACATTCTAAAAAGATTCAAACATTCTAAAAACGATTCAAACATTCTAAAAAGATTCAAACATTCTAAAAAAGATTCAAACATTCTAAAAGGATTCAAACATTCTAAAAAAGATTCAAACATTCTAAAAACGATTCAAACATTCTAAAAAGATTCAAACATTCTAAAAACGATTCAAACATTCTAAAACGATTCAAACATTCTTAAAACGATTCAAACATTCTAAAAGGATTCAAACATTCTTAAAACGATTCAAACATTCTAAAAACGATTCAAACATTCTAAAAACGATTCAAACATTCTAAAAACGATTCAAACATTCTAAAAAAGATTCAAACATTCTAAAAACGATTCAAACATTCTAAAAAATTCTAAAAAAGATTCAAACATTCTAAAAGGATTCAAACATTCTAAAAAAGATTCAAACATTCTAAAAACGATTCAAACATTCTAAAAAGATTCAAACATTCTAAAAAATTCTAAAAAAGATTCAAACATTCTAAAAGGATTCAAACATTCTTAAAACGATTCAAACATTCTAAAAACGATTCAAACATTCTAAAACGATTCAAACATTCTTAAAACGATTCAAACATTCTAAAAGGATTCAAACATTCTTAAAACGATTCAAACATTCTAAAAACGATTCAAACATTCTAAAAACGATTCAAACATTCTAAAAACGATTCAAACATTCTAAAAAAGATTCAAACATTCTAAAAGGATTCAAACATTCTAAAACGATTCAAACATTCTTAAAACGATTCAAACATTCTAAAAGGATTCAAACATTCTTAAAACGATTCAAACATTCTAAAAACGATTCAAACATTCTAAAAACGATTCAAACATTCTAAAAACGATTCAAACATTCTAAAAAAGATTCAAACATTCTAAAAGGATTCAAACATTCTAAAAAAGATTCAAACATTCTAAAAACGATTCAAACATTCTAAAAAGATTCAAACATTCTAAAAACGATTCAAACATTCTAAAAGGATTCAAACATTCTAAAAACGATTCAAACATTCTAAAAAGATCAAACATTCTAAAAGGATTCAAACATTCTTAAAACGATTCAAACATTCTAAAAACGATTCAAACATTCTAAAAGGATTCAAACATTCTAAAAACGATTCAAACATTCTAAAAAGATTCAAACATTCTAAAAAAGATTCAAACATTCTAAAAGGATTCAAACATTCTAAAAAATTCTAAAAAAGATTCAAACATTCTAAAAGGATTCAAACATTCTTAAAACGATTCAAACATTCTAAAAACGATTCAAACATTCTAAAAAAGATTCAAACATTCTAAAAGGATTCAAACATTCTTAAAACGATTCAAACATTCTAAAAACGATTCAAACATTCTAAAAACGATTCAAACATTCTAAAAAATTCTAAAAAAGATTCAAACATTCTAAAAGGATTCAAACATTCTAAAAAAGATTCAAACATTCTAAAAACGATTCAAACATTCTAAAAAGATTCAAACATTCTAAAAAAGATTCAAACATTCTAAAAGGATTCAAACATTCTAAAAAATTCTAAAAAAGATTCAAACATTCTAAAAAGATTCAAACATTCTAAAAACGATTCACACATTCTAAAAACGATTCAAACATTCTAAAAAAGATTCAAACATTCTAAAAGGATTCAAACATTCTTAAAACGATTCAAACATTCTAAAAACGATTCAAACATTCTAAAAACGATTCAAACATTCTAAAAACGATTCAAACATTCTAAAAAGATTCAAACATTCTAAAAACGATTCACACATTCTAAAAATGATTCAAACATTCTTAAAAATTCTAAAAAAGATTCAAACATTCTAAAAGGATTCAAACATTCTAAAAACGATTCAAACATTCTAAAAAGATTCAAAAATTCTAAAAAAGATTCAAACATTCTTAAAACGATTCAAACATTCTAAAAACGATTCAAACATTCTAAAAAATTCTAAAAAAGATTCAAACATTCTAAAAGGATTCAAACATTCTAAAAACGATTCAATCATTCTAAAAACGATTCAAACATTCTAAAAGGATTCAAACATTCTAAAAAAGATTCAAACATTCTAAAAACGATTCAAACATTCTAAAAAGATTCAAACATTCTAAAAACGATTCAAACATTCTAAAACGATTCAAACATTCTTAAAACGATTCAAACATTCTAAAACGATTCAAACATTCTTAAAACGATTCAAACATTCTAAAAACGATTCAAACATTCTAAAAACGATTCAAACATTCTAAAAACGATTCAAACATTCTAAAAACGATTCAAACATTCTAAAAAGATTCAAACATTCTAAAAACGATTCAAACATTCTAAAATGATTCAAACATTCTAAAAACGATTCAAACATTCTAAAAAGATCAAACATTCTAAAAACGATTCAAACATTCTAAAGACGATTCAAACATTCTAAAAAGATCAAACATTCTAAAAACGATTCAAACATTCTAAACAGATCAAACATTCTAAAAACGATTCAAACATTCTAAAAACGATTCACACATTCTAAAAAAGATTCAAACATTCTAAAAGGATTCAAACATTCTAAAAACGATTCAATCATTCTAAAAACGATTCAAACATTCTAAAAGGATTCAAACATTCTTAAAACGATTCAAACATTCTAAAAAAGATTCAAACATTCTAAAAGGATTCAAACATTCTAAAAAAGATTCAAACATTCTAAAAACGATTCAAACATTCTAAAAAGATTCAAACATTCTAAAAACGATTCAAACATTCTAAAACGATTCAAACATTCTTAAAACGATTCAAACATTCTAAAAAATTCTAAAAAAGATTCAAACATTCTAAAAGGATTCAAACATTCTAAAAAAGATTCAAACATTCTAAAAACGATTCAAACATTCTAAAAAAGATTCAAACATTCTAAAAGGATTCAAACATTCTAAAAAAGATTCAAACATTCTAAAAACGATTCAAACATTCTAAAAAGATTCAAACATTCTAAAAACGATTCAAACATTCTAAAATGATTCAAACAGTCTAAAAACGATTCAAACATTCTAAAAAGATCAAACATTCTAAAAACGATTCAAACATTCTAAAGACGATTCAAACATTCTAAAAAAGATTCAAACATTCTAAAAACGATTCAAACATTCTAAAAAGATTCAAACATTCTAAAAAAGATTCAAACATTCTAAAAGGATTCAAACATTCTAAAAACGATTCAAACATTCTAAAACGATTCAAACATTCTTAAAACGATTCAAACATTCTAAAAGGATTCAAACATTCTTAAAACGATTCAAACATTCTAAAAACGATTCAAACATTCTAAAAACGATTCAAACATTCTAAAAACGATTCAAACATTCTAAAAAATTCTAAAAAAGATTCAAACATTCTAAAAGGATTCAAACATTCTAAAAAAGATTCAAACATTCTAAAAGGATTCAAACATTCTAAAACATTCTAAAAAAGATTCAAACATTCTAAAAACGATTCAAACATTCTAAAAAAGATTCAAACATTCTAAAAGGATTCAAACATTCTTAAAACGATTCAAACATTCTAAAAACGATTCAAACATTCTAAAAACGATTCAAACATTCTAAAAACGATTCAAACATTCTAAAGACGATTCAAACATTCTAAAAAGATCAAACATTCTAAAAACGATTCAAACATTCTAAACAGATCAAACATTCTAAAAAACGATTCAAACATTCTAAAAACGATTCAAACATTCTAAAAAATTCTAAAAAAGATTCAAACATTCTAAAAAATTCTAAAAAAGATTCAAACATTCTAAAAGGATTCAAACATTCTAAAAACGATTCAAACATTCTAAAAAGATTCAAACATTCTAAAAACGATTCAAACATTCTAAAAGGATTCAAACATTCTAAAAACGATTCAAACATTCTAAAAACGATTCAAACATTCTAAAAACGATTCAAACATTCTAAAAAATTCTAAAAAAGATTCAAACATTCTAAAAGGATTCAAACATTCTAAAAAAGATTCAAACATTCTAAAAACGATTCAAACATTCTAAAAAGATTCAAACATTCTAAAAAAGATTCAAACATTCTAAAAGGATTCAAACATTCTAAAAAAGATTCAAACATTCTAAAAACGATTCAAACATTCTAAAAAGATTCAAACATTCTAAAAACGATTCAAACATTCTAAAACGATTCAAACATTCTTAAAACGATTCAAACATTCTAAAAGGATTCAAACATTCTTAAAACGATTCAAACATTCTAAAAAGATTCAAACATTCTAAAAACGATTCAAACATTCTAAAAAGATTCAAACATTCTAAAAACGATTCAAACATTCTAAAACGATTCAAACATTCTAAAAAAGATTCAAACATTCTAAAAGGATTCAAACATTCTAAAAAAGATTCAAACATTCTAAAAACGATTCAAACATTCTAAAAAGATTCAAACATTCTAAAAAAGATTCAAACATTCTAAAAGGATTCAAACATTCTAAAAAAGATTCAAACATTCTAAAAACGATTCAAACATTCTAAAAAGATTCAAACATTCTAAAAACGATTCAAACATTCTAAAACGATTCAAACATTCTTAAAACGATTCAAACATTCTAAAAGGATTCAAACATTCTTAAAACGATTCAAACATTCTAAAAACGATTCAAACATTCTAAAAACGATTCAAACATTCTAAAAACGATTCAAACATTCTAAAAACGATTCAAACATTCTAAAAAATTCTAAAAAAGATTCAAACATTCTAAAAGGATTCAAACATTCTAAAAAAGATTCAAACATTCTAAAAACGATTCAAACATTCTAAAAAGATTCAAACATTCTAAAAAAGATTCAAACATTCTAAAAGGATTCAAACATTCTAAAAAATTCTAAAAAAGATTCAAACATTCTAAAAAGATTCAAACATTCTAAAAACGATTCACACATTCTAAAAACGATTCAAACATTCTAAAAAATTCTAAAAAAGATTCAAACATTCTAAAAGGATTCAAACATTCTTAAAACGATTCAAACATTCTAAAAACGATTCAAACATTCTAAAAACGATTCAAACATTCTAAAAACGATTCAAACATTCTAAAAACGATTCAAACATTCTAAAAAATTCTAAAAAAGATTCAAACATTCTAAAAGGATTCAAACATTCTAAAAAAGATTCAAACATTCTAAAAGGATTCAAACATTCTAAAAAATTCTAAAAAAGATTCAAACATTCTAAAAGGATTCAAACATTCTTAAAACGATTCAAACATTCTAAAAACGATTCAAACATTCTAAAAAAGATTCAAACATTCTAAAAGGATTCAAACATTCTTAAAACGATTCAAACATTCTAAAAACGATTCAAACATTCTAAAAACGATTCAAACATTCTAAAAACGATTCAAACATTCTAAAAAGATTCAAACATTCTAAAAACGATTCACACATTCTAAAAATGATTCAAACATTCTTAAAAATTCTAAAAAAGATTCAAACATTCTAAAAGGATTCAAACATTCTAAAAACGATTCAAACATTCTAAAAAGATTCAAAAATTCTAAAAAAGATTCAAACATTCTTAAAACGATTCAAACATTCTAAAAACGATTCAAACATTCTAAAAAATTCTAAAAAAGATTCAAACATTCTAAAAGGATTCAAACATTCTAAAAACGATTCAATCATTCTAAAAACGATTCAAACATTCTAAAAGGATTCAAACATTCTAAAAAAGATTCAAACATTCTAAAAACGATTCAAACATTCTAAAAAGATTCAAACATTCTAAAAACGATTCAAACATTCTAAAACGATTCAAACATTCTTAAAACGATTCAAACATTCTAAAACGATTCAAACATTCTTAAAACGATTCAAACATTCTAAAAACGATTCAAACATTCTAAAAACGATTCAAACATTCTAAAAACGATTCAAACATTCTAAAAACGATTCAAACATTCTAAAAAGATTCAAACATTCTAAAAACGATTCAAACATTCTAAAATGATTCAAACATTCTAAAAACGATTCAAACATTCTAAAAAGATCAAACATTCTAAAAACGATTCAAACATTCTAAAGACGATTCAAACATTCTAAAAAGATCAAACATTCTAAAAACGATTCAAACATTCTAAACAGATCAAACATTCTAAAAACGATTCAAACATTCTAAAAACGATTCACACATTCTAAAAAAGATTCAAACATTCTAAAAGGATTCAAACATTCTAAAAACGATTCAATCATTCTAAAAACGATTCAAACATTCTAAAAGGATTCAAACATTCTTAAAACGATTCAAACATTCTAAAAAAGATTCAAACATTCTAAAAGGATTCAAACATTCTAAAAAAGATTCAAACATTCTAAAAACGATTCAAACATTCTAAAAAGATTCAAACATTCTAAAAACGATTCAAACATTCTAAAACGATTCAAACATTCTTAAAACGATTCAAACATTCTAAAACGATTCAAACATTCTTAAAACGATTCAAACATTCTAAAAACGATTCAAACATTCTAAAAACGATTCAAACATTCTAAAAAATTCTAAAAAAGATTCAAACATTCTAAAAGGATTCAAACATTCTAAAAAAGATTCAAACATTCTAAAAACGATTCAAACATTCTAAAAAAGATTCAAACATTCTAAAAGGATTCAAACATTCTAAAAAAGATTCAAACATTCTAAAAACGATTCAAACATTCTAAAAAGATTCAAACATTCTAAAAACGATTCAAACATTCTAAAATGATTCAAACAGTCTAAAAACGATTCAAACATTCTAAAAAGATCAAACATTCTAAAAACGATTCAAACATTCTAAAGACGATTCAAACATTCTAAAAAAGATTCAAACATTCTAAAAACGATTCAAACATTCTAAAAAGATTCAAACATTCTAAAAAAGATTCAAACATTCTAAAAGGATTCAAACATTCTAAAAACGATTCAAACATTCTAAAACGATTCAAACATTCTTAAAACGATTCAAACATTCTAAAAGGATTCAAACATTCTTAAAACGATTCAAACATTCTAAAAACGATTCAAACATTCTAAAAACGATTCAAACATTCTAAAAACGATTCAAACATTCTAAAAAAGATTCAAACATTCTAAAGACGATTCAAACATTCTAAAAAGATCAAACATTCTAAAAACGATTCAAACATTCTAAACAGATCAAACATTCTAAAAACGATTCAAACATTCTAAAAACGATTCAAACATTCTAAAAAATTCTAAAAAAGATTCAAACATTCTAAAAGGATTCAAACATTCTAAAAAAGATTCAAACATTCTAAAAGGATTCAAACATTCTAAAACATTCTAAAAAAGATTCAAACATTCTAAAAGGATTCAAACATTCTTAAAACGATTCAAACATTCTAAAAACGATTCAAACATTCTAAAAACGATTCAAACATTCTAAAAACGATTCAAACATTCTAAAAAATTCTAAAAACGATTCAAACATTCTAAAAGGATTCAAACATTCTAAAAACGATTCAAACATTCTAAAAAGATCAAACATTCTAAAAACGATTCAAACATTCTAAAGACGATTCAAACATTCTAAAAAGATCAAACATTCTAAAAACGATTCAAACATTCTAAACAGATCAAACATTCTAAAAACGATTCAAACATTCTAAAAACGATTCAAACATTCTAAAAAATTCTAAAAAAGATTCAAACATTCTAAAAAATTCTAAAAAAGATTCAAACATTCTAAAAGGATTCAAACATTCTAAAAACGATTCAAACATTCTAAAAAGATTCAAACATTCTAAAAACGATTCAAACATTCTAAAAGGATTCAAACATTCTAAAAACGATTCAAACATTCTAAAAACGATTCAAACATTCTAAAAACGATTCAAACATTCTAAAAAATTCTAAAAAAGATTCAAACATTCTAAAAGGATTCAAACATTCTAAAAAAGATTCAAACATTCTAAAAACGATTCAAACATTCTAAAAAGATTCAAACATTCTAAAAAAGATTCAAACATTCTAAAAGGATTCAAACATTCTAAAAAAGATTCAAACATTCTAAAAACGATTCAAACATTCTAAAAAGATTCAAACATTCTAAAAACGATTCAAACATTCTAAAACGATTCAAACATTCTTAAAACGATTCAAACATTCTAAAAGGATTCAAACATTCTTAAAACGATTCAAACATTCTAAAAAGATTCAAACATTCTAAAAACGATTCAAACATTCTAAAAAGATTCAAACATTCTAAAAACGATTCAAACATTCTAAAACGATTCAAACATTCTAAAAGGATTCAAACATTCTAAAAAAGATTCAAACATTCTAAAAACGATTCAAACATTCTAAAAAGATTCAAACATTCTAAAAAAGATTCAAACATTCTAAAAGGATTCAAACATTCTAAAAAAGATTCAAACATTCTAAAAGGATTCAAACATTCTAAAAAAGATTCAAACATTCTAAAAACGATTCAAACATTCTAAAAACGATTCAAACATTCTAAAAGGATTCAAACATTCTTAAAACGATTCAAACATTCTAAAAAATTCTAAAAAAGATTCAAACATTCTAAAAGGATTCAAACATTCTTAAAACGATTCAAACATTCTAAAAACGATTCAAACATTCTAAAACGATTCAAACATTCTTAAAACGATTCAAACATTCTAAAAGGATTCAAACATTCTTAAAACGATTCAAACATTCTAAAAACGATTCAAACATTCTAAAAACGATTCAAACATTCTAAAAACGATTCAAACATTCTAAAAAAGATTCAAACATTCTAAAAGGATTCAAACATTCTAAAAAAGATTCAAACATTCTAAAAACGATTCAAACATTCTAAAAAGATTCAAACATTCTAAAAACGATTCAAACATTCTAAAAGGATTCAAACATTCTAAAAACGATTCAAACATTCTAAAAAGATCAAACATTCTAAAAGGATTCAAACATTCTTAAAACGATTCAAACATTCTAAAAACGATTCAAACATTCTAAAAGGATTCAAACATTCTAAAAACGATTCAAACATTCTAAAAAGATTCAAACATTCTAAAAAAGATTCAAACATTCTAAAAGGATTCAAACATTCTAAAAAATTCTAAAAAAGATTCAAACATTCTAAAAGGATTCAAACATTCTTAAAACGATTCAAACATTCTAAAAACGATTCAAACATTCTAAAAAAGATTCAAACATTCTAAAAGGATTCAAACATTCTTAAAACGATTCAAACATTCTAAAAACGATTCAAACATTCTAAAAACGATTCAAACATTCTAAAAAATTCTAAAAAAGATTCAAACATTCTAAAAGGATTCAAACATTCTAAAAAAGATTCAAACATTCTAAAAACGATTCAAACATTCTAAAAAGATTCAAACATTCTAAAAAAGATTCAAACATTCTAAAAGGATTCAAACATTCTAAAAAATTCTAAAAAAGATTCAAACATTCTAAAAAGATTCAAAAATTCTAAAAAAGATTCAAACATTCTAAAAGGATTCAAACATTCTTAAAACGATTCAAACATTCTAAAAACGATTCAAACATTCTAAAAACGATTCAAACATTCTAAAAACGATTCAAACATTCTAAAAACGATTCAAACATTCTAAAAAATTCTAAAAAAGATTCAAACATTCTAAAAGGATTCAAACATTCTAAAAAAGATTCAAACATTCTAAAAGGATTCAAACATTCTAAAAAATTCTAAAAAAGATTCAAACATTCTAAAAGGATTCAAACATTCTTAAAACGATTCAAACATTCTAAAAACGATTCAAACATTCTAAAAACGATTCAAACATTCTAAAAACGATTCAAACATTCTAAAAAGATTCAAACATTCTAAAAACGATTCACACATTCTAAAAATGATTCAAACATTCTTAAAAATTCTAAAAAAGATTCAAACATTCTAAAAGGATTCAAACATTCTAAAAACGATTCAAATATTCTAAAAAGATTCAAAAATTCTAAAAAAGATTCAAACATTCTTAAAACGATTCAAACATTCTAAAAACGATTCAAACATTCTAAAAAGATTCAAACATTCTAAAAACGATTCAAACATTCTAAAACGATTCAAACATTCTTAAAACGATTCAAACATTCTAAAACGATTCAAACATTCTTAAAACGATTCAAACATTCTAAAAACGATTCAAACATTCTAAAAACGATTCAAACATTCTAAAAAATTCTAAAAAAGATTCAAACATTCTAAAAGGATTCAAACATTCTAAAAACGATTCAATCATTCTAAAAACGATTCAAACATTCTAAAAGGATTCAAACATTCTAAAAAAGATTCAAACATTCTAAAAACGATTCAAACATTCTAAAAAGATTCAAACATTCTAAAAACGATTCAAACATTCTAAAACGATTCAAACATTCTTAAAACGATTCAAACATTCTAAAACGATTCAAACATTCTTAAAACGATTCAAACATTCTAAAAACGATTCAAACATTCTAAAAACGATTCAAACATTCTAAAAACGATTCAAACATTCTAAAAACGATTCAAACATTCTAAAAAGATTCAAACATTCTAAAAACGATTCAAACATTCTAAAATGATTCAAACATTCTAAAAACGATTCAAACATTCTAAAAAGATCAAACATTCTAAAAACGATTCAAACATTCTAAAGACGATTCAAACATTCTAAAAAGATCAAACATTCTAAAAACGATTCAAACATTCTAAACAGATCAAACATTCTAAAAACGATTCAAACATTCTAAAAACGATTCACACATTCTAAAAAAGATTCAAACATTCTAAAAGGATTCAAACATTCTAAAAACGATTCAATCATTCTAAAAACGATTCAAACATTCTAAAAGGATTCAAACATTCTTAAAACGATTCAAACATTCTAAAAAAGATTCAAACATTCTAAAAGGATTCAAACATTCTAAAAAAGATTCAAACATTCTAAAAACGATTCAAACATTCTAAAAAGATTCAAACATTCTAAAAACGATTCAAACATTCTAAAACGATTCAAACATTCTTAAAACGATTCAAACATTCTAAAACGATTCAAACATTCTTAAAACGATTCAAACATTCTAAAAACGATTCAAACATTCTAAAAACGATTCAAACATTCTAAAAAAGATTCAAACATTCTAAAAGGATTCAAACATTCTTAAAACGATTCAAACATTCTAAAAACGATTCAAACATTCTAAAAACGATTCAAACATTCTAAAAACGATTCAAACATTCTAAAAAGATTCAAACATTCTAAAAGGATTCAAACATTCTTAAAACGATTCAAACATTCTAAAAACGATTCAAACATTCTAAAAACGATTCAAACATTCTAAAAACGATTCAAACATTCTAAAAAGATTCAAACATTCTAAAAACGATTCACACATTCTAAAAATGATTCAAACATTCTTAAAAATTCTAAAAAAGATTCAAACATTCTAAAAGGATTCAAACATTCTAAAAACGATTCAAACATTCTAAAAGGATTCAAACATTCTTAAAACGATTCAAACATTCTAAAAGGATTCAAACATTCTTAAAACGATTCAAACATTCTAAAAAAGATTCAAACATTCTAAAAGGATTCAAACATTCTAAAAAAGATTCAAACATTCTAAAAACGATTCAAACATTCTAAAAAGATTCAAACATTCTAAAAACGATTCAAACATTCTAAAACGATTCAAACATTCTTAAAACGATTCAAACATTCTAAAACGATTCAAACATTCTTAAAACGATTCAAACATTCTAAAAACGATTCAAACATTCTAAAAACGATTCAAACATTCTAAAAAATTCTAAAAAAGATTCAAACATTCTAAAAGGATTCAAACATTCTTAAAACGATTCAAACATTCTAAAAACGATTCAAACATTCTAAAAACGATTCAAACATTCTAAAAACGATTCAAACATTCTAAAAAGATTCAAACATTCTAAAAACGATTCACACATTCTAAAAATGATTCAAACATTCTTAAAAATTCTAAAAAAGATTCAAACATTCTAAAAGGATTCAAACATTCTAAAAACGATTCAAACATTCTAAAAGGATTCAAACATTCTAAAAACGATTCAAACATTCTAAAAACGATTCAAACATTCTAAAAAGATTCAAACATTCTAAAAACGATTCACACATTCTAAAAATGATTCAAACATTCTTAAAAATTCTAAAAAAGATTCAAACATTCTAAAAGGATTCAAACATTCTAAAAACGATTCAAACATTCTAAAAGGATTCAAACATTCTTAAAACGATTCAAACATTCTAAAAGGATTCAAACATTCTTAAAACGATTCAAACATTCTAAAAAAGATTCAAACATTCTAAAAGGATTCAAACATTCTAAAAAAGATTCAAACATTCTAAAAACGATTCAAACATTCTAAAAAGATTCAAACATTCTAAAAACGATTCAAACATTCTAAAACGATTCAAACATTCTTAAAACGATTCAAACATTCTAAAACGATTCAAACATTCTTAAAACGATTCACACATTCTAAAAATGATTCAAACATTCTTAAAAATTCTAAAAAAGATTCAAACATTCTAAAAGGATTCAAACATTCTAAAAACGATTCAAACATTCTAAAAGGATTCAAACATTCTTAAAACGATTCAAACATTCTAAAAAAGATTCAAACATTCTAAAAGGATTCAAACATTCTAAAAAAGATTCAAACATTCTAAAAACGATTCAAACATTCTAAAAAGATTCAAACATTCTAAAAACGATTCAAACATTCTAAAACGATTCAAACATTCTTAAAACGATTCAAACATTCTAAAACGATTCAAACATTCTTAAAACGATTCAAACATTCTAAAAACGATTCAAACATTCTAAAAACGATTCAAACATTCTAAAAACGATTCAAACATTCTAAAAACGATTCAAACATTCTAAAAAGATTCAAACATTCTAAAAAAGATTCAAACATTCTAAAAAAGATTCAAACATTCTAAAAGGATTCAAACATTCTAAAAAATTCTAAAAAAGATTCAAACATTCTAAAAAGATTCAAACATTCTAAAAACGATTCAAACATTCTAAAACGATTCAAACATTCTTAAAACGATTCAAACATTCTAAAAAAGATTCAAACATTCTAAAAAAGATTCAAACATTCTAAAAGGATTCAAACATTCTAAAAAATTCTAAAAAAGATTCAAACATTCTAAAAAGATTCAAACATTCTAAAAACGATTCACACATTCTAAAAACGATTCAAACATTCTAAAAAATTCTAAAAAAGATTCAAACATTCTAAAAGGATTCAAACATTCTTAAAACGATTCAAACATTCTAAAAACGATTCAAACATTCTAAAAACGATTCAAACATTCTAAAAACGATTCAAACATTCTAAAAACGATTCAAACATTCTAAAAAATTCTAAAAAAGATTCAAACATTCTAAAAGGATTCAAACATTCTAAAAAAGATTCAAACATTCTAAAAGGATTCAAACATTCTAAAAAATTCTAAAAAAGATTCAAACATTCTAAAAACGATTCAAACATTCTAAAACGATTCAAACATTCTAAAAAAGATTCAAACATTCTAAAAGGATTCAAACATTCTAAAAAAGATTCAAACATTCTAAAAACGATTCAAACATTCTAAAAAGATTCAAACATTCTAAAAAAGATTCAAACATTCTAAAAGGATTCAAACATTCTAAAAAAGATTCAAACATTCTAAAAAAGATTCAAACATTCTAAAAAAGATTCAAACATTCTAAAAGGATTCAAACATTCTAAAAAATTCTAAAAAAGATTCAAACATTCTAAAAAGATTCAAACATTCTAAAAACGATTCACACATTCTAAAAACGATTCAAACATTCTAAAAAATTCTAAAAAAGATTCAAACATTCTAAAAGGATTCAAACATTCTTAAAACGATTCAAACATTCTAAAAACGATTCAAACATTCTAAAAACGATTCAAACATTCTAAAAACGATTCAAACATTCTAAAAACGATTCAAACATTCTAAAAAATTCTAAAAAAGATTCAAACATTCTAAAAGGATTCAAACATTCTAAAAAAGATTCAAACATTCTAAAAGGATTCAAACATTCTAAAAAATTCTAAAAAAGATTCAAACATTCTAAAAGGATTCAAACATTCTTAAAACGATTCAAACATTCTAAAAACGATTCAAACATTCTAAAAACGATTCAAACATTCTAAAAACGATTCAAACATTCTAAAAAGATTCAAACATTCTAAAAACGATTCAAACATTCTAAAAACGATTCAAACATTCTAAAAAATTCTAAAAAAGATTCAAACATTCTAAAAGGATTCAAACATTCTAAAAACGATTCAATCATTCTAAAAACGATTCAAACATTCTAAAAGGATTCAAACATTCTAAAAAAGATTCAAACATTCTAAAAACGATTCAAACATTCTAAAAAGATTCAAACATTCTAAAAACGATTCAAACATTCTAAAAAGATTCAAACATTCTAAAAACGATTCAAACATTCTAAAACGATTCAAACATTCTTAAAACGATTCAAACATTCTAAAACGATTCAAACATTCTTAAAACGATTCAAACATTCTAAAAACGATTCAAACATTCTAAAAACGATTCAAACATTCTAAAAAATTCTAAAAAAGATTCAAACATTCTAAAAGGATTCAAACATTCTAAAAACGATTCAATCATTCTAAAAACGATTCAAACATTCTAAAAGGATTCAAACATTCTAAAAAAGATTCAAACATTCTAAAAACGATTCAAACATTCTAAAAAGATTCAAACATTCTAAAAACGATTCAAACATTCTAAAACGATTCAAACATTCTTAAAACGATTCAAACATTCTAAAACGATTCAAACATTCTTAAAACGATTCAAACATTCTAAAAACGATTCAAACATTCTAAAAACGATTCAAACATTCTAAAAACGATTCAAACATTCTAAAAACGATTCAAACATTCTAAAAAGATTCAAACATTCTAAAAACGATTCAAACATTCTAAAATGATTCAAACATTCTAAAAACGATTCAAACATTCTAAAAAGATCAAACATTCTAAAAACGATTCAAACATTCTAAAGACGATTCAAACATTCTAAAAAGATCAAACATTCTAAAAACGATTCAAACATTCTAAACAGATCAAACATTCTAAAAACGATTCAAACATTCTAAAAACGATTCACACATTCTAAAAAAGATTCAAACATTCTAAAAGGATTCAAACATTCTAAAAACGATTCAATCATTCTAAAAACGATTCAAACATTCTAAAAGGATTCAAACATTCTTAAAACGATTCAAACATTCTAAAAAAGATTCAAACATTCTAAAAGGATTCAAACATTCTAAAAAAGATTCAAACATTCTAAAAACGATTCAAACATTCTAAAAAGATTCAAACATTCTAAAAACGATTCAAACATTCTAAAACGATTCAAACATTCTTAAAACGATTCAAACATTCTAAAACGATTCAAACATTCTTAAAACGATTCAAACATTCTAAAAACGATTCAAACATTCTAAAAACGATTCAAACATTCTAAAAAAGATTCAAACATTCTAAAAGGATTCAAACATTCTTAAAACGATTCAAACATTCTAAAAACGATTCAAACATTCTAAAAACGATTCAAACATTCTAAAAGGATTCAAACATTCTTAAAACGATTCAAACATTCTAAAAACGATTCAAACATTCTAAAAACGATTCAAACATTCTAAAAACGATTCAAACATTCTAAAAAGATTCAAACATTCTAAAAACGATTCACACATTCTAAAAATGATTCAAACATTCTTAAAAATTCTAAAAAAGATTCAAACATTCTAAAAGGATTCAAACATTCTAAAAACGATTCAAACATTCTAAAAGGATTCAAACATTCTTAAAACGATTCAAACATTCTAAAAGGATTCAAACATTCTTAAAACGATTCAAACATTCTAAAAAAGATTCAAACATTCTAAAAGGATTCAAACATTCTAAAAAAGATTCAAACATTCTAAAAACGATTCAAACATTCTAAAAAGATTCAAACATTCTAAAAACGATTCAAACATTCTAAAACGATTCAAACATTCTTAAAACGATTCAAACATTCTAAAACGATTCAAACATTCTTAAAACGATTCAAACATTCTAAAAACGATTCAAACATTCTAAAAACGATTCAAACATTCTAAAAAATTCTAAAAAAGATTCAAACATTCTAAAAGGATTCAAACATTCTTAAAACGATTCAAACATTCTAAAAACGATTCAAACATTCTAAAAACGATTCAAACATTCTAAAAACGATTCAAACATTCTAAAAAGATTCAAACATTCTAAAAACGATTCACACATTCTAAAAATGATTCAAACATTCTTAAAAATTCTAAAAAAGATTCAAACATTCTAAAAGGATTCAAACATTCTAAAAACGATTCAAACATTCTAAAAGGATTCAAACATTCTAAAAACGATTCAAACATTCTAAAAACGATTCAAACATTCTAAAAAGATTCAAACATTCTAAAAACGATTCACACATTCTAAAAATGATTCAAACATTCTTAAAAATTCTAAAAAAGATTCAAACATTCTAAAAGGATTCAAACATTCTAAAAAAGATTCAAACATTCTAAAAACGATTCAAACATTCTAAAAAGATTCAAACATTCTAAAAAAGATTCAAACATTCTAAAAGGATTCAAACATTCTAAAAAAGATTCAAACATTCTAAAAAAGATTCAAACATTCTAAAAAAGATTCAAACATTCTAAAAGGATTCAAACATTCTAAAAAATTCTAAAAAAGATTCAAACATTCTAAAAAGATTCAAACATTCTAAAAACGATTCACACATTCTAAAAACGATTCAAACATTCTAAAAAATTCTAAAAAAGATTCAAACATTCTAAAAGGATTCAAACATTCTTAAAACGATTCAAACATTCTAAAAACGATTCAAACATTCTAAAAACGATTCAAACATTCTAAAAACGATTCAAACATTCTAAAAACGATTCAAACATTCTAAAAAATTCTAAAAAAGATTCAAACATTCTAAAAGGATTCAAACATTCTAAAAAAGATTCAAACATTCTAAAAGGATTCAAACATTCTAAAAAATTCTAAAAAAGATTCAAACATTCTAAAAGGATTCAAACATTCTTAAAACGATTCAAACATTCTAAAAACGATTCAAACATTCTAAAAACGATTCAAACATTCTAAAAACGATTCAAACATTCTAAAAAGATTCAAACATTCTAAAAACGATTCAAACATTCTAAAAACGATTCAAACATTCTAAAAAATTCTAAAAAAGATTCAAACATTCTAAAAGGATTCAAACATTCTAAAAACGATTCAATCATTCTAAAAACGATTCAAACATTCTAAAAGGATTCAAACATTCTAAAAAAGATTCAAACATTCTAAAAACGATTCAAACATTCTAAAAAGATTCAAACATTCTAAAAACGATTCAAACATTCTAAAACGATTCAAACATTCTTAAAACGATTCAAACATTCTAAAACGATTCAAACATTCTTAAAACGATTCAAACATTCTAAAAACGATTCAAACATTCTAAAAACGATTCAAACATTCTAAAAACGATTCAAACATTCTAAAAACGATTCAAACATTCTAAAAAGATTCAAACATTCTAAAAACGATTCAAACATTCTAAAGACGATTCAAACATTCTAAAAAGATCAAACATTCTAAAAACGATTCAAACATTCTAAACAGATCAAACATTCTAAAAACGATTCAAACATTCTAAAAACGATTCACACATTCTAAAAAAGATTCAAACATTCTAAAAGGATTCAAACATTCTAAAAACGATTCAATCATTCTAAAAACGATTCAAACATTCTAAAAGGATTCAAACATTCTTAAAACGATTCAAACATTCTAAAAAAGATTCAAACATTCTAAAAGGATTCAAACATTCTAAAAAAGATTCAAACATTCTAAAAACGATTCAAACATTCTAAAAAGATTCAAACATTCTAAAAACGATTCAAACATTCTAAAACGATTCAAACATTCTTAAAACGATTCAAACATTCTAAAACGATTCAAACATTCTTAAAACGATTCAAACATTCTAAAAACGATTCAAACATTCTAAAAACGATTCAAACATTCTAAAAAATTCTAAAAAAGATTCAAACATTCTAAAAGGATTCAAACATTCTTAAAACGATTCAAACATTCTAAAAACGATTCAAACATTCTAAAAAAGATTCAAACATTCTAAAAGGATTCAAACATTCTTAAAACGATTCAAACATTCTAAAAACGATTCAAACATTCTAAAAACGATTCAAACATTCTAAAAACGATTCAAACATTCTAAAAAGATTCAAACATTCTAAAAACGATTCACACATTCTAAAAATGATTCAAACATTCTTAAAAATTCTAAAAAAGATTCAAACATTCTAAAAGGATTCAAACATTCTAAAAACGATTCAAACATTCTAAAAGGATTCAAACATTCTTAAAACGATTCAAACATTCTAAAAAAGATTCAAACATTCTAAAAGGATTCAAACATTCTAAAAAAGATTCAAACATTCTAAAAACGATTCAAACATTCTAAAAAGATTCAAACATTCTAAAAACGATTCAAACATTCTAAAACGATTCAAACATTCTAAAAACGATTCAAACATTCTAAAAAGATTCAAACATTCTTAAAACGATTCAAACATTCTAAAACGATTCAAACATTCTTAAAACGATTCAAACATTCTAAAAACGATTCAAACATTCTAAAAACGATTCAAACATTCTAAAAACGATTCAAACATTCTAAAAAGATTCAAACATTCTAAAAACGATTCAAACATTCTAAAATGATTCAAACATTCTAAAAACGATTCAAACATTCTAAAAAGATCAAACATTCTAAAAACGATTCAAACATTCTAAAGACGATTCAAACATTCTAAAAAGATCAAACATTCTAAAAACGATTCAAACATTCTAAACAGATCAAACATTCTAAAAACGATTCAAACATTCTAAAAACGATTCAAACATTCTAAAAAATTCTAAAAAAGATTCAAACATTCTAAAAGGATTCAAACATTCTTAAAACGATTCAAACATTCTAAAAGGATTCAAACATTCTTAAAACGATTCAAACATTCTAAAAAGATTCAAACATTCTAAAAACGATTCAAACATTCTAAAAAGATTCAAACATTCTAAAAACGATTCAAACATTCTAAAACGATTCAAACATTCTAAAAAAGATTCAAACATTCTAAAAGGATTCAAACATTCTAAAAAAGATTCAAACATTCTAAAAACGATTCAAACATTCTAAAAAGATTCAAACATTCTAAAAAAGATTCAAACATTCTAAAAGGATTCAAACATTCTAAAAAAGATTCAAACATTCTAAAAACGATTCAAACATTCTAAAAAGATTCAAACATTCTAAAAACGATTCAAACATTCTAAAACGATTCAAACATTCTTAAAACGATTCAAACATTCTAAAAGGATTCAAACATTCTTAAAACGATTCAAACATTCTAAAAACGATTCAAACATTCTAAAAACGATTCAAACATTCTAAAAACGATTCAAACATTCTAAAAAAGATTCAAACATTCTAAAAGGATTCAAACATTCTAAAAAAGATTCAAACATTCTAAAAACGATTCAAACATTCTAAAAAGATTCAAACATTCTAAAAACGATTCAAACATTCTAAAAGGATTCAAACATTCTAAAAACGATTCAAACATTCTAAAAAGATCAAACATTCTAAAAGGATTCAAACATTCTTAAAACGATTCAAACATTCTAAAAACGATTCAAACATTCTAAAAGGATTCAAACATTCTAAAAACGATTCAAACATTCTAAAAAGATTCAAACATTCTAAAAAAGATTCAAACATTCTAAAAGGATTCAAACATTCTAAAAAATTCTAAAAAAGATTCAAACATTCTAAAAGGATTCAAACATTCTTAAAACGATTCAAACATTCTAAAAACGATTCAAACATTCTAAAAAAGATTCAAACATTCTAAAAGGATTCAAACATTCTTAAAACGATTCAAACATTCTAAAAACGATTCAAACATTCTAAAAACGATTCAAACATTCTAAAAAATTCTAAAAAAGATTCAAACATTCTAAAAGGATTCAAACATTCTAAAAAAGATTCAAACATTCTAAAAACGATTCAAACATTCTAAAAAGATTCAAACATTCTAAAAAAGATTCAAACATTCTAAAAGGATTCAAACATTCTAAAAAATTCTAAAAAAGATTCAAACATTCTAAAAAGATTCAAACATTCTAAAAACGATTCACACATTCTAAAAACGATTCAAACATTCTAAAAAATTCTAAAAAAGATTCAAACATTCTAAAAGGATTCAAACATTCTTAAAACGATTCAAACATTCTAAAAACGATTCAAACATTCTAAAAACGATTCAAACATTCTAAAAAAGATTCAAACATTCTAAAAGGATTCAAACATTCTAAAAAATTCTAAAAAAGATTCAAACATTCTAAAAGGATTCAAACATTCTTAAAACGATTCAAACATTCTAAAAACGATTCAAACATTCTAAAAACGATTCAAACATTCTAAAAACGATTCAAACATTCTAAAAAGATTCAAACATTCTAAAAACGATTCACACATTCTAAAAATGATTCAAACATTCTTAAAAATTCTAAAAAAGATTCAAACATTCTAAAAGGATTCAAACATTCTAAAAAGATTCAAACATTCTAAAAACGATTCACACATTCTAAAAACGATTCAAACATTCTAAAAAATTCTAAAAAAGATTCAAACATTCTAAAAAGATTCAAACATTCTAAAAACGATTCACACATTCTAAAAACGATTCAAACATTCTAAAAAATTCTAAAAAAGATTCAAACATTCTAAAAGGATTCAAACATTCTTAAAACGATTCAAACATTCTAAAAACGATTCAAACATTCTAAAAACGATTCAAACATTCTAAAAACGATTCAAACATTCTAAAAAAGATTCAAACATTCTAAAAGGATTCAAACATTCTAAAAAATTCTAAAAAAGATTCAAACATTCTAAAAGGATTCAAACATTCTTAAAACGATTCAAACATTCTAAAAACGATTCAAACATTCTAAAAACGATTCAAACATTCTAAAAACGATTCAAACATTCTAAAAAGATTCAAACATTCTAAAAACGATTCACACATTCTAAAAATGATTCAAACATTCTTAAAAATTCTAAAAAAGATTCAAACATTCTAAAAGGATTCAAACATTCTAAAAACGATTCAAACATTCTAAAAAGATTCAAAAATTCTAAAAAAGATTCAAACATTCTTAAAACGATTCAAACATTCTAAAAACGATTCAAACATTCTAAAAAGATTCAAACATTCTAAAAACGATTCAAACATTCTAAAACGATTCAAACATTCTTAAAACGATTCAAACATTCTAAAACGATTCAAACATTCTTAAAACGATTCAAAAATTCTAAAAAAGATTCAAACATTCTAAAAGGATTCAAACATTCTAAAAACGATTCAATCATTCTAAAAACGATTCAAACATTCTAAAAGGATTCAAACATTCTAAAAAAGATTCAAACATTCTAAAAACGATTCAAACATTCTAAAAAGATTCAAACATTCTAAAAACGATTCAAACATTCTAAAACGATTCAAACATTCTTAAAACGATTCAAACATTCTAAAACGATTCAAACATTCTTAAAACGATTCAAACATTCTAAAAACGATTCAAACATTCTAAAAACGATTCAAACATTCTAAAAACGATTCAAACATTCTAAAAACGATTCAAACATTCTAAAAAGATTCAAACATTCTAAAAACGATTCAAACATTCTAAAATGATTCAAACATTCTAAAAACGATTCAAACATTCTAAAAAGATCAAACATTCTAAAAACGATTCAAACATTCTAAAGACGATTCAAACATTCTAAAAAGATCAAACATTCTAAAAACGATTCAAACATTCTAAACAGATCAAACATTCTAAAAACGATTCAAACATTCTAAAAACGATTCACACATTCTAAAAAAGATTCAAACATTCTAAAAGGATTCAAACATTCTAAAAACGATTCAATCATTCTAAAAACGATTCAAACATTCTAAAAGGATTCAAACATTCTTAAAACGATTCAAACATTCTAAAAAAGATTCAAACATTCTAAAAGGATTCAAACATTCTAAAAAAGATTCAAACATTCTAAAAACGATTCAAACATTCTAAAAAGATTCAAACATTCTAAAAACGATTCAAACATTCTAAAACGATTCAAACATTCTTAAAACGATTCAAACATTCTAAAACGATTCAAACATTCTTAAAACGATTCAAACATTCTAAAAACGATTCAAACATTCTAAAAACGATTCAAACATTCTAAAAAATTCTAAAAAAGATTCAAACATTCTAAAAGGATTCAAACATTCTTAAAACGATTCAAACATTCTAAAAACGATTCAAACATTCTAAAAAAGATTCAAACATTCTAAAAGGATTCAAACATTCTTAAAACGATTCAAACATTCTAAAAACGATTCAAACATTCTAAAAACGATTCAAACATTCTAAAAACGATTCAAACATTCTAAAAAGATTCAAACATTCTAAAAACGATTCACACATTCTAAAAATGATTCAAACATTCTTAAAAATTCTAAAAAAGATTCAAACATTCTAAAAGGATTCAAACATTCTAAAAACGATTCAAACATTCTAAAAGGATTCAAACATTCTTAAAACGATTCAAACATTCTAAAAAAGATTCAAACATTCTAAAAGGATTCAAACATTCTAAAAAAGATTCAAACATTCTAAAAACGATTCAAACATTCTAAAAAGATTCAAACATTCTAAAAACGATTCAAACATTCTAAAAACGATTCAAACATTCTAAAAACGATTCAAACATTCTAAAAACGATTCAAACATTCTAAAAAGATTCAAACATTCTAAAAACGATTCAAACATTCTAAAATGATTCAAACATTCTAAAAACGATTCAAACATTCTAAAAAGATCAAACATTCTAAAAACGATTCAAACATTCTAAAGACGATTCAAACATTCTAAAAAGATCAAACATTCTAAAAACGATTCAAACATTCTAAACAGATCAAACATTCTAAAAACGATTCAAACATTCTAAAAACGATTCACACATTCTAAAAAAGATTCAAACATTCTAAAAGGATTCAAACATTCTAAAAACGATTCAATCATTCTAAAAACGATTCAAACATTCTAAAAGGATTCAAACATTCTTAAAACGATTCAAACATTCTAAAAAAGATTCAAACATTCTAAAAGGATTCAAACATTCTAAAAAAGATTCAAACATTCTAAAAACGATTCAAACATTCTAAAAAGATTCAAACATTCTAAAAACGATTCAAACATTCTAAAACGATTCAAACATTCTTAAAACGATTCAAACATTCTAAAAACGATTCAAACATTCTAAAAACGATTCAAACATTCTAAAAAATTCTAAAAAAGATTCAAACATTCTAAAAGGATTCAAACATTCTTAAAACGATTCAAACATTCTAAAAACGATTCAAACATTCTAAAAAAGATTCAAACATTCTAAAAGGATTCAAACATTCTTAAAACGATTCAAACATTCTAAAAACGATTCAAACATTCTAAAAACGATTCAAACATTCTAAAAACGATTCAAACATTCTAAAAAGATTCAAACATTCTAAAAACGATTCACACATTCTAAAAATGATTCAAACATTCTTAAAAATTCTAAAAAAGATTCAAACATTCTAAAAGGATTCAAACATTCTAAAAACGATTCAAACATTCTAAAAGGATTCAAACATTCTTAAAACGATTCAAACATTCTAAAAAAGATTCAAACATTCTAAAAGGATTCAAACATTCTAAAAAAGATTCAAACATTCTAAAAACGATTCAAACATTCTAAAAAGATTCAAACATTCTAAAAACGATTCAAACATTCTAAAACGATTCAAACATTCTTAAAACGATTCAAACATTCTAAAACGATTCAAACATTCTTAAAACGATTCAAACATTCTAAAAACGATTCAAACATTCTAAAAACGATTCAAACATTCTAAAAACGATTCAAACATTCTAAAAACGATTCAAACATTCTAAAAAGATTCAAACATTCTAAAAACGATTCAAACATTCTAAAATGATTCAAACATTCTAAAAACGATTCAAACATTCTAAAAAGATCAAACATTCTAAAAACGATTCAAACATTCTAAAGACGATTCAAACATTCTAAAAAGATCAAACATTCTAAAAACGATTCAAACATTCTAAAGACGATTCAAACATTCTAAAAAGATCAAACATTCTAAAAACGATTCAAACATTCTAAACAGATCAAACATTCTAAAAACGATTCAAACATTCTAAAAACGATTCAAACATTCTAAAAAATTCTAAAAAAGATTCAAACATTCTAAAAGGATTCAAACATTCTTAAAACGATTCAAACATTCTAAAAGGATTCAAACATTCTTAAAACGATTCAAACATTCTAAAAAGATTCAAACATTCTAAAAACGATTCAAACATTCTAAAAAGATTCAAACATTCTAAAAACGATTCAAACATTCTAAAACGATTCAAACATTCTAAAAAAGATTCAAACATTCTAAAAGGATTCAAACATTCTAAAAAAGATTCAAACATTCTAAAAACGATTCAAACATTCTAAAAAGATTCAAACATTCTAAAAAAGATTCAAACATTCTAAAAGGATTCAAACATTCTAAAAAAGATTCAAACATTCTAAAAACGATTCAAACATTCTAAAAAGATTCAAACATTCTAAAAACGATTCAAACATTCTAAAACGATTCAAACATTCTTAAAACGATTCAAACATTCTAAAAGGATTCAAACATTCTTAAAACGATTCAAACATTCTAAAAACGATTCAAACATTCTAAAAACGATTCAAACATTCTAAAAACGATTCAAACATTCTAAAAAAGATTCAAACATTCTAAAAACGATTCAAACATTCTAAAAAATTCTAAAAAAGATTCAAACATTCTAAAAGGATTCAAACATTCTAAAAAAGATTCAAACATTCTAAAAACGATTCAAACATTCTAAAAAGATTCAAACATTCTAAAAAATTCTAAAAAAGATTCAAACATTCTAAAAGGATTCAAACATTCTTAAAACGATTCAAACATTCTAAAAACGATTCAAACATTCTAAAACGATTCAAACATTCTTAAAACGATTCAAACATTCTAAAAGGATTCAAACATTCTTAAAACGATTCAAACATTCTAAAAACGATTCAAACATTCTAAAAACGATTCAAACATTCTAAAAACGATTCAAACATTCTAAAAAAGATTCAAACATTCTAAAAGGATTCAAACATTCTAAAACGATTCAAACATTCTAAAAGGATTCAAACATTCTTAAAACGATTCAAACATTCTAAAAGGATTCAAACATTCTTAAAACGATTCAAACATTCTAAAAACGATTCAAACATTCTAAAAGGATTCAAACATTCTAAAAACGATTCAAACATTCTAAAAAGATCAAACATTCTAAAAGGATTCAAACATTCTTAAAACGATTCAAACATTCTAAAAACGATTCAAACATTCTAAAAGGATTCAAACATTCTAAAAACGATTCAAACATTCTAAAAAGATTCAAACATTCTAAAAAAGATTCAAACATTCTAAAAGGATTCAAACATTCTAAAAAATTCTAAAAAAGATTCAAACATTCTAAAAGGATTCAAACATTCTTAAAACGATTCAAACATTCTAAAAACGATTCAAACATTCTAAAAAAGATTCAAACATTCTAAAAGGATTCAAACATTCTTAAAACGATTCAAACATTCTAAAAACGATTCAAACATTCTAAAAACGATTCAAACATTCTAAAAAATTCTAAAAAAGATTCAAACATTCTAAAAGGATTCAAACATTCTAAAAAAGATTCAAACATTCTAAAAACGATTCAAACATTCTAAAAAGATTCAAACATTCTAAAAAAGATTCAAACATTCTAAAAGGATTCAAACATTCTAAAAAATTCTAAAAAAGATTCAAACATTCTAAAAGGATTCAAACATTCTTAAAACGATTCAAACATTCTAAAAACGATTCAAACATTCTAAAAACGATTCAAACATTCTAAAAAAGATTCAAACATTCTAAAAGGATTCAAACATTCTAAAAAATTCTAAAAAAGATTCAAACATTCTAAAAGGATTCAAACATTCTTAAAACGATTCAAACATTCTAAAAACGATTCAAACATTCTAAAAACGATTCAAACATTCTAAAAACGATTCAAACATTCTAAAAAGATTCAAACATTCTAAAAACGATTCACACATTCTAAAAATGATTCAAACATTCTTAAAAATTCTAAAAAAGATTCAAACATTCTAAAAGGATTCAAACATTCTAAAAACGATTCAAACATTCTAAAAACGATTCAAACATTCTAAAAACGATTCAAACATTCTAAAAAGATTCAAACATTCTAAAAACGATTCACACATTCTAAAAATGATTCAAACATTCTTAAAAATTCTAAAAAAGATTCAAACATTCTAAAAGGATTCAAACATTCTAAAAACGATTCAAACATTCTAAAAAGATTCAAAAATTCTAAAAAAGATTCAAACATTCTTAAAACGATTCAAACATTCTAAAAACGATTCAAACATTCTAAAAAGATTCAAACATTCTAAAAACGATTCAAACATTCTAAAACGATTCAAACATTCTTAAAACAATTCAAACATTCTAAAACGATTCAAACATTCTTAAAACGATTCAAACATTCTAAAAACGATTCAAACATTCTAAAAACGATTCAAACATTCTAAAAAATTCTAAAAAAGATTCAAACATTCTAAAAGGATTCAAACATTCTAAAAACGATTCAATCATTCTAAAAACGATTCAAACATTCTAAAAGGATTCAAACATTCTAAAAAAGATTCAAACATTCTAAAAACGATTCAAACATTCTAAAAAGATTCAAACATTCTAAAAACGATTCAAACATTCTAAAACGATTCAAACATTCTTAAAACGATTCAAACATTCTAAAACGATTCAAACATTCTTAAAACGATTCAAACATTCTAAAAACGATTCAAACATTCTAAAAACGATTCAAACATTCTAAAAACGATTCAAACATTCTAAAAACGATTCAAACATTCTAAAAAGATTCAAACATTCTAAAAACGATTCAAACATTCTAAAATGATTCAAACATTCTAAAAACGATTCAAACATTCTAAAAAGATCAAACATTCTAAAAACGATTCAAACATTCTAAAGACGATTCAAACATTCTAAAAAGATCAAACATTCTAAAAACGATTCAAACATTCTAAACAGATCAAACATTCTAAAAACGATTCAAACATTCTAAAAACGATTCACACATTCTAAAAAAGATTCAAACATTCTAAAAGGATTCAAACATTCTAAAAACGATTCAATCATTCTAAAAACGATTCAAACATTCTAAAAGGATTCAAACATTCTTAAAACGATTCAAACATTCTAAAAAAGATTCAAACATTCTAAAAGGATTCAAACATTCTAAAAAAGATTCAAACATTCTAAAAACGATTCAAACATTCTTAAAACGATTCAAACATTCTAAAAAGATTCAAACATTCTAAAAACGATTCAAACATTCTAAAACGATTCAAACATTCTTAAAACGATTCAAACATTCTAAAACGATTCAAACATTCTAAAAACGATTCAAACATTCTAAAAACGATTCAAACATTCTAAAAAGATTCAAACATTCTAAAAACGATTCAAACATTCTAAAATGATTCAAACATTCTAAAAACGATTCAAACATTCTAAAAAGATCAAACATTCTAAAAACGATTCAAACATTCTAAAGACGATTCAAACATTCTAAAAAGATCAAACATTCTAAAAACGATTCAAACATTCTAAAGACGATTCAAACATTCTAAAAAGATCAAACATTCTAAAAACGATTCAAACATTCTAAACAGATCAAACATTCTAAAAACGATTCAAACATTCTAAAAACGATTCAAACATTCTAAAAAATTCTAAAAAAGATTCAAACATTCTAAAAGGATTCAAACATTCTTAAAACGATTCAAACATTCTAAAAGGATTCAAACATTCTTAAAACGATTCAAACATTCTAAAAAGATTCAAACATTCTAAAAACGATTCAAACATTCTAAAAAGATTCAAACATTCTAAAAACGATTCAAACATTCTAAAACGATTCAAACATTCTAAAAAAGATTCAAACATTCTAAAAGGATTCAAACATTCTAAAAAAGATTCAAACATTCTAAAAACGATTCAAACATTCTAAAAAGATTCAAACATTCTAAAAAAGATTCAAACATTCTAAAAGGATTCAAACATTCTAAAAAGATCAAACATTCTAAAAACGATTCAAACATTCTAAAGACGATTCAAACATTCTAAAAAGATCAAACATTCTAAAAACGATTCAAACATTCTAAAGACGATTCAAACATTCTAAAAAGATCAAACATTCTAAAAACGATTCAAACATTCTAAAGACGATTCAAACATTCTAAAAAGATCAAACATTCTAAAAACGATTCAAACATTCTAAACAGATCAAACATTCTAAAAACGATTCAAACATTCTAAAAACGATTCAAACATTCTAAAAAATTCTAAAAAAGATTCAAACATTCTAAAAGGATTCAAACATTCTTAAAACGATTCAAACATTCTAAAAGGATTCAAACATTCTTAAAACGATTCAAACATTCTAAAAAGATTCAAACATTCTAAAAAGATTCAAACATTCTAAAAACGATTCAAACATTCTAAAAACGATTCAAACATTCTAAAAGGATTCAAACATTCTAAAAACGATTCAAACATTCTAAAAAGATTCAAACATTCTAAAAAAGATTCAAACATTCTAAAAGGATTCAAACATTCTAAAAAATTCTAAAAAAGATTCAAACATTCTAAAAGGATTCAAACATTCTTAAAACGATTCAAACATTCTAAAAACGATTCAAACATTCTAAAAAAGATTCAAACATTCTAAAAGGATTCAAACATTCTTAAAACGATTCAAACATTCTAAAAACGATTCAAACATTCTAAAAACGATTCAAACATTCTAAAAAATTCTAAAAAAGATTCAAACATTCTAAAAGGATTCAAACATTCTAAAAAAGATTCAAACATTCTAAAAACGATTCAAACATTCTAAAAAGATTCAAACATTCTAAAAAAGATTCAAACATTCTAAAAGGATTCAAACATTCTAAAAAATTCTAAAAAAGATTCAAACATTCTAAAAGGATTCAAACATTCTTAAAACGATTCAAACATTCTAAAAACGATTCAAACATTCTAAAAACGATTCAAACATTCTAAAAAAGATTCAAACATTCTAAAAGGATTCAAACATTCTAAAAAATTCTAAAAAAGATTCAAACATTCTAAAAGGATTCAAACATTCTTAAAACGATTCAAACATTCTAAAAACGATTCAAACATTCTAAAAACGATTCAAACATTCTAAAAACGATTCAAACATTCTAAAAAGATTCAAACATTCTAAAAACGATTCACACATTCTAAAAATGATTCAAACATTCTTAAAAATTCTAAAAAAGATTCAAACATTCTAAAAGGATTCAAACATTCTAAAAACGATTCAAACATTCTAAAAACGATTCAAACATTCTAAAAACGATTCAAACATTCTAAAAAGATTCAAACATTCTAAAAACGATTCACACATTCTAAAAATGATTCAAACATTCTTAAAAATTCTAAAAAAGATTCAAACATTCTAAAAGGATTCAAACATTCTAAAAACGATTCAAACATTCTAAAAAGATTCAAAAATTCTAAAAAAGATTCAAACATTCTTAAAACGATTCAAACATTCTAAAAACGATTCAAACATTCTAAAAAGATTCAAACATTCTAAAAACGATTCAAACATTCTAAAAACGATTCAAACATTCTAAAAACGATTCAAACATTCTAAAAACGATTCAAACATTCTAAAAAGATTCAAACATTCTAAAAACGATTCAAACATTCTAAAATGATTCAAACATTCTAAAAACGATTCAAACATTCTAAAAAGATCAAACATTCTAAAAACGATTCAAACATTCTAAAGACGATTCAAACATTCTAAAAAGATCAAACATTCTAAAAACGATTCAAACATTCTAAACAGATCAAACATTCTAAAAACGATTCAAACATTCTAAAAACGATTCACACATTCTAAAAAAGATTCAAACATTCTAAAAGGATTCAAACATTCTAAAAACGATTCAATCATTCTAAAAACGATTCAAACATTCTAAAAGGATTCAAACATTCTTAAAACGATTCAAACATTCTAAAAAAGATTCAAACATTCTAAAAGGATTCAAACATTCTAAAAAAGATTCAAACATTCTAAAAACGATTCAAACATTCTTAAAACGATTCAAACATTCTAAAAAGATTCAAACATTCTAAAAACGATTCAAACATTCTAAAACGATTCAAACATTCTTAAAACGATTCAAACATTCTAAAACGATTCAAACATTCTAAAAACGATTCAAACATTCTAAAAACGATTCAAACATTCTAAAAAGATTCAAACATTCTAAAAACGATTCAAACATTCTAAAATGATTCAAACATTCTAAAAACGATTCAAACATTCTAAAAAGATCAAACATTCTAAAAACGATTCAAACATTCTAAAGACGATTCAAACATTCTAAAAAGATCAAACATTCTAAAAACGATTCAAACATTCTAAAGACGATTCAAACATTCTAAAAAGATCAAACATTCTAAAAACGATTCAAACATTCTAAACAGATCAAACATTCTAAAAACGATTCAAACATTCTAAAAACGATTCAAACATTCTAAAAAATTCTAAAAAAGATTCAAACATTCTAAAAGGATTCAAACATTCTTAAAACGATTCAAACATTCTAAAAGGATTCAAACATTCTTAAAACGATTCAAACATTCTAAAAAGATTCAAACATTCTAAAAACGATTCAAACATTCTAAAACGATTCAAACATTCTAAAAAAGATTCAAACATTCTAAAAGGATTCAAACATTCTAAAAAAGATTCAAACATTCTAAAAACGATTCAAACATTCTAAAAAGATTCAAACATTCTAAAAAAGATTCAAACATTCTAAAAGGATTCAAACATTCTAAAAAAGATTCAAACATTCTAAAAACGATTCAAACATTCTAAAAAGATTCAAACATTCTAAAAACGATTCAAACATTCTAAAACGATTCAAACATTCTTAAAACGATTCAAACATTCTAAAAGGATTCAAACATTCTTAAAACGATTCAAACATTCTAAAAACGATTCAAACATTCTAAAAACGATTCAAACATTCTAAAAACGATTCAAACATTCTAAAAAAGATTCAAACATTCTAAAAACGATTCAAACATTCTAAAAAATTCTAAAAAAGATTCAAACATTCTAAAAGGATTCAAACATTCTAAAAAAGATTCAAACATTCTAAAAACGATTCAAACATTCTAAAAAGATTCAAACATTCTAAAAAATTCTAAAAAAGATTCAAACATTCTAAAAGGATTCAAACATTCTTAAAACGATTCAAACATTCTAAAAACGATTCAAACATTCTAAAAACGATTCAAACATTCTAAAAACGATTCAAACATTCTAAAAACGATTCAAACATTCTAAAAAATTCTAAAAAAGATTCAAACATTCTAAAAGGATTCAAACATTCTAAAAAAGATTCAAACATTCTAAAAACGATTCAAACATTCTAAAAAGATTCAAACATTCTAAAAAATTCTAAAAAAGATTCAAACATTCTAAAAGGATTCAAACATTCTTAAAACGATTCAAACATTCTAAAACGATTCAAACATTCTAAAAACGATTCAAACATTCTAAAAACGATTCAAACATTCTAAAAAGATTCAAACATTCTAAAAACGATTCAAACATTCTAAAATGATTCAAACATTCTAAAAACGATTCAAACATTCTAAAAAGATCAAACATTCTAAAAACGATTCAAACATTCTAAAGACGATTCAAACATTCTAAAAAGATCAAACATTCTAAAAACGATTCAAACATTCTAAAGACGATTCAAACATTCTAAAAAGATCAAACATTCTAAAAACGATTCAAACATTCTAAACAGATCAAACATTCTAAAAACGATTCAAACATTCTAAAAACGATTCAAACATTCTAAAAAATTCTAAAAAAGATTCAAACATTCTAAAAGGATTCAAACATTCTTAAAACGATTCAAACATTCTAAAAGGATTCAAACATTCTTAAAACGATTCAAACATTCTAAAAAGATTCAAACATTCTAAAAACGATTCAAACATTCTAAAAAGATTCAAACATTCTAAAAACGATTCAAACATTCTAAAACGATTCAAACATTCTAAAAAAGATTCAAACATTCTAAAAGGATTCAAACATTCTAAAAAAGATTCAAACATTCTAAAAACGATTCAAACATTCTAAAAAGATTCAAACATTCTAAAAAAGATTCAAACATTCTAAAAGGATTCAAACATTCTAAAAAAGATTCAAACATTCTAAAAACGATTCAAACATTCTAAAAAGATTCAAACATTCTAAAAACGATTCAAACATTCTAAAACGATTCAAACATTCTTAAAACGATTCAAACATTCTAAAAGGATTCAAACATTCTTAAAACGATTCAAACATTCTAAAAACGATTCAAACATTCTAAAAACGATTCAAACATTCTAAAAACGATTCAAACATTCTAAAAAAGATTCAAACATTCTAAAAACGATTCAAACATTCTAAAAAATTCTAAAAAAGATTCAAACATTCTAAAAGGATTCAAACATTCTAAAAAATTCTAAAAAAGATTCAAACATTCTAAAAAGATTCAAACATTCTAAAAAATTCTAAAAAAGATTCAAACATTCTAAAAGGATTCAAACATTCTTAAAACGATTCAAACATTCTAAAAACGATTCAAACATTCTAAAAACGATTCAAACATTCTAAAAACGATTCAAACATTCTAAAAACGATTCAAACATTCTAAAAAAGATTCAAACATTCTAAAAACGATTCAAACATTCTAAAAACGATTCAAACACATTCTAAAAACGATTCAAACATTCTAAAAAGATTCAAACATTCTAAAAGGATTCAAACATTCTAAAAACGATTCAAACATTCTAAAAACGATTCAAACATTCTAAAAACGATTCAAACATTCTAAAAAGATCAAACATTCTAAAAACGATTCAAACATTCTAAAAACGATTCAAACATTCTAAAAAGATCAAACATTCTAAAAACGATTCAAACATTCTAAAAAGATTCAAACATTCTAAAAACGATTCAAACATTCTAAAAACGATTCAAACATTCTAAAAAGATCAAACATTCTAAAAACGATTCAACCATTCTAAAAAGATTCAAACATTCTAAAAACGATTCAAACTTTCTAAAAACGATTCAAACATTCTAAAAAGATCAAACATTCTAAAAACGATTCAAACATTCTAAAAAGATTCAAACATTCTAAAAACGATTCAAACATTCTAAAAAGATCAAACATTCTAAAAACGATTCAAACATTCTAAAACGATTCAAACATTCTAAAAAGATTCAAACATTCTAAAAACGATTCAAACATTCTAAAAGGATTCAAACATTCTAAAAACGATTCAAACATTCTAAAAACGATTCAAACATTCTAAAAACGATTCAAACATTCTAAAAACGATTCAAACATTCTAAAAACGATTCAAACATTCTAAAAACGATTCAAACATTCTAAAAAGATCAAACATTCTAAAAACGATTCAAACATTCTAAAAACGATTCAAACATTCTAAAAAATTCTAAAAACGATTCAAACATTCTAAAAACGATTCAAACATTCTAAAAGGATTCAAACATTCTAAAAACGATTCAAACATTCTAAAAAGATCAAACATTCTAAAAACGATTCAAACATTCTAAAAAATTCTAAAAACGATTCAAACATTCTAAAAATGATTCAAACATTCTAAAAACGATTCAAACATTCTAAAAAAGATTCAAACATTCTAAAAACGATTCAAACATTCTAAAAACGATTCAAACATTCTAAAAACGATTCAAACATTCTAAAAAAGATTCAAACATTCTAAAAACGATTCAAACATTCTAAAAACGATTCAAACACATTCTAAAAACGATTCAAACATTCTAAAAAGATTCAAACATTCTAAAAGGATTCAAACATTCTAAAAACGATTCAAACATTCTAAAAACGATTCAAACATTCTAAAAAATTCTAAAAACGATTCAAACATTCTAAAAACGATTCAAACATTCTAAAAGGATTCAACCATTCTAAAAACGATTCAAACATTCTAAAAAGATCAAACATTCTAAAAACGATTCAAACATTCTAAAAAATTCTAAAAACGATTCAAACATTCTAAAAATGATTCAAACATTCTAAAAACGATTCAAACATTCTAAAAAAGATTCAAACATTCTAAAAACGATTCAAACATTCTAAAAACGATTCAAACATTCTAAAAACGATTCAAACATTCTAAAAACGATTCAAACATTCTAAAAGGATTCAAACATTCTTAAAACGATTCAAACATTCTAAAAAAGATTCAAACATTCTAAAAGGATTCAAACATTCTAAAAAAGATTCAAACATTCTAAAAACGATTCAAACATTCTTAAAACGATTCAAACATTCTAAAAAGATTCAAACATTCTAAAAACGATTCAAACATTCTAAAACGATTCAAACATTCTTAAAACGATTCAAACATTCTAAAACGATTCAAACATTCTAAAAACGATTCAAACATTCTAAAATGATTCAAACATTCTAAAAACGATTCAAACATTCTAAAAAGATCAAACATTCTAAAAACGATTCAAACATTCTAAAGACGATTCAAACATTCTAAAAAGATCAAACATTCTAAAAACGATTCAAACATTCTAAAGACGATTCAAACATTCTAAAAAGATCAAACATTCTAAAAACGATTCAAACATTCTAAACAGATCAAACATTCTAAAAACGATTCAAACATTCTAAAAACGATTCAAACATTCTAAAAAATTCTAAAAAAGATTCAAACATTCTAAAAGGATTCAAACATTCTTAAAACGATTCAAACATTCTAAAAGGATTCAAACATTCTTAAAACGATTCAAACATTCTAAAAAGATTCAAACATTCTAAAAACGATTCAAACATTCTAAAAAGATTCAAACATTCTAAAAACGATTCAAACATTCTAAAAAGATTCAAACATTCTAAAAAAGATTCAAACATTCTAAAAGGATTCAAACATTCTAAAAAAGATTCAAACATTCTAAAAACGATTCAAACATTCTAAAAAGATTCAAACATTCTAAAAACGATTCAAACATTCTAAAACGATTCAAACATTCTTAAAACGATTCAAACATTCTAAAAGGATTCAAACATTCTTAAAACGATTCAAACATTCTAAAAACGATTCAAACATTCTAAAAACGATTCAAACATTCTAAAAACGATTCAAACATTCTAAAAAAGATTCAAACATTCTAAAAACGATTCAAACATTCTAAAAAATTCTAAAAAAGATTCAAACATTCTAAAAGGATTCAAACATTCTAAAAAAGATTCAAACATTCTAAAAACGATTCAAACATTCTAAAAAGATTCAAACATTCTAAAAAATTCTAAAAAAGATTCAAACATTCTAAAAGGATTCAAACATTCTTAAAACGATTCAAACATTCTAAAAACGATTCAAACATTCTAAAACGATTCAAACATTCTTAAAACGATTCAAACATTCTAAAAGGATTCAAACATTCTTAAAACGATTCAAACATTCTTAAAACGATTCAAACATTCTAAAAGGATTCAAACATTCTTAAAACGATTCAAACATTCTAAAAACGATTCAAACATTCTAAAAGGATTCAAACATTCTAAAAACGATTCAAACATTCTAAAAAGATCAAACATTCTAAAAGGATTCAAACATTCTTAAAACGATTCAAACATTCTAAAAACGATTCAAACATTCTAAAAGGATTCAAACATTCTAAAAACGATTCAAACATTCTAAAAAGATTCAAACATTCTAAAAAAGATTCAAACATTCTAAAAGGATTCAAACATTCTAAAAAATTCTAAAAAAGATTCAAACATTCTAAAAGGATTCAAACATTCTTAAAACGATTCAAACATTCTAAAAACGATTCAAACATTCTAAAAAAGATTCAAACATTCTAAAAGGATTCAAACATTCTTAAAACGATTCAAACATTCTAAAAACGATTCAAACATTCTAAAAACGATTCAAACATTCTAAAAAATTCTAAAAAAGATTCAAACATTCTAAAAGGATTCAAACATTCTAAAAAAGATTCAAACATTCTAAAAACGATTCAAACATTCTAAAAAGATTCAAACATTCTAAAAAAGATTCAAACATTCTAAAAGGATTCAAACATTCTAAAAAATTCTAAAAAAGATTCAAACATTCTAAAAGGATTCAAACATTCTTAAAACGATTCAAACATTCTAAAAACGATTCAAACATTCTAAAAACGATTCAAACATTCTAAAAAAGATTCAAACATTCTAAAAGGATTCAAACATTCTAAAAAATTCTAAAAAAGATTCAAACATTCTAAAAGGATTCAAACATTCTTAAAACGATTCAAACATTCTAAAAACGATTCAAACATTCTAAAAACGATTCAAACATTCTAAAAACGATTCAAACATTCTAAAAAGATTCAAACATTCTAAAAACGATTCACACATTCTAAAAATGATTCAAACATTCTTAAAAATTCTAAAAAAGATTCAAACATTCTAAAAGGATTCAAACATTCTAAAAACGATTCAAACATTCTAAAAACGATTCAAACATTCTAAAAACGATTCAAACATTCTAAAAAGATTCAAACATTCTAAAAACGATTCACACATTCTAAAAATGATTCAAACATTCTTAAAAATTCTAAAAAAGATTCAAACATTCTAAAAGGATTCAAACATTCTAAAAACGATTCAAACATTCTAAAAAGATTCAAAAATTCTAAAAAAGATTCAAACATTCTTAAAACGATTCAAACATTCTAAAAACGATTCAAACATTCTAAAAAGATTCAAACATTCTAAAAACGATTCAAACATTCTAAAACGATTCAAACATTCTTAAAACAATTCAAACATTCTAAAACGATTCAAACATTCTTAAAACGATTCAAACATTCTAAAAACGATTCAAACATTCTAAAAACGATTCAAACATTCTAAAAAATTCTAAAAAAGATTCAAACATTCTAAAAGGATTCAAACATTCTAAAAACGATTCAATCATTCTAAAAACGATTCAAACATTCTAAAAGGATTCAAACATTCTAAAAAAGATTCAAACATTCTAAAAACGATTCAAACATTCTAAAAAGATTCAAACATTCTAAAAACGATTCAAACATTCTAAAACGATTCAAACATTCTTAAAACGATTCAAACATTCTAAAACGATTCAAACATTCTTAAAACGATTCAAACATTCTAAAAACGATTCAAACATTCTAAAAACGATTCAAACATTCTAAAAACGATTCAAACATTCTAAAAACGATTCAAACATTCTAAAAAGATTCAAACATTCTAAAAACGATTCAAACATTCTAAAATGATTCAAACATTCTAAAAACGATTCAAACATTCTAAAAAGATCAAACATTCTAAAAACGATTCAAACATTCTAAAGACGATTCAAACATTCTAAAAAGATCAAACATTCTAAAAACGATTCAAACATTCTAAACAGATCAAACATTCTAAAAACGATTCAAACATTCTAAAAACGATTCACACATTCTAAAAAAGATTCAAACATTCTAAAAGGATTCAAACATTCTAAAAACGATTCAATCATTCTAAAAACGATTCAAACATTCTAAAAGGATTCAAACATTCTTAAAACGATTCAAACATTCTAAAAAAGATTCAAACATTCTAAAAGGATTCAAACATTCTAAAAAAGATTCAAACATTCTAAAAACGATTCAAACATTCTTAAAACGATTCAAACATTCTAAAAAGATTCAAACATTCTAAAAACGATTCAAACATTCTAAAACGATTCAAACATTCTTAAAACGATTCAAACATTCTAAAACGATTCAAACATTCTTAAAACGATTCAAACATTCTAAAAACGATTCAAACATTCTAAAAACGATTCAAACATTCTAAAAAATTCTAAAAAAGATTCAAACATTCTAAAAGGATTCAAACATTCTTAAAACGATTCAAACATTCTAAAAACGATTCAAACATTCTAAAAAAGATTCAAACATTCTAAAAGGATTCAAACATTCTTAAAACGATTCAAACATTCTAAAAACGATTCAAACATTCTAAAAACGATTCAAACATTCTAAAAACGATTCAAACATTCTAAAAAGATTCAAACATTCTAAAAACGATTCACACATTCTAAAAATGATTCAAACATTCTTAAAAATTCTAAAAAAGATTCAAACATTCTAAAAGGATTCAAACATTCTAAAAACGATTCAAACATTCTAAAAGGATTCAAACATTCTTAAAACGATTCAAACATTCTAAAAAAGATTCAAACATTCTAAAAGGATTCAAACATTCTAAAAAAGATTCAAACATTCTAAAAACGATTCAAACATTCTAAAAAGATTCAAACATTCTAAAAACGATTCAAACATTCTAAAACGATTCAAACATTCTTAAAACGATTCAAACATTCTAAAACGATTCAAACATTCTTAAAACGATTCAAACATTCTAAAAACGATTCAAACATTCTAAAAACGATTCAAACATTCTAAAAACGATTCAAACATTCTAAAAACGATTCAAACATTCTAAAAAGATTCAAACATTCTAAAAACGATTCAAACATTCTAAAATGATTCAAACATTCTAAAAACGATTCAAACATTCTAAAAAGATCAAACATTCTAAAAACGATTCAAACATTCTAAAGACGATTCAAACATTCTAAAAAGATCAAACATTCTAAAAACGATTCAAACATTCTAAACAGATCAAACATTCTAAAAACGATTCAAACATTCTAAAAACGATTCAAACATTCTAAAAAATTCTAAAAAAGATTCAAACATTCTAAAAGGATTCAAACATTCTAAAAAAGATTCAAACATTCAAAAAGGATTCAAACATTCTAAAAAATTCTAAAAAAGATTCAAACATTCTAAAAGGATTCAAACATTCTTAAAACGATTCAAACATTCTAAAAACGATTCAAACATTCTAAAAAAGATTCAAACATTCTAAAAGGATTCAAACATTCTAAAAACGATTCAAACATTCTAAAAACGATTCAAACATTCTAAAAACGATTCAAACATTCTAAAAAATTCTAAAAAAGATTCAAACATTCTAAAAGGATTCAAACATTCTAAAAAAGATTCAAACATTCTAAAAGGATTCAAACATTCTAAAAAATTCTAAAAAAGATTCAAACATTCTAAAAGGATTCAAACATTCTAAAAACGATTCACACATTCTAAAAATGATTCAAACATTCTTAAAAATTCTAAAAAAGATTCAAACATTCTAAAAGGATTCAAACATTCTAAAAACGATTCAAACATTCTAAAAAGATTCAAAAATTCTAAAAAAGATTCAAACATTCTTAAAACGATTCAAACATTCTAAAAACGATTCAAACATTCTAAAAAATTCTAAAAAAGATTCAAACATTCTAAAAGGATTCAAACATTCTAAAAACGATTCAATCATTCTAAAAACGATTCAAACATTCTAAAAGGATTCAAACATTCTTAAAACGATTCAAACATTCTAAAAAAGATTCAAACATTCTAAAAGGATTCAAACATTCTAAAAAGATCAAACATTCTAAAAACGATTCAAACATTCTAAAGACGATTCAAACATTCTAAAAAGATCAAACATTCTAAAAACGATTCAAACATTCTAAACAGATCAAACATTCTAAAAACGATTCAAACATTCTAAAAGGATTCAAACATTCTAAAAAAGATTCAAACATTCAAAAAGGATTCAAACATTCTAAAAAATTCTAAAAAAGATTCAAACATTCTAAAAGGATTCAAACATTCTTAAAACGATTCAAACATTCTAAAAACGATTCAAACATTCTAAAAAAGATTCAAACATTCTAAAAGGATTCAAACATTCTAAAAACGATTCAAACATTCTAAAAACGATTCAAACATTCTAAAAACGATTCAAACATTCTAAAAAATTCTAAAAAAGATTCAAACATTCTAAAAGGATTCAAACATTCTAAAAAAGATTCAAACATTCTAAAAGGATTCAAACATTCTAAAAAATTCTAAAAAAGATTCAAACATTCTAAAAGGATTCAAACATTCTAAAAACGATTCACACATTCTAAAAATGATTCAAACATTCTTAAAAATTCTAAAAAAGATTCAAACATTCTAAAAGGATTCAAACATTCTAAAAACGATTCAAACATTCTAAAAAGATTCAAAAATTCTAAAAAAGATTCAAACATTCTTAAAACGATTCAAACATTCTAAAAACGATTCAAACATTCTAAAAAATTCTAAAAAAGATTCAAACATTCTAAAAGGATTCAAACATTCTAAAAACGATTCAATCATTCTAAAAACGATTCAAACATTCTAAAAGGATTCAAACATTCTTAAAACGATTCAAACATTCTAAAAAAGATTCAAACATTCTAAAAGGATTCAAACATTCTAAAAAAGATTCAAACATTCTAAAAACGATTCAAACATTCTAAAAAGATTCAAACATTCTAAAAACGATTCAAACATTCTAAAACGATTCAAACATTCTTAAAACGATTCAAACATTCTAAAACGATTCAAACATTCTTAAAACGATTCAAACATTCTAAAGACGATTCAAACATTCTAAAAAGATCAAACATTCTAAAAACGATTCAAACATTCTAAACAGATCAAACATTCTAAAAACGATTCAAACATTCTAAAAACGATTCAAACATTCTAAAAAATTCTAAAAAAGATTCAAACATTCTAAAAGGATTCAAACATTCTTAAAACGATTCAAACATTCTAAAAACGATTCAAACATTCTAAAAAAGATTCAAACATTCTAAAAGGATTCAAACATTCTTAAAACGATTCAAACATTCTAAAAACGATTCAAACATTCTAAAAAGATTCAAACATTCTAAAAACGATTCACACATTCTAAAAACGATTCAAACATTCTAAAAAATTCTAAAAAAGATTCAAACATTCTAAAAGGATTCAAACATTCTTAAAACGATTCAAACATTCTAAAAACGATTCAAACATTCTAAAAAATTCTAAAAAAGATTCAAACATTCTAAAAGGATTCAAACATTCTAAAAACGATTCAATCATTCTAAAAACGATTCAAACATTCTAAAAGGATTCAAACATTCTTAAAACGATTCAAACATTCTAAAAAAGATTCAAACATTCTAAAAGGATTCAAACATTCTAAAAAAGATTCAAACATTCTAAAAACGATTCAAACATTCTAAAAAGATTCAAACATTCTAAAAACGATTCAAACATTCTAAAACGATTCAAACATTCTTAAAACGATTCAAACATTCTAAAACGATTCAAACATTCTTAAAACGATTCAAACATTCTAAAAACGATTCAAACATTCTAAAAACGATTCAAACATTCTAAAAACGATTCAAACATTCTAAAAAATTCTAAAAAAGATTCAAACATTCTAAAAGGATTCAAACATTCTTAAAACGATTCAAACATTCTAAAAACGATTCAAACATTCTAAAAAAGATTCAAACATTCTAAAAGGATTCAAACATTCTTAAAACGATTCAAACATTCTAAAAACGATTCAAACATTCTAAAAAGATTCAAACATTCTAAAAACGATTCACACATTCTAAAAACGATTCAAACATTCTAAAAAATTCTAAAAAAGATTCAAACATTCTAAAAGGATTCAAACATTCTTAAAACGATTCAAACATTCTAAAAACGATTCAAACATTCTAAAAAATTCTAAAAAAGATTCAAACATTCTAAAAGGATTCAAACATTCTAAAAACGATTCAATCATTCTAAAAACGATTCAAACATTCTAAAAGGATTCAAACATTCTTAAAACGATTCAAACATTCTAAAAAAGATTCAAACATTCTAAAAGGATTCAAACATTCTAAAAAAGATTCAAACATTCTAAAAACGATTCAAACATTCTAAAAAGATTCAAACATTCTAAAAACGATTCAAACATTCTAAAACGATTCAAACATTCTTAAAACGATTCAAACATTCTAAAACGATTCAAACATTCTTAAAACGATTCAAACATTCTAAAAACGATTCAAACATTCTAAAAACGATTCAAACATTCTAAAAACGATTCAAACATTCTAAAAACGATTCAAACATTCTAAAGACGATTCAAACATTCTAAACAGATCAAACATTCTAAAAACGATTCAAACATTCTAAAAACGATTCAAACATTCTAAAAAATTCTAAAAAAGATTCAAACATTCTAAAAGGATTCAAACATTCTAAAAAAGATTCAAACATTCAAAAAGGATTCAAACATTCTAAAAAATTCTAAAAAAGATTCAAACATTCTAAAAGGATTCAAACATTCTTAAAACGATTCAAACATTCTAAAAACGATTCAAACATTCTAAAAACGATTCAAACATTCTAAAAAGATTCAAACATTCTAAAAACGATTCACACATTCTAAAAAAGATTCAAACATTCTAAAAGGATTCAAACATTCTAAAAACGATTCAATCATTCTAAAAACGATTCAAACATTCTAAAAGGATTCAAACATTCTTAAAACGATTCAAACATTCTAAAAAAGATTCAAACATTCTAAAAGGATTCAAACATTCTAAAAAAGATTCAAACATTCTAAAAACGATTCAAACATTCTAAAAACGATTCAAACATTCTAAAAACGATTCAAACATTCTAAAAAATTCTAAAAAAGATTCAAACATTCTAAAAGGATTCAAACATTCTTAAAACGATTCAAACATTCTAAAAACGATTCAAACATTCTAAAAAAGATTCAAACATTCTAAAAGGATTCAAACATTCTTAAAACGATTCAAACATTCTAAAAACGATTCAAACATTCTAAAAACGATTCAAACATTCTAAAAACGATTCAAACATTCTAAAAAGATTCAAACATTCTAAAAACGATTCACACATTCTAAAAATGATTCAAACATTCTTAAAAATTCTAAAAAAGATTCAAACATTCTAAAAGGATTCAAACATTCTAAAAACGATTCAAACATTCTAAAAGGATTCAAACATTCTTAAAACGATTCAAACATTCTAAAAAAGATTCAAACATTCTAAAAAGATTCAAACATTCTAAAAACGATTCAAACATTCTAAAACGATTCAAACATTCTTAAAACGATTCAAACATTCTAAAACGATTCAAACATTCTTAAAACGATTCAAACATTCTAAAAACGATTCAAACATTCTAAAAACGATTCAAACATTCTAAAAACGATTCAAACATTCTAAAAACGATTCAAACATTCTAAAAAGATTCAAACATTCTAAAAACGATTCAAACATTCTAAAATGATTCAAACATTCTAAAAACGATTCAAACATTCTAAAAAGATCAAACATTCTAAAAACGATTCAAACATTCTAAAGACGATTCAAACATTCTAAAAAGATCAAACATTCTAAAAACGATTCAAACATTCTAAACAGATCAAACATTCTAAAAACGATTCAAACATTCTAAAAACGATTCAAACATTCTAAAAAATTCTAAAAAAGATTCAAACATTCTAAAAGGATTCAAACATTCTAAAAAAGATTCAAACATTCAAAAAGGATTCAAACATTCTAAAAAATTCTAAAAAAGATTCAAACATTCTAAAAGGATTCAAACATTCTTAAAACGATTCAAACATTCTAAAAACGATTCAAACATTCTAAAAAAGATTCAAACATTCTAAAAGGATTCAAACATTCTTAAAACGATTCAAACATTCTAAAAACGATTCAAACATTCTAAAAAAGATTCAAACATTCTAAAAACGATTCACACATTCTAAAAAAGATTCAAACATTCTAAAAGGATTCAAACATTCTAAAAACGATTCAATCATTCTAAAAACGATTCAAACATTCTAAAAGGATTCAAACATTCTTAAAACGATTCAAACATTCTAAAAAAGATTCAAACATTCTAAAAGGATTCAAACATTCTAAAAAAGATTCAAACATTCTAAAAACGATTCAAACATTCTAAAAAGATTCAAACATTCTAAAAACGATTCAAACATTCTAAAACGATTCAAACATTCTTAAAACGATTCAAACATTCTAAAACGATTCAAACATTCTTAAAACGATTCAAACATTCTAAAAACGATTCAAACATTCTAAAAACGATTCAAACATTCTAAAGACGATTCAAACATTCTAAAAAGATCAAACATTCTAAAAACGATTCAAACATTCTAAACAGATCAAACATTCTAAAAACGATTCAAACATTCTAAAAACGATTCAAACATTCTAAAAAATTCTAAAAAAGATTCAAACATTCTAAAAGGATTCAAACATTCTAAAAAAGATTCAAACATTCTAAAAGGATTCAAACATTCTAAAAAATTCTAAAAAAGATTCAAACATTCTAAAAGGATTCAAACATTCTTAAAACGATTCAAACATTCTAAAAACGATTCAAACATTCTAAAAAAGATTCAAACATTCTAAAAGGATTCAAACATTCTTAAAACGATTCAAACATTCTAAAAACGATTCAAACATTCTAAAAACGATTCAAACATTCTAAAAAGATTCAAACATTCTAAAAACGATTCACACATTCTAAAAACGATTCAAACATTCTAAAAAATTCTAAAAAAGATTCAAACATTCTAAAAGGATTCAAACATTCTTAAAACGATTCAAACATTCTTAAAAATTCTGAAAAAGATTCAAACATTCTAAAAACGATTCACACATTCTAAAAACGATTCAAACATTCTAAAAAATTCTAAAAAAGATTCAAACATTCTAAAAGGATTCAAACATTCTTAAAACGATTCAAACATTCTAAAAACGATTCAAACATTCTAAAAAAGATTCAAACATTCTAAAAACGATTCAAACATTCTAAAAAGATTCAAACATTCTAAAAACGATTCAAACATTCTAAAACGATTCAAACATTCTTAAAACGATTCAAACATTCTAAAAGGATTCAAACATTCTTAAAACGATTCAAACATTCTAAAAACGATTCAAACATTCTAAAAACGATTCAAACATTCTAAAAAAGATTCAAACATTCTAAAAGGATTCAAACATTCTAAAAAAGATTCAAACATTCTAAAAACGATTCAAACATTCTAAAAAGATTCAAACATTCTAAAAAAGATTCAAACATTCTAAAAGGATTCAAACATTCTAAAAAATTCTAAAAAAGATTCAAACATTCTAAAAGGATTCAAACATTCTAAAAAAGATTCAAACATTCTAAAAGGATTCAAACATTCTAAAAAATTATAAAAAAGATTCAAACATTCTAAAAGGATTCAAACATTCTTAAAAATTCTAAAAAAGATTCAAACATTCTATAAGGATTCAAACATTCTAAAAAAGATTCAAACATTCTAAAAGGATTCAAACATTCTAAAAAATTATAAAAAAGATTCAAACATTCTAAAAGGATTCAAACATTCTTAAAACGATTCAAACATTCTAAAAACGATTCAAACATTCTAAAAACGATTCAAACATTCTAAAAACGATTCAAACATTCTAAAAAGATTCAAACATTCTAAAAACGATTCACACATTCTAAAAATGATTCAAACATTCTTAAAAATTCTAAAAAAGATTCAAACATTCTAAAAGGATTCAAACATTCTAAAAACGATTCAAACATTCTAAAAAGATTCAAACATTCTAAAAACGATTCAAACATTCTAAAAACGATTCAAACATTCTAAAAAATTCTAAAAAAGATTCAAACATTCTAAAAGGATTCAAACATTCTAAAAAAGATTCAAACATTCTAAAAGGATTCAAACATTCTAAAAAATTCTAAAAAAGATTCAAACATTCTAAAAGGATTCAAACATTCTTAAAAGGATTCAAACATTCTAAAAAATTCTAAAAAAGATTCAAACATTCTAAAAGGATTCAAACATTCTTAAAACGATTCAAACATTCTTAAAACGATTAAAACATTCTAAAAGGATTCAAACATTCTTAAAACGATTCAAACATTCTAAAAACGATTCAAACATTCTAAAAACGATTCAAACATTCTAAAAACGATTCAAACATTCTAAAAAAGATTCAAACATTCTAAAAGGATTCAAACATTCTAAAAACGATTCAAACATTCTAAAAAGATCAAACATTCTAAAAGGATTCAAACATTCTTAAAACGATTCAAACATTCTAAAAACGATTCAAACATTCTAAAAGGATTCAAACATTCTAAAAACGATTCAAACATTCTAAAGACGATTCAAACATTCTAAAAAGATCAAACATTCTAAAAACGATTCAAACATTCTAAACAGATCAAACATTCTAAAAACGATTCAAACATTCTAAAAACGATTCAAACATTCTAAAAAATTCTAAAAAAGATTCAAACATTCTAAAAGGATTCAAACATTCTAAAAAAGATTCAAACATTCTAAAAGGATTCAAACATTCTAAAAACGATTCAAACATTCTAAAAACGATTCAAACATTCTAAAAGGATTCAAACATTCTAAAAAATTCTAAAAAAGATTCAAACATTCTAAAAGGATTCAAACATTCTTAAAACGATTCAAACATTCTAAAAACGATTCAAACATTCTAAAAAAGATTCAAACATTCTAAAAGGATTCAAACATTCTAAAAACGATTCAAACATTCTAAAAAGATTCAAACATTCTAAAAACGATTCAAACATTCTAAAAAAGATTCAAACATTCTAAAAGGATTCAAACATTCTAAAAAATTCTAAAAAAGATTCAAACATTCTAAAAGGATTCAAACATTCTAAAAACGATTCAAACATTCTAAAAAGATTCAAACATTCTAAAAACGATTCACACATTCTAAAAATGATTCAAACATTCTAAAAAATTCTAAAAAAGATTCAAACATTCTAAAAGGATTCAAACATTCTTAAAACGATTCAAACATTCTAAAAACGATTCAAACATTCTAAAAACGATTCAAACATTCTAAAAGGATTCAAACATTCTAAAAAAGATTCAAACATTCTAAAAACGATTCAAACATTCTAAAAAGATTCAAACATTCTAAAAACGATTCAAACATTCTAAAACGATTCAAACATTCTTAAAACGATTAAAACATTCTAAAAGGATTCAAACATTCTTAAAACGATTCAAACATTCTAAAAACGATTCAAACATTCTAAAAACGATTCAAACATTCTAAAAACGATTCAAACATTCTAAAAAAGATTCAAACATTCTAAAAGGATTCAAACATTCTAAAAACGATTCAAACATTCTAAAAAGATCAAACATTCTAAAAGGATTCAAACATTCTTAAAACGATTCAAACATTCTAAAAACGATTCAAACATTCTAAAAGGATTCAAACATTCTAAAAACGATTCAAACATTCTAAAGACGATTCAAACATTCTAAAAAGATCAAACATTCTAAAAACGATTCAAACATTCTAAACAGATCAAACATTCTAAAAACGATTCAAACATTCTAAAAACGATTCAAACATTCTAAAAAATTCTAAAAAAGATTCAAACATTCTAAAAGGATTCAAACATTCTAAAAAAGATTCAAACATTCTAAAAGGATTCAAACATTCTAAAAACGATTCAAACATTCTAAAAACGATTCAAACATTCTAAAAGGATTCAAACATTCTAAAAACGATTCAAACATTCTAAAAACGATTCAAACATTCTACAAACGATTCAAACATTCTAAAAAGATCAAACATTCTAAAAGGATTCAAACATTCTTAAAACGATTCAAACATTCTAAAAACGATTCAAACATTCTAAAAGGATTCAAACATTCTAAAAACGATTCAAACATTCTAAAGACGATTCAAACATTCTAAAAAGATCAAACATTCTAAAAACGATTCAAACATTCTAAAACGATTCAAACATTCTAAAAACGATTCAAACATTCTAAAAACGATTCAAACATTCTAAAAAATTCTAAAAAAGATTCAAACATTCTAAAAGGATTCAAACATTCTAAAAAAGATTCAAACATTCTAAAAGGATTCAAACATTCTAAAAAATTATAAAAAAGATTCAAACATTCTAAAAGGATTCAAACATTCTTAAAACGATTCAAACATTCTAAAAACGATTCAAACATTCTAAAAACGATTCAAACATTCTAAAAACGATTCAAACATTCTAAAAAGATTCAAACATTCTAAAAACGATTCACACATTCTAAAAATGATTCAAACATTCTTAAAAATTCTAAAAAAGATTCAAACATTCTAAAAGGATTCAAACATTCTTAAAATGATTCAAACATTCTTAAAAAATTCTAAAAAAGATTCAAACATTCTAAAAACGATTCAAACATTCTAAAAAGATTCAAACATTCTAAAAACGATTCACACATTCTAAAAACGATTCAAATATTCTAAAAAATTCTAAAAAGATTCAAACATTCTAAAAACGATTCACACATTCTAAAAACGATTCAAATATTCTAAAAAATTCTAAAAAAGATTCAAACATTCTAAAAGGATTCAAACATTCTTAAAACGATTCAAACATTCTAAAAACGATTCAAACATTCTAAAAACGATTCAAACATTCTAAAAACGATTCAAACATTCTAAAAAGATTCAAACATTCTAAAAGGATTCAAACATTCTTAAAACGATTCAAACATTCTAAAAACGATTCAAACATTCTAAAAAAGATTCAAACATTCTAAAAGGATTCAAACATTCTAAAAACGATTCAAACATTCTAAAAAGATTCAAACATTCTAAAAACGATTCACACATTCTAAAAACGATTCAAACATTCTAAAAAACGATTCAAACATTCTAAAAGGATTCAAACATTCTAAAAACGATTCAAACATTCTAAAAAGATCAAACATTCTAAAAGGATTCAAACATTCTTAAAACGATTCAAACATTCTAAAAACGATTCAAACATTCTAAAAGGATTCAAACATTCTAAAAACGATTCAAACATTCTAAAGACGATTCAAACATTCTAAAAAGATCAAACATTCTAAAAACGATTCAAACATTCTAAACAGATCAAACATTCTAAAAACGATTCAAACATTCTAAAAACGATTCAAACATTCTAAAAGGATTCAAACATTCTAAAAAAGATTCAAACATTCTAAAAGGATTCAAACATTCTAAAAACGATTCAAACATTCTAAAAACGATTCAAACATTCTACAAACGATTCAAACATTCTAAAAAGATTCAAACATTCTAAAAACGATTCACACATTCTAAAAATGATTCAAACATTCTTAAAAATTCTAAAAACGATTCAAACATTCTAAAAAGATTCAAACATTCTAAAAAATTCTAAAAAAGATTCAAACATTCTAAAAGGATTCAAACATTCTAAAAAAGATTCAAACATTCTAAAAAATTCTAAAAAAGATTCAAACATTCTAAAAACGATTCAAACATTCTAAAAACGATTCAAACATTCTAAAAGGATTCAAACATTCTAAAAAAGATTCAAACATTCTAAAAACGATTCAAACATTCTAAAAAGATTCAAACATTCTAAAAACGATTCAAACATTCTAAAACGATTCAAACATTCTTAAAACGATTCAAACATTCTAAAAGGATTCAAACATTCTTAAAACGATTCAAACATTCTAAAAACGATTCAAACATTCTAAAAACAATTCAAACATTCTAAAAACGATTCAAACATTCTAAAAAAGATTCAAACATTCTAAAAGGATTCAAACATTCTAAAAACGATTCAAACATTCTAAAAAGATCAAACATTCTAAAAGGATTCAAACATTCTTAAAACGATTCAAACATTCTAAAAACGATTCAAACATTCTAAAAGGATTCAAACATTCTAAAAACGATTCAAACATTCTAAAGACGATTCAAACATTCTAAAAAGATCAAACATTCTAAAAACGATTCAAACATTCTAAACAGATCAAACATTCTAAACAGATCAAACATTCTAAAAAGATCAAACATTCTAAAAACGATTCAAACATTCTAAAAAATTCTACAAACGATTCAAACATTCTAAAAAGATTCAAACATTCTAAAAAGATTCAAACATTCTAAAAACGATTCACAAATTCTAAAAACGATTCAAACATTCTAAAAAATTCTAAAAAAGATTCAAACATTCTAAAAGGATTCAAACATTCTTAAAACGATTCAAACATTCTAAAAACGATTCAAACATTCTAAAAACGATTCAAACATTCTAAAAGGATTCAAACATTCTAAAAAAGATTCAAACATTCTAAAAACGATTCAAACATTCTAAAAAGATTCAAACATTCTAAAAACGATTCAAACATTCTAAAACGATTCAAACATTCTTAAAACGATTAAAACATTCTAAAAGGATTCAAACATTCTTAAAACGATTCAAACATTCTAAAAACGATTCAAACATTCTAAAAACGATTCAAACATTCTAAAAAAGATTCAAACATTCTAAAAGGATTCAAACATTCTAAAAACGATTCAAACATTCTAAAAAGATCAAACATTCTAAAAGGATTCAAACATTCTTAAAACGATTCAAACATTCTAAAAACGATTCAAACATTCTAAAAGGATTCAAACATTCTAAAAACGATTCAAACATTCTAAAGACGATTCAAACATTCTAAAAAGATCAAACATTCTAAAAACGATTCAAACATTCTAAAAAGATTCAAACATTCTAAAAACGATTCAAACATTCTAAAACGATTCAAACATTCTTAAAACGATTAAAACATTCTAAAAGGATTCAAACATTCTTAAAACGATTCAAACATTCTAAAAACGATTCAAACATTCTAAAAACGATTCAAACATTCTAAAAAAGATTCAAACATTCTAAAAGGATTCAAACATTCTAAAAACGATTCACACATTCTAAAAATGATTCAAACATTCTTAAAAATTCTAAAAACGATTCAAACATTCTAAAAAGATTCAAACATTCTAAAAAATTCTAAAAAAGATTCAAACATTCTAAAAGGATTCAAACATTCTAAAAAAGATTCAAACATTCTAAAAAATTCTAAAAAAGATTCAAACATTCTAAAAACGATTCAAACATTCTAAAAACGATTCAAACATTCTAAAAGGATTCAAACATTCTAAAAAAGATTCAAACATTCTAAAAACGATTCAAACATTCTAAAAAGATTCAAACATTCTAAAAACGATTCAAACATTCTAAAACGATTCAAACATTCTTAAAACGATTCAAACATTCTAAAAGGATCAAACATTCTAAAAGGATTCAAACATTCTAAAAAAGATTCAAACATTCTAAAAGGATTCAAACATTCTAAAAACGATTCAAACATTCTAAAAAGATCAAACATTCTAAAAAGATCAAACATTCTAAAAAGATTCAAACATTCTAAAAACGATTCAAACATTCTAAAACGATTCAAACATTCTTAAAACGATTCAAACATTCTAAAAGGATCAAACATTCTAAAAGGATTCAAACATTCTAAAAAAGATTCAAACATTCTAAAAGGATTCAAACATTCTAAAAACGATTCAAACATTCTAAAAAGATCAAACATTCTAAAAGGATTCAAACATTCTTAAAACGATTCAAACATTCTAAAAACGATTCAAACATTCTAAAAAGATCAAACATTCTAAAAACGATTCAAACATTCTAAACAGATCAAACATTCTAAAAACGATTCAAACATTCTAAAAACGATTCAAACATTCTAAAAAATTCTACAAACGATTCAAACATTCTAAAAAGATTCAAACATTCTAAAAACGATTCACACATTCTAAAAATGATTCAAACATTCTTAAAAATTCTAAAAACGATTCAAACATTCTAAAAAGATTCAAACATTCTAAAAAAGATTCAAACATTCTAAAAAATTCTAAAAAAGATTCAAACATTCTAAAAGGATTCAAACATTCTAAAAGGATTCAAACATTCTAAAAAAGATTCAAACATTCTAAAAAATTCTAAAAAAGATTCAAACATTCTAAAAGGATTCAAACATTCTAAAAACGATTCAAACAGTCTAAAAACGATTCAAACATTCTAAAAAGATTCAAACATTCTAAAAACGATTCAAACAGTCTAAAAACGATTCAAACAGTCTAAAAACGATTCAAACATTCTAAAAACGATTCAAACATTCTAAAAACGATTCAAACATTCTAAAAATGATTCAAACATTCTTAAAAATTCTAAAAAAGATTCAAACATTCTAAAACGATTCAAACATTCTAAAAACGATTCAAACATTCTAAAAATGATTCAAACATTCTTAAAAATTCTAAAAAAGATTCAAACATTCTAAAAACGATTCACACATTCTAAAAAGATTCAAACATTCTAAAAACGATTCAAACATTCTAAAAATGATTCAAACATTCTTAAAAATTCTAAAAAAGATTCAAACATTCTAAAAATGATTCAAACATTCTTAAAAATTCTAAAAAAGATTCAAACATTCTAAAACGATTCAAACATTCTAAAAACGATTCAAACATTCTAAAAATGATTCACACATTCTAAAAAGATTCAAACATTCTAAAAAAGATTCAAACATTCTAAAAACGATTCAAACATTCTAAAAAATTCTAAAAAAGATTCAAACATTCTAAAAAGATTCAAACATTCTAAAAAAGATTCAAACATTCTAAAAAGATTCAAACATTCTAAAAAAGATTCAAACATTCTAAAAATGATTCAAACATTCTTAAAAATTCTAAAAATGATTCAAACATTCTAAAAAAGATTCAAACATTCTAAAAATGATTCAAACATTCTTAAAAATTCTAAAAAAGATTCAAACATTCTAAAAGGATTCAAACATTCTAAAAAAGATTCAAACATTCTAAAAACGATTCAAACATTCTAAAAAGATTCAAACATTCTACAAATGTTTCTAATTTTTTTTAGAATGTTTGAATCTTTTTAGAATGTTTGAATCTTTTTTAGAATTTTTTATAATGTTTGAATCTTTTTTATAATGTTTGAATCGTTTTTAGAATGTTTGAATCTTTTTTAGAATTTTTTGGAATGTTTGAATCTTATTTTAGAATGTTTGAATCTTATTTTAGAATGTTTGAATCTTATTTTAGAATGTTTGAATCTTATTTTAGAATGTTTGAATCGTTTTTAGAATGTTTGAATCTTTTTAGAATGTTTGAATCGTTTTTAGAATGTTTGAATCGTTTTTAGAATGTTTGAATCTTTTTTAGAATGTTTGAATCGTTTTTAGAATGTTTGAATCTTTTTAGAATGTTTGAATCTTTTTTAGAATTTTTTAGAATGTTTGAATCTTTTTTAGAATGTTTGAATCTTTTTTAGAATGTTTGAATCGTTTTTAGAATAATTGAATCGTTTTTAGAATTTTTTAGAATGTTTGAATCATTTTTAGAATGTTTGAATCTTTTTAGAATGTTTGAATCGTTTTAGAATGTTTGAATCGTTTTTAGAATGTTTGAAATGTTTTTAGAATGTTTGAATCTTTTTAGAATGTTTGAATCGTTTTTAGAATGTTTGAATCGTTTTTAGAATGTTTGAATCGTTTTTAGAATGTTTGAATCTTTTTTAGAATGTTTGAATCTTTTTTAGAATTTTTTAGAATGTTTGAATCTTTTTTAGACTGTTTGAATCTTTTTAGAATGTTTGAATCGTTTTTAGAATGTTTGAATTGTTTTAGAATGTTTGAATCGTTTTTAGAATTTTTGAATCTTTTTAGAATGTTTGAATCGTTTTTAGAATGTTTGAATCTTTTTAGAATGTTTGAATCGTTTTTAGAATGTTTGAATGTTTTTTAGAATGTTTGAATCGTTTTTAGAATGTTTGAATCTTTTTAGAATGTTTGAATCTTTTAAGAATGTTTGAATCGTTTTTAGAATGTTTGAATGTTTTTTAGAATGTTTGAATCGTTTTTAGAATGTTTGAATCTTTTTTAGAATGTTTGAATCGTTTTTAGAATGTTTGAATCTTTTTTAGAATTTTTTGGAATGTTTGAATCTTATTTTAGAATGTTTGAATCTTATTTTAGAATGTTTGAATCTTATTTTAGAATGTTTGAATCTTATTTTAGAATGTTTGAATCGTTTTTAGAATGTTTGAATCTTTTTAGAATGTTTGAATCGTTTTTAGAATGTTTGAATCGTTTTTAGAATGTTTGAATCTTTTTTAGAATGTTTGAATCTTTTTTAGAATGTTTGAATCGTTTTTAGAATAATTGAATCGTTTTTAGAATTTTTTAGAATGTTTGAATCATTTTTAGAATGTTTGAATCTTTTTAGAATGTTTGAATCGTTTTAGAATGTTTGAATCGTTTTTAGAATGTTTGAAATGTTTTTAGAATGTTTGAATCTTTTTAGAATGTTTGAATCGTTTTTAGAATGTTTGAATCGTTTTTAGAATGTTTGAATCGTTTTTAGAATGTTTGAATCTTTTTTAGAATGTTTGAATCTTTTTTAGAATTTTTTAGAATGTTTGAATCTTTTTTAGACTGTTTGAATCTTTTTAGAATGTTTGAATCGTTTTTAGAATGTTTGAATTGTTTTAGAATGTTTGAATCGTTTTTAGAATTTTTGAATCTTTTTAGAATGTTTGAATCGTTTTTAGAATGTTTGAATCTTTTTAGAATGTTTGAATCGTTTTTAGAATGTTTGAATGTTTTTTAGAATGTTTGAATCGTTTTTAGAATGTTTGAATCTTTTTAGAATGTTTGAATCTTTTAAGAATGTTTGAATCGTTTTTAGAATGTTTGAATGTTTTTTAGAATGTTTGAATCGTTTTTAGAATGTTTGAATCTTTTTTAGAATGTTTGAATTGTTTTTAGAATGTTTGAATCGTGAAGAGAGCGTGAACAGATAGAGCGAGCATGAAGAGAGCGTGAACAGGAAGAGCGATTCAATCATTCTAACGAAACTAAACCAGTTCATTAATTAACATTCCAATAATAAGAAAATATTGATATATTGATTGATTCTGTTTCCCTTTTTACCGTTACCCACATCTTTGTATGCATCTCTTCTTCAATCTTGCCTTTTTCTCACATATTTCTCAAGTGAAAAAGCAGCAGTGTCCTCTGCCTTTTGGAGAGAGAAGTGAAAAAACTTACAGCACCTGGTATTCCCAGGCGGTCTCCCATCCAAGTACTAACCAGGCCCGACTCTTAAAAGTACCAGTAACTAAAAGTACGAGTAGCAGAAACCAAAAGTACCAGTAGCAGTAACTAAAAGTAGCAGTAGCAGTAACTGAAAGTACCAGCAGCAGTAACTGAAAGTACCAGTAGTAGTAACCAAAAGTGCCAGTAGCAGTAACTAAAAGTACCAGCAGTAGTAACCAAAAGTACCAGTAGCAGTAACTAAAAGTACCAGTAGTAGTAACCAAAAGTACCAGTAGTAGTAACTAAAAGTAGTAACTAAAAGTACCAGTAGCAGTAACCAAAAGTACCAGTAGCAGTAACTAAAAGTACCAGCAGCAGTAACTAAAAGTACCAGCAGCAGAAACTAAAAGTACCAGTAGTAGTAACCAAAAGTACCAGTAGTAGTAACTCAAAGTAGTAACTAAAAGTACTAGCAGCAGCAACCAAAAGTACCAGTAGCAGTAACTAAAAGTACCAGTAGTAGTAACCAAAAGTACCAGTAGTAGTAACTAAAAGTACCAGCAGCAGTAACTAAAAGTACCAGTAGCAGTAACTAAAAGTACCAGTAGAAGTAACTAAAAGTACCAGTAGCAAGAACTAAAAGTGCCAGTAGAAGTAACCAAAAGTAGTAACTAAAAGTACCAGTAGCAGTAACCAAAAGCACCAGTAGCAGTAACTAAAAGTACCAGTAGTAGTAACCAAAAGTACCAGTAGCAATAACTAAAAGTACCAGCAGCAGTAACTAAAAGTACCAGCAGCAGTAACTAAAAGTACCAGTAGTAGTAACCAAAAGTACCAGTAGTAGTAACTAAAAGTACCAGCAGCAGTAACTAAAAGTACCAGGAGCAGGAACTAAAAGCACCAGTAGTAGTAACCAAAAATACCAGTAGTAGTAACTAAAAGTACCAGCAGCAGTAACTAAAAGTACCAGCAGCAGTAACTAAAAGTGCCAGTAGCAGTAACTAAAAGTACCAGTAGCAGTAACCAAAATTACTAGTAGTAGTATCTAAAAGTACCAGCAATAGTAATCAAAAGTACCAGTAGCAGTAACCAAAAGTACCGAGGAGTAACCAAAAGTACCAGTAGTAGTAACCAAAAGTACCAGTAGCAGTAACTAAAAGTACCAGAAGTAGTAACTAAAAGTACCAGTAGTAGTAACTAAAAGTACCAGTAGCAGTAACTAAAAGTACCAGTAGTAGTAACTAAAAGTACCAGAATTAGTAACTAAAAGTCCAGCAGTAGTAACTAAAAGTACCAGCAGCATTAACTAAAAGTACCAGTAGTAGTAACTAAAAGTACCAGTAGCAGTAATTAAAAATACCAGTAGCAGTAAGTAAAAGTACCATTAGCAGTAACCAAAAGTCCCAATAGTAGAAACTAAAAGTACCAGTAGCAGTAACTAAAAGTACCAGCAGCAGTAACTGAAAGTACCAGTAGCAGTAACTAAAAGCACCAGTAGTAGTAACCAAAAATACCAGTAGTAGTAACCAAAAGTACCAGTAGTAGTAACTAAAAGTACCAGCAGCAGTAACCACAAGTACCAGTAGCAGTAACTATAAGTACCAGTAGCAGTAACTAAAAGAACTAGGAGCAGTAACTAAAAGTACCATGCAGCAGTAACTAAAAGTACCAGTAGCAGTAACCAAAAGTACCAGTAGCAGTAACTAAAAGTACCAGTAGCAGTAACCAAAAGTACCAGTAGCAGTAACTAAAAGTACCAGCAGCAGTAACTAAAAGTACCAGTAGCAGTAACCAAAAGTACCAGTAGCAGTAACTAAAAGTACCAGTAGCAGTAACCAAAAGTACCAGTAGCAGTAACTAAAAGTACCAGCAGCAGTAACCAAAAGTACCAGTAGCAGTAACCAAAAGTACCAGTAGTAGTGGTAACTAAAAGTACCAGTAGTAGTAATTAAAAGTACCAGTAGTAGTAACTAAAAGCAGTAACTAAAAGTACTAGTAGCAGTAACCAAAAGTACCAGTCGCAGTAACCAAAAGTACCAGTAGCAGTAACTGAAAGTACCAGTAGCAGTAACTAAAAGCACCAGTAGTAGTAACCAAAAATACCAGTAGTAGTAACCAAAAGTACCAGTAGTAGTAACTAAAAGTACCAGCAGCAGTAACCACAAGTACCAGTAGCAGTAACTATAAGTACCAGTAGGAGTAACTAAAAGTACCAGCAGCAGTAACTAAAAGTACCAGTAGCAGTAACTAAAAGAACTAGGAGCAGTAACTAAAAGTACCAGCAGCAGTAACTAAAAGTACCAGCAGCAGTAACTAAAAGTGCCAGTAGCAGTAGCTAAAAGTGCCAGCAGCAGTAACTAAACGTAGCAGTAACTAAAAGTACCAGTAGCAGTAACTAAAAGTACCAGTAAATTACATTGAAAACATGCAAATCAAAACATACAAATCACCAAAACTTTGGGTTGAGCTACTGGTAACTAAAAGTACCAGTAGCAAGAACTAAAAGTGCCAGTAGAAGTAACCAAAAGTACCAGTAGTAGTAACTAAACGTACCAGTAGCAGTAACCAAAAATACCAGTAGCAGTAACTAAAAGTGCCAGTAGCAGTAACTAAAAGTACCAGTAGTAGTAACTAAAAGTACCAGTAGCAGTAACTAAAAGTACCAGCAGCAGTAACTAAAAGTACCAGGAGCAGTAACTAAAAGTACCAGTAGTAGTAACCAAAAGTAGTAACTAAAAGTACCAGTAGCAGTAACCAAAAGTACCAGTAGCAGTAACTAAAAGTACCAGTAGTAGTAACCAAAAGTACCAGTAGCAGTAACTAAAAGTACCAGCAGCAGTAACTAAAAGTACCAGCAGCAGTAACTAAAAGTACCAGTAGTAGTAACCAAAAGTACCACTAGTAGTAACTAAAAGTAGTAACTAAAAGTACTAGTAGCAGTAACCAAAAGTACCAGTAGCAGTAACTAAAAGTACCAGAAGCAGTAACTGAAAGTACCACTAGCAGTAACTAAAAGCACCAGTAGTAGTAACCAAAAATACCAGTAGTAGTGACTAAAAGTACCAGTAGTAGTAACCAAAAGTACCAGTAGTAGTAACTAAAAGCAGTAACTAAAAGTACCAGTAGTAGTAACCAAAAGTACCAGTAGTAGTAACGAAAAGTACCAGCAGCAGTAACTAAAAGTACCAGCAGCAGTAACTTAAAGTACCAGTAGCAGTAACCAAAAGTACCAGTAGCAGTAACCAAAAGTACCAGTAGTAGTAACCAAAAGTACCAGTAGTAGTGGTAACTAAAAGTACCAGCAGCAGTAACTAAAAGTACCAGTAACTAAAAGTAGCAGTAACCAAAAGTACCAGTAGTAGTGACCAAAAGTACCAGCAGCAGTAACTAAAAGTACCAGCAGCAGTAATTAAAAGTACCAGCAGCAGTAACTAAACGTACCAGTCGCACTAACCAAAAGTACCAGTAGTAGTAACTAAAAATACCAGTAGCAGTAACTAAAAGTACCTGTAGCAGTAACTAAAAGTACCAGTAGTAGTAACCAAAAGTACCAGTAGCAGTTACTAAAAATACCAGTAGCAGTAACTAAAAGTACCAGTTGCAGTAACTAAAAGTACCAGCAGCAGTAACCAAAAGTACCAGTAGTATTAACCAACAGTACCATTAGCAGTAAATAAAAATACCAGAAGCAGTAACTAAAAGTACCAGTAGCAGTAACTAAAAGTACCAGCAGCAGTAACTAAAAGTACCAGCAGCAGTAACCAAAAGTACCAGTAGTATTAACCAAAAGTACCAGAAGTAGTAACTAAAAATATCAGCAGCAGTAACTAAAAGTACTAGTAGCAGTAACCAAAAGTACCAGTAGCAGTAACTAAAAGTATCAGCAACAGTAACTAAAAGTACCAGTAGTATTAACCAAAAGTACCAGTAGCAGTAACTAAAAGTACCAGTCGTGACCAAAAGTACCAGTAGTAGTAACCAAAAGTACCAGTAGTAGTAACCAAAAGTACCAGTAACAGTAACTTAAAGTAGCAGTAGCAGTAACTAAAAGTGCCAGTAGCAGTAACTAAAAGTACCAGTAGTAGTAACTAAAAGTACCAGCAGCAGTAACCAAAAGCACCAGTAGTAGTAGTAACTAAAAGTACCAGTAGCAGCAACCAAAAGTACCAGTAGTAGTAACCAAAAGTACCAGTAGTAGTAACCAAAAGTACCAGTAACAGTAACTTAAAGTAGCAGTAGCAGTAACTAAAAGTGCCAGTAGCAGTAACTTAAAGTACCAGCAGCAGTATCTAAAAGTACCAGTAGTAGTAACCAAAAGTACCAGTAGTAGTAGTAACTAAAAGTACCAGTAGCAGCAACCAAAAGTACCAGTAGCAGTAACTAAAAGTACCAGTAGCAGTAACCAAAAGTACCAGTAGTAGTAACTAAAAGTACGAGTAGTAGTAACCAAACATACCAGCAGCAGTAACTAACAGTACCAGCAGCAGTAACTAAAACTACCAGTAGCAGTAACCAAAAGAACCAGTAGCAGTAACTAAAAGTACCAGTAGCAGTAACTAAAAGTGCCAGCAGCAGTAACCAAAATAACCAGTAGCAGTAACTAAAAGTACCAGTAGCAGTAACTAAAAGTGCCAGCAGCAGTAACTAAAAGTGCCAGTAGCAGTAGCTAAAAGTACCAGTTACTAAAAGTACCAGTAGCAGTAACTAAAATTACCAGTAGCAGTAACTAAACGTACCACTTGCACTAACTAAAAGTACCAGCAGCAGTAACTAAAAGTACCAGTAGCAGTAACTAAAAAGTACCAGTTGCAGTAACTAAAAGTACCAGCAGCAGTAACTAAAAAGTACCAGTAGCAGTAACTAAAAGTGCCAGTAGCAGTAACTAAAAATACCAGTCGCAGTAACTAAAAATAACAGCAGCAGTAACTAAAAGTACCAGTAGAAGTAACCAAAAGTACCAGTAGTAGTAACTAAAAGTACCAGTAGCAGTAACTAAAAGTGCCAGCAGCAGTAACTAAAAGTGCCAGTAGCAGTAACTAAAAGTACGAGTAGTAGTAACCAAACATACCAGCAGCAGTAACTAACAGTACCAGTAGCAGTAACTAAAAGTGCCAGCAGCAGTAACCAAAAGAACCAGTAGCAGTAACCAAAAGTACCAGTAGCAGTAACTAAAAGTACCAGTAGCAGTAACCAAAAGTACCAGTAGTAGTAACTAAAAGTACGAGTAGTAGTAACCAAACATACCAGCAGCAGTAACTAACAGTACCAGCAGCAGTAACTAAAACTACCAGTAGCAGTAACCAAAAGAACCAGTAGCAGTAACTAAAAGTACCAGTAGCAGTAACTAAAAGTGCCAGCAGCAGTAACCAAAAGAACCAGTAGCAGTAACTAAAAGTACCAGTAGCAGTAACTAAAAGTGCCAGCAGCAGTAACTAAAAGTGCCAGTAGCAGTAGCTAAAAGTACCAGTAACTAAAAGTACCAGTAGCAGTAACTATAATTACCAGTAGCAGTAACTAAACGTACCACTTGCACTAACTAAAAGTACCAGCAGCAGTAACTAAAAGTACCAGTAGCAGTAACTAAAAAGTACCAGTTGCAGTAACTAAAAGTACCAGCAGCAGTAACTAAAAAGTACCAGTTGCAGTAACTAAAAGTACCAGCAGCAGTAACTAAAAGTGCCAGTAGCAGTAACTAAAAATACCAGTAGCAGTAACTAACAATAACAGCAGCAGTAACTAAAAGTACCAGTAGTAGTAACCAAAAGTACCAGTAGTAGTAACTAAAAGTAGTAACTAAAAGTACTAGTAGCAGTAACCAAAAGTACCAGTAGCAGTAACTAAAAGTACCAGAAGCAGTAACTGAAAGTACCACTAGCAGTAACTAAAAGCACCAGTAGTAGTAACCAAAAATACCAGTAGTAGTGACTAAAAGTACCAGTAGTAGTAACCAAAAGTACCAGTAGTAGTAACTAAAAGCAGTAACTAAAAGTACCAGTAGTAGTAACCAAAAGTACCAGTAGTAGTAACGAAAAGTACCAGCAGCAGTAACTAAAAGTACCAGCAGCAGTAACTTAAAGTACCAGTAGCAGTAACCAAAAGTACCAGTAGCAGTAACCAAAAGTACCAGTAGTAGTAACCAAAAGTACCAGTAGTAGTGGTAACTAAAAGTACCAGCAGCAGTAACTAAAAGTACCAGTAACTAAAAGTAGCAGTAACCAAAAGTACCAGTAGTAGTGACCAAAAGTACCAGCAGCAGTAACTAAAAGTACCAGCAGCAGTAATTAAAAGTACCAGCAGCAGTAACTAAACGTACCAGTCGCACTAACCAAAAGTACCAGTAGTAGTAACTAAAAATACCAGTAGCAGTAACTAAAAGTACCTGTAGCAGTAACTAAAAGTACCAGTAGTAGTAACCAAAAGTACCAGTAGCAGTTACTAAAAATACCAGTAGCAGTAACTAAAAGTACCAGTTGCAGTAACTAAAAGTACCAGCAGCAGTAACCAAAAGTACCAGTAGTATTAACCAACAGTACCATTAGCAGTAAATAAAAATACCAGAAGCAGTAACTAAAAGTACCAGTAGCAGTAACTAAAAGTACCAGCAGCAGTAACTAAAAGTACCAGCAGCAGTAACCAAAAGTACCAGTAGTATTAACCAAAAGTACCAGAAGTAGTAACTAAAAATATCAGCAGCAGTAACTAAAAGTACTAGTAGCAGTAACCAAAAGTACCAGTAGCAGTAACTAAAAGTATCAGCAACAGTAACTAAAAGTACCAGTAGTATTAACCAAAAGTACCAGTAGCAGTAACTAAAAGTACCAGTCGTGACCAAAAGTACCAGTAGTAGTAACCAAAAGTACCAGTAGTAGTAACCAAAAGTACCAGTAACAGTAACTTAAAGTAGCAGTAGCAGTAACTAAAAGTGCCAGTAGCAGTAACTAAAAGTACCAGTAGTAGTAACTAAAAGTACCAGCAGCAGTAACCAAAAGCACCAGTAGTAGTAGTAACTAAAAGTACCAGTAGCAGCAACCAAAAGTACCAGTAGTAGTAACCAAAAGTACCAGTAGTAGTAACCAAAAGTACCAGTAACAGTAACTTAAAGTAGCAGTAGCAGTAACTAAAAGTGCCAGTAGCAGTAACTTAAAGTACCAGCAGCAGTATCTAAAAGTACCAGTAGTAGTAACCAAAAGTACCAGTAGTAGTAGTAACTAAAAGTACCAGTAGCAGCAACCAAAAGTACCAGTAGCAGTAACTAAAAGTACCAGTAGCAGTAACCAAAAGTACCAGTAGTAGTAACTAAAAGTACGAGTAGTAGTAACCAAACATACCAGCAGCAGTAACTAACAGTACCAGCAGCAGTAACTAAAACTACCAGTAGCAGTAACCAAAAGAACCAGTAGCAGTAACTAAAAGTACCAGTAGCAGTAACTAAAAGTGCCAGCAGCAGTAACCAAAATAACCAGTAGCAGTAACTAAAAGTACCAGTAGCAGTAACTAAAAGTGCCAGCAGCAGTAACTAAAAGTGCCAGTAGCAGTAGCTAAAAGTACCAGTTACTAAAAGTACCAGTAGCAGTAACTAAAATTACCAGTAGCAGTAACTAAACGTACCACTTGCACTAACTAAAAGTACCAGCAGCAGTAACTAAAAGTACCAGTAGCAGTAACTAAAAAGTACCAGTTGCAGTAACTAAAAGTACCAGCAGCAGTAACTAAAAAGTACCAGTAGCAGTAACTAAAAGTGCCAGTAGCAGTAACTAAAAATACCAGTCGCAGTAACTAAAAATAACAGCAGCAGTAACTAAAAGTACCAGTAGAAGTAACCAAAAGTACCAGTAGTAGTAACTAAAAGTACCAGTAGCAGTAACTAAAAGTGCCAGCAGCAGTAACTAAAAGTGCCAGTAGCAGTAACTAAAAGTACGAGTAGTAGTAACCAAACATACCAGCAGCAGTAACTAACAGTACCAGTAGCAGTAACTAAAAGTGCCAGCAGCAGTAACCAAAAGAACCAGTAGCAGTAACCAAAAGTACCAGTAGCAGTAACTAAAAGTACCAGTAGCAGTAACCAAAAGTACCAGTAGTAGTAACTAAAAGTACGAGTAGTAGTAACCAAACATACCAGCAGCAGTAACTAACAGTACCAGCAGCAGTAACTAAAACTACCAGTAGCAGTAACCAAAAGAACCAGTAGCAGTAACTAAAAGTACCAGTAGCAGTAACTAAAAGTGCCAGCAGCAGTAACCAAAAGAACCAGTAGCAGTAACTAAAAGTACCAGTAGCAGTAACTAAAAGTGCCAGCAGCAGTAACTAAAAGTGCCAGTAGCAGTAGCTAAAAGTACCAGTAACTAAAAGTACCAGTAGCAGTAACTATAATTACCAGTAGCAGTAACTAAACGTACCACTTGCACTAACTAAAAGTACCAGCAGCAGTAACTAAAAGTACCAGTAGCAGTAACTAAAAAGTACCAGTTGCAGTAACTAAAAGTACCAGCAGCAGTAACTAAAAAGTACCAGTTGCAGTAACTAAAAGTACCAGCAGCAGTAACTAAAAGTGCCAGTAGCAGTAACTAAAAATACCAGTAGCAGTAACTAACAATAACAGCAGCAGTAACTAAAAGTACCAGTAGAAGTAACCAAAAGTACCAGTAGTAGTAACTAAAAGTACCAGTAGCAGTAACTAAAAGTATCAGTAGCAGTAACCAAAAGTACCAGTAGCAGTAACTTAAAGTACCAGCAGCAGTATCTAAAAGTACCAGTAGTAGTAACCAAAAGTACCAGTAGCAGTAACCAAAAGTACCAGTAGTAGTAACTAAAAGTACGAGTAGTAGTAACCAAACATACCAGCAGCAGTAACTAACAGTACCAGCAGCAGTAACTAAAACTACCAGTAGCAGTAACCAAAAGAACCAGTAGCAGTAACTAAAAGTACCAGTAGCAGTAACTAAAAGTGCCAGCAGCAGTAACTAAAAGTGCCAGTAGCAGTAACTAAAAGTACCAGTAGTAGTAACTAAAAGTACCAGCAGCAGTAACCAAAAGCACCAGTAGTAGTAACTAAAAGTACCAGTAGCAGTAACTAAAACTACCAGTAGCAGTAACCAAAAGAACCAGTAGCAGTAACTAAAAGTACCAGTAGTAGTAACCAAAAGTACCAGTAGCAGTTACTAAAAATACCAGTAGCAGTAACTAAAAGTACCAGTAGCAGTAACTAAAAGTACCAGCAGCAGTAACCAAAAGTACCAGTAGTATTAACCAACAGTAACATTAGCAGTAAATAAAAATACCAGAAGCAGTAACTAAAAGTACCAGTAGCAGTAACTAAAAGTACCAGCAGCAGTAACTAAAAGTACCAGCAGCAGTAACCAAAAGTACCAGTAGTATTAACCAAAAGTACCAGAAGTATTAACTAAAAATATCAGCAGCAGTAACTAAAAGTACTAGTAGCAGTAACCAAAAGTGCCAGTAGCAGTAACTAAAAGTATCAGCAACAGTAACTAAAAGTACCAGTAGTATTAACCAAAAGTACCAGTAGCAGTAACTAAAAGTACCAGTCGTGACCAAAAGTACCAGTAGTAGTAACCAAAAGTACCAGTAGTAGTAACCAAAAGTACCAGTAACAGTAACTTAAAGTAGCATTAGCAGTAACTAAAAGTGCCAGTAGCAGTAACTAAAAGTACCAGTAGTAGTAACTAAAAGTACCAGCAGCAGTAACCAAAAGCACCAGTAGTAGTAGTAACTAAAAGTACCAGTAGCAGCAACCAAAAGTACCAGTAGTAGTAACCAAAAGTACCAGTAGTAGTAACCAAAAGTACCAGTAACAGTAACTTAAAGTAGCAGTAGCAGTAACTAAAAGTGCCAGTAGCAGTAACTTAAAGTACCAGCAGCAGTATCTAAAAGTACCAGTAGTAGTAACCAAAAGTACCAGTAGTAGTAGTAACTAAAAGTACCAGTAGCAGCAACCAAAAGTACCAGTAGCAGTAACTAAAAGTACCAGTAGCAGTAACCAAAAGTACCAGTAGTAGTAACTAAAAGTACGAGTAGTAGTAACCAAACATACCAGCAGCAGTAACTAACAGTACCAGCAGCAGTAACTAAAACTACCAGTAGCAGTAACCAAAATAACCAGTAGCAGTAACTAAAAGTACCAGTAGCAGTAACTAAAAGTGCCAGCAGCAGTAACCAAAAGAACCAGTAGCAGTAACTAAAAGTACCAGTAGCAGTAACTAAAAGTGCCAGCAGCAGTAACTAAAAGTGCCAGTAGCAGTAGCTAAAAGTACCAGTTACTAAAAGTACCAGTAGCAGTAACTAAAATTACCAGTAGCAGTAACTAAACGTACCACTTGCACTAACTAAAAGTACCAGCAGCAGTAACTAAAAGTACCAGAAGCAGTAACTAAAAAGTACCAGTTGCAGTAACTAAAAGTACCAGCAGCAGTAACTAAAAAGTACCAGTAGCAGTAACTAAAAGTGCCAGTAGCAGTAACTAAAAATACCAGTCGCAGTAACTAAAAATAACAGCAGCAGTAACTAAAAGTACCAGTAGAAATAACCAAAAGTACCAGTAGTAGTAACTAAAAGTACCAGTAGCAGTAACTAAAAGTGCCAGCAGCAGTAACTAAAAGTGCCAGTAGCAGTAACTAAAAGTACGAGTAGTAGTAACCAAACATACCAGCAGCATTAACTAACAGTACCAGTAGCAGTAACTAAAAGTGCCAGCAGCAGTAACCAAAAGAACCAGTAGCAGTAACCAAAAGTACCAGTAGCAGTAACTAAAAGTACCAGTAGCAGTAACCAAAAGTACCAGTAGTAGTAACTAAAAGTACGAGTAGTAGTAACCAAACATACCAGCAGCAGTAACTAACAGTACCAGCAGCAGTAACTAAAACTACCAGTAGCAGTAACCAAAAGAACCAGTAGCAGTAACTAAAAGTACCAGTAGCAGTAACTAAAAGTGCCAGCAGCAGTAACCAAAAGAACCAGTAGCAGTAACTAAAAGTACCAGTAGCAGTAACTAAAAGTGCCAGCAGCAGTAACTAAAAGTGCCAGTAGCAGTAGCTAAAAGTACCAGTTACTAAAAGTACCAGTAGCAGTAACTAAAATTACCAGTAGCAGTAACTAAACGTACCACTTGCACTAACTAAAAGTACCAGCAGCAGTAACTAAAAGTACCAGTAGCAGTAACTAAAAAGTACCAGTTGCAGTAACTAAAAGTACCAGCAGCAGTAACTAAAAAGTACCAGTAGCAGTAACTAAAAGTGCCAGTAGCAGTAACTAAAAATACCAGTCGCAGTAACTAAAAATAACAGCAGCAGTAACTAAAAGTACCAGTAGAAGTAACCAAAAGTACCAGTAGTAGTAACTAAAAGTACCAGTAGCAGTAACTAAAAGTGCCAGCAGCAGTAACTAAAAGTGCCAGTAGCAGTAACTAAAAGTACGAGTAGTAGTAACCAAACATACCAGCAGCATTAACTAACAGTACCAGTAGCAGTAACTAAAAGTGCCAGCAGCAGTAACCAAAAGAACCAGTAGCAGTAACCAAAAGTACCAGTAGCAGTAACTAAAAGTACCAGTAGCAGTAACCAAAAGTACCAGTAGCAGTAACTAAAAGTACCAGTAGCAGTAACTAAAAGTACCAGTAGCAGTAACTAAAAAGTACCAGTTGCAGTAACTAAAAGTACCAGCAGCAGTAACTAAAAAGTACCAGTAGCAGTAACTAAAAGTACCAGTAGCAGTAACCAAAAGTACCAGTAGCAGTAACTAAAAGTACCAGCAGCAGTAATTAAAAATACCAGTTGCAGTAAGTAAAAGTACCAGTAGCAGTAACCAAAAGTACCAGTAGCAGTAACTTAAAGTACCAGCAGCAGTATCTAAAAGTACCAGTAGTAGTAACCAAAAGTACCAGTAGCAGTAACCAAAAGTACCAGTAGTAGTAACTAAAAGTACGAGTAGTAGTAACCAAACATACCAGCAGCAGTAACTAACAGTACCAGCAGCAGTAACTAAAAGTACCAGTAGCAGTAACTAAAAGTACCAGCAGCAGTAATTAAAAGTACCAGCAGCAGTAACTAAACGTACCAGTCGCACTAACCAAAAGTACCAGTAGTAGTAACTAAAAATACCAGTAGCAGTAACTAAAAGTACATGTAGCAGTAACTAAAAGTACCAGTAGTAGTAACCAAACGTACCAGTAGCAGTAACTAAAAATACCAGTAGCAGTAACTAAAAGTACCAGTAGCAGTAACTAAAAGTACCAGCAGCAGTAACCAAAAGTACCAGTAGTATTAACCAAAAGTACCATTAGCAGTAAATAAAAATACCAGTAGCAGTAACCAAAAGTACCAGTAGCAGTAACTAAAAGTATCAGCAGCAGTAACCAAAAGTACCAGTAGTATTAACCAAAAGTACCAGAAGTATTAACTAAAAATATCAGCAGCAGTAACTAAAAGTACTAGTAGCAGTAACCAAAAGTGCCAGTAGCAGTAACTAAAAGTATCAGCAACAGTAACTAAAAGTACCAGTAGTATTAACCAAAAGTACCAGTAGCAGTAACTAAAAGTACCAGTCGTGACCAAAAGTACCAGTAGTAGTAACCAAAAGTACCAGTAGTAGTAACCAAAAGTACCAGTAACAGTAACTTAAAGTAGCATTAGCAGTAACTAAAAGTGCCAGTAGCAGTAACTAAAAGTACCAGTAGTAGTAACTAAAAGTACCAGCAGCAGTAACCAAAAGCACCAGTAGTAGTAGTAACTAAAAGTACCAGTAGCAGCAACCAAAAGTACCAGTAGTAGTAACCAAAAGTACCAGTAGTAGTAACCAAAAGTACCAGTAACAGTAACTTAAAGTAGCAGTAGCAGTAACTAAAAGTGCCAGTAGCAGTAACTTAAAGTACCAGCAGCAGTATCTAAAAGTACCAGTAGTAGTAACCAAAAGTACCAGTAGTAGTAGTAACTAAAAGTACCAGTAGCAGCAACCAAAAGTACCAGTAGCAGTAACTAAAAGTACCAGTAGCAGTAACCAAAAGTACCAGTAGTAGTAACTAAAAGTACGAGTAGTAGTAACCAAACATACCAGCAGCAGTAACTAACAGTACCAGCAGCAGTAACTAAAACTACCAGTAGCAGTAACCAAAATAACCAGTAGCAGTAACTAAAAGTACCAGTAGCAGTAACTAAAAGTGCCAGCAGCAGTAACCAAAAGAACCAGTAGCAGTAACTAAAAGTACCAGTAGCAGTAACTAAAAGTGCCAGCAGCAGTAACTAAAAGTGCCAGTAGCAGTAGCTAAAAGTACCAGTTACTAAAAGTACCAGTAGCAGTAACTAAAATTACCAGTAGCAGTAACTAAACGTACCACTTGCACTAACTAAAAGTACCAGCAGCAGTAACTAAAAGTACCAGAAGCAGTAACTAAAAAGTACCAGTTGCAGTAACTAAAAGTACCAGCAGCAGTAACTAAAAAGTACCAGTAGCAGTAACTAAAAGTGCCAGTAGCAGTAACTAAAAGTACCAGTAGCAGTAACTAAAAGAACCAGTAGCAGTAACTAAAAGTACCAGTAGCAGTAACTAAAAGTGCCAGTAGCAGTAACTAAAAGTACCAGTAGCAGTAACCAAAAGAACCAGTAGCAGTAACTAAAAGTACCAGTAGCAGTAACTAAAAGTGCCAGCAGCAGTAACCAAAAGAACCAGTAGCAGTAACTAAAAGTACCAGTAGCAGTAACTAAAAGTGCCAGCAGCAGTAACTAAAAGTGCCAGTAGCAGTAGCTAAAAGTACCAGTTACTAAAAGTACCAGTAGCAGTAACTAAAATTACCAGTAGCAGTAACTAAACGTACCACTTGCACTAACTAAAAGTACCAGCAGCAGTAACTAAAAGTACCAGTAGCAGTAACTAAAAAGTACCAGTTGCAGTAACTAAAAGTACCAGCAGCAGTAACTAAAAAGTACCAGTAGCAGTAACTAAAAGTGCCAGTAGCAGTAACTAAAAATACCAGTCGCAGTAACTAAAAATAACAGCAGCAGTAACTAAAAGTACCAGTAGAAGTAACCAAAAGTACCAGTAGTAGTAACTAAAAGTACCAGTAGCAGTAACTAAAAGTGCCAGCAGCAGTAACTAAAAGTGCCAGTAGCAGTAACTAAAAGTACGAGTAGTAGTAACCAAACATACCAGCAGCATTAACTAACAGTACCAGTAGCAGTAACTAAAAGTGCCAGCAGCAGTAACCAAAAGAACCAGTAGCAGTAACCAAAAGTACCAGTAGCAGTAACTAAAAGTACCAGTAGCAGTAACCAAAAGTACCAGTAGCAGTAACTAAAAGTACCAGTAGCAGTAACTAAAAGTACCAGTAGCAGTAACTAAAAAGTACCAGTTGCAGTAACTAAAAGTACCAGCAGCAGTAACTAAAAAGTACCAGTAGCAGTAACTAAAAGTACCAGTAGCAGTAACCAAAAGTACCAGTAGCAGTAACTAAAAGTACCAGCAGCAGTAATTAAAAATACCAGTTGCAGTAAGTAAAAGTACCAGTAGCAGTAACCAAAAGTACCAGTAGCAGTAACTTAAAGTACCAGCAGCAGTATCTAAAAGTACCAGTAGTAGTAACCAAAAGTACCAGTAGCAGTAACCAAAAGTACCAGTAGTAGTAACTAAAAGTACGAGTAGTAGTAACCAAACATACCAGCAGCAGTAACTAACAGTACCAGCAGCAGTAACTAAAAGTACCAGTAGCAGTAACTAAAAGTACCAGCAGCAGTAATTAAAAGTACCAGCAGCAGTAACTAAACGTACCAGTCGCACTAACCAAAAGTACCAGTAGTAGTAACTAAAAATACCAGTAGCAGTAACTAAAAGTACATGTAGCAGTAACTAAAAGTACCAGTAGTAGTAACCAAACGTACCAGTAGCAGTAACTAAAAATACCAGTAGCAGTAACTAAAAGTACCAGTAGCAGTAACTAAAAGTACCAGCAGCAGTAACCAAAAGTACCAGTAGTATTAACCAAAAGTACCATTAGCAGTAAATAAAAATACCAGTAGCAGTAACCAAAAGTACCAGTAGCAGTAACTAAAAGTATCAGCAACAGTAACTAAAAGTACCAGTAGTATTAACCAAAAGTACCAGTAGCAGTAACTAAAAGTACCAGTCGTGACCAAAAGTACCAGTAGCAGTAACTACAAGTACCAGTAGTAGTAACTAAAAGTACCATTAGCAGTAACTACAAGTACCAGTAGTAGTAACCACAAGTACCAGTAGTAGTAACCAAAAGTACCATTAGCAGTAACCAAAAGTACCAGTAGCAGTAACTAAAAGTACCAGTAGTAGTAACTACAATTACCAGTAGTAGTAACTAAAAGTACCATTAGCAGGAACTAAAAGTACCAGTAGTAGTAACCAAAAGTACTAGTAATAGTAACTAAAAGTACCAGTAGCAGTAACTAAAAGTAGCAGTAGCAGTAACTTAAAGTACCAGCAGCAGTAACTTAAAGTACCAGTAGCAGTAACCAAATGTACCAGTAGCAGTAACTAAAAGTACCAGTAGCAGTAACCAAAAGTACCAGTAGCAGTAACCAAAAGTACCAGTAGTAGTAACCAAAAGTACCAGTAGTAGTGGTAACTAAAAGTACCAGCAGCAGTAACTAAAAGTACCAGTAGCAGTAACCAAAAGTACCAGTAGTAGTGACCAAAAGTACCAGTAGCAGTAACTAAAAGTACCAGCAGCAGTAATTAAAAGTACCAGCAGCAGTAACTAAACGTACCAGTCGCACTAACCAAAAGTACCAGTAGTAGTAACTAAAAATACCAGTAGCAGTAACTAAAAGTACATGTAGCAGTAACTAAAAGTACCAGTAGTAGTAACCAAAATTACCAGTAGCAGTAACTAAAAATACCAGTAGCAGTAACTAAAAGTACCAGTAGCAGTAACTAAAAGTACCAGCAGCAGTAACCAAAAGTACCAGTAGTAGTAACCAAAAGTACCAGTAGCAGTAACTAAAAATACCAGTAGCAGTAACCAAAAGTACCAGTAGCAGTAACTAAAAGTACCAGCAGCAGTAACCAAAAGTACCAGTAGTAGTAACCAAAAGTACCAGTAGCAGTAACCAAAAGTACCAGTAGTAGTAACCAAAAGTACCAGTTGCAGTAACTAAAAGTACCAGTAGGAGTAACCAAAAGTACCAGTAGCAGTAACCAAAAGTACCAATAGTATTAACTAAAAGTACCAGTAGTAGTAAATAAAAGTACCAGTAGTAGTAACTAAAAGTACCATTAGCAGTAACCAAAAGTACCAGTAGCAGTAACTACAAGTACCAGTAGTAGTAACTAAAAGTACCATTAGCAGTAACTACAAGTACCAGTAGTAGTTACCACAAGTACCAGTAGTAGTAACCAAAAGTACCATTAGCAGTAACCAAAAGTACCAGTAGCAGTAACTACAAGTACCAGTAGTAGTAACTACAATTACCAGTAGTAGTAACTAAAAGTACCATTAGCAGGAACTAAAAGTACCAGTAGTAGTAACCAAAAGTACTAGTAATAGTAACTAAAAGTACCAGTAGCAGTAACTAAAAGTAGCAGTAGCAGTAACTTAAAGTACCAGCAGCAGTAACTTAAAGTACCAGTAGCAGTAACCAAATGTACCAGTAGCAGTAACTAAAAGTACCAGTAGCAGTAACCAAAAGTACCAGTAGCAGTAACCAAAAGTACCAGTAGTAGTAACCAAAAGTACCAGTAGTAGTGGTAACTAAAAGTACCAGCAGCAGTAACTAAAAGTACCAGTAGCAGTAACCAAAAGTACCAGTAGTCGTGACCAAAAGTACCAGTAGCAGTAACTAAAAGTACCAGCAGCAGTAATTAAAAGTACCAGCAGCAGTAACTAAACGTACCAGTCGCACTAACCAAAAGTACCAGTAGTAGTAACCAAAATTACCAGTAGCAGTAACTAAAAATACCAGTAGCAGTAACTAAAAGTACCAGTAGCAGTAACTAAAAGTACCAGCAGCAGTAACCAAAAGTACTAGTAGCAGTAACCAAAAGTACCAGTAGCAGTAACTAAAAGTATCAGCAACAGTAACTAAAAGTACCAGTAGTATTAACCAAAAGTACCAGTAGCAGTAACTAAAAGTACCAGTCGTGACCAAAAGTACCAGTAGTAGTAACCAAAAGTAGCAGTAGCAGTAACTAAAAGTGCCAGTAGCAGTAACTAAAAGTACCAGCAGCAGTAACTAAAAGTACCAGTAATAGTAACAAAAAGTACAAGCAATAGTAACTAAAGGTATCAGCAGCAGTAACTAAAAGTACCAGTAGCAGTAACTAAAAGTACCAGCAGCAGTAACTAAAAGTACCAGCAGCAGTAACCAAAAGTACCAGTAGTATTAACCAAAAGTACCAGCAGCAGTAACTAAAAGTACCAGTAGCAGTAACTAAAAGTACCAATAGTAGTAACTAAAAGTACCAGTAGCAGTAACTAAAAGTACCAGCAGCAGTAACTACAAGTGCCAGTAGAATTAACTAAAAATACCAGTGGCAGTAACTAAACGTACCACTTGCACTAACTAAAAGTACCAGCAGCAGTAACTAAAAGTACCAGTAGCAGTAACCAAAAGTACCAGTAGCAGTAACTTAAAGTACCAGCAGCAGTAACCAAAAGTACCAGTAGCAGTAACTTAAAGTACCAGCAGCAGTATCTAAAAGTACCAGTAGTAGTAACCAAAAGTACCAGTAGTAGTAGTAGTAACTAAAAGTACCAGTAGCAGCAACCAAAAGTACCAGTAGCAGTAACTAAAAGTACCAGCAGCATTAACTACAAGTGCCAGTAGAATTAACTAAAAATACCAGTAGCAGTAACTAAACGTACCACTTGCACTAACTAAAAGTACCAGCAGCAGTAACTAAAAGTACCAGTAGCAGTAACTTAAAGTACCAGCAGCAGTAACTAAAAGTACCAGTAGCAGTAACTTAAAGTACCAGCAGCAGTAACCAAAAGTACCAGTAGCAGTAACTTAAAGTACCAGCAGCAGTATCTAAAAGTACCAGTAGTAGTAACCAAAAGTACCAGTAGTAGTAGTAGTAACTAAAAGTACCAGTAGCAGCAACCAAAAGTACCAGTAGCAGTAACTAAAAGTACCAGCAGCATTAACTACAAGTGCCAGTAGAATTAACTAAAAATACCAGTAGCAGTAACTAAACGTACCACTTGCACTAACTAAAAGTACCAGCAGCAGTAACTAAAAGTACCAGTAGCAGTAACCAAAAGTACCAGTAGCAGTAACTTAAAGTACCAGCAGCAGTATCTAAAAGTACCAGTAGTAGTAACCAAAAGTACCAGTAGTAGTAGTAACTAAAAGTACCAGTAGCAGCAACCAAAAGTACCAGTAGCAGTAACTAAAAGTACCAGTAGCAGTAACCAAAAGTACCAGTAGTAGGAACTAAAAGTACGAGTAGTAGTAACCAAACATACCAGCAGCAGTAACTAACAGTACCAGCAGCAGTAACTAAAACTACCAGTTGCAGTAACCAAAAGAACCAGTAGCAGTAACTAAAAGTACCAGTAGCAGTAACTAAAAGTGCCAGCAGCAGTAACCAAAAGAACCAGTAGCAGTAACTAAAAGTACCAGTGGCAGTAACTAAAAGTGCCAGCAGCAGTAACTAAAAGTGACAGTGGCAGTAACTAAAAGTACCAGTTACTAAAAGTACCAGTAGCAGTAACTAAAATTACCAGCAGCAGTAACTAAAAGTATCAGTAGTAGTAACCAAAAGTACCTGTAGTAATAGTAACTAAAAGTACCAGTAGCAGTAACCAAAAGTACCAGTAGTAGTAACTAAAAATACCAGTAGCAGTAACTAAACATACCACTTGCACTAACTAAAAGTACCAGCAGCAGTAACTAAAAGTACCAGTAGCAGTAACTAAAAAGTACCAGTTGCAGTAACTAAAAGTACCAGCAGCAGTAACTAAAAAGTACCAGTTGCAGTAACTAAAAGTACCAGCAGCAGTAACTAAAAGTACCAGTAGCAGTAACTTAAAATACCACTAGCAGTAACTAAAACTACCAGTAGTAGTAACTAAAAGTACCAGTAGCAGGAACAAAAAGTACCAGCAGCAGTAACTAAAAGTACCTGTAGCAGTAACTAAAAGTACCAGGAGCAGTAACTAAAAGTATCAGCAGCAGTAACCAAAAGTACCAGTTGTATTAACCAAAAGAACCATTAGCAGTAAATAAAAATACCAGTAGCAGTAACTAAAAGTACCTGTAGCAGTAACTAAAAGTACCAGCAGCAGTAACTAAAAGTACCAGCAGCAGTAACCAAAAGTACCAGTAGTATTAACCAAAAGTTCCAGCAGCAGTAACTAAAAGTACCAGTAGCAGTAACTAAAAGTACCAGTAGCAGTAACTAAAAGTACCAATAGTAGTAACTAAAAGTACCAGCAGCAGTAACTACAAGTGCCAGTAGTAGTAACTAAAAGTACCATTAGCAGTAACTACAAGTACCAGTAGTAGTAACCACAAGTACCAGTAGTAGTAACTAAAAGTACCATTAGCAGAAACCAAAAGTACCAGTAGCAGTAACTAAAAGTACCATTAGCAGTAACTACAAGTACCAGTAGTAGTAACTACAATTACCAGTAGTAGTAACTAAAAGTACCATTAGCAGGAACTAAAAGTACCAGTAGCAGTAACAAAATGTACCAGTAGCAGTAACTAAAAGTACCAGCAGCAGTAACCAAAAGTACCAGTAGTATTAACCAAAAGTACCATTAGCAGCAAATAAAAATACCAGTAGCAGAAACCAAAAGTACCAGTAGCAGTAACTAAAAATATCAGCAGCAGTAACTAAAAGTACTAGTAGCAGTAACCAAAAGTACCAGTAGCAGTAACTAAAAGTATCAGCAACAGTAACTAAAAGTACCAGTAGTATTAACCAAAAGTACCAGTAGCAGTAACTAAAAGTACCAGTCGTGACCAAAAGTACCAGTAGTAGTAACCAAAAGTACCAGTAGTAGTAACCAAAAGTACCAGTAACAGTAACTTAAAGTAGCAGTAGCAGTAACTAAAAGTGCCAGTAGCAGTAACTAAAAGTACCAGTAGTAGTAACTAAAAGTACCATTAGCAGTAACCAAAAGTACCAATAGTAGTAACTAAAAGTACCAGCAGCATTAACTAAAAGTACCAGTAGTAGTAACTAAAAGTACCAGTAGCAGTAATTAAAAATATCAGTAGCAGAAACTAAAAGTACCATTAGCAGTAACCAAAAGTACCAATAGCAGTAACTAAAAGTACCAGCAGCAGTAACTAAAAGTACCAGTAGCAGTAATTAAAGATACCAGTAGCAGTAAGTAAAAGTACCATTAGCAGTAACCAAAAGTACCAATAGTAGAAACTAAAAGCCCAGTAGCAGTAATTAAAAGTACCATTAGCAGTAACTAAAAGTACAGCAGCAGTAATTAAAAATACCAGTTGCAGTAAGTAAAAGTACCATTAGCAGTAACTAAAAGTACCATTAGCAGTAACCAAAAGTACCAATAGCAGTAACTAAAAGTACCAGCAGCAGTATCTAAAAGTACCAGCAATAGTAACCAAAAGTACCAGTAGCAGTAACCAAAAGTACCTAGGAGTAACAAAAAGTACCAGTAGCAAGAACTAAAAGTACCAGTAGAAGTAACCAAAAGTACCAGTAGTAGTAACTATAAGTACCAATAGTAGTAATTAAGTACCAGTAGCAGTAATTAAAGATACCAGTAGCAGTAAGTAAAAGTACCAGTAGCAGTAACCAAAAGTACCAATAGTAGAAACTAAAAGTACCAGTAGCAGTAATTAAAAGTACCAGCAGCAGTAACTAAAAGTACCAGTAGCAGTAATTAAAAATACCAGTTGCAGTAAGTAAAAGTACCATTAGCAGTAACTAAAAGTACCAGTAGCAGTAATTAAAAATACCAGTTGCAGTAAGTAAAAGTACCATTAGCAGTAACCAAAAGTACCAATAGTAGAAACTAAAAGTACCAGCAGCAGTAACTAAAAGTACCAGTAGTAGTAACCAAAATGACTACTAGTAGTAGTAACTAAAAGTACCAGCAGCATTAACTAAAAGTACCAGTAGTAGAAACTAAAAGTACCAGTAGCAGTAATTAAAAATACCAGTAGCAGTAACTAAAAGTACCATTAGCAGTAACCAAAAGTACCAATAGCAGTAACTAAAAGTACCAGCAGCAGTAACTAAAAGTACCAGAAGGAGTAACCAAAATGACTAGTAGTAGTAACTAAAAGTACCAGTAGGAGTAACCAAAAGTACCAGTAGCAGTAACCAAAAGTACCAATAGTACTAACTAAAAGTACCAGTAGTAGTAAATAAAAGTACCATTAGCAGTAACCAAAAGTACCAGTAGCAGTAACTACAAGTACCAGTAGTAGTAACTAAAAGTACCATTAGCAGTAACTACAAGTACCAGTAGTAGTAACCACAAGTACCAGTAGTAGTAACTAAAAGTACCATTAGCAGTAACCAAAAGTACCAGTAGCAGTAACTAAAAGTACCATTAGCAGTAACTACAAGTACCAGTAGTAGTAACTACAATTACCAGTAGTAGTAACTAAAAGTACCATTAGTAGTAACCAAAAGTACTCGTAATAGTAACTAAAAGTACCATTAGCAGTAACTACAAGTACCAGTAGTAGTAACTACAATTACCATTAGCAGGAACTAAAAGTACCAGTAGTAGTAACCAAAAGTACTCGTAATAGTAACTAAAAGTACCAGTAGCAGTAACTAAAAGTAGCAGTAGCAGTAACTTAAAGTACCAGTAGCAGTAACCAAAAGTACCAGTAGCAGTAACCAAAAGTACCAGTAGTAGTAACCAAAAGTACCAGTAGTAGTGGTAACTAAAAGTACCAGCAGCAGTAACTAAAAGTACCAGTAACTAAAAGTACCAGTAGCAGTAACCAAAAGTACCAGTAGTAGTGACCAAAAGTACCAGTAGCAGTAACTAAAAGTACCAGCAGTAGTAACCAAAAGTACCAGTAGCAGTAACTAAAAGTACCAGCAGCAGTAACTGAAAATACCAGCAGCAGTAACTAAAAGTAGCAGTTGTAGTAACTAAAAGTACCAGTAGCAGTAACTAAAAGTACCAGTAGCAGTAACTGAAAATACCAGCAGCAGTAACTAAAAGTACCAGTAGTAGTAACTAAAAGTACCAGCAGCAGTAACTAAAAGTACCAGTAGCAGTAACTGAAAATACCAGCAGCAGTAACTAAAAGTACCAGCAGCAGTAACTAAAAGTATCAGCAGCAGTAACCAAAAGTACCAGTATTAGTAACCAAAAGTACCAGTAGCAGTAACTAAAAGTACCAGCAGCAGTAACTAAAAGTACCAGTAGTAGTAACCAAAATGATTAGTAGTAGTAACTAAAAGTACCAGTAGTAGTAACCAAAAGTACCAGTAGCAGTTACTAAAAGTATCAGCAGCAGTAACCAAAAGTACCAGTATTAGTAACCAAAAGTACCAGTAGCAGTAACTAAAAGTACCAGCAGCAGTAACCAAAAGTACCAGTGGTAGTAACCAAAAGTACCTGTAGCAGTAACTAAAAGTACCAGTAGTAGTAACCAAAAGTACCAGTAGCAGTAACTAAAAGTACCTGTAGCAGTCACTAAAAGTACCAGTAGCAGTAACTGAAAGTACCAGTAGCAGTAACTAAAAGTACCAGTAGCAGTAACTGAAAGTACCAGCAGCAGTAACTGAAAGTACCAGCAGCAGTAACTAAAAGTACCAGTAACCAAAAGTACCAGTAGCAGTAACTAACAGTACCAGCAGTAGTAACCAAAAGTACCAGTAGTAGTAACCAAAAGTACCAGTAGTAACCAAAAGTACCAGTAGCAGTAACTAAAAGTACCAGTAGCAGTAACTAAAAGTACCAGCAGCAGTAACTAAAAGTACCAGTAGTAGTAACCAAATGTACCAGTAGCAGTAACTAAAAGTACCAGTTGCAGTAACTAAAAGTACCAGTAGCAGTAACCAAAAGTACCAGTAGCAGTAACTAAAAGTACCAGTAGTAGTAACTACAAGTACCAGTAGTAGTAACCAAAATGACTAGTAGTAGTAACTAAAAGTACCAGTAGTAGTAACCAAAAGTACCAGTAGCAGTAACTAAAAGTATCAGCAGCAGTAACCAAAAGTACCAGTGTTAGTAACCAAAAGTACCAGTAGCAGTAACCAAAAGTACCAGTAGCAGTAACTAAAAGTACCAGTAGCAGTAACTAAAAGTACCAGTAGCAGTAACCAAAAGTACCAGTAGCAGTAACTAAAAGTACGAGTAGCAGTAACCAAAAGTATCAGTAGTAGTAACAAAAAGTACCAGTCGCAGTAACTAAAAGTACCAGTAGCAGTCACTAACAGTACCAGCAGCAGTAACCAAAAGTACCAGTAACTAAAAGTACCAGTAGCAGTCACTAAAAGTACCAGTAACAGTAACTAAAAGTACGAGAAGCCGTAACCAAATGTACCAGTAGCAGTAACTAAAAGTACCAGTAACAGTAACTAAAAGTACGAGAAGCCGTAACCAAAAGTACCAGAAGCAGTAACTAAAAGTACCAGTAGTAGTAACTAAAAGTACCAGTAGCAGTAACTAAAAGTACCAGTAGCAGTAACCAAAAGTACCAGTAGCTGTAACTAAAAGTACCAGTAGTAGTAACCAAAAGTACCAGTAGTAGTTGTAACTAAAAGTACCAGTAGCAGTAACTAAAAGTACCAGTAGTAGTAACTAAAAGTACCAGTAGCAGTAACTAAAAGTACCAGTAGCAGTAACCAAAAGTACCAGTAGCAGTAACTAAAAGTACGAGTAGCAGTAACCAAAAGTATCAGTAGTAGTAACAAAAAGTACCAGTCGCAGTAACTAAAAGTACCAGTAGCAGTCACTAAAAGTACCAGCAGCAGTAACCAAAAGTACTAGTAGTAGTAACTAAAAGTACCAGTAGCATTAAGTAAAAGTACCAGTAGCAGTAACCAAAAGTATCAGTAGTAGTAACAAAAAGTACCAGTCGCAGTAACTAAAAGTACCAGTAGCAGTAACTAAAAGTACCAGTAGAAGTAACCAAAAGTACCAGTAGTAGTAGTAACTAAAAGTACCAGTAGTAGTAACTAAAAGTACCAGTAGTAGTAACTTAAAGTAGCAGTAGCAGAAACTAAAAGTGCCAGTAGAAGTAACTAAAAGTACCAGTAGCAGTAACTAAAAGTACCAGTAACCAAAAGTACCAGTAGTAGTAACTAAAAGTACCAGCAGTAGTAACCAAAAGTACCAGTAGCAGTAACTAAAAGTACCAGTAACAATAACTAAAAGTACCAGCAGCAGTAACTAAAAGTACCAGGAGTAGTAACCAAATGTACCAGTAGCAGGAACTAAAAGTACCAGTAGCAGTAACTAAAAGTACCAGTAGAAGTAACCAAAAGTACCAGTAGTAGTAACTAAAAGTACCAGTAGCAGTAACTAAAAGTACCTAGGAGTAACAAAACATACCAGTAGCAAGAACTAATAGTACCAGTAGTAGAAACCAAAAGTACCAGTAGCAGTTACTAAAAGTATCAGCAGCAGTAACCAAAAGTACCAGTATTAGTAACCAAAAGTACCAGTAGCAGTAACTAAAAGTACCAGCAGCAGTAACTAAAAGTACCAGTAGTAGTAACCAAAATGATTAGTAGTAGTAACTAAAAGTACCAGTAGTAGTAACCAAAAGTACCAGTAGCAGTTACTAAAAGTATCAGCAGCAGTAACCAAAAGTACCAGTATTAGTAACCAAAAGTACCAGTAGCAGTAACTAAAAGTACCAGCAGCAGTAACCAAAAGTACCAGTGGTAGTAACCAAAAGTACCTGTAGCAGTAACTAAAAGTACCAGTAGCAGTAACTAAAAGTACCAGTAGTAGTAACCAAAAGTACCAGTAGCAGTAACTAAAAGTACCTGTAGCAGTCACTAAAAGTACCAGTAGCAGTAACTGAAAGTACCAGTAGCAGTAACTAAAAGTACCAGTAGCAGTAACTGAAAGTACCAGCAGCAGTAACTGAAAGTACCAGCAGCAGTAACTAAAAGTACCAGTAACCAAAAGTACCAGTAGCAGTAACTAACAGTACCAGCAGTAGTAACCAAAAGTACCAGTAGTAGTAACCAAAAGTACCAGTAGTAACCAAAAGTACCAGTAGCAGTAACTAAAAGTACCAGTAGCAGTTACTAAAAGTACCAGCAGCAGTAACTAAAAGTACCAGTAGTAGTAACCAAATGTACCAGTAGCAGTAACTAAAAGTACCAGTAGCAGTAACTAAAAGTACCAGTAGCAGTAACCAAAAGTACCAGTAGCAGTAACTAAAAGTACCAGTAGTAGTAACTACAAGTACCAGTAGTAGTAACCAAAATGACTAGTAGTAGTAACTAAAAGTACCAGTAGTAGTAACCAAAAGTACCAGTAGCAGTAACTGAAAGTATCAGCAGCAGTAACCAAAAGTACCAGTATTAGTAACCAAAAGTACCAGTAGCAGTAACCAAAAGTACCAGTAGCAGTAACTAAAAGTACCAGTAGCAGTAACTAAAAGTACCAGTAGCAGTAACCAAAAGTACCAGTAGCAGTAACTAAAAGTACGAGTAGCAGTAACCAAAAGTATCAGTAGTAGTAACAAAAAGTACCAGTCGCAGTAACTAAAAGTACCAGTAGCAGTCACTAAAAGTACCAGCAGCAGTAACCAAAAGTACCAGTAACTAAAAGTACCAGTAGCAGTCACTAAAAGTACCAGTAACAGTAACTAAAAGTACGAGAAGCCGTAACCAAAAGTACCAGTAGCAGTAACTAAAAGTACCAGTAACAGTAACTAAAAGTACGAGAAGCCGTAACCAAAAGTACCAGTAGCAGTAACTAAAAGTAACAGTAGCTGTAACTAAAAGTACCAGTAGTAGTAACCAAAAGTACCAGTAGTAGTTGTAACTAAAAGTACCAGTAGCAGTAACTAAAAGTACCAGTAGTAGTAACTAAAAGTACCAGCAGCAGTAACTAAAATTACCAGTAGCAGCAACCAAAAATACCAGTAGTAGTAACTTAAAGTAGCAGTAGCAGTAACTAAAAGTGCCAGTAGAAGTAACTAAAAGTACCAGTAGCAGTAATTAAAAGTACCAGCAGCAGTAACTAAAAGTACCAGTAGCAGTAATTAAAAATACCAGTTGCAGTAAGTAAAAGTACCATTAGCAGTAACTAAAAGTACCAGTAGCAGTAATTAAAAATACCAGTTGCAGTAAGTAAAAGTACCATTAGCAGTAACCAAAAGTACCAATAGTAGAAACTAAAAGTACCAGCAGCAGTAACTAAAAGTACCAGTAGTAGTAACCAAAATGACTACTAGTAGTAGTAACTAAAAGTACCAGCAGCATTAACTAAAAGTACCAGTAGTAGAAACTAAAAGTACCAGTAGCAGTAATTAAAAATACCAGTAGCAGTAACTAAAAGTACCATTAGCAGTAACCAAAAGTACCAATAGCAGTAACTAAAAGTACCAGCAGCAGTAACTAAAAGTACCAGAAGGAGTAACCAAAATGACTAGTAGTAGTAACTAAAAGTACCAGTAGGAGTAACCAAAAGTACCAGTAGCAGTAACCAAAAGTACCAATAGTACTAACTAAAAGTACCAGTAGTAGTAAATAAAAGTACCATTAGCAGTAACCAAAAGTACCAGTAGCAGTAACTACAAGTACCAGTAGTAGTAACTAAAAGTACCATTAGCAGTAACTACAAGTACCAGTAGTAGTAACCACAAGTACCAGTAGTAGTAACTAAAAGTACCATTAGCAGTAACCAAAAGTACCAGTAGCAGTAACTAAAAGTACCATTAGCAGTAACTACAAGTACCAGTAGTAGTAACTACAATTACCAGTAGTAGTAACTAAAAGTACCATTAGTAGTAACCAAAAGTACTCGTAATAGTAACTAAAAGTACCATTAGCAGTAACTACAAGTACCAGTAGTAGTAACTACAATTACCATTAGCAGGAACTAAAAGTACCAGTAGTAGTAACCAAAAGTACTCGTAATAGTAACTAAAAGTACCAGTAGCAGTAACTAAAAGTAGCAGTAGCAGTAACTTAAAGTACCAGTAGCAGTAACCAAAAGTACCAGTAGCAGTAACCAAAAGTACCAGTAGTAGTAACCAAAAGTACCAGTAGTAGTGGTAACTAAAAGTACCAGCAGCAGTAACTAAAAGTACCAGTAACTAAAAGTACCAGTAGCAGTAACCAAAAGTACCAGTAGTAGTGACCAAAAGTACCAGTAGCAGTAACTAAAAGTACCAGCAGTAGTAACCAAAAGTACCAGTAGCAGTAACTAAAAGTACCAGCAGCAGTAACTGAAAATACCAGCAGCAGTAACTAAAAGTAGCAGTTGTAGTAACTAAAAGTACCAGTAGCAGTAACTAAAAGTACCAGTAGCAGTAACTGAAAATACCAGCAGCAGTAACTAAAAGTACCAGTAGTAGTAACTAAAAGTACCAGCAGCAGTAACTAAAAGTACCAGTAGCAGTAACTGAAAATACCAGCAGCAGTAACTAAAAGTACCAGTAACAGTAACTAAAAGTATGAGAAGCCGTAACCAAAAGTACCAGTAGCAGTAACTAAAAGTACCAGTAACAGTAACTAAAAGTACCAGTAGCTGTAACTAAAAGTACCAGTTGTAGTAACCAAAAGTACCAGTAGCAGTAACTAAAAGTACCAGTAGAAGTAACCAAAAGTACCAGTAGTAGTAACTAAAAGTACCAGTAGTAGTAACTAAAAGTACCAGTAGCAGTAACTAAAAGTACCAGTAACCAAAAGTACAAGTAGTAGTAACTAAAAGTACCAGTAGCAGTAACTAAAAGTACCAGTAGCAGTAACTGAAAATAACAGCAGCAGTAACTAAAAGTACCAGTAACCAAAAGTACCAGAAGCAGTAACTAAAAGTACCAGCAGTAGTAACTAACAGTACCAGTAGCAGTAACTGAAAGTACCAGCAGCAGTAACTAAAAGTACCAGTAACCAAAAGTACCAGTAGCAGTAACTAAAAGTACCAGTAACCAAAAGTACCAGTAGCAGTAACTAAAAGTACCAGCAGTAGTAACCAAAAGTACCAGTAGTAGTAACCAAAAGTACCAGTAGTAACCAAAAGTACCAGTAGCAGTAACTAAAAGTACCAGTAGCAGTAACCAAAAGTACCAGTAGCAGTAACTAAAAGTACCAGCAGTAGTAACCAAAAGTACCAGTAGCAGTAACTAAAAGTACCAGTAACAGTAACTAAAAGTACCAGCAGCAGTAACTAAAAGTACCAGGAGTAGTAACCAAATGTACCAGTAGCAGGAACTAAAAGTACCAGTAGCAGTAACTAAAAGTACCAGTAGAAGTAACCAAAAGTACCAGTAGTAGTAACTAAAAGTACCAGTAGGAGTAACCAAAAGTACCTAGGAGTAACAAAACGTACCAGTAGCAAGAACTAATAGTACCAGTAGAAGTAACCAAAAGTACCAGTAGCAGTAACTACAAGTACCAGTAGTATTAACTACAAGAACTAAGAGTAGTAACCAAAAGTACCAGTAGCAGTAACTAAAAGTATCAGTAGTAGTAACTAAAAGTACCAGTAGTAGTAACTAAAAGTACCAGCAGTAGTAACTAACAGTCCAGCAGTAGTAACTAAAAGTACCAGCAGCATTAACTAAAAGTACCAGAAGTAGTAACTAAAAGTACCAGTAGCAGTAATTAAAAATACCAGCAGCAGTAACTAAAAGTACCATTAGCAGTAACCAAAAGTACCAATAGTAGAAACTAAAAGTACCAGCAGCAGTAACTAAAAGTACCAGTAGTAGTAACCAAAATGATTAGTAGTAGTAACTAAAAGTACCAGTAGTAGTAACCAAAAGTACCAGTAGCAGTTACTAAAAGTATCAGCAGCAGTAACCAAAAGTACCAGTATTAGTAACCAAAAGTACCAGTAGCAGTAACTAAAAGTACCAGCAGCAGTAACTAAAAGTACCAGTAGTAGTAACCAAAATGATTAGTAGTAGTAACTAAAAGTACCAGTAGTAGTAACCAAAAGTACCAGTAGCAGTTACTAAAAGTATCAGCAGCAGTAACCAAAAGTACCAGTATTAGTAACCAAAAGTACCAGTAGCAGTAACTAAAAGTACCAGCAGCAGTAACCAAAAGTACCAGTGGTAGTAACCAAAAGTACCTGTAGCAGTAACTAAAAGTACCAGTAGCAGTAACTAAAAGTACCAGTAGTAGTAACCAAAAGTACCAGTAGCAGTAACTAAAAGTACCTGTAGCAGTCACTAAAAGTACCAGTAGCAGTAACTGAAAGTACCAGTAGCAGTAACTAAAAGTACCAGTAGCAGTAACTGAAAGTACCAGCAGCAGTAACTGAAAGTACCAGCAGCAGTAACTAAAAGTACCAGTAACCAAAAGTACCAGTAGCAGTAACTAACAGTACCAGCAGTAGTAACCAAAAGTACCAGTAGTAGTAACCAAAAGTACCAGTAGTAACCAAAAGTACCAGTAGCAGTAACTAAAAGTACCAGTAGCAGTAACTAAAAGTACCAGCAGCAGTAACTAAAAGTACCAGTAGTAGTAACCAAATGTACCAGTAGCAGTAACTAAAAGTACCAGTTGCAGTAACTAAAAGTACCAGTAGCAGTAACCAAAAGTACCAGTAGCAGTAACTAAAAGTACCAGTAGTAGTAACTACAAGTACCAGTAGTAGTAACCAAAATGACTAGTAGTAGTAACTAAAAGTACCAGTTGTAGTAACCAAAAGTACCAGTAGCAGTAACTAAAAGTATCAGCAGCAGTAACCAAAAGTACCAGTGTTAGTAACCAAAAGTACCAGTAGCAGTAACCAAAAGTACCAGTAGCAGTAACTAAAAGTACCAGTAGCAGTAACTAAAAGTACCAGTAGCAGTAACCAAAAGTACCAGTAGCAGTAACTAAAAGTACGAGTAGCAGTAACCAAAAGTATCAGTAGTAGTAACAAAAAGTACCAGTCGCAGTAACTAAAAGTACCAGTAGCAGTCACTAAAAGTACCAGCAGCAGTAACCAAAAGTACCAGTAACTAAAAGTACCAGTAGCAGTCACTAAAAGTACCAGTAACAGTAACTAAAAGTACGAGAAGCCGTAACCAAATGTACCAGTAGCAGTAACTAAAAGTACCAGTAACAGTAACTAAAAGTACGAGAAGCCGTAACCAAAAGTACCAGAAGCAGTAACTAAAAGTACCAGTAGTAGTAACTAAAAGTACCAGTAGCAGTAACTAAAAGTACCAGTAGCAGTAACCAAAAGTACCAGTAGCTGTAACTAAAAGTACCAGTAGTAGTAACCAAAAGTACCAGTAGTAGTTGTAACTAAAAGTACCAGTAGCAGTAACTAAAAGTACCAGTAGTAGTAACTAAAAGTACCAGTAGCAGTAACTAAAAGTACCAGTAGCAGTAACCAAAAGTACCAGTAGCAGTAACTAAAAGTACGAGTAGCAGTAACCAAAAGTATCAGTAGTAGTAACAAAAAGTACCAGTCGCAGTAACTAAAAGTACCAGTAGCAGTCACTAACAGTACCAGCAGCAGTAACCAAAAGTACTAGTAGTAGTAACTAAAAGTACCAGTAGCATTAAGTAAAAGTACCAGTAGCAGTAACCAAAAGTATCAGTAGTAGTAACAAAAAGTACCAGTCGCAGTAACTAAAAGTACCAGTAGCAGTAACTAAAAGTACCAGTAGAAGTAACCAAAAGTACCAGTAGTAGTAGTAACTAAAAGTACCAGTAGTAGTAACTAAAAGTACCAGTAGTAGTAACTTAAAGTAGCAGTAGCAGAAACTAAAAGTGCCAGTAGAAGTAACTAAAAGTACCAGTAGCAGTAACTAAAAGTACCAGTAACCAAAAGTACCAGTAGTAGTAACTAAAAGTACCAGCAGTAGTAACCAAAAGTACCAGTAGCAGTAACTAAAAGTACCAGTAACAATAACTAAAAGTACCAGCAGCAGTAACTAAAAGTACCAGGAGTAGTAACCAAATGTACCAGTAGCAGGAACTAAAAGTACCAGTAGCAGTAACTAAAAGTACCAGTAGAAGTAACCAAAAGTACCAGTAGTAGTAACTAAAAGTACCAGTAGCAGTAACTAAAAGTACCTAGGAGTAACAAAACATACCAGTAGCAAGAACTAATAGTACCAGTAGTAGAAACCAAAAGTACCAGTAGCAGTTACTAAAAGTATCAGCAGCAGTAACCAAAAGTACCAGTATTAGTAACCAAAAGTACCAGTAGCAGTAACTAAAAGTACCAGCAGCAGTAACTAAAAGTACCAGTAGTAGTAACCAAAATGATTAGTAGTAGTAACTAAAAGTACCAGTAGTAGTAACCAAAAGTACCAGTAGCAGTTACTAAAAGTATCAGCAGCAGTAACCAAAAGTACCAGTATTAGTAACCAAAAGTACCAGTAGCAGTAACTAAAAGTACCAGCAGCAGTAACCAAAAGTACCAGTGGTAGTAACCAAAAGTACCTGTAGCAGTAACTAAAAGTACCAGTAGCAGTAACTAAAAGTACCAGTAGTAGTAACCAAAAGTACCAGTAGCAGTAACTAAAAGTACCTGTAGCAGTCACTAAAAGTACCAGTAGCAGTAACTGAAAGTACCAGCAGCAGTAACTAAAAGTACCAGTAACCAAAAGTACCAGTAGCAGTAACTAACAGTACCAGCAGTAGTAACCAAAAGTACCAGTAGTAGTAACCAAAAGTACCAGTAGTAACCAAAAGTACCAGTAGCAGTAACTAAAAGTACCAGTAGCAGTTACTAAAAGTACCAGCAGCAGTAACTAAAAGTACCAGTAGTAGTAACCAAATGTACCAGTAGCAGTAACTAAAAGTACCAGTAGCAGTAACTAAAAGTACCAGTAGCAGTAACCAAAAGTACCAGTAGCAGTAACTAAAAGTACCAGTAGTAGTAACTACAAGTACCAGTAGTAGTAACCAAAATGACTAGTAGTAGTAACTAAAAGTACCAGTAGTAGTAACCAAAAGTACCAGTAGCAGTAACTGAAAGTATCAGCAGCAGTAACCAAAAGTACCAGTATTAGTAACCAAAAGTACCAGTAGCAGTAACCAAAAGTACCAGTAGCAGTAACTAAAAGTACCAGTAGCAGTAACTAAAAGTACCAGTAGCAGTAACCAAAAGTACCAGTAGCAGTAACTAAAAGTACAAGTAGCAGTAACCAAAAGTATCAGTAGTAGTAACAAAAAGTACCAGTCGCAGTAACTAAAAGTACCAGTAGCAGTCACTAAAAGTACCAGCAGCAGTAACCAAAAGTACCAGTAACTAAAAGTACCAGTAGCAGTCACTAAAAGTACCAGTAACAGTAACTAAAAGTACGAGAAGCCGTAACCAAAAGTACCAGTAGCAGTAACTAAAAGTACCAGTAACAGTAACTAAAAGTACGAGAAGCCGTAACCAAAAGTACCAGTAGCAGTAACTAAAAGTAACAGTAGCTGTAACTAAAAGTACCAGTAGTAGTAACCAAAAGTACCAGTAGTAGTTGTAACTAAAAGTACCAGTAGCAGTAACTAAAAGTACCAGTAGTAGTAACTAAAAGTACCAGCAGCAGTAACTAAAATTACCAGTAGCAGCAACCAAAAATACCAGTAGTAGTAACTTAAAGTAGCAGTAGCAGTAACTAAAAGTGCCAGTAGAAGTAACTAAAAGTACCAGTAGCAGTAATTAAAAGTACCAGCAGCAGTAACTAAAAGTACCAGTAGCAGTAATTAAAAATACCAGTTGCAGTAAGTAAAAGTACCATTAGCAGTAACCAAAAGTACCAATAGTAGAAACTAAAAGTACCAGCAGCAGTAACTAAAAGTACCAGTAGTAGTAACCAAAATGACTACTAGTAGTAGTAACTAAAAGTACCAGCAGCATTAACTAAAAGTACCAGTAGTAGAAACTAAAAGTACCAGTAGCAGTAATTAAAAATACCAGTAGCAGTAACTAAAAGTACCATTAGCAGTAACCAAAAGTACCAATAGCAGTAACTAAAAGTACCAGCAGCAGTAACTAAAAGTACCAGAAGGAGTAACCAAAATGACTAGTAGTAGTAACTAAAAGTACCAGTAGGAGTAACCAAAAGTACCAGTAGCAGTAACCAAAAGTACCAATAGTACTAACTAAAAGTACCAGTAGTAGTAAATAAAAGTACCATTAGCAGTAACCAAAAGTACCAGTAGCAGTAACTACAAGTACCAGTAGTAGTAACTAAAAGTACCATTAGCAGTAACTACAAGTACCAGTAGTAGTAACCACAAGTACCAGTAGTAGTAACTAAAAGTACCATTAGCAGTAACCAAAAGTACCAGTAGCAGTAACTAAAAGTACCATTAGCAGTAACTACAAGTACCAGTAGTAGTAACTACAATTACCAGTAGTAGTAACTAAAAGTACCATTAGTAGTAACCAAAAGTACTCGTAATAGTAACTAAAAGTACCATTAGCAGTAACTACAAGTACCAGTAGTAGTAACTACAATTACCATTAGCAGGAACTAAAAGTACCAGTAGTAGTAACCAAAAGTACTCGTAATAGTAACTAAAAGTACCAGTAGCAGTAACTAAAAGTAGCAGTAGCAGTAACTTAAAGTACCAGTAGCAGTAACCAAAAGTACCAGTAGCAGTAACCAAAAGTACCAGTAGTAGTAACCAAAAGTACCAGTAGTAGTGGTAACTAAAAGTACCAGCAGCAGTAACTAAAAGTACCAGTAACTAAAAGTACCAGTAGCAGTAACCAAAAGTACCAGTAGTAGTGACCAAAAGTACCAGTAGCAGTAACTAAAAGTACCAGCAGTAGTAACCAAAAGTACCAGTAGCAGTAACTAAAAGTACCAGCAGCAGTAACTGAAAATACCAGCAGCAGTAACTAAAAGTAGCAGTTGTAGTAACTAAAAGTACCAGTAGCAGTAACTAAAAGTACCAGTAGCAGTAACTGAAAATACCAGCAGCAGTAACTAAAAGTACCAGTAGTAGTAACTAAAAGTACCAGCAGCAGTAACTAAAAGTACCAGTAGCAGTAACTGAAAATACCAGCAGCAGTAACTAAAAGTACCAGTAACAGTAACTAAAAGTATGAGAAGCCGTAACCAAAAGTACCAGTAGCAGTAACTAAAAGTACCAGTAACAGTAACTAAAAGTACCAGTAGCTGTAACTAAAAGTACCAGTTGTAGTAACCAAAAGTACCAGTAGCAGTAACTAAAAGTACCAGTAGAAGTAACCAAAAGTACCAGTAGTAGTAACTAAAAGTACCAGTAGTAGTAACTAAAAGTACCAGTAGCAGTAACTAAAAGTACCAGTAACCAAAAGTACAAGTAGTAGTAACTAAAAGTACCAGTAGCAGTAACTAAAAGTACCAGTAGCAGTAACTGAAAATAACAGCAGCAGTAACTAAAAGTACCAGTAACCAAAAGTACCAGAAGCAGTAACTAAAAGTACCAGCAGTAGTAACTAACAGTACCAGTAGCAGTAACTGAAAGTACCAGCAGCAGTAACTAAAAGTACCAGTAACCAAAAGTACCAGTAGCAGTAACTAAAAGTACCAGTAACCAAAAGTACCAGTAGCAGTAACTAAAAGTACCAGCAGTAGTAACCAAAAGTACCAGTAGTAGTAACCAAAAGTACCAGTAGTAACCAAAAGTACCAGTAGCAGTAACTAAAAGTACCAGTAGCAGTAACCAAAAGTACCAGTAGCAGTAACTAAAAGTACCAGCAGTAGTAACCAAAAGTACCAGTAGCAGTAACTAAAAGTACCAGTAACAGTAACTAAAAGTACCAGCAGCAGTAACTAAAAGTACCAGGAGTAGTAACCAAATGTACCAGTAGCAGGAACTAAAAGTACCAGTAGCAGTAACTAAAAGTACCAGTAGAAGTAACCAAAAGTACCAGTAGTAGTAACTAAAAGTACCAGTAGGAGTAACCAAAAGTACCTAGGAGTAACAAAACGTACCAGTAGCAAGAACTAATAGTACCAGTAGAAGTAACCAAAAGTACCAGTAGCAGTAACTACAAGTACCAGTAGTATTAACTACAAGAACTAAGAGTAGTAACCAAAAGTACCAGTAGCAGTAACTAAAAGTATCAGTAGTAGTAACTAAAAGTACCAGTAGTAGTAACTAAAAGTACCAGCAGTAGTAACTAACAGTCCAGCAGTAGTAACTAAAAGTACCAGCAGCATTAACTAAAAGTACCAGAAGTAGTAACTAAAAGTACCAGTAGCAGTAATTAAAAATACCAGCAGCAGTAACTAAAAGTACCATTAGCAGTAACCAAAAGTACCAATAGTAGAAACTAAAAGTACCAGCAGCAGTAACTAAAAGTACCAGTAGTAGTAACCAAAATGATTAGTAGTAGTAACTAAAAGTACCAGTAGTAGTAACCAAAAGTACCAGTAGCAGTTACTAAAAGTATCAGCAGCAGTAACCAAAAGTACCAGTATTAGTAACCAAAAGTACCAGTAGCAGTAACTAAAAGTACCAGCAGCAGTAACTAAAAGTACCAGTAGTAGTAACCAAAATGATTAGTAGTAGTAACTAAAAGTACCAGTAGTAGTAACCAAAAGTACCAGTAGCAGTTACTAAAAGTATCAGCAGCAGTAACCAAAAGTACCAGTATTAGTAACCAAAAGTACCAGTAGCAGTAACTAAAAGTACCAGCAGCAGTAACCAAAAGTACCAGTGGTAGTAACCAAAAGTACCTGTAGCAGTAACTAAAAGTACCAGTAGCAGTAACTAAAAGTACCAGTAGTAGTAACCAAAAGTACCAGTAGCAGTAACTAAAAGTACCTGTAGCAGTCACTAAAAGTACCAGTAGCAGTAACTGAAAGTACCAGTAGCAGTAACTAAAAGTACCAGTAGCAGTAACTGAAAGTACCAGCAGCAGTAACTGAAAGTACCAGCAGCAGTAACTAAAAGTACCAGTAACCAAAAGTACCAGTAGCAGTAACTAACAGTACCAGCAGTAGTAACCAAAAGTACCAGTAGTAGTAACCAAAAGTACCAGTAGTAACCAAAAGTACCAGTAGCAGTAACTAAAAGTACCAGTAGCAGTAACTAAAAGTACCAGCAGCAGTAACTAAAAGTACCAGTAGTAGTAACCAAATGTACCAGTAGCAGTAACTAAAAGTACCAGTTGCAGTAACTAAAAGTACCAGTAGCAGTAACCAAAAGTACCAGTAGCAGTAACTAAAAGTACCAGTAGTAGTAACTACAAGTACCAGTAGTAGTAACCAAAATGACTAGTAGTAGTAACTAAAAGTACCAGTAGTAGTAACCAAAAGTACCAGTAGCAGTAACTAAAAGTATCAGCAGCAGTAACCAAAAGTACCAGTGTTAGTAACCAAAAGTACCAGTAGCAGTAACCAAAAGTACCAGTAGCAGTAACTAAAAGTACCAGTAGCAGTAACTAAAAGTACCAGTAGCAGTAACCAAAAGTACCAGTAGCAGTAACTAAAAGTACGAGTAGCAGTAACCAAAAGTATCAGTAGTAGTAACAAAAAGTACCAGTCGCAGTAACTAAAAGTACCAGTAGCAGTCACTAAAAGTACCAGCAGCAGTAACCAAAAGTACCAGTAACTAAAAGTACCAGTAGCAGTCACTAAAAGTACCAGTAGTAGTAACTAAAAGTACCAGTAGCAGTAACTAAAAGTACCAGTAGCAGTAACTAAAAGTACGAGAAGCCGTAACCAAAAGTACCAGAAGCAGTAACTAAAAGTACCAGTAGTAGTAACTAAAAGTACCAGTAGCAGTAACTAAAAGTACCAGTAGCAGTAACCAAAAGTACCAGTAGCTGTAACTAAAAGTACCAGTAGTAGTAACCAAAAGTACCAGTAGTAGTTGTAACTAAAAGTACCAGTAGCAGTAACTAAAAGTACCAGTAGTAGTAACTAAAAGTACCAGTAGCAGTAACTAAAAGTACCAGTAGCAGTAACCAAAAGTACCAGTAGCAGTAACTAAAAGTACGAGTAGCAGTAACCAAAAGTATCAGTAGTAGTAACAAAAAGTACCAGTCGCAGTAACTAAAAGTACCAGTAGCAGTCACTAAAAGTACCAGCAGCAGTAACCAAAAGTACTAGTAGTAGTAACTAAAAGTACCAGTAGCATTAAGTAAAAGTACCAGTAGCAGTAACCAAAAGTATCAGTAGTAGTAACAAAAAGTACCAGTCGCAGTAACTAAAAGTACCAGTAGCAGTAACTAAAAGTACCAGTAGAAGTAACCAAAAGTACCAGTAGTAGTAGTAACTAAAAGTACCAGTAGTAGTAACTAAAAGTACCAGTAGTAGTAACTTAAAGTAGCAGTAGCAGAAACTACAAGTGCCAGTAGAAGTAACTAAAAGTACCAGTAGCAGTAACTAAAAGTACCAGTAACCAAAAGTACCAGTAGTAGTAACTAAAACTACCAGCAGTAGTAACCAAAAGTACCAGTAGCAGTAACTAAAAGTACCAGTAACAATAACTAAGAGTACCAGCAGCAGTAACTAAAAGTACCAGGAGTAGTAACCAAATGTACCAGTAGCAGGAACTAAAAGTACCAGTAGCAGTAACTAAAAGTACCAGTAGAAGTAACCAAAAGTACCAGTAGTAGTAACTAAAAGTACCAGTAGCAGTAACTAAAAGTACCTAGGAGTAACAAAACATACCAGTAGCAAGAACTAATAGTACCAGTAGTAGAAACCAAAAGTACCAGTAGCAGTTACTAAAAGTATCAGCAGCAGTAACCAAAAGTACCAGTATTAGTAACCAAAAGTACCAGTAGCAGTAACTAAAAGTACCAGCAGCAGTAACTAAAAGTACCAGTAGTAGTAACCAAAATGATTAGTAGTAGTAACTAAAAGTACCAGTAGTAGTAACCAAAAGTACCAGTAGCAGTCACTAAAAGTACCAGTAACAGTAACTAAAAGTACGAGAAGCCGTAACCAAATGTACCAGTAGCAGTAACTAAAAGTACCAGTAACAGTAACTAAAAGTACGAGAAGCCGTAACCAAAAGTACCAGAAGCAGTAACTAAAAGTACCAGTAGTAGTAACTAAAAGTACCAGTAGCAGTAACTAAAAGTACCAGTAGCAGTAACCAAAAGTACCAGTAGCTGTAACTAAAAGTACCAGTAGTAGTAACCAAAAGTACCAGTAGTAGTTGTAACTAAAAGTACCAGTAGCAGTAACTAAAAGTACCAGTAGTAGTAACTAAAAGTACCAGTAGCAGTAACTAAAAGTACCAGTAGCAGTAACCAAAAGTACCAGTAGCAGTAACTAAAAGTACGAGTAGCAGTAACCAAAAGTATCAGTAGTAGTAACAAAAAGTACCAGTCGCAGTAACTAAAAGTACCAGTAGCAGTCACTAAAAGTACCAGCAGCAGTAACCAAAAGTACTAGTAGTAGTAACTAAAAGTACCAGTAGCATTAAGTAAAAGTACCAGTAGCAGTAACCAAAAGTATCAGTAGTAGTAACAAAAAGTACCAGTCGCAGTAACTAAAAGTACCAGTAGCAGTAACTAAAAGTACCAGTAGAAGTAACCAAAAGTACCAGTAGTAGTAGTAACTAAAAGTACCAGTAGTAGTAACTAAAAGTACCAGTAGTAGTAACTTAAAGTAGCAGTAGCAGAAACTACAAGTGCCAGTAGAAGTAACTAAAAGTACCAGTAGCAGTAACTAAAAGTACCAGTAACCAAAAGTACCAGTAGTAGTAACTAAAAGTACCAGCAGTAGTAACCAAAAGTACCAGTAGCAGTAACTAAAAGTACCAGTAACAATAACTAAAAGTACCAGCAGCAGTAACTAAAAGTACCAGGAGTAGTAACCAAATGTACCAGTAGCAGGAACTAAAAGTACCAGTAGCAGTAACTAAAAGTACCAGTAGAAGTAACCAAAAGTACCAGTAGTAGTAACTAAAAGTACCAGTAGCAGTAACTAAAAGTACCTAGGAGTAACAAAACATACCAGTAGCAAGAACTAATAGTACCAGTAGTAGAAACCAAAAGTACCAGTAGCAGTTACTAAAAGTATCAGCAGCAGTAACCAAAAGTACCAGTATTAGTAACCAAAAGTACCAGTAGCAGTAACTAAAAGTACCAGCAGCAGTAACTAAAAGTACCAGTAGTAGTAACCAAAATGATTAGTAGTAGTAACTAAAAGTACCAGTAGTAGTAACCAAAAGTACCAGTAGCAGTTACTAAAAGTATCAGCAGCAGTAACCAAAAGTACCAGTATTAGTAACCAAAAGTACCAGTAGCAGTAACTAAAAGTACCAGCAGCAGTAACCAAAAGTACCAGTGGTAGTAACCAAAAGTACCTGTAGCAGTAACTAAAAGTACCAGTAGCAGTAACTAAAAGTACCAGTAGTAGTAACCAAAAGTACCAGTAGCAGTAACTAAAAGTACCTGTAGCAGTCACTAAAAGTACCAGTAGCAGTAACTGAAAGTACCAGTAGCAGTAACTAAAAGTACCAGTAGCAGTAACTGAAAGTACCAGCAGCAGTAACTGAAAGTACCAGCAGCAGTAACTAAAAGTACCAGTAACCAAAAGTACCAGTAGCAGTAACTAACAGTACCAGCAGTAGTAACCAAAAGTACCAGTAGTAGTAACCAAAAGTACCAGTAGTAACCAAAAGTACCAGTAGCAGTAACTAAAAGTACCAGTAGCAGTTACTAAAAGTACCAGCAGCAGTAACTAAAAGTACCAGTAGTAGTAACCAAATGTACCAGTAGCAGTAACTAAAAGTACCAGTAGCAGTAACTAAAAGTACCAGTAGCAGTAACCAAAAGTACCAGTAGCAGTAACTAAAAGTACCAGTAGTAGTAACTACAAGTACCAGTAGTAGTAACCAAAATGACTAGTAGTAGTAACTAAAAGTACCAGTAGTAGTAACCAAAAGTACCAGTAGCAGTAACTGAAAGTATCAGCAGCAGTAACCAAAAGTACCAGTATTAGTAACCAAAAGTACCAGTAGCAGTAACCAAAAGTACCAGTAGCAGTAACTAAAAGTACCAGTAGCAGTAACTAAAAGTACCAGTAGCAGTAACCAAAAGTACCAGTAGCAGTAACTAAAAGTACGAGTAGCAGTAACCAAAAGTATCAGTAGTAGTAACAAAAAGTACCAGTCGCAGTAACTAAAAGTACCAGTAGCAGTCACTAAAAGTACCAGCAGCAGTAACCAAAAGTACCAGTAACTAAAAGTACCAGTAGCAGTCACTAAAAGTACCAGTAACAGTAACTAAAAGTACGAGAAGCCGTAACCAAAAGTACCAGTAGCAGTAACTAAAAGTACCAGTAACAGTAACTAAAAGTACGAGAAGCCGTAACCAAAAGTACCAGTAGCAGTAACTAAAAGTAACAGTAGCTGTAGCTAAAAGTACCAGTAGTAGTAACCAAAAGTACCAGTAGTAGTTGTAACTAAAAGTACCAGTAGCAGTAACTAAAAGTACCAGTAGTAGTAACTAAAAGTACCAGCAGCAGTAACTAAAATTACCAGTAGCAGCAACCAAAAATACCAGTAGTAGTAACTTAAAGTAGCAGTAGCAGTAACTAAAAGTGCCAGTAGAAGTAACTAAAAGTACCAGTAGCAGTAACTAAAAGTACCAGTAACCAAAAGTACCAGTAGTAGTAACTAAAAGTACCAGTAGCAGTCACTAAAAGTACCAGTAGCAGTAACCAAAAGTACCAGTAGCAGTAACTAAAAGTACCAGTAGCAGTAACTAAAAGTACCAGTAGCAGTAACCAAAAGTACCAGTAGCAGTAACTAAAAGTACGAGTAGCAGTAACCAAAAGTATCAGTAGTAGTAACAAAAAGTACCAGTCGCAGTAACTAAAAGTACCAGTAGCAGTCACTAAAAGTACCAGCAGCAGTAACCAAAAGTACCAGTAACTAAAAGTACCAGTAACAGTAACTAAAAGTACGAGAAGCCGTAACCAAAAGTACCAGTAGCAGTAACTAAAAGTACCAGTAACAGTAACTAAAAGTACGAGAAGCCGTAACCAAAAGTACCAGTAGCAGTAACTAAAAGTAACAGTAGCTGTAACTAAAAGTACCAGTAGTAGTAACCAAAAGTACCAGTAGTAGTTGTAACTAAAAGTACCAGTAGCAGTAACTAAAAGTACCAGTAGTAGTAACTAAAAGTACCAGCAGCAGTAACTAAAATTACCAGTAGCAGCAACCAAAAATACCAGTAGTAGTAACTTAAAGTAGCAGTAGCAGTAACTAAAAGTGCCAGTAGAAGTAACTAAAAGTACCAGTAACCAAAAGTACCAGTAGTAGTAACTAAAAGTACCAGTAGCAGTCACTAAAAGTACCAGTAGCAGTAACCAAAAGTACCAGTAGCAGTAACTAAAAGTACCAGTAGCAGTAACTAAAAGTACCAGTAGCAGTAACCAAAAGTACCAGTAGCAGTAACTAAAAGTACGAGTAGCAGTAACCAAAAGTATCAGTAGTAGTAACAAAAAGTACCAGTCGCAGTAACTAAAAGTACCAGTAGCAGTCACTAAAAGTACCAGCAGCAGTAACCAAAAGTACCAGTAACTAAAAGTACCAGTAGCAGTCACTAAAAGTACCAGTAACAGTAACTACAAGTACGAGAAGCCGTAACCAAAAGTACCAGTAGCAGTAACTAAAAGTACCAGTAACAGTAACTAAAAGTACGAGAAGCCGTAACCAAAAGTACCAGTAGCAGTAACTAAAAGTAACAGTAGCTGTAACTAAAAGTACCAGTAGTAGTAACCAAAAGTACCAGTAGTAGTTGTAACTAAAAGTACCAGTAGCAGTAACTAAAAGTACCAGTAGTAGTAACTAAAAGTACCAGCAGCAGTAACTAAAATTACCAGTAGCAGCAACCAAAAATACCAGTAGTAGTAACTTAAAGTAGCAGTAGCAGTAACTAAAAGTGCCAGTAGAAGTAACTAAAAGTACCAGTAGCAGTAACTAAAAGTACCAGTAACCAAAAGTACCAGTAGTAGTAACTAAAAGTACCAGTAGCAGTCACTAAAAGTACCAGTAGCAATAACTGAAAGTACCAGTAGCAGTAACTAAAAGTACCAGTAGCAGTAACTAAAAGTACCAGTAGAAGTAACCAAAAGTACCAGTAGTAGTAGTAACTAAAAGTACCAGTAGTAGTAACTAAAATTACCAGTAGTAGTAACTTAAAGTAGCAGTAGCAGAAACTAAAAGTGCCAGTAGCAGTAACTGAAAATACCAGCAGCAGTAACTAAAAGTACCAGTAACCAAAAGTACCAGTAGCAGTAACTAAAAGTACCAGCAGTAGTAACTAACAGTACCAGTAGCAGTAACTAAAAGTACCAGTAGTAGTAACTAAAAGTACCAGCAGCAGTAACTAAAATTACCAGTAGCAGCAACCAAAAATACCAGTAGTAGTAACTTAAAGTAGCAGTAGCAGTAACTAAAAGTGCCAGTAGAAGTAACTAAAAGTACCAGTAGCAGTAACTAAAAGTACCAGTAACCAAAAGTACCAGTAGTAGTAACTAAAAGTACCAGTAGCAGTCACTAAAAGTACCAGTAGCAATAACTGAAAGTACCAGTAGCAGTAACTAAAAGTACCAGTAGCAGTAACTAAAAGTACCAGTAGAAGTAACCAAAAGTACCAGTAGTAGTAGTAACTAAAAGTACCAGTAGTAGTAACTAAAATTACCAGTAGTAGTAACTTAAAGTAGCAGTAGCAGAAACTAAAAGTGCCAGTAGCAGTAACTGAAAATACCAGCAGCAGTAACTAAAAGTACCAGTAACCAAAAGTACCAGTAGCAGTAACTAAAAGTACCAGCAGTAGTAACTAACAGTACCAGTAGCAGTAACTGAAAGTACCAGCAGCAGTAACCAAAAGTACCAGTAGCAGTAACTAAAAGTACCAGTAGCAGTAACTAAAAGTACCAGTAGCAGTAACTAAAAGTACCAGTAGAAGTAACCAAAAGTACTAGTAGTAGTAACTAAAAGTAACAGTAGCATTAACTAAAAGTACCAGTAGCAGTAACTAAAAGTACCAGTAGAAGTAACCAAAAGTACCAGTAGTAGTAACTAAAAGTACCAGTAGCATTAACTAAAAGTACCAGTAGCAGTAACCAAAAGTATCAGTAGTAGTAACAAAAAGTACCAGTCGCAGTAACTAAAAGTACCAGTAGCAGTAACTAAAAGTACCAGTAGAAGTAACCAAAAGTACCAGTAGTAGTAGGAACTAAAAGTACCAGTAGTAGTAACTAAAAGTACCAGTAGTAGTAACTTAAAGTAGCAGTAGCAGAAACTAAAAGTGCCAGTAGAAGTAACTAAAAGTACCAGTAGCAGTAACTAAAAGTACCAGTAACCAAAAGTACCAGTAGTAGTAACTAAAAGTACCAGCAGTAGTAACCAAAAGTACCAGTAGCAGTAACTAAAAGTACCAGTAACAGTAACTAAAAGTACCAGCAGCAGTAACTAAAAGTACCAGGAGTAGTAACCAAATGTACCAGTAGCAGGAACTAAAAGTACCAGTAGCAGTAACTAAAAGTACCAGTAGAAGTAACCAAAAGTACCAGTAGTAGTAACTAAAAGTACCAGTAGCATGTAACCAAAAGTACCTAGGAGTAACAAAACGTACCAGTAGCAAGAACTAATAGTACCAGTAGAAGTAACCAAAAGTACCAGTAGCAGTAACTACAAGTACCAGTAGTAGTAACCAAAAGTACCAGTAGCAGTTACTAAAAGTATCAGCAGCAGTAACCAAAAGTACCAGTATTAGTAACCAAAAGTACCAGTAGCAGTAACTAAAAGTACCAGCAGCAGTAACCAAAAGTACCAGTGGTAGTAACCAAAAGTACCTGTAGCAGTAACTAAAAGTACCAGTAGCAGTAACTAAAAGTACCAGTAGTAGTAACCAAAAGTACCAGTAGCAGTAACTAAAAGTACCTGTAGCAGTCACTAAAAGTACCAGTAGCAGTAACTGAAAGTACCAGTAGCAGTAACTAAAAGTACCAGTAGCAGTAACTGAAAGTACCAGCAGCAGTAACTGAAAGTACCAGCAGCAGTAACTAAAAGTACCAGTAACCAAAAGTACCAGTAGCAGTAACTAACAGTACCAGCAGTAGTAACCAAAAGTACCAGTAGTAGTAACCAAAAGTACCAGTAGTAACCAAAAGTACCAGTAGCAGTAACTAAAAGTACCAGTAGCAGTAACTAAAAGTACCAGCAGCAGTAACTAAAAGTACCAGTAGTAGTAACCAAATGTACCAGTAGCAGTAACTAAAAGTACCAGTAGCAGTAACTAAAAGTACCAGTAGCAGTAACCAAAAGTACCAGTAGCAGTAACTAAAAGTACGAGTAGCAGTAACCAAAAGTATCAGTAGTAGTAACAAAAAGTACCAGTCGCAGTAACTAAAAGTACCAGTAGCAGTCACTAAAAGTACCAGCAGCAGTAACCAAAAGTACCAGTAACTAAAAGTACCAGTAGCAGTCACTAAAAGTACCAGTAACAGTAACTAAAAGTACGAGAAGCCGTAACCAAAAGTACCAGTAGCAGTAACTAAAAGTACCAGTAACAGTAACTAAAAGTACGAGAAGCCGTAACCAAAAGTACCAGTAGCAGTAACTAAAAGTAACAGTAGCTGTAACTAAAAGTACCAGTAGTAGTAACCAAAAGTACCAGTAGCAGTAACTAAAAGTACCAGTAGAAGTAACCAAAAGTACCAGTAGTAGTTGTAACTAAAAGTACCAGTAGCAGTAACTAAAAGTACCAGTAGTAGTAACTAAAAGTACCAGCAGCAGTAACTAAAATTACCAGTAGCAGCAACCAAAAATACCAGTAGTAGTAACTTAAAGCAGCAGTAGCAGTAACTAAAAGTGCCAGTAGAAGTAACTAAAAGTACCAGTAGCAGTAACTAAAAGTACCAGTAACCAAAAGTACCAGTAGTAGTAACTAAAAGTACCAGTAGCAGTCACTAAAAGTACCAGTAGCAGTAACTGAAAGTACCAGTAGCAGTAACTAAATGTACCAGTAGCAGTAACTAAAAGTACCAGTAGAAGTAACCAAAAGTACCAGTCGCAGTAGTAACCAAAAGTACCAGTAGTAGTAACCAAAAGTACCAGTAGCAGTAACTAAAAGTACCAGTAGCAGTAACTAAAAGTACCAGTAGCAGTAACTAAAAGTACCACTGGAAGTAACCAAAAGTACTAGTAGTAATAACTAAAAGTAACAGTAGCATTAACTAAAAGTACCAGTAGCAGTAACTAAAAGTACCAGTAGAAGTAACCAAAAGTACCAGTAGTAGTAACTAAAAGTACCAGTAGCATTAACTAAAAGTACCAGTAGCAGTAACCAAAAGTATCAGTAGTAGTAACAAAAAGTACCAGTCGCAGTAACTAAAAGTACCAGTAGCAGTAACTAAAAGTACCAGTAGAAGTAACCAAAAGTACCAGTAGTAGTAACTAAAAGTACCAGTAACCTAAAGTACCAGTAGCAGTAACTAAAAGTACCAGTAGCAGTAACTGAAAATACCAGCAGCAGTAACTAAAAGTACCAGTAACCAAAAGTACCAGTAGCAGTAACTAAAAGTACCAGCAGTAGTAACTAACAGTACCAGTAGCAGTAACTGAAAGTACCAGCAGCAGTAACTAAAAGTACCAGTAACCAAAAGTACCAGTAGCAGTAACTAAAAGTACCAGCAGTAGTAACCAAAAGTACCAGTAGTAGTAACCAAAAGTACCAGTAGCAGTAACTAAAAGTACCAGTAACAGTAACTAAAAGTACCAGCAGCAGTAACTAAAAGTACCAGGAGTAGTAACCAAATGTACCAGTAACTAAAAGTACCAGTAGCAGTCACTAAAAGTACCAGTAACAGTAACTAAAAGTACGAGAAGCCGTAACCAAAAGTACCAGTAGCAGTAACTAAAAGTACCAGTAACAGTAACTAAAAGTACGAGAAGCCGTAACCAAAAGTACCAGTAGCAGTAACTAAAAGTAACAGTAGCTGTAACTAAAAGTACCAGTAGTAGTAACCAAAAGTACCAGTAGCAGTAACTAAAAGTACCAGTAGAAGTAACCAAAAGTACCAGTAGTAGTTGTAACTAAAAGTACCAGTAGCAGTAACTAAAAGTACCAGTAGTAGTAACTAAAAGTACCAGCAGCAGTAACTAAAATTACCAGTAGCAGCAACCAAAAATACCAGTAGTAGTAACTTAAAGTAGCAGTAGCAGTAACTAAAAGTGCCAGTAGAAGTAACTAAAAGTACCAGTAGCAGTAACTAAAAGTACCAGTAACCAAAAGTACCAGTAGTAGTAACTAAAAGTACCAGTAGCAGTCACTAAAAGTACCAGTAGCAGTAACTGAAAGTACCAGTAGCAGTAACTAAAAGTACCAGTAACAGTAACTAAAAGTACCAGTAGAAGTAACCAAAAGTACCAGTAGTAGTAGTAACTAAAAGTACCAGTAGTAGTAACTAAAAGTACCAGTAGTAGTAACTTAAAGTAGCAGTAGCAGAAACTAAAAGTGCCAGTAGCAGTAACTGAAAATACTAGCAGCAGTAACTAAAAGTACCAGTAACCAAAAGTACCAGTAGCAGTAACTAAAAGTACCAGCAGTAGTAACTAACAGTACCAGTAGCAGTAACTGAAAGTACCAGCAGCAGTAACTAAAAGTACCAGTAACCAAAAGTACCAGTAGCAGTAACTAAAAGTACCAGTCGCAGTAGTAACCAAAAGTACCAGTAGTAGTAACCAAAAGTACCAGTAGCAGTAACTAAAAGTACCAGTAGCAGTAACTAAAAGTACCAGTAGCAGTAACTAAAATTACCACTGGAAGTAACCAAAAGTACTAGTAGTAGTAACTAAAAGTAACAGTAGCATTAACTAAAAGTACCAGTAGCAGTAACTAAAAGTACCAGTAGAAGTAACCAAAAGTACCAGTAGTAGTAACTAAAAGTACCAGTCGCAGTAACTAAAAGTACCAGTAGCAGTAACTAAAAGTACCAGTAGAAGTAACCAAAAGTACCAGTAGTAGTAGTAACTAAAAGTACCAGTAGTAGTAACTAAAAGTACCAGTAACCAAAAGTACCAGTAGCAGTAACTAAAAGTACCAGTAGCAGTAACTGAAAATACCAGCAGCAGTAACTAAAAGTACCAGTAACCAAAAGTACCAGTAGCAGTAACTAAAAGTACCAGCAGCAGTAACTAAAAGTACCAGTAACCAAAAGTACCAGTAGCAGTAACTAAAAGTACCAGCAGTAGTAACCAAAAGTACCAGTAGTAGTAACCAAAAGTACCAGTAGCAGTAACTAAAAGTACCAGTAACAGTAACTAAAAGTACCAGCAGCAGTAACTAAAAGTACCAGGAGTAGTAACCAAATGTACCAGTAGCAGGAACTAAAAGTACCAGTAGCAGTAACTAAAAGTACCAGTAGAAGTAACCAAAAGTACCAGTAGTAGTAACTAAAAGTACCAGTAGCAGTAACCAAAAGTACCTAGGAGTAACAAAACGTACCAGTAGCAAGAACTAATAGTACCAGTAGAAGTAACCAAAAGTACCAGTAGCAGTAACTACAAGTACCAGTAGTAGTAACTACAAGAACTAAGAGTAGTAACCAAAAGTACCAGTAGCAGTAACTAAAAGTATCAGTAGTAGTAACTAAAAGTACCAGTAGTAGTAACTAAAAGTACCAGCAGTAGTAACTAACAGTCCAGCAGTAGTAACTAAAAGTACCAGCAGCATTAACTTAAAGTACCAGAAGTAGTAACTAAAAGTACCAGTAGCAGTAATTAAAAGTACCAGTAGTAGTAACCAAAATGATTAGTAGTAGTAACTAAAAGTACCAGTAGTAGTAACCAAAAGTACCAGTAGCAGTTACTAAAAGTATCAGCAGCAGTAACCAAAAGTACCAGTATTAGTAACCAAAAGTACCAGTAGCAGTAACTAAAAGTACCAGCAGCAGTAACCAAAAGTACCAGTGGTAGTAACCAAAAGTACCTGTAGCAGTAACTAAAAGTACCAGTAGCAGTAACTAAAAGTACCAGTAGTAGTAACCAAAAGTACCAGTAGCAGTAACTAAAAGTACCTGTAGCAGTCACTAAAAGTACCAGTAGCAGTAACTGAAAGTACCAGTAGCAGTAACTAAAAGTACCAGTAGCAGTAACTAAAAGTACCAGTAGAAGTAACCAAAAGTACCAGTAGTAGTAACTAAAAGTGCCAGTAGCAGTAACTGAAAATACTAGCAGCAGTAACTAAAAGTACCAGTAACCAAAAGTACCAGTAGCAGTAACTAAAAGTACCAGCAGTAGTAACTAACAGTACCAGTAGCAGTAACTGAAAGTACCAGCAGCAGTAACTAAAAGTACCAGTAACCAAAAGTACCAGTAGCAGTAACTAAAAGTACCAGTCGCAGTAGTAACCAAAAGTACCAGTAGTAGTAACCAAAAGTACCAGTAGCAGTAACTAAAAGTACCAGTAGCAGTAACTAAAAGTACCACTGGAAGTAACCAAAAGTACTAGTAGTAGTAACTAAAAGTAACAGTAGCATTAACTAAAAGTACCAGTAGCAGTAACTAAAAGTACCAGTAGAAGTAACCAAAAGTACCAGTAGTAGTAACTAAAAGTACCAGTAGCATTAACTAAAAGTACCAGTAGCAGTAACCAAAAGTACCAGTAGCAGTAACTAAAAGTACCAGTAGCAGTAACTAAAAGTACGAGTAGCAGTAACCAAAAGTATCAGTAGTAGTAACAAAAAGTACCAGTCGCAGTAACTAAAAGTACCAGTAGCAGTCACTAAAAGTACCAGCAGCAGTAACCAAAAGTACCAGTAACTAAAAGTACCAGTAGCAGTCACTAAAAGTACCAGTAACAGTAACTAAAAGTACGAGAAGCCGTAACCAAAAGTACCAGTAGCAGTAACTAAAAGTACCAGTAACAGTAACTAAAAGTACGAGAAGCCGTAACCAAAAGTACCAGTAGCAGTAACTAAAAGTAACAGTAGCTGTAACTAAAAGTACCAGTAGTAGTAACCAAAAGTACCAGTAGCAGTAACTAAAAGTACCAGTAGAAGTAACCAAAAGTACCAGTAGTAGTTGTAACTGAAAGTACCAGTAGCAGTAACTAAAAGTACCAGTAGTAGTAACTAAAAGTACCAGCAGCAGTAACTAAAATTACCAGTAGCAGCAACCAAAAATACCAGTAGTAGTAACTTAAAGTAGCAGTAGCAGTAACTAAAAGTGCCAGTAAAAGTAACTAAAAGTACCAGTAGCAGTAACTAAAAGTACCAGTAACCAAAAGTACCAGTAGTAGTAACTAAAAGTACCAGTAGCAGTCACTAAAAGTACCAGTAGCAGTAACTGAAAGTACCAGCAGCAGTAACTAAAAGTACCAGTAACCAAAAGTACCAGTAGCAGTAACTAAAAGTACCAGTCGCAGTAGTAACCAAAAGTACCAGTAGTAGTAACCAAAAGTACCAGTAGCAGTAACTAAAAGTACCAGTAGCAGTAACTAAAAGTACCAGTAGCAGTAACTAAAAGTACCACTGGAAGTAACCAAAAGTACTAGTAGTAGTAACTAAAAGTAACAGTAGCATTAACTAAAAGTACCAGTAGCAGTAACTAAAAGTACCAGTAGAAGTAACCAAAAGTACCAGTAGTAGTAACTAAAAGTACCAGTAGCATTAACTAAAAGTACCAGTAGCAGTAACCAAAAGTATCAGTAGTAGTAACAAAAAGTACCAGTCGCAGTAACTAAAAGTACCAGTAGCAGTAACTAAAAGTACCAGTAGAAGTAACCAAAAGTACCAGTAGTAGTAGTAACTAAAAGTACCAGTAGTAGTAACTAAAAGTACCAGTAACCAAAAGTACCAGTAGCAGTAACTAAAAGTACCAGTAGCAGTAACTGAAAATACCAGCAGCAGTAACTAAAAGTACCAGTAACCAAAAGTACCAGCAGTAGTAACTAACAGTACCAGTAGCAGTAACTGAAAGTACCAGCAGCAGTAACTAAAAGTACCAGTAACCAAAAGTACCAGTAGCAGTAACTAAAAGTACCAGCAGTAGTAACCAAAAGTACCAGTAGTAGTAACCAAAAGTACCAGTAGTAACCAAAAGTACCAGTAGCAGTAACTAAAAGTACCAGTAGCAGTAACTAAAAGTACCAGTAGCAGTAACTAAAAGTACCAGTAGAAGTAACCAAAAGTACCAGTAGTAGTAACTAAAAGTACCAGTAGCAGTAACCAAAAGTACCTAGGAGTAACAAAACGTACCAGTAGCAAGAACTAATAGTACCAGTAGAAGTAACCAAAAGTACCAGTAGCAGTAACTACAAGTACCAGTAGTAGTAACTACAAGTACCAGTAGTAGTAACCAAAATGACTAGTAGTAGTAACTAAAAGTACCAGTAGTAGTAACCAAAAGTACCAGTAGCAGTAACTAAAAGTATCAGCAGCAGTAACCAAAAGTACCAGTATTAGTAACCAAAAGTACCAGTAGCAGTAACTAAAAGTACCAGCAGCAGTAACCAAAAGTACCAGTGGTAGTAACCAAAAGTACCTGTAGCAGTAACTAAAAGTACCAGCAGCAGTAACCAAAAGGCTTGGAAGAAAAAAAAAAGTGGATTTTGTGACAGTCAAAATACATTCAAAGGTTTTCTTCAAAAAACTGGCTCAGGGCAGTTGATTTCATTGTTTCATGATGTTTTCATTAGAACCTGATGCGTACCCACCTTTACTGCTCTTAAAATACGTTTCAGGCTTGGAAGAGGCCAAAAGTGGATTTTGTGAAAGTAATCATAGTTTCAAGGATGTTCTTCAAAACACTGGCCCAGGGCAGTTGATTTCATTGTTTCATGATGTTTTCATTAGAACCTGATGCGTACCCACCTTTACTGCTCTTAAAATACGTTTCAGGCTTGGAAGAGGCCAAAAGTGGATTTTGTGAAAGTCAACATAGTTTCAGAAAACTGGCTCAGGGCAGTTGATTTCACTGTTTCATGATGTTTTCATTAGAACCTGATGATTACCCACCGTTACTGGTTTACGGTACATTCTCAGCCTTTTATGCTCTTAAAATACGTTTCAGGCTTGGAAGAGGCCAAAAGTGGATTTTGTGAAAGTAATCATAGTTTCAAGGATGTTCTTCAAAACACTGGCCCAGGGCAGTTGATTTCATTGTTTCATGATGTTTTCATTAGAACCTGATGCGTACCCACCTTTACTGCTCTTAAAATACGTTTCAGGCTTGGAAGAGGCCAAAAGTGGATTTTGTGAAAGTCAACATAGTTTCAGAAAACTGGCTCAGGGCAGTTGATTTCACTGTTTCATGATGTTTTCATTACAACCTGCTTACCCACCTTTACTGGTTTACGGTACATTCTCAGCCTTTTCTGCTCTTAAAATACGTTTCAGGCTTGGAAGAGGCCAAAAGTGGATTTTGTGAAAGTCAACATAGTTTCAAGGATGTTCTTTAAAAAACTGGCTCAGGGCAGTTGATTTCATTGTTTCATGATGTTTTCATTAGAACCTGATGCGTACCCACCTTTACTGGTTTAATGTAGCCTTTTATGCTCTTAAAATACGTTTCAGGCTTGAAAGAGGCCAAAAGTGGATTTTGTGAAAGTCAACATAGTTTCAGAAAACTGGCTCAGGGCAGTTGATTTCACTGTTTCATGATGTTTTCATTACAACCTGCTTACCCACCTTTACTGGTTTACGGTACATTCTCAGCCTTTTATGCTCTTAAAATACGTTTCAGGCTTGGAAAAGGCCAAAAGTGCATTTTCTTAAAGTCAACATAGTTTCAAAAAACTGGCTTAGGGCAGTTGATTTCACTGTTTCATGATGTTTTCGATAGAAACTGATTCTTACCCACCTTTACTGGTTTACGGTACATTCTCAGCCTTTTCTGCTCTTAAAATACGTTTCAGGCTTGGAAGAGGCCAAAAGTGGATTTTGTGAAAGTCAACATAGTTTCAAGGATGTTCTTTAAAAAACTGGCTCAGGGCAGTTGATTTCATTGTTTCATGATGTTTTCATTAGAACCTGATGCGTACCCACCTTTACTGGTTTAATGTAGCCTTTTATGCTCTTAAAATACGTTTCAGGCTTGAAAGAGGCCAAAAGTGGATTTTGTGAAAGTCAACATAGTTTCAGAAAACTGGCTCAGGGCAGTTGATTTCACTGTTTCATGATGTTTTCATTACAACCTGCTTACCCACCTTTACTGGTTTACGGTACATTCTCAGCCTTTTATGCTCTTAAAATACGTTTCAGGCTTGGAAAAGGCCAAAAGTGCATTTTCTTAAAGTCAACATAGTTTCAAAAAACTGGCTTAGGGCAGTTGATTTCACTGTTTCATGATGTTTTCGATAGAAACTGATTCTTACCCACCTTTACTGGTTTACGGTACATTCTCAGCCTTTTCTGCTCTTAAAATACGTTTCAGGCTTGGAAAAGGCCAAAAGTGGATTTTGTGAAAGTAAACATAGTTTCAAGGATGTTCTTCAAAAAACTGGCTCAGGGCAGTTGATTTCACTCTTTCATGATGTTTTCATTTCAACATGCTTACCCACCTTTGCTGGTTTAATGTAGCCTTTTATGTTCTTAAAATACGTTTCAGGCTTGGAAGAGGCCAAAAGTGGATTTTGTGAAAGTCAACATAGTTTCAAGGATGTTCTTCAAAAAACTGGCTCAGGGCAGTTCAGTTTCATGATGTTTTCATTAGAACCTGATGATTACCCACCTTTACTGGTTTACGGTACATTATCAGCCTTTTATGCTCTTAAAATACGTTTGAGGCTTGGAAGAGGCCAAAAGTGGATTTTGTAAAAGTAAACATAGTTTCAGAAAACTGGCTCAGGGCAGTTGATTTCACTGTTTCATGATGTTTTCATTACAACCTGCTTACCCACCTTTACTGGTTTACGGTACATTCTCAGCCTTTTCTGCTCTTAAAATACGTTTCAGGCTTGGAAGAGGCCAAAAGTGGATTTTGTGAAAGTAAACATAGTTTCAAGGATGTTCTTCAAAAAACTGGCTCAGGGCAGTTGATTTCATTGTTTCATGATGTTTTCATTAGAACCTAATGCGTACCCACCTTTACTGGTTTAATGTAGCCTTTTATGTTCTTAAAATACGTTTCAGGCTTGAAAGAGGCCAAAATTGGATTTTGTGAAAGTAAACATAGTTTCAAGGATGTTCTTCAAAACACTGGCTCAGGGCAGTTGATTTCATTGTTTCATGATGTTTTCATTAGAACCTGATGCGTACCTTTACTGGTTTAATGTAGCCTTATATGTTCTTAAAATACATTTCAGGCTTGGAAGAGGCCAAAAGTGGATTTTGTGAAAGTAAACATAGTTTCAAGGATGTTCTTCAAAACACTGGCTCAGGGCAGTTGATTTCATTGTTTCATGATGTTTTCATTAGAACCTGATAATTACCCACCATTACTGGTTTACGGTACATTCTCAGCCTTTTCTGCTCTTAAAATACGTTTGAAGCTTGGAAGAGGCCAAAAGTGGATTTTGTGAAAGTCAACATAGTTTCAAGGATGTTCTTCAAAAAACTGGCTCAGGGCAGTTGATTTCATTGTTTCATGATGTTTTCATTAGAACCTGATGCGTACCCACCTTTACTGGTTTAATGTAGCCTTTTATGTTGTTAAAATACGTTTCAGGCTTGAAAGAGGCCAAAAGTGGATTTTGTGAAAGTAAACAGAGTTTCAAAAAACTGGCTTAGGGCAGTGGATTTCACTGTTTCATGATGTTTTCATTACAACCTGCTTACCCACCTTTACTGGTTTACGGTACATTCTCAGCCTTTTATGCTCTTAAAATACGTTTCAGGCTTGGAAGAGGCCAAAAGTGCATTTTCTTAAAGTCAACATAGTTTCAAAAAACTGGCTTAGGGCAGTTGATTTCACTGTTTCATGATGTTTTCGATAGAAACTGATTCTTACCCACCTTTACTGGTTTACGGTACATTCTCAGCCTTTTCTGCTCTTAAAATACGTTTCAGGCTTGGAAGAGGCCAAAAGTGGATTTTGTGAAAGTCAACATAGTTTCAGAAAACTGGCTCAGGGCAGTTGATTTCACTCTTTAATGATGTTTTCATTACAACCTGCTCACCCACCTTTACTGTTTTATGGTACATTCTCAGCCTTTTCTGCTCTTAAAATACGTTTCAGGCTTGGAAAAGGCCAAAAGTGGATTTTGTGAAAGTAAACATAGTTTCAAGGATGTTCTTCAAAAAACTGGCTCAGGGCAGTTGATTTCACTCTTTCATGATGTTTTCATTTCAACATGCTTACCCACCTTTGCTGGTTTAATGTAGCCTTTTATGTTCTTAAAATACGTTTCAGGCTTGGAAGAGGCCAAAAGTGGATTTTGTGAAAGTCAACATAGTTTCAAGGATGTTCTTCAAAAAACTGGCTCAGGGCAGTTCAGTTTCATGATGTTTTCATTAGAACCTGATGATTACCCACCTTTACTGGTTTACGGTACATTATCAGCCTTTTATGCTCTTAAAATACGTTTGAGGCTTGGAAGAGGCCAAAAGTGGATTTTGTAAAAGTAAACATAGTTTCAGAAAACTGGCTCAGGGCAGTTGATTTCACTGTTTCATGATGTTTTCATTACAACCTGCTTACCCACCTTTACTGGTTTACGGTACATTCTCAGCCTTTTCTGCTCTTAAAATACGTTTCAGGCTTGGAAAAGGCCAAAAGTGCATTTTCTTAAAGTCAACATAGTTTCAAAAAACTGGCTTAGGGCAGTTGATTTCACTGTTTCATGATGTTTTCGATAGAAACTGATTCTTACCCACCTTTACTGGTTTACGGTACATTCTCAGCCTTTTCTGCTCTTAAAATACGTTTCAGGCTTGGAAAAGGCCAAAAGTGGATTTTGTGAAAGTAAACATAGTTTCAAGGATGTTCTTCAAAAAACTGGCTCAGGGCAGTTGATTTCACTCTTTCATGATGTTTTCATTTCAACATGCTTACCCACCTTTGCTGGTTTAATGTAGCCTTTTATGTTCTTAAAATACGTTTCAGGCTTGGAAGAGGCCAAAAGTGGATTTTGTGAAAGTCAACATAGTTTCAAGGATGTTCTTCAAAAAACTGGCTCAGGGCAGTTCAGTTTCATGATGTTTTCATTAGAACCTGATGATTACCCACCTTTACTGGTTTACGGTACATTATCAGCCTTTTATGCTCTTAAAATACGTTTGAGGCTTGGAAGAGGCCAAAAGTGGATTTTGTAAAAGTAAACATAGTTTCAGAAAACTGGCTCAGGGCAGTTGATTTCACTGTTTCATGATGTTTTCATTACAACCTGCTTACCCACCTTTACTGGTTTACGGTACATTCTCAGCCTTTTCTGCTCTTAAAATACGTTTCAGGCTTGGAAGAGGCCAAAAGTGGATTTTGTGAAAGTAAACATAGTTTCAAGGATGTTCTTCAAAAAACTGGCTCAGGGCAGTTGATTTCATTGTTTCATGATGTTTTCATTAGAACCTAATGCGTACCCACCTTTACTGGTTTAATGTAGCCTTTTATGTTCTTAAAATACGTTTCAGGCTTGAAAGAGGCCAAAATTGGATTTTGTGAAAGTAAACATAGTTTCAAGGATGTTCTTCAAAACACTGGCTCAGGGCAGTTGATTTCATTGTTTCATGATGTTTTCATTAGAACCTGATGCGTACCTTTACTGGTTTAATGTAGCCTTATATGTTCTTAAAATACATTTCAGGCTTGGAAGAGGCCAAAAGTGGATTTTGTGAAAGTAAACATAGTTTCAAGGATGTTCTTCAAAACACTGGCTCAGGGCAGTTGATTTCATTGTTTCATGATGTTTTCATTAGAACCTGATAATTACCCACCATTACTGGTTTACGGTACATTCTCAGCCTTTTCTGCTCTTAAAATACGTTTGAAGCTTGGAAGAGGCCAAAAGTGGATTTTGTGAAAGTCAACATAGTTTCAAGGATGTTCTTCAAAAAACTGGCTCAGGGCAGTTGATTTCATTGTTTCATGATGTTTTCATTAGAACCTGATGCGTACCCACCTTTACTGGTTTAATGTAGCCTTTTATGTTGTTAAAATACGTTTCAGGCTTGAAAGAGGCCAAAAGTGGATTTTGTGAAAGTAAACAGAGTTTCAAAAAACTGGCTTAGGGCAGTGGATTTCACTGTTTCATGATGTTTTCATTACAACCTGCTTACCCACCTTTACTGGTTTACGGTACATTCTCAGCCTTTTATGCTCTTAAAATACGTTTCAGGCTTGGAAGAGGCCAAAAGTGCATTTTCTTAAAGTCAACATAGTTTCAAAAAACTGGCTTAGGGCAGTTGATTTCACTGTTTCATGATGTTTTCGATAGAAACTGATTCTTACCCACCTTTACTGGTTTACGGTACATTCTCAGCCTTTTCTGCTCTTAAAATACGTTTCAGGCTTGGAAGAGGCCAAAAGTGGATTTTGTGAAAGTCAACATAGTTTCAGAAAACTGGCTCAGGGCAGTTGATTTCACTCTTTAATGATGTTTTCATTACAACCTGCTCACCCACCTTTACTGTTTTATGGTACATTCTCAGCCTTTTCTGCTCTTAAAATACGTTTCAGGCTTGGAAAAGGCCAAAAGTGGATTTTGTGAAAGTAAACATAGTTTCAAGGATGTTCTTCAAAAAACTGGCTCAGGGCAGTTGATTTCACTCTTTCATGATGTTTTCATTTCAACATGCTTACCCACCTTTGCTGGTTTAATGTAGCCTTTTATGTTCTTAAAATACGTTTCAGGCTTGGAAGAGGCCAAAAGTGGATTTTGTGAAAGTCAACATAGTTTCAAGGATGTTCTTCAAAAAACTGGCTCAGGGCAGTTCAGTTTCATGATGTTTTCATTAGAACCTGATGATTACCCACCTTTACTGGTTTACGGTACATTATCAGCCTTTTATGCTCTTAAAATACGTTTGAGGCTTGGAAGAGGCCAAAAGTGGATTTTGTAAAAGTAAACATAGTTTCAGAAAACTGGCTCAGGGCAGTTGATTTCACTGTTTCATGATGTTTTCATTAGAACCTGTTTACCCACCTTTACTGGTTTACGGTACATTCTCAGCCTTTTATGCTCTTAAAATACGTTTCAGGCTTGGAAGAGGCCAAAAGTGGATTTTGTGAAAGTCAACATAGTTTCAAAAAACTGGCTTAGGGCAGTTGATTTCACTGTTTCATGATGTTTTCGATAGAAACTGATTCTTACCCACCTTTACTGGTTAACGGTACATTCTCAGCCTTTTCTGCTCTTAAAATACGTTTCAGGCTTGGAAGAGGCCAAAAGTGGATTTTGTGAAAGTAAACATAGTTTCAAAAAACTGGCTTAGGGCAGTTGATTTCACTGTTTCATGATGTTTTCATTACAACCTGCTTACTCACCTTTACTGGTTTACGGTACATTCTCAGCCTTTTATGCTCTTAAAATACGTTTCAGGCTTGGAAGAGGCCAAAAGTGGATTTTGTGAAAGTCAACATAGTTTCAAAGATTTTCTTCAAAAAACTGGCTCAGGGCAGTTGATTTCACTGTTTCATGATGTTTTCATTAGAACCTGATGCGTACCTTTACTGGTTTAATGTAGCCTTTTATGTTCTTAAAATACATTTCAGGCTTGGAAGAGGCCAAAAGTGGATTTTGTGAAAGTAAACATAGTTTCAAAAAACTGGCTTAGGGCAGTGGATTTCACTGTTTCATGATGTTTTCATTACAACCTGCTTACCCACCTTTACTGGTTTACGGTGCATTCTCAGCCTTTTATGCTCTTAAAATACGTTTCAGGCTTGGAAGAGGCCAAAAGTGGATTTTGTGAAAGTCAACATAGTTTCAAGGATGTTCTTTAAAAAACTGGCTCAGGGCAGTTGATTTCATTGTTTCATGATGTTTTCATTAGAACCTGATGCGTACCCACCTTTACTGGTTTAATGTAGCCTTTTATGCTCTTAAAATATGTTTCAGGCTTGGAAGAAAAAACAAAAGTGGATTTTGTGACAGTCAAAATACTTTCAAAGGTTTTCATCAAAAAACTGGCTCAGGGCAGTTCAGTTTCATGATGTTTTCATTAGAACCTGATGATTACCCACCTTTACTGGTTTACGGTACATTCTCAGCCTTTTCTGCTCTTAAAATACATTTCAGACTTGGAAGAGGCCAAAAGTGGATTTTGTGAAAGTCAACATAGTTTCAGAAAACTGGCTCAGGGCAGTTGATTTCACTGTTTCATGATGTTTTCATTAGAACCTGATGCGTACCTTTACTGGTTTAATGTAGCCTTTTATGTTCTTAAAATACATTTCAGGCTTGGAAGAGGCCAAAAGTGGATTTTGTGAAAGTAAACATAGTTTCAAAAAACTGGCTTAGGGCAGTTGATTTCACTGTTTCATGATGTTTTCATTACAACCTGCTTACTCACCTTTACTGGTTTACGGTACATTCTCAGCCTTTTATGCTCTTAAAATACGTTTCAGGCTTGGAAGAGGCCAAAAGTGGATTTTGTGAAAGTCAACATAGTTTCAAGGATGTTCTTTAAAACACTGGCTCAGGGCAGTTGATTTCATTGTTTCATGATGTTTTCATTAGAACCTGATGCGTACCTTTACTGGTTTAATGTAGCCTTTTATGTTCTTAAAATACATTTCAGGCTTGGAAGAGGCCAAAAGTGGATTTTGTGAAAGTAAACATAGTTTCAAGGATGTTCTTCAAAACACTGGCTCAGGGCAGTTGATTTCATTGTTTCATGATGTTTTCATTAGAACCTGATGCGTACCTTTACTGGTTTAATGTAGCCTTTTATGTTCTTAAAATACATTTCAGGCTTGGAAGAGGCCAAAAGTGGATTTTGTGAAAGTAAACATAGTTTCAAGGATGTTCTTCAAAACACTGGCTCAGGGCAGTTGATTTCATTGTTTCATGATGTTTTCATTAGAACCTGATAATTACCCACCATTACTGGTTTACGGTACATTCTCAGCCTTTTCTGCTCTTAAAATACGTTTGAAGCTTGGAAGAGGCCAAAAGTGGATTTTGTGAAAGTCAACATAGTTTCAAGGATGTTCTTCAAAAAACTGGCTCAGGGCAGTTGATTTCATTGTTTCATGATGTTTTCATTAGAACCTGATGCGTACCCACCTTTACTGGTTTAATGTAGCCTTTTATGTTGTTAAAATACGTTTCAGGCTTGAAAGAGGCCAAAAGTGGATTTTGTGAAAGTAAACAGAGTTTCAAAAAACTGGCTTAGGGCAGTGGATTTCACTGTTTCATGATGTTTTCATTACAACCTGCTTACCCACCTTTACTGGTTTACGGTACATTCTCAGCCTTTTATGCTCTTAAAATACGTTTCAGGCTTGGAAGAGGCCAAAAGTGCATTTTCTTAAAGTCAACATAGTTTCAAAAAACTGGCTTAGGGCAGTTGATTTCACTGTTTCATGATGTTTTCGATAGAAACTGATTCTTACCCACCTTTACTGGTTTACGGTACATTCTCAGCCTTTTCTGCTCTTAAAATACGTTTCAGGCTTGGAAGAGGCCAAAAGTGGATTTTGTGAAAGTCAACATAGTTTCAGAAAACTGGCTCAGGGCAGTTGATTTCACTCTTTAATGATGTTTTCATTACAACCTGCTCACCCACCTTTACTGTTTTATGGTACATTCTCAGCCTTTTCTGCTCTTAAAATACGTTTCAGGCTTGGAAAAGGCCAAAAGTGGATTTTGTGAAAGTAAACATAGTTTCAAGGATGTTCTTCAAAAAACTGGCTCAGGGCAGTTGATTTCACTCTTTCATGATGTTTTCATTTCAACATGCTTACCCACCTTTGCTGGTTTAATGTAGCCTTTTATGTTCTTAAAATACGTTTCAGGCTTGGAAGAGGCCAAAAGTGGATTTTGTGAAAGTCAACATAGTTTCAAGGATGTTCTTCAAAAAACTGGCTCAGGGCAGTTCAGTTTCATGATGTTTTCATTAGAACCTGATGATTACCCACCTTTACTGGTTTACGGTACATTATCAGCCTTTTATGCTCTTAAAATACGTTTGAGGCTTGGAAGAGGCCAAAAGTGGATTTTGTAAAAGTAAACATAGTTTCAGAAAACTGGCTCAGGGCAGTTGATTTCACTGTTTCATGATGTTTTCATTAGAACCTGCTTACCCACCTTTACTGGTTTACGGTACATTCTCAGCCTTTTATGCTCTTAAAATACGTTTCAGGCTTGGAAGAGGCCAAAAGTGGATTTTGTGAAAGTCAACATAGTTTCAAGGATGTTCTTTAAAAAACTGGCTCAGGGCAGTTGATTTCATTGTTTCATGATGTTTTCATTAGAACCTAATGCGTACCCACCTTTACTGGTTTAATGTAGCCTTTTATGTTCTTAAAATACGTTTCAGGCTTGAAAGAGGCCAAAATTGGATTTTGTGAAAGTAAACATAGTTTCAAGGATGTTCTTCAAAACACTGGCTCAGGGCAGTTGATTTCATTGTTTCATGATGTTTTCATTAGAACCTGATGCGTACCTTTACTGGTTTAATGTAGCCTTATATGTTCTTAAAATACATTTCAGGCTTGGAAGAGGCCAAAAGTGGATTTTGTGAAAGTAAACATAGTTTCAAGGATGTTCTTCAAAACACTGGCTCAGGGCAGTTGATTTCATTGTTTCATGATGTTTTCATTAGAACCTGATAATTACCCACCATTACTGGTTTACGGTACATTCTCAGCCTTTTCTGCTCTTAAAATACGTTTGAAGCTTGGAAGAGGCCAAAAGTGGATTTTGTGAAAGTCAACATAGTTTCAAGGATGTTCTTCAAAAAACTGGCTCAGGGCAGTTGATTTCATTGTTTCATGATGTTTTCATTAGAACCTGATGCGTACCCACCTTTACTGGTTTAATGTAGCCTTTTATGTTGTTAAAATACGTTTCAGGCTTGAAAGAGGCCAAAAGTGGATTTTGTGAAAGTAAACAGAGTTTCAAAAAACTGGCTTAGGGCAGTGGATTTCACTGTTTCATGATGTTTTCATTACAACCTGCTTACCCACCTTTACTGGTTTACGGTACATTCTCAGCCTTTTATGCTCTTAAAATACGTTTCAGGCTTGGAAGAGGCCAAAAGTGGATTTTGTGAAAGTCAACATAGTTTCAGAAAACTGGCTCAGGGCAGTTGATTTCACTCTTTAATGATGTTTTCATTACAACCTGCTCACCCACCTTTACTGTTTTATGGTACATTCTCAGCCTTTTCTGCTCTTAAAATACGTTTCAGGCTTGGAAAAGGCCAAAAGTGGATTTTGTGAAAGTAAACATAGTTTCAAGGATGTTCTTCAAAAAACTGGCTCAGGGCAGTTGATTTCACTCTTTCATGATGTTTTCATTTCAACATGCTTACCCACCTTTGCTGGTTTAATGTAGCCTTTTATGTTCTTAAAATACGTTTCAGGCTTGGAAGAGGCCAAAAGTGGATTTTGTGAAAGTCAACATAGTTTCAAGGATGTTCTTCAAAAAACTGGCTCAGGGCAGTTCAGTTTCATGATGTTTTCATTAGAACCTGATGATTACCCACCTTTACTGGTTTACGGTACATTATCAGCCTTTTATGCTCTTAAAATACGTTTGAGGCTTGGAAGAGGCCAAAAGTGGATTTTGTAAAAGTAAACATAGTTTCAGAAAACTGGCTCAGGGCAGTTGATTTCACTGTTTCATGATGTTTTCATTAGAACCTGCTTACCCACCTTTACTGGTTTACGGTACATTCTCAGCCTTTTATGCTCTTAAAATACGTTTCAGGCTTGGAAGAGGCCAAAAGTGGATTTTGTGAAAGTCAACATAGTTTCAAGGATGTTCTTTAAAAAACTGGCTCGGGCAGTTGATTTCATTGTTTCATGATGTTTTCATTAGAACCTGATGCGTACCCACCTTTACTGGTTTAATGTAGCCTTTTATGTTCTTAAAATACATTTCAGGCTTGGAAGAGGCCAAAAGTGGATTTTGTGAAAGTCAACATAGTTTCAGAAAACTGGCTCAGGGCAGTTGATTTCACTGTTTCATGATGTTTTCATTAGAACCTGATGCGTACCTTTACTGGTTTAATGTAGCCTTTTATGTTCTTAAAATACATTTCAGGCTTGGAAGAGGCCAAAAGTGGATTTTGTGAAAGTAAACATAGTTTCAAAAAACTGGCTTAGGGCAGTTGATTTCACTGTTTCATGATGTTTTCATTACAACCTGCTTACTCACCTTTACTGGTTTACGGTACATTCTCAGCCTTTTATGCTCTTAAAATACGTTTCAGGCTTGGAAGAGGCCAAAAGTGGATTTTGTGAAAGTCAACATAGTTTCAAAGATTTTCTTCAAAAAACTGGCTCAGGGCAGTTGATTTCACTGTTTCATGATGTTTTCATTAGAACCTGATGCGTACCTTTACTGGTTTAATGTAGCCTTTTATGTTCTTAAAATACATTTCAGGCTTGGAAGAGGCCAAAAGTGGATTTTGTGAAAGTAAACATAGTTTCAAAAAACTGGCTTAGGGCAGTGGATTTCACTGTTTCATGATGTTTTCATTACAACCTGCTTACCCACCTTTACTGGTTTACGGTGCATTCTCAGCCTTTTATGCTCTTAAAATACGTTTCAGGCTTGGAAGAGGCCAAAAGTGGATTTTGTGAAAGTCAACATAGTTTCAAGGATGTTCTTTAAAAAACTGGCTCAGGGCAGTTGATTTCATTGTTTCATGATGTTTTCATTAGAACCTGATGCGTACCCACCTTTACTGGTTTAATGTAGCCTTTTATGCTCTTAAAATATGTTTCAGGCTTGGAAGAAAAAACAAAAGTGGATTTTGTGACAGTCAAAATACTTTCAAAGGTTTTCATCAAAAAACTGGCTCAGGGCAGTTCAGTTTCATGATGTTTTCATTAGAACCTGATGATTACCCACCTTTACTGGTTTACGGTACATTCTCAGCCTTTTCTGCTCTTAAAATACATTTCAGACTTGGAAGAGGCCAAAAGTGGATTTTGTGAAAGTCAACATAGTTTCAGAAAACTGGCTCAGGGCAGTTGATTTCACTGTTTCATGATGTTTTCATTAGAACCTGATGCGTACCTTTACTGGTTTAATGTAGCCTTTTATGTTCTTAAAATACATTTCAGGCTTGGAAGAGGCCAAAAGTGGATTTTGTGAAAGTAAACATAGTTTCAAAAAACTGGCTTAGGGCAGTTGATTTCACTGTTTCATGATGTTTTCATTACAATCTGCTTACTCACCTTTACTGGTTTACGGTACATTCTCAGCCTTTTATGCTCTTAAAATACGTTTCAGGCTTGGAAGAGGCCAAAAGTGGATTTTGTGAAAGTCAACATAGTTTCAAGGATGTTCTTTAAAACACTGGCTCAGGGCAGTTGATTTCATTGTTTCATGATGTTTTCATTAGAACCTGATGCGTACCTTTACTGGTTTAATGTAGCCTTTTATGTTCTTAAAATACATTTCAGGCTTGGAAGAGGCCAAAAGTGGATTTTGTGAAAGTAAACATAGTTTCAAGGATGTTCTTCAAAACACTGGCTCAGGGCAGTTGATTTCATTGTTTCATGATGTTTTCATTAGAACCTGATGCGTACCTTTACTGGTTTAATGTAGCCTTTTATGTTCTTAAAATACATTTCAGGCTTGGAAGAGGCCAAAAGTGGATTTTGTGAAAGTAAACATAGTTTCAAGGATGTTCTTCAAAACACTGGCTCAGGGCAGTTGATTTCATTGTTTCATGATGTTTTCATTAGAACCTGATGATTACCCACCATTACTGGTTTACGGTACATTCTCAGCCTTTTATGCTCTTAAAATACGTTTCAGGCTTGGAAGAGGCCAAAAGTGGATTTTGTGAAAGTCAACATAGTTTCAGAAAACTGGCTCAGGGCAGTTGATTTCACTGTTTCATGATGTTTTCGATAGAAACTGATGCTTACACACCTTTACTGGTTTACGGTACATTCTCAGCCTTTTCTGCTCTTAAAATACATTTCAGACTTGGAAGAGGCCAAAAGTGGATTTTGTGAAAGTCAACATGGTTTCAGAAAACTGGCTCAGGGCAGTTGATTTCACTGTTTCATGATGTTTTCATTAGAACCTGATGCGTACCCACCTTTACTGGTTTAATGTAGCCTTTTATGTTGTTAAAATACGTTTCAGGCTTGAAAGAGGCCAAAAGTGGATTTTGTGAAAGTAAACAGAGTTTCAAAAAACTGGCTTAGGGCAGTGGATTTCACTGTTTCATGATGTTTTCATTACAACCTGCTTACCCACCTTTACTGGTTTACGGTACATTCTCAGCCTTTTATGCTCTTAAAATACGTTTCAGGCTTGGAAGAGGCCAAAAGTGCATTTTCTTAAAGTCAACATAGTTTCAAAAAACTGGCTTAGGGCAGTTGATTTCACTGTTTCATGATGTTTTCGATAGAAACTGATTCTTACCCACCTTTACTGGTTTACGGTACATTCTCAGCCTTTTCTGCTCTTAAAATACGTTTCAGGCTTGGAAGAGGCCAAAAGTGGATTTTGTGAAAGTCAACATAGTTTCAGAAAACTGGCTCAGGGCAGTTGATTTCACTGTTTCATGATGTTTTCGATAGAAACTGATTCTTACCCACCTTTACTGGTTTACGGTACATTCTCAGCCTTTTCTGCTCTTAAAATACGTTTCAGGCTTGGAAGAGGCCAAAAGTGGATTTTGTGAAAGTCAACATAGTTTCAGAAAACTGGCTCAGGGCAGTTGATTTCACTCTTTAATGATGTTTTCATTACAACCTGCTCACCCACCTTTACTGTTTTATGGTACATTCTCAGCCTTTTCTGCTCTTAAAATACGTTTCAGGCTTGGAAAAGGCCAAAAGTGGATTTTGTGAAAGTAAACATAGTTTCAAGGATGTTCTTCAAAAAACTGGCTCAGGGCAGTTGATTTCACTCTTTCATGATGTTTTCATTTCAACATGCTTACCCACCTTTGCTGGTTTAATGTAGCCTTTTATGTTCTTAAAATACGTTTCAGGCTTGGAAGAGGCCAAAAGTGGATTTTGTGAAAGTCAACATAGTTTCAAGGATGTTCTTCAAAAAACTGGCTCAGGGCAGTTCAGTTTCATGATGTTTTCATTAGAACCTGATGATTACCCACCTTTACTGGTTTACGGTACATTATCAGCCTTTTATGCTCTTAAAATACGTTTGAGGCTTGGAAGAGGCCAAAAGTGGATTTTGTAAAAGTAAACATAGTTTCAGAAAACTGGCTCAGGGCAGTTGATTTCACTGTTTCATGATGTTTTCATTAGAACCTGCTTACCCACCTTTACTGGTTTACGGTACATTCTCAGCCTTTTATGCTCTTAAAATACGTTTCAGGCTTGGAAGAGGCCAAAAGTGGATTTTGTGAAAGTCAACATAGTTTCAAGGATGTTCTTTAAAAAACTGGCTCAGGGCAGTTGATTTCATTGTTTCATGATGTTTTCATTAGAACCTAATGCGTACCCACCTTTACTGGTTTAATGTAGCCTTTTATGTTCTTAAAATACGTTTCAGGCTTGAAAGAGGCCAAAATTGGATTTTGTGAAAGTAAACATAGTTTCAAGGATGTTCTTCAAAACACTGGCTCAGGGCAGTTGATTTCATTGTTTCATGATGTTTTCATTAGAACCTGATGCGTACCTTTACTGGTTTAATGTAGCCTTATATGTTCTTAAAATACATTTCAGGCTTGGAAGAGGCCAAAAGTGGATTTTGTGAAAGTAAACATAGTTTCAAGGATGTTCTTCAAAACACTGGCTCAGGGCAGTTGATTTCATTGTTTCATGATGTTTTCATTAGAACCTGATAATTACCCACCATTACTGGTTTACGGTACATTCTCAGCCTTTTCTGCTCTTAAAATACGTTTGAAGCTTGGAAGAGGCCAAAAGTGGATTTTGTGAAAGTCAACATAGTTTCAAGGATGTTCTTCAAAAAACTGGCTCAGGGCAGTTGATTTCATTGTTTCATGATGTTTTCATTAGAACCTGATGCGTACCCACCTTTACTGGTTTAATGTAGCCTTTTATGTTGTTAAAATACGTTTCAGGCTTGAAAGAGGCCAAAAGTGGATTTTGTGAAAGTAAACAGAGTTTCAAAAAACTGGCTTAGGGCAGTGGATTTCACTGTTTCATGATGTTTTCATTACAACCTGCTTACCCACCTTTACTGGTTTACGGTACATTCTCAGCCTTTTATGCTCTTAAAATACGTTTCAGGCTTGGAAGAGGCCAAAAGTGGATTTTGTGAAAGTCAACATAGTTTCAGAAAACTGGCTCAGGGCAGTTGATTTCACTCTTTAATGATGTTTTCATTACAACCTGCTCACCCACCTTTACTGTTTTATGGTACATTCTCAGCCTTTTCTGCTCTTAAAATACGTTTCAGGCTTGGAAAAGGCCAAAAGTGGATTTTGTGAAAGTAAACATAGTTTCAAGGATGTTCTTCAAAAAACTGGCTCAGGGCAGTTGATTTCACTCTTTCATGATGTTTTCATTTCAACATGCTTACCCACCTTTGCTGGTTTAATGTAGCCTTTTATGTTCTTAAAATACGTTTCAGGCTTGGAAGAGGCCAAAAGTGGATTTTGTGAAAGTCAACATAGTTTCAAGGATGTTCTTCAAAAAACTGGCTCAGGGCAGTTCAGTTTCATGATGTTTTCATTAGAACCTGATGATTACCCACCTTTACTGGTTTACGGTACATTATCAGCCTTTTATGCTCTTAAAATACGTTTGAGGCTTGGAAGAGGCCAAAAGTGGATTTTGTAAAAGTAAACATAGTTTCAGAAAACTGGCTCAGGGCAGTTGATTTCACTGTTTCATGATGTTTTCATTAGAACCTGCTTACCCACCTTTACTGGTTTACGGTACATTCTCAGCCTTTTATGCTCTTAAAATACGTTTCAGGCTTGGAAGAGGCCAAAAGTGGATTTTGTGAAAGTCAACATAGTTTCAAGGATGTTCTTTAAAAAACTGGCTCGGGCAGTTGATTTCATTGTTTCATGATGTTTTCATTAGAACCTGATGCGTACCCACCTTTACTGGTTTAATGTAGCCTTTTATGTTCTTAAAATACATTTCAGGCTTGGAAGAGGCCAAAAGTGGATTTTGTGAAAGTCAACATAGTTTCAGAAAACTGGCTCAGGGCAGTTGATTTCACTGTTTCATGATGTTTTCATTAGAACCTGATGCGTACCTTTACTGGTTTAATGTAGCCTTTTATGTTCTTAAAATACATTTCAGGCTTGGAAGAGGCCAAAAGTGGATTTTGTGAAAGTAAACATAGTTTCAAAAAACTGGCTTAGGGCAGTTGATTTCACTGTTTCATGATGTTTTCATTACAACCTGCTTACTCACCTTTACTGGTTTACGGTACATTCTCAGCCTTTTATGCTCTTAAAATACGTTTCAGGCTTGGAAGAGGCCAAAAGTGGATTTTGTGAAAGTCAACATAGTTTCAAAGATTTTCTTCAAAAAACTGGCTCAGGGCAGTTGATTTCACTGTTTCATGATGTTTTCATTAGAACCTGATGCGTACCTTTACTGGTTTAATGTAGCCTTTTATGTTCTTAAAATACATTTCAGGCTTGGAAGAGGCCAAAAGTGGATTTTGTGAAAGTAAACATAGTTTCAAAAAACTGGCTTAGGGCAGTGGATTTCACTGTTTCATGATGTTTTCATTACAACCTGCTTACCCACCTTTACTGGTTTACGGTGCATTCTCAGCCTTTTATGCTCTTAAAATACGTTTCAGGCTTGGAAGAGGCCAAAAGTGGATTTTGTGAAAGTCAACATAGTTTCAAGGATGTTCTTTAAAAAACTGGCTCAGGGCAGTTGATTTCATTGTTTCATGATGTTTTCATTAGAACCTGATGCGTACCCACCTTTACTGGTTTAATGTAGCCTTTTATGCTCTTAAAATATGTTTCAGGCTTGGAAGAAAAAACAAAAGTGGATTTTGTGACAGTCAAAATACTTTCAAAGGTTTTCATCAAAAAACTGGCTCAGGGCAGTTCAGTTTCATGATGTTTTCATTAGAACCTGATGATTACCCACCTTTACTGGTTTACGGTACATTCTCAGCCTTTTCTGCTCTTAAAATACATTTCAGACTTGGAAGAGGCCAAAAGTGGATTTTGTGAAAGTCAACATAGTTTCAGAAAACTGGCTCAGGGCAGTTGATTTCACTGTTTCATGATGTTTTCATTAGAACCTGATGCGTACCTTTACTGGTTTAATGTAGCCTTTTATGTTCTTAAAATACATTTCAGGCTTGGAAGAGGCCAAAAGTGGATTTTGTGAAAGTAAACATAGTTTCAAAAAACTGGCTTAGGGCAGTTGATTTCACTGTTTCATGATGTTTTCATTACAATCTGCTTACTCACCTTTACTGGTTTACGGTACATTCTCAGCCTTTTATGCTCTTAAAATACGTTTCAGGCTTGGAAGAGGCCAAAAGTGGATTTTGTGAAAGTCAACATAGTTTCAAGGATGTTCTTTAAAACACTGGCTCAGGGCAGTTGATTTCATTGTTTCATGATGTTTTCATTAGAACCTGATGCGTACCTTTACTGGTTTAATGTAGCCTTTTATGTTCTTAAAATACATTTCAGGCTTGGAAGAGGCCAAAAGTGGATTTTGTGAAAGTAAACATAGTTTCAAGGATGTTCTTCAAAACACTGGCTCAGGGCAGTTGATTTCATTGTTTCATGATGTTTTCATTAGAACCTGATGCGTACCTTTACTGGTTTAATGTAGCCTTTTATGTTCTTAAAATACATTTCAGGCTTGGAAGAGGCCAAAAGTGGATTTTGTGAAAGTAAACATAGTTTCAAGGATGTTCTTCAAAACACTGGCTCAGGGCAGTTGATTTCATTGTTTCATGATGTTTTCATTAGAACCTGATGATTACCCACCATTACTGGTTTACGGTACATTCTCAGCCTTTTATGCTCTTAAAATACGTTTCAGGCTTGGAAGAGGCCAAAAGTGGATTTTGTGAAAGTCAACATAGTTTCAGAAAACTGGCTCAGGGCAGTTGATTTCACTGTTTCATGATGTTTTCGATAGAAACTGATGCTTACACACCTTTACTGGTTTACGGTACATTCTCAGCCTTTTCTGCTCTTAAAATACATTTCAGACTTGGAAGAGGCCAAAAGTGGATTTTGTGAAAGTCAACATGGTTTCAGAAAACTGGCTCAGGGCAGTTGATTTCACTGTTTCATGATGTTTTCATTAGAACCTGATGCGTACCCACCTTTACTGGTTTAATGTAGCCTTTTATGTTGTTAAAATACGTTTCAGGCTTGAAAGAGGCCAAAAGTGGATTTTGTGAAAGTAAACAGAGTTTCAAAAAACTGGCTTAGGGCAGTGGATTTCACTGTTTCATGATGTTTTCATTACAACCTGCTTACCCACCTTTACTGGTTTACGGTACATTCTCAGCCTTTTATGCTCTTAAAATACGTTTCAGGCTTGGAAGAGGCCAAAAGTGCATTTTCTTAAAGTCAACATAGTTTCAAAAAACTGGCTTAGGGCAGTTGATTTCACTGTTTCATGATGTTTTCGATAGAAACTGATTCTTACCCACCTTTACTGGTTTACGGTACATTCTCAGCCTTTTCTGCTCTTAAAATACGTTTCAGGCTTGGAAGAGGCCAAAAGTGGATTTTGTGAAAGTCAACATAGTTTCAGAAAACTGGCTCAGGGCAGTTGATTTCACTGTTTCATGATGTTTTCGATAGAAACTGATTCTTACCCACCTTTACTGGTTTACGGTACATTCTCAGCCTTTTATGCTCTTAAAATACGTTTCAGGCTTGGAAGAGGCCAAAAGTGGATTTTGTGAAAGTCAACATAGTTTCAAAGATTTTCTTCAAAAAACTGGCTCAGGGCAGTTGATTTCACTGTTTCATGATGTTTTCATTAGAACCTGATGCGTACCTTTACTGGTTTAATGTAGCCTTTTATGTTCTTAAAATACATTTCAGGCTTGGAAGAGGCCAAAAGTGGATTTTGTGAAAGTAAACATAGTTTCAAAAAACTGGCTTAGGGCAGTGGATTTCACTGTTTCATGATGTTTTCATTACAACCTGCTTACCCACCTTTACTGGTTTACGGTGCATTCTCAGCCTTTTATGCTCTTAAAATACGTTTCAGGCTTGGAAGAGGCCAAAAGTGGATTTTGTGAAAGTCAACATAGTTTCAAGGATGTTCTTTAAAAAACTGGCTCAGGGCAGTTGATTTCATTGTTTCATGATGTTTTCATTAGAACCTGATGCGTACCCACCTTTACTGGTTTAATGTAGCCTTTTATGCTCTTAAAATATGTTTCAGGCTTGGAAGAAAAAACAAAAGTGGATTTTGTGACAGTCAAAATACTTTCAAAGGTTTTCATCAAAAAACTGGCTCAGGGCAGTTCAGTTTCATGATGTTTTCATTAGAACCTGATGATTACCCACCTTTACTGGTTTACGGTACATTCTCAGCCTTTTCTGCTCTTAAAATACATTTCAGACTTGGAAGAGGCCAAAAGTGGATTTTGTGAAAGTCAACATAGTTTCAGAAAACTGGCTCAGGGCAGTTGATTTCACTGTTTCATGATGTTTTCATTAGAACCTGATGCGTACCTTTACTGGTTTAATGTAGCCTTTTATGTTCTTAAAATACATTTCAGGCTTGGAAGAGGCCAAAAGTGGATTTTGTGAAAGTCAACATAGTTTCAAGGATGTTCTTTAAAAAACTGGCTCAGGGCAGTTGATTTCATTGTTTCATGATGTTTTCATTAGAACCTGATGCGTACCCACCTTTACTGGTTTAATGTAGCCTTTTATGCTCTTAAAATACGTTTCAGGCTTGGAAGAGGCCAAAAGTGCATTTTCTTAAAGTCAACATAGTTTCAAAAAACTGGCTTAGGGCAGTTGATTTCACTGTTTCATGATGTTTTCGATAGAAACTGATTCTTACCCACCTTTACTGGTTTACGGTACATTCTCAGCCTTTTCTGCTCTTAAAATACGTTTCAGGCTTGGAAGAGGCCAAAAGTGGATTTTGTGAAAGTCAACATAGTTTCAGAAAACTGGCTCAGGGCAGTTGATTTCACTCTTTAATGATGTTTTCATTACAACCTGCTCACCCACCTTTACTGTTTTATGGTACATTCTCAGCCTTTTCTGCTCTTAAAATACGTTTCAGGCTTGGAAAAGGCCAAAAGTGGATTTTGTGAAAGTAAACATAGTTTCAAGGATGTTCTTCAAAAAACTGGCTCAGGGCAGTTGATTTCACTCTTTCATGATGTTTTCATTTCAACATGCTTACCCACCTTTGCTGGTTTAATGTAGCCTTTTATGTTCTTAAAATACGTTTCAGGCTTGGAAGAGGCCAAAAGTGGATTTTGTGAAAGTCAACATAGTTTCAAGGATGTTCTTCAAAAAACTGGCTCAGGGCAGTTCAGTTTCATGATGTTTTCATTAGAACCTGATGATTACCCACCTTTACTGGTTTACGGTACATTATCAGCCTTTTATGCTCTTAAAATACGTTTGAGGCTTGGAAGAGGCCAAAAGTGGATTTTGTAAAAGTAAACATAGTTTCAGAAAACTGGCTCAGGGCAGTTGATTTCACTGTTTCATGATGTTTTCATTAGAACCTGTTTACCCACCTTTACTGGTTTACGGTACATTCTCAGCCTTTTATGCTCTTAAAATACGTTTCAGGCTTGGAAGAGGCCAAAAGTGGATTTTGTGAAAGTCAACATAGTTTCAAGGATGTTCTTTAAAAAACTGGCTCAGGGCAGTTGATTTCATTGTTTCATGATGTTTTCATTAGAACCTAATGCGTACCCACCTTTACTGGTTTAATGTAGCCTTTTATGTTCTTAAAATACGTTTCAGGCTTGAAAGAGGCCAAAATTGGATTTTGTGAAAGTAAACATAGTTTCAAGGATGTTCTTCAAAACACTGGCTCAGGGCAGTTGATTTCATTGTTTCATGATGTTTTCATTAGAACCTGATGCGTACCTTTACTGGTTTAATGTAGCCTTATATGTTCTTAAAATACATTTCAGGCTTGGAAGAGGCCAAAAGTGGATTTTGTGAAAGTAAACATAGTTTCAAGGATGTTCTTCAAAACACTGGCTCAGGGCAGTTGATTTCATTGTTTCATGATGTTTTCATTAGAACCTGATAATTACCCACCATTACTGGTTTACGGTACATTCTCAGCCTTTTCTGCTCTTAAAATACGTTTGAAGCTTGGAAGAGGCCAAAAGTGGATTTTGTGAAAGTCAACATAGTTTCAAGGATGTTCTTCAAAAAACTGGCTCAGGGCAGTTGATTTCATTGTTTCATGATGTTTTCATTAGAACCTGATGCGTACCCACCTTTACTGGTTTAATGTAGCCTTTTATGTTGTTAAAATACGTTTCAGGCTTGAAAGAGGCCAAAAGTGGATTTTGTGAAAGTAAACAGAGTTTCAAAAAACTGGCTTAGGGCAGTGGATTTCACTGTTTCATGATGTTTTCATTACAACCTGCTTACCCACCTTTACTGGTTTACGGTACATTCTCAGCCTTTTATGCTCTTAAAATACGTTTCAGGCTTGGAAGAGGCCAAAAGTGCATTTTCTTAAAGTCAACATAGTTTCAAAAAACTGGCTTAGGGCAGTTGATTTCACTGTTTCATGATGTTTTCGATAGAAACTGATTCTTACCCACCTTTACTGGTTAACGGTACATTCTCAGCCTTTTCTGCTCTTAAAATACGTTTCAGGCTTGGAAGAGGCCAAAAGTGGATTTTGTGAAAGTAAACATAGTTTCAAAAAACTGGCTTAGGGCAGTTGATTTCACTGTTTCATGATGTTTTCATTACAACCTGCTTACTCACCTTTACTGGTTTACGGTACATTCTCAGCCTTTTATGCTCTTAAAATACGTTTCAGGCTTGGAAGAGGCCAAAAGTGGATTTTGTGAAAGTCAACATAGTTTCAAAGATTTTCTTCAAAAAACTGGCTCAGGGCAGTTGATTTCACTGTTTCATGATGTTTTCATTAGAACCTGATGCGTACCTTTACTGGTTTAATGTAGCCTTTTATGTTCTTAAAATACATTTCAGGCTTGGAAGAGGCCAAAAGTGGATTTTGTGAAAGTAAACATAGTTTCAAAAAACTGGCTTAGGGCAGTGGATTTCACTGTTTCATGATGTTTTCATTACAACCTGCTTACCCACCTTTACTGGTTTACGGTGCATTCTCAGCCTTTTATGCTCTTAAAATACGTTTCAGGCTTGGAAGAGGCCAAAAGTGGATTTTGTGAAAGTCAACATAGTTTCAAGGATGTTCTTTAAAAAACTGGCTCAGGGCAGTTGATTTCATTGTTTCATGATGTTTTCATTAGAACCTGATGCGTACCCACCTTTACTGGTTTAATGTAGCCTTTTATGCTCTTAAAATATGTTTCAGGCTTGGAAGAAAAAACAAAAGTGGATTTTGTGACAGTCAAAATACTTTCAAAGGTTTTCATCAAAAAACTGGCTCAGGGCAGTTCAGTTTCATGATGTTTTCATTAGAACCTGATGATTACCCACCTTTACTGGTTTACGGTACATTCTCAGCCTTTTCTGCTCTTAAAATACATTTCAGACTTGGAAGAGGCCAAAAGTGGATTTTGTGAAAGTCAACATAGTTTCAGAAAACTGGCTCAGGGCAGTTGATTTCACTGTTTCATGATGTTTTCATTAGAACCTGATGCGTACCTTTACTGGTTTAATGTAGCCTTTTATGTTCTTAAAATACATTTCAGGCTTGGAAGAGGCCAAAAGTGGATTTTGTGAAAGTAAACATAGTTTCAAAAAACTGGCTTAGGGCAGTTGATTTCACTGTTTCATGATGTTTTCATTACAACCTGCTTACTCACCTTTACTGGTTTACGGTACATTCTCAGCCTTTTATGCTCTTAAAATACGTTTCAGGCTTGGAAGAGGCCAAAAGTGGATTTTGTGAAAGTCAACATAGTTTCAAGGATGTTCTTTAAAACACTGGCTCAGGGCAGTTGATTTCATTGTTTCATGATGTTTTCATTAGAACCTGATGCGTACCTTTACTGGTTTAATGTAGCCTTTTATGTTCTTAAAATACATTTCAGGCTTGGAAGAGGCCAAAAGTGGATTTTGTGAAAGTAAACATAGTTTCAAGGATGTTCTTCAAAACACTGGCTCAGGGCAGTTGATTTCATTGTTTCATGATGTTTTCATTAGAACCTGATGCGTACCTTTACTGGTTTAATGTAGCCTTTTATGTTCTTAAAATACATTTCAGGCTTGGAAGAGGCCAAAAGTGGATTTTGTGAAAGTAAACATAGTTTCAAGGATGTTCTTCAAAACACTGGCTCAGGGCAGTTGATTTCATTGTTTCATGATGTTTTCATTAGAACCTGATAATTACCCACCATTACTGGTTTACGGTACATTCTCAGCCTTTTCTGCTCTTAAAATACGTTTGAAGCTTGGAAGAGGCCAAAAGTGGATTTTGTGAAAGTCAACATAGTTTCAAGGATGTTCTTCAAAAAACTGGCTCAGGGCAGTTGATTTCATTGTTTCATGATGTTTTCATTAGAACCTGATGCGTACCCACCTTTACTGGTTTAATGTAGCCTTTTATGTTGTTAAAATACGTTTCAGGCTTGAAAGAGGCCAAAAGTGGATTTTGTGAAAGTAAACAGAGTTTCAAAAAACTGGCTTAGGGCAGTGGATTTCACTGTTTCATGATGTTTTCATTACAACCTGCTTACCCACCTTTACTGGTTTACGGTACATTCTCAGCCTTTTATGCTCTTAAAATACGTTTCAGGCTTGGAAGAGGCCAAAAGTGCATTTTCTTAAAGTCAACATAGTTTCAAAAAACTGGCTTAGGGCAGTTGATTTCACTGTTTCATGATGTTTTCGATAGAAACTGATTCTTACCCACCTTTACTGGTTTACGGTACATTCTCAGCCTTTTCTGCTCTTAAAATACGTTTCAGGCTTGGAAGAGGCCAAAAGTGGATTTTGTGAAAGTCAACATAGTTTCAGAAAACTGGCTCAGGGCAGTTGATTTCACTCTTTAATGATGTTTTCATTACAACCTGCTCACCCACCTTTACTGTTTTATGGTACATTCTCAGCCTTTTCTGCTCTTAAAATACGTTTCAGGCTTGGAAAAGGCCAAAAGTGGATTTTGTGAAAGTAAACATAGTTTCAAGGATGTTCTTCAAAAAACTGGCTCAGGGCAGTTGATTTCACTCTTTCATGATGTTTTCATTTCAACATGCTTACCCACCTTTGCTGGTTTAATGTAGCCTTTTATGTTCTTAAAATACGTTTCAGGCTTGGAAGAGGCCAAAAGTGGATTTTGTGAAAGTCAACATAGTTTCAAGGATGTTCTTCAAAAAACTGGCTCAGGGCAGTTCAGTTTCATGATGTTTTCATTAGAACCTGATGATTACCCACCTTTACTGGTTTACGGTACATTATCAGCCTTTTATGCTCTTAAAATACGTTTGAGGCTTGGAAGAGGCCAAAAGTGGATTTTGTAAAAGTAAACATAGTTTCAGAAAACTGGCTCAGGGCAGTTGATTTCACTGTTTCATGATGTTTTCATTAGAACCTGCTTACCCACCTTTACTGGTTTACGGTACATTCTCAGCCTTTTATGCTCTTAAAATACGTTTCAGGCTTGGAAGAGGCCAAAAGTGGATTTTGTGAAAGTCAACATAGTTTCAAGGATGTTCTTTAAAAAACTGGCTCAGGGCAGTTGATTTCATTGTTTCATGATGTTTTCATTAGAACCTAATGCGTACCCACCTTTACTGGTTTAATGTAGCCTTTTATGTTCTTAAAATACGTTTCAGGCTTGAAAGAGGCCAAAATTGGATTTTGTGAAAGTAAACATAGTTTCAAGGATGTTCTTCAAAACACTGGCTCAGGGCAGTTGATTTCATTGTTTCATGATGTTTTCATTAGAACCTGATGCGTACCTTTACTGGTTTAATGTAGCCTTATATGTTCTTAAAATACATTTCAGGCTTGGAAGAGGCCAAAAGTGGATTTTGTGAAAGTAAACATAGTTTCAAGGATGTTCTTCAAAACACTGGCTCAGGGCAGTTGATTTCATTGTTTCATGATGTTTTCATTAGAACCTGATAATTACCCACCATTACTGGTTTACGGTACATTCTCAGCCTTTTCTGCTCTTAAAATACGTTTGAAGCTTGGAAGAGGCCAAAAGTGGATTTTGTGAAAGTCAACATAGTTTCAAGGATGTTCTTCAAAAAACTGGCTCAGGGCAGTTGATTTCATTGTTTCATGATGTTTTCATTAGAACCTGATGCGTACCCACCTTTACTGGTTTAATGTAGCCTTTTATGTTGTTAAAATACGTTTCAGGCTTGAAAGAGGCCAAAAGTGGATTTTGTGAAAGTAAACAGAGTTTCAAAAAACTGGCTTAGGGCAGTGGATTTCACTGTTTCATGATGTTTTCATTACAACCTGCTTACCCACCTTTACTGGTTTACGGTACATTCTCAGCCTTTTATGCTCTTAAAATACGTTTCAGGCTTGGAAGAGGCCAAAAGTGGATTTTGTGAAAGTCAACATAGTTTCAGAAAACTGGCTCAGGGCAGTTGATTTCACTCTTTAATGATGTTTTCATTACAACCTGCTCACCCACCTTTACTGTTTTATGGTACATTCTCAGCCTTTTCTGCTCTTAAAATACGTTTCAGGCTTGGAAAAGGCCAAAAGTGGATTTTGTGAAAGTAAACATAGTTTCAAGGATGTTCTTCAAAAAACTGGCTCAGGGCAGTTGATTTCACTCTTTCATGATGTTTTCATTTCAACATGCTTACCCACCTTTGCTGGTTTAATGTAGCCTTTTATGTTCTTAAAATACGTTTCAGGCTTGGAAGAGGCCAAAAGTGGATTTTGTGAAAGTCAACATAGTTTCAAGGATGTTCTTCAAAAAACTGGCTCAGGGCAGTTCAGTTTCATGATGTTTTCATTAGAACCTGATGATTACCCACCTTTACTGGTTTACGGTACATTATCAGCCTTTTATGCTCTTAAAATACGTTTGAGGCTTGGAAGAGGCCAAAAGTGGATTTTGTAAAAGTAAACATAGTTTCAGAAAACTGGCTCAGGGCAGTTGATTTCACTGTTTCATGATGTTTTCATTAGAACCTGCTTACCCACCTTTACTGGTTTACGGTACATTCTCAGCCTTTTATGCTCTTAAAATACGTTTCAGGCTTGGAAGAGGCCAAAAGTGGATTTTGTGAAAGTCAACATAGTTTCAAGGATGTTCTTTAAAAAACTGGCTCGGGCAGTTGATTTCATTGTTTCATGATGTTTTCATTAGAACCTGATGCGTACCCACCTTTACTGGTTTAATGTAGCCTTTTATGTTCTTAAAATACATTTCAGGCTTGGAAGAGGCCAAAAGTGGATTTTGTGAAAGTCAACATAGTTTCAGAAAACTGGCTCAGGGCAGTTGATTTCACTGTTTCATGATGTTTTCATTAGAACCTGATGCGTACCTTTACTGGTTTAATGTAGCCTTTTATGTTCTTAAAATACATTTCAGGCTTGGAAGAGGCCAAAAGTGGATTTTGTGAAAGTAAACATAGTTTCAAAAAACTGGCTTAGGGCAGTTGATTTCACTGTTTCATGATGTTTTCATTACAACCTGCTTACTCACCTTTACTGGTTTACGGTACATTCTCAGCCTTTTATGCTCTTAAAATACGTTTCAGGCTTGGAAGAGGCCAAAAGTGGATTTTGTGAAAGTCAACATAGTTTCAAAGATTTTCTTCAAAAAACTGGCTCAGGGCAGTTGATTTCACTGTTTCATGATGTTTTCATTAGAACCTGATGCGTACCTTTACTGGTTTAATGTAGCCTTTTATGTTCTTAAAATACATTTCAGGCTTGGAAGAGGCCAAAAGTGGATTTTGTGAAAGTAAACATAGTTTCAAAAAACTGGCTTAGGGCAGTGGATTTCACTGTTTCATGATGTTTTCATTACAACCTGCTTACCCACCTTTACTGGTTTACGGTGCATTCTCAGCCTTTTATGCTCTTAAAATACGTTTCAGGCTTGGAAGAGGCCAAAAGTGGATTTTGTGAAAGTCAACATAGTTTCAAGGATGTTCTTTAAAAAACTGGCTCAGGGCAGTTGATTTCATTGTTTCATGATGTTTTCATTAGAACCTGATGCGTACCCACCTTTACTGGTTTAATGTAGCCTTTTATGCTCTTAAAATATGTTTCAGGCTTGGAAGAAAAAACAAAAGTGGATTTTGTGACAGTCAAAATACTTTCAAAGGTTTTCATCAAAAAACTGGCTCAGGGCAGTTCAGTTTCATGATGTTTTCATTAGAACCTGATGATTACCCACCTTTACTGGTTTACGGTACATTCTCAGCCTTTTCTGCTCTTAAAATACATTTCAGACTTGGAAGAGGCCAAAAGTGGATTTTGTGAAAGTCAACATAGTTTCAGAAAACTGGCTCAGGGCAGTTGATTTCACTGTTTCATGATGTTTTCATTAGAACCTGATGCGTACCTTTACTGGTTTAATGTAGCCTTTTATGTTCTTAAAATACATTTCAGGCTTGGAAGAGGCCAAAAGTGGATTTTGTGAAAGTAAACATAGTTTCAAAAAACTGGCTTAGGGCAGTTGATTTCACTGTTTCATGATGTTTTCATTACAATCTGCTTACTCACCTTTACTGGTTTACGGTACATTCTCAGCCTTTTATGCTCTTAAAATACGTTTCAGGCTTGGAAGAGGCCAAAAGTGGATTTTGTGAAAGTCAACATAGTTTCAGAAAACTGGCTCAGGGCAGTTGATTTCACTGTTTCATGATGTTTTCGATAGAAACTGATGCTTACACACCTTTACTGGTTTACGGTACATTCTCAGCCTTTTCTGCTCTTAAAATACATTTCAGACTTGGAAGAGGCCAAAAGTGGATTTTGTGAAAGTCAACATAGTTTCAGAAAACTGGCTCAGGGCAGTTGATTTCACTGTTTCATGATGTTTTCGATAGAAACTGATGCTTACACACCTTTACTGGTTTACGGTACATTCTCAGCCTTTTCTGCTCTTAAAATACATTTCAGACTTGGAAGAGGCCAAAAGTGGATTTTGTGAAAGTCAACATAGTTTCAAGGATGTTCTTCAAAAAACTGGCTCAGGGCAGTTGATTTCATTGTTTCATGATGTTTTCATTAGAACCTGATGCGTACCCACCTTTACTGGTTTAATGTAGCCTTTTATGTTGTTAAAATACGTTTCAGGCTTGAAAGAGGCCAAAAGTGGATTTTGTGAAAGTAAACAGAGTTTCAAAAAACTGGCTTAGGGCAGTGGATTTCACTGTTTCATGATGTTTTCATTACAACCTGCTTACCCACCTTTACTGGTTTACGGTACATTCTCAGCCTTTTATGCTCTTAAAATACGTTTCAGGCTTGGAAGAGGCCAAAAGTGCATTTTCTTAAAGTCAACATAGTTTCAAAAAACTGGCTTAGGGCAGTTGATTTCACTGTTTCATGATGTTTTCGATAGAAACTGATTCTTACCCACCTTTACTGGTTTACGGTACATTCTCAGCCTTTTCTGCTCTTAAAATACGTTTCAGGCTTGGAAGAGGCCAAAAGTGGATTTTGTGAAAGTCAACATAGTTTCAGAAAACTGGCTCAGGGCAGTTGATTTCACTCTTTAATGATGTTTTCATTACAACCTGCTCACCCACCTTTACTGTTTTATGGTACATTCTCAGCCTTTTCTGCTCTTAAAATACGTTTCAGGCTTGGAAAAGGCCAAAAGTGGATTTTGTGAAAGTAAACATAGTTTCAAGGATGTTCTTCAAAAAACTGGCTCAGGGCAGTTGATTTCACTCTTTCATGATGTTTTCATTTCAACATGCTTACCCACCTTTGCTGGTTTAATGTAGCCTTTTATGTTCTTAAAATACGTTTCAGGCTTGGAAGAGGCCAAAAGTGGATTTTGTGAAAGTCAACATAGTTTCAAGGATGTTCTTCAAAAAACTGGCTCAGGGCAGTTCAGTTTCATGATGTTTTCATTAGAACCTGATGATTACCCACCTTTACTGGTTTACGGTACATTATCAGCCTTTTATGCTCTTAAAATACGTTTGAGGCTTGGAAGAGGCCAAAAGTGGATTTTGTAAAAGTAAACATAGTTTCAGAAAACTGGCTCAGGGCAGTTGATTTCACTGTTTCATGATGTTTTCATTAGAACCTGCTTACCCACCTTTACTGGTTTACGGTACATTCTCAGCCTTTTATGCTCTTAAAATACGTTTCAGGCTTGGAAGAGGCCAAAAGTGGATTTTGTGAAAGTCAACATAGTTTCAAGGATGTTCTTTAAAAAACTGGCTCAGGGCAGTTGATTTCATTGTTTCATGATGTTTTCATTAGAACCTGATGCGTACCCACCTTTACTGGTTTAATGTAGCCTTTTATGTTGTTAAAATACGTTTCAGGCTTGAAAGAGGCCAAAAGTGGATTTTGTGAAAGTAAACATAGTTTCAAAAAACTGGCTTAGGGCAGTTGATTTCACTGTTTCATGATGTTTTCATTACAACCTGCTTACTCACCTTTACTGGTTTACGGTACATTCTCAGCCTTTTATGCTCTTAAAATACGTTTCAGGCTTGGAAGAGGCCAAAAGTGGATTTTGTGAAAGTCAACATAGTTTCAAGGATGTTCTTTAAAAAACTGGCTCGGGCAGTTGATTTCATTGTTTCATGATGTTTTCATTAGAACCTGATGCGTACCCACCTTTACTGGTTTAATGTAGCCTTTTATGTTCTTAAAATACATTTCAGGCTTGGAAGAGGCCAAAAGTGGATTTTGTGAAAGTCAACATAGTTTCAGAAAACTGGCTCAGGGCATTTGATTTCACTGTTTCATGATGTTTTCATTAGAACCTGATGCGTACCTTTACTGGTTTAATGTAGCCTTTTATGTTCTTAAAATACATTTCAGGCTTGGAAGAGGCCAAAAGTGGATTTTGTGAAAGTAAACATAGTTTCAAAAAACTGGCTTAGGGCAGTTGATTTCACTGTTTCATGATGTTTTCATTACAACCTGCTTACTCACCTTTACTGGTTTACGGTACATTCTCAGCCTTTTATGCTCTTAAAATACGTTTCAGGCTTGGAAGAGGCCAAAAGTGGATTTTGTGAAAGTCAACATAGTTTCAAAGATTTTCTTCAAAAAACTGGCTCAGGGCAGTTGATTTCACTGTTTCATGATGTTTTCATTAGAACCTGATGCGTACCTTTACTGGTTTAATGTAGCCTTTTATGTTCTTAAAATACATTTCAGGCTTGGAAGAGGCCAAAAGTGGATTTTGTGAAAGTAAACATAGTTTCAAAAAACTGGCTTAGGGCAGTGGATTTCACTGTTTCATGATGTTTTCATTACAACCTGCTTACCCACCTTTACTGGTTTACGGTGCATTCTCAGCCTTTTATGCTCTTAAAATACGTTTCAGGCTTGGAAGAGGCCAAAAGTGGATTTTGTGAAAGTCAACATAGTTTCAAGGATGTTCTTTAAAAAACTGGCTCAGGGCAGTTGATTTCATTGTTTCATGATGTTTTCATTAGAACCTGATGCGTACCCACCTTTACTGGTTTAATGTAGCCTTTTATGCTCTTAAAATATGTTTCAGGCTTGGAAGAAAAAACAAAAGTGGATTTTGTGACAGTCAAAATACTTTCAAAGGTTTTCATCAAAAAACTGGCTCAGGGCAGTTCAGTTTCATGATGTTTTCATTAGAACCTGATGATTACCCACCTTTACTGGTTTACGGTACATTCTCAGCCTTTTCTGCTCTTAAAATACATTTCAGACTTGGAAGAGGCCAAAAGTGGATTTTGTGAAAGTCAACATAGTTTCAGAAAACTGGCTCAGGGCAGTTGATTTCACTGTTTCATGATGTTTTCATTAGAACCTGATGCGTACCTTTACTGGTTTAATGTAGCCTTTTATGTTCTTAAAATACATTTCAGGCTTGGAAGAGGCCAAAAGTGGATTTTGTGAAAGTAAACATAGTTTCAAAAAACTGGCTTAGGGCAGTTGATTTCACTGTTTCATGATGTTTTCATTACAACCTGCTTACTCACCTTTACTGGTTTACGGTACATTCTCAGCCTTTTATGCTCTTAAAATACGTTTCAGGCTTGGAAGAGGCCAAAAGTGGATTTTGTGAAAGTCAACATAGTTTCAAGGATGTTCTTTAAAACACTGGCTCAGGGCAGTTGATTTCATTGTTTCATGATGTTTTCATTAGAACCTGATGCGTACCTTTACTGGTTTAATGTAGCCTTTTATGTTCTTAAAATACATTTCAGGCTTGGAAGAGGCCAAAAGTGGATTTTGTGAAAGTAAACATAGTTTCAAGGATGTTCTTCAAAACACTGGCTCAGGGCAGTTGATTTCATTGTTTCATGATGTTTTCATTAGAACCTGATGCGTACCTTTACTGGTTTAATGTAGCCTTTTATGTTCTTAAAATACATTTCAGGCTTGGAAGAGGCCAAAAGTGGATTTTGTGAAAGTAAACATAGTTTCAAGGATGTTCTTCAAAACACTGGCTCAGGGCAGTTGATTTCATTGTTTCATGATGTTTTCATTAGAACCTGATGATTACCCACCATTACTGGTTTACGGTACATTCTCAGCCTTTTATGCTCTTAAAATACGTTTCAGGCTTGGAAGAGGCCAAAAGTGGATTTTGTGAAAGTCAACATAGTTTCAGAAAACTGGCTCAGGGCAGTTGATTTCACTGTTTCATGATGTTTTCGATAGAAACTGATGCTTACACACCTTTACTGGTTTACGGTACATTCTCAGCCTTTTCTGCTCTTAAAATACATTTCAGACTTGGAAGAGGCCAAAAGTGGATTTTGTGAAAGTCAACATGGTTTCAGAAAACTGGCTCAGGGCAGTTGATTTCACTGTTTCATGATGTTTTCATTAGAACCTGATGCGTACCTTTACTGGTTTAATGTAGCCTTTTATGTTCTTAAAATACATTTCAGGCTTGGAAGAGGCCAAAAGTTGATTTTGTGAAAGTCAACATAGTTTCAAAGATTTTCTTCAAAAAACTGGCTCAGGGCAGTTGATTTCACTGTTTCATGATGTTTTCATTAGAACCTGATGCGTACCTTTACTGGTTTAATGTAGCCTTTTATGTTCTTAAAATACATTTCAGGCTTGGAAGAGGCCAAAAGTGGATTTTGTGAAAGTAAACATAGTTTCAAAAAACTGGCTTAGGGCAGTTGATTTCACTGTTTCATGATGTTTTCATTACAACCTGCTTACTCACCTTTACTGGTTTACGGTACATTCTCAGCCTTTTATGCTCTTAAAATACGTTTCAGGCTTGGAAGAGGCCAAAAGTGGATTTTGTGAAAGTCAACATAGTTTCAAGGATGTTCTTTAAAACACTGGCTCAGGGCAGTTGATTTCATTGTTTCATGATGTTTTCATTAGAACCTGATGCGTACCTTTACTGGTTTAATGTAGCCTTTTATGTTCTTAAAATACATTTCAGGCTTGGAAGAGGCCAAAAGTGGATTTTGTGAAAGTAAACATAGTTTCAAGGATGTTCTTCAAAACACTGGCTCAGGGCAGTTGATTTCATTGTTTCATGATGTTTTCATTAGAACCTGATGCGTACCCACCTTTACTGGTTTAATGTAGCCTTTTATGTTGTTAAAATACGTTTCAGGCTTGAAAGAGGCCAAAAGTGGATTTTGTGAAAGTAAACATAGTTTCAAAAAACTGGCTTAGGGCAGTTGATTTCACTGTTTCATGATGTTTTCATTACAACCTGCTTACTCACCTTTACTGGTTTACGGTACATTCTCAGCCTTTTATGCTCTTAAAATACGTTTCAGGCTTGGAAGAGGCCAAAAGTGGATTTTGTGAAAGTCAACATAGTTTCAAGGATGTTCTTTAAAAAACTGGCTCGGGCAGTTGATTTCATTGTTTCATGATGTTTTCATTAGAACCTGATGCGTACCCACCTTTACTGGTTTAATGTAGCCTTTTATGTTCTTAAAATACATTTCAGGCTTGGAAGAGGCCAAAAGTGGATTTTGTGAAAGTCAACATAGTTTCAGAAAACTGGCTCAGGGCAGTTGATTTCACTGTTTCATGATGTTTTCATTAGAACCTGATGCGTACCTTTACTGGTTTAATGTAGCCTTTTATGTTCTTAAAATACATTTCAGGCTTGGAAGAGGCCAAAAGTGGATTTTGTGAAAGTAAACATAGTTTCAAAAAACTGGCTTAGGGCAGTGGATTTCACTGTTTCATGATGTTTTCATTACAACCTGCTTACCCACCTTTACTGGTTTACGGTGCATTCTCAGCCTTTTATGCTCTTAAAATACGTTTCAGGCTTGGAAGAGGCCAAAAGTGGATTTTGTGAAAGTCAACATAGTTTCAAGGATGTTCTTTAAAAAACTGGCTCAGGGCAGTTGATTTCATTGTTTCATGATGTTTTCATTAGAACCTGATGCGTACCCACCTTTACTGGTTTAATGTAGCCTTTTATGCTCTTAAAATATGTTTCAGGCTTGGAAGAAAAAACAAAAGTGGATTTTGTGACAGTCAAAATACTTTCAAAGGTTTTCATCAAAAAACTGGCTCAGGGCAGTTCAGTTTCATGATGTTTTCATTAGAACCTGATGATTACCCACCTTTACTGGTTTACGGTACATTCTCAGCCTTTTCTGCTCTTAAAATACATTTCAGACTTGGAAGAGGCCAAAAGTGGATTTTGTGAAAGTCAACATAGTTTCAGAAAACTGGCTCAGGGCAGTTGATTTCACTGTTTCATGATGTTTTCATTAGAACCTGATGCGTACCTTTACTGGTTTAATGTAGCCTTTTATGTTCTTAAAATACATTTCAGGCTTGGAAGAGGCCAAAAGTGGATTTTGTGAAAGTAAACATAGTTTCAAAAAACTGGCTTAGGGCAGTTGATTTCACTGTTTCATGATGTTTTCATTACAACCTGCTTACTCACCTTTACTGGTTTACGGTACATTCTCAGCCTTTTATGCTCTTAAAATACGTTTCAGGCTTGGAAGAGGCCAAAAGTGGATTTTGTGAAAGTCAACATAGTTTCAAGGATGTTCTTTAAAACACTGGCTCAGGGCAGTTGATTTCATTGTTTCATGATGTTTTCATTAGAACCTGATGCGTACCTTTACTGGTTTAATGTAGCCTTTTATGTTCTTAAAATACATTTCAGGCTTGGAAGAGGCCAAAAGTGGATTTTGTGAAAGTAAACATAGTTTCAAGGATGTTCTTCAAAACACTGGCTCAGGGCAGTTGATTTCATTGTTTCATGATGTTTTCATTAGAACCTGATGCGTACCTTTACTGGTTTAATGTAGCCTTTTATGTTCTTAAAATACATTTCAGGCTTGGAAGAGGCCAAAAGTGGATTTTGTGAAAGTAAACATAGTTTCAAGGATGTTCTTCAAAACACTGGCTCAGGGCAGTTGATTTCATTGTTTCATGATGTTTTCATTAGAACCTGATGATTACCCACCATTACTGGTTTACGGTACATTCTCAGCCTTTTATGCTCTTAAAATACGTTTCAGGCTTGGAAGAGGCCAAAAGTGGATTTTGTGAAAGTCAACATAGTTTCAGAAAACTGGCTCAGGGCAGTTGATTTCACTGTTTCATGATGTTTTCGATAGAAACTGATGCTTACACACCTTTACTGGTTTACGGTACATTCTCAGCCTTTTCTGCTCTTAAAATACATTTCAGACTTGGAAGAGGCCAAAAGTGGATTTTGTGAAAGTCAACATGGTTTCAGAAAACTGGCTCAGGGCAGTTGATTTCACTGTTTCATGATGTTTTCATTAGAACCTGATGCGTACCTTTACTGGTTTAATGTAGCCTTTTATGTTCTTAAAATACATTTCAGGCTTGGAAGAGGCCAAAAGTTGATTTTGTGAAAGTCAACATAGTTTCAAAGATTTTCTTCAAAAAACTGGCTCAGGGCAGTTGATTTCACTGTTTCATGATGTTTTCATTAGAACCTGATGCGTACCTTTACTGGTTTAATGTAGCCTTTTATGTTCTTAAAATACATTTCAGGCTTGGAAGAGGCCAAAAGTGGATTTTGTGAAAGTAAACATAGTTTCAAAAAACTGGCTTAGGGCAGTTGATTTCACTGTTTCATGATGTTTTCATTACAACCTGCTTACTCACCTTTACTGGTTTACGGTACATTCTCAGCCTTTTATGCTCTTAAAATACGTTTCAGGCTTGGAAGAGGCCAAAAGTGGATTTTGTGAAAGTCAACATAGTTTCAAGGATGTTCTTTAAAACACTGGCTCAGGGCAGTTGATTTCATTGTTTCATGATGTTTTCATTAGAACCTGATGCGTACCTTTACTGGTTTAATGTAGCCTTTTATGTTCTTAAAATACATTTCAGGCTTGGAAGAGGCCAAAAGTGGATTTTGTGAAAGTAAACATAGTTTCAAGGATGTTCTTCAAAACACTGGCTCAGGGCAGTTGATTTCATTGTTTCATGATGTTTTCATTAGAACCTGATGCGTACCCACCTTTACTGGTTTAATGTAGCCTTTTATGTTGTTAAAATACGTTTCAGGCTTGAAAGAGGCCAAAAGTGGATTTTGTGAAAGTAAACATAGTTTCAAAAAACTGGCTTAGGGCAGTTGATTTCACTGTTTCATGATGTTTTCATTACAACCTGCTTACTCACCTTTACTGGTTTACGGTACATTCTCAGCCTTTTATGCTCTTAAAATACGTTTCAGGCTTGGAAGAGGCCAAAAGTGGATTTTGTGAAAGTCAACATAGTTTCAAGGATGTTCTTTAAAAAACTGGCTCGGGCAGTTGATTTCATTGTTTCATGATGTTTTCATTAGAACCTGATGCGTACCCACCTTTACTGGTTTAATGTAGCCTTTTATGTTCTTAAAATACATTTCAGGCTTGGAAGAGGCCAAAAGTGGATTTTGTGAAAGTCAACATAGTTTCAGAAAACTGGCTCAGGGCAGTTGATTTCACTGTTTCATGATGTTTTCATTAGAACCTGATGCGTACCTTTACTGGTTTAATGTAGCCTTTTATGTTCTTAAAATACATTTCAGGCTTGGAAGAGGCCAAAAGTGGATTTTGTGAAAGTAAACATAGTTTCAAAAAACTGGCTTAGGGCAGTGGATTTCACTGTTTCATGATGTTTTCATTACAACCTGCTTACCCACCTTTACTGGTTTACGGTGCATTCTCAGCCTTTTATGCTCTTAAAATACGTTTCAGGCTTGGAAGAGGCCAAAAGTGGATTTTGTGAAAGTCAACATAGTTTCAAGGATGTTCTTTAAAAAACTGGCTCAGGGCAGTTGATTTCATTGTTTCATGATGTTTTCATTAGAACCTGATGCGTACCCACCTTTACTGGTTTAATGTAGCCTTTTATGCTCTTAAAATATGTTTCAGGCTTGGAAGAAAAAACAAAAGTGGATTTTGTGACAGTCAAAATACTTTCAAAGGTTTTCATCAAAAAACTGGCTCAGGGCAGTTCAGTTTCATGATGTTTTCATTAGAACCTGATGATTACCCACCTTTACTGGTTTACGGTACATTCTCAGCCTTTTCTGCTCTTAAAATACATTTCAGACTTGGAAGAGGCCAAAAGTGGATTTTGTGAAAGTCAACATAGTTTCAGAAAACTGGCTCAGGGCAGTTGATTTCACTGTTTCATGATGTTTTCATTAGAACCTGATGCGTACCTTTACTGGTTTAATGTAGCCTTTTATGTTCTTAAAATACATTTCAGGCTTGGAAGAGGCCAAAAGTGGATTTTGTGAAAGTAAACATAGTTTCAAAAAACTGGCTTAGGGCAGTTGATTTCACTGTTTCATGATGTTTTCATTACAACCTGCTTACTCACCTTTACTGGTTTACGGTACATTCTCAGCCTTTTATGCTCTTAAAATACGTTTCAGGCTTGGAAGAGGCCAAAAGTGGATTTTGTGAAAGTCAACATAGTTTCAAGGATGTTCTTTAAAACACTGGCTCAGGGCAGTTGATTTCATTGTTTCATGATGTTTTCATTAGAACCTGATGCGTACCTTTACTGGTTTAATGTAGCCTTTTATGTTCTTAAAATACATTTCAGGCTTGGAAGAGGCCAAAAGTGGATTTTGTGAAAGTAAACATAGTTTCAAGGATGTTCTTCAAAACACTGGCTCAGGGCAGTTGATTTCATTGTTTCATGATGTTTTCATTAGAACCTGATGCGTACCTTTACTGGTTTAATGTAGCCTTTTATGTTCTTAAAATACATTTCAGGCTTGGAAGAGGCCAAAAGTGGATTTTGTGAAAGTAAACATAGTTTCAAGGATGTTCTTCAAAACACTGGCTCAGGGCAGTTGATTTCATTGTTTCATGATGTTTTCATTAGAACCTGATGATTACCCACCATTACTGGTTTACGGTACATTCTCAGCCTTTTATGCTCTTAAAATACGTTTCAGGCTTGGAAGAGGCCAAAAGTGGATTTTGTGAAAGTCAACATAGTTTCAGAAAACTGGCTCAGGGCAGTTGATTTCACTGTTTCATGATGTTTTCGATAGAAACTGATGCTTACACACCTTTACTGGTTTACGGTACATTCTCAGCCTTTTCTGCTCTTAAAATACATTTCAGACTTGGAAGAGGCCAAAAGTGGATTTTGTGAAAGTCAACATGGTTTCAGAAAACTGGCTCAGGGCAGTTGATTTCACTGTTTCATGATGTTTTCATTAGAACCTGATGCGTACCTTTACTGGTTTAATGTAGCCTTTTATGTTCTTAAAATACATTTCAGGCTTGGAAGAGGCCAAAAGTTGATTTTGTGAAAGTCAACATAGTTTCAAAGATTTTCTTCAAAAAACTGGCTCAGGGCAGTTGATTTCACTGTTTCATGATGTTTTCATTAGAACCTGATGCGTACCTTTACTGGTTTAATGTAGCCTTTTATGTTCTTAAAATACATTTCAGGCTTGGAAGAGGCCAAAAGTGGATTTTGTGAAAGTAAACATAGTTTCAAAAAACTGGCTTAGGGCAGTTGATTTCACTGTTTCATGATGTTTTCATTACAACCTGCTTACTCACCTTTACTGGTTTACGGTACATTCTCAGCCTTTTATGCTCTTAAAATACGTTTCAGGCTTGGAAGAGGCCAAAAGTGGATTTTGTGAAAGTCAACATAGTTTCAAGGATGTTCTTTAAAACACTGGCTCAGGGCAGTTGATTTCATTGTTTCATGATGTTTTCATTAGAACCTGATGCGTACCTTTACTGGTTTAATGTAGCCTTTTATGTTCTTAAAATACATTTCAGGCTTGGAAGAGGCCAAAAGTGGATTTTGTGAAAGTAAACATAGTTTCAAGGATGTTCTTCAAAACACTGGCTCAGGGCAGTTGATTTCATTGTTTCATGATGTTTTCATTAGAACCTGATGCGTACCCACCTTTACTGGTTTAATGTAGCCTTTTATGTTGTTAAAATACGTTTCAGGCTTGAAAGAGGCCAAAAGTGGATTTTGTGAAAGTAAACATAGTTTCAAAAAACTGGCTTAGGGCAGTTGATTTCACTGTTTCATGATGTTTTCATTACAACCTGCTTACTCACCTTTACTGGTTTACGGTACATTCTCAGCCTTTTATGCTCTTAAAATACGTTTCAGGCTTGGAAGAGGCCAAAAGTGGATTTTGTGAAAGTCAACATAGTTTCAAGGATGTTCTTTAAAAAACTGGCTCGGGCAGTTGATTTCATAGTTTCATGATGTTTTCATTAGAACCTGATGATTACCCACCTTTACTGGTTTACGGTACATTCTCAGCCTTTTCTGCTCTTAAAATACATTTCAGACTTGGAAGAGGCCAAAAGTGGATTTTGTGAAAGTCAACATAGTTTCAGAAAACTGGCTCAGGGCAGTTGATTTCACTGTTTCATGATGTTTTCATTAGAACCTGATGCGTACCTTTACTGGTTTAATGTAGCCTTTTATGTTCTTAAAATACATTTCAGGCTTGGAAGAGGCCAAAAGTGGATTTTGTGAAAGTAAACATAGTTTCAAAAAACTGGCTTAGGGCAGTTGATTTCACTGTTTCATGATGTTTTCATTACAACCTGCTTACTCACCTTTACTGGTTTACGGTACATTCTCAGCCTTTTATGCTCTTAAAATACGTTTCAGGCTTGGAAGAGGCCAAAAGTGGATTTTGTGAAAGTCAACATAGTTTCAAGGATGTTCTTTAAAACACTGGCTCAGGGCAGTTGATTTCATTGTTTCATGATGTTTTCATTAGAACCTGATGCGTACCTTTACTGGTTTAATGTAGCCTTTTATGTTCTTAAAATACATTTCAGGCTTGGAAGAGGCCAAAAGTGGATTTTGTGAAAGTAAACATAGTTTCAAGGATGTTCTTCAAAACACTGGCTCAGGGCAGTTGATTTCATTGTTTCATGATGTTTTCATTAGAACCTGATGCGTACCTTTACTGGTTTAATGTAGCCTTTTATGTTCTTAAAATACATTTCAGGCTTGGAAGAGGCCAAAAGTGGATTTTGTGAAAGTAAACATAGTTTCAAGGATGTTCTTCAAAACACTGGCTCAGGGCAGTTGATTTCATTGTTTCATGATGTTTTCATTAGAACCTGATGATTACCCACCATTACTGGTTTACGGTACATTCTCAGCCTTTTATGCTCTTAAAATACGTTTCAGGCTTGGAAGAGGCCAAAAGTGGATTTTGTGAAAGTCAACATAGTTTCAGAAAACTGGCTCAGGGCAGTTGATTTCACTGTTTCATGATGTTTTCGATAGAAACTGATGCTTACACACCTTTACTGGTTTACGGTACATTCTCAGCCTTTTCTGCTCTTAAAATACATTTCAGACTTGGAAGAGGCCAAAAGTGGATTTTGTGAAAGTCAACATGGTTTCAGAAAACTGGCTCAGGGCAGTTGATTTCACTGTTTCATGATGTTTTCATTAGAACCTGATGCGTACCTTTACTGGTTTAATGTAGCCTTTTATGTTCTTAAAATACATTTCAGGCTTGGAAGAGGCCAAAAGTTGATTTTGTGAAAGTCAACATAGTTTCAAAGATTTTCTTCAAAAAACTGGCTCAGGGCAGTTGATTTCACTGTTTCATGATGTTTTCATTAGAACCTGATGCGTACCTTTACTGGTTTAATGTAGCCTTTTATGTTCTTAAAATACATTTCAGGCTTGGAAGAGGCCAAAAGTGGATTTTGTGAAAGTAAACATAGTTTCAAAAAACTGGCTTAGGGCAGTTGATTTCACTGTTTCATGATGTTTTCATTACAACCTGCTTACTCACCTTTACTGGTTTACGGTACATTCTCAGCCTTTTATGCTCTTAAAATACGTTTCAGGCTTGGAAGAGGCCAAAAGTGGATTTTGTGAAAGTCAACATAGTTTCAAGGATGTTCTTTAAAACACTGGCTCAGGGCAGTTGATTTCATTGTTTCATGATGTTTTCATTAGAACCTGATGCGTACCTTTACTGGTTTAATGTAGCCTTTTATGTTCTTAAAATACATTTCAGGCTTGGAAGAGGCCAAAAGTGGATTTTGTGAAAGTAAACATAGTTTCAAGGATGTTCTTCAAAACACTGGCTCAGGGCAGTTGATTTCATTGTTTCATGATGTTTTCATTAGAACCTGATGCGTACCCACCTTTACTGGTTTAATGTAGCCTTTTATGTTGTTAAAATACGTTTCAGGCTTGAAAGAGGCCAAAAGTGGATTTTGTGAAAGTAAACATAGTTTCAAAAAACTGGCTTAGGGCAGTTGATTTCACTGTTTCATGATGTTTTCATTACAACCTGCTTACTCACCTTTACTGGTTTACGGTACATTCTCAGCCTTTTATGCTCTTAAAATACGTTTCAGGCTTGGAAGAGGCCAAAAGTGGATTTTGTGAAAGTCAACATAGTTTCAAGGATGTTCTTTAAAAAACTGGCTCGGGCAGTTGATTTCATTGTTTCATGATGTTTTCATTAGAACCTGATGCGTACCCACCTTTACTGGTTTAATGTAGCCTTTTATGTTCTTAAAATACATTTCAGGCTTGGAAGAGGCCAAAAGTGGATTTTGTGAAAGTCAACATAGTTTCAGAAAACTGGCTCAGGGCAGTTGATTTCACTGTTTCATGATGTTTTCATTAGAACCTGATGCGTACCTTTACTGGTTTAATGTAGCCTTTTATGTTCTTAAAATACATTTCAGGCTTGGAAGAGGCCAAAAGTGGATTTTGTGAAAGTAAACATAGTTTCAAAAAACTGGCTTAGGGCAGTGGATTTCACTGTTTCATGATGTTTTCATTACAACCTGCTTACCCACCTTTACTGGTTTACGGTGCATTCTCAGCCTTTTATGCTCTTAAAATACGTTTCAGGCTTGGAAGAGGCCAAAAGTGGATTTTGTGAAAGTCAACATAGTTTCAAGGATGTTCTTTAAAAAACTGGCTCAGGGCAGTTGATTTCATTGTTTCATGATGTTTTCATTAGAACCTGATGCGTACCCACCTTTACTGGTTTAATGTAGCCTTTTATGCTCTTAAAATATGTTTCAGGCTTGGAAGAAAAAACAAAAGTGGATTTTGTGACAGTCAAAATACTTTCAAAGGTTTTCATCAAAAAACTGGCTCAGGGCAGTTCAGTTTCATGATGTTTTCATTAGAACCTGATGATTACCCACCTTTACTGGTTTACGGTACATTCTCAGCCTTTTCTGCTCTTAAAATACATTTCAGACTTGGAAGAGGCCAAAAGTGGATTTTGTGAAAGTCAACATAGTTTCAGAAAACTGGCTCAGGGCAGTTGATTTCACTGTTTCATGATGTTTTCATTAGAACCTGATGCGTACCTTTACTGGTTTAATGTAGCCTTTTATGTTCTTAAAATACATTTCAGGCTTGGAAGAGGCCAAAAGTGGATTTTGTGAAAGTAAACATAGTTTCAAAAAACTGGCTTAGGGCAGTTGATTTCACTGTTTCATGATGTTTTCATTACAACCTGCTTACTCACCTTTACTGGTTTACGGTACATTCTCAGCCTTTTATGCTCTTAAAATACGTTTCAGGCTTGGAAGAGGCCAAAAGTGGATTTTGTGAAAGTCAACATAGTTTCAAGGATGTTCTTTAAAACACTGGCTCAGGGCAGTTGATTTCATTGTTTCATGATGTTTTCATTAGAACCTGATGCGTACCTTTACTGGTTTAATGTAGCCTTTTATGTTCTTAAAATACATTTCAGGCTTGGAAGAGGCCAAAAGTGGATTTTGTGAAAGTAAACATAGTTTCAAGGATGTTCTTCAAAACACTGGCTCAGGGCAGTTGATTTCATTGTTTCATGATGTTTTCATTAGAACCTGATGCGTACCTTTACTGGTTTAATGTAGCCTTTTATGTTCTTAAAATACATTTCAGGCTTGGAAGAGGCCAAAAGTGGATTTTGTGAAAGTAAACATAGTTTCAAGGATGTTCTTCAAAACACTGGCTCAGGGCAGTTGATTTCATTGTTTCATGATGTTTTCATTAGAACCTGATGATTACCCACCATTACTGGTTTACGGTACATTCTCAGCCTTTTATGCTCTTAAAATACGTTTCAGGCTTGGAAGAGGCCAAAAGTGGATTTTGTGAAAGTCAACATAGTTTCAGAAAACTGGCTCAGGGCAGTTGATTTCACTGTTTCATGATGTTTTCGATAGAAACTGATGCTTACACACCTTTACTGGTTTACGGTACATTCTCAGCCTTTTCTGCTCTTAAAATACATTTCAGACTTGGAAGAGGCCAAAAGTGGATTTTGTGAAAGTCAACATGGTTTCAGAAAACTGGCTCAGGGCAGTTGATTTCACTGTTTCATGATGTTTTCATTAGAACCTGATGCGTACCTTTACTGGTTTAATGTAGCCTTTTATGTTCTTAAAATACATTTCAGGCTTGGAAGAGGCCAAAAGTTGATTTTGTGAAAGTCAACATAGTTTCAAAGATTTTCTTCAAAAAACTGGCTCAGGGCAGTTGATTTCACTGTTTCATGATGTTTTCATTAGAACCTGATGCGTACCTTTACTGGTTTAATGTAGCCTTTTATGTTCTTAAAATACATTTCAGGCTTGGAAGAGGCCAAAAGTGGATTTTGTGAAAGTAAACATAGTTTCAAAAAACTGGCTTAGGGCAGTTGATTTCACTGTTTCATGATGTTTTCATTACAACCTGCTTACTCACCTTTACTGGTTTACGGTACATTCTCAGCCTTTTATGCTCTTAAAATACGTTTCAGGCTTGGAAGAGGCCAAAAGTGGATTTTGTGAAAGTCAACATAGTTTCAAGGATGTTCTTTAAAACACTGGCTCAGGGCAGTTGATTTCATTGTTTCATGATGTTTTCATTAGAACCTGATGCGTACCTTTACTGGTTTAATGTAGCCTTTTATGTTCTTAAAATACATTTCAGGCTTGGAAGAGGCCAAAAGTGGATTTTGTGAAAGTAAACATAGTTTCAAGGATGTTCTTCAAAACACTGGCTCAGGGCAGTTGATTTCATTGTTTCATGATGTTTTCATTAGAACCTGATGCGTACCCACCTTTACTGGTTTAATGTAGCCTTTTATGTTGTTAAAATACGTTTCAGGCTTGAAAGAGGCCAAAAGTGGATTTTGTGAAAGTAAACATAGTTTCAAAAAACTGGCTTAGGGCAGTTGATTTCACTGTTTCATGATGTTTTCATTACAACCTGCTTACTCACCTTTACTGGTTTACGGTACATTCTCAGCCTTTTATGCTCTTAAAATACGTTTCAGGCTTGGAAGAGGCCAAAAGTGGATTTTGTGAAAGTCAACATAGTTTCAAGGATGTTCTTTAAAAAACTGGCTCGGGCAGTTGATTTCATAGTTTCATGATGTTTTCATTAGAACCTGATGCGTACCCACCTTTACTGGTTTAATGTAGCCTTTTATGTTCTTAAAATACATTTCAGGCTTGGAAGAGGCCAAAAGTGGATTTTGTGAAAGTCAACATAGTTTCAGAAAACTGGCTCAGGGCAGTTGATTTCACTGTTTCATGATGTTTTCATTAGAACCTGATGCGTACCTTTACTGGTTTAATGTAGCCTTTTATGTTCTTAAAATACATTTCAGGCTTGGAAGAGGCCAAAAGTGGATTTTGTGAAAGTAAACATAGTTTCAAAAAACTGGCTTAGGGCAGTGGATTTCACTGTTTCATGATGTTTTCATTACAACCTGCTTACCCACCTTTACTGGTTTACGGTGCATTCTCAGCCTTTTATGCTCTTAAAATACGTTTCAGGCTTGGAAGAGGCCAAAAGTGGATTTTGTGAAAGTCAACATAGTTTCAAGGATGTTCTTTAAAAAACTGGCTCAGGGCAGTTGATTTCATTGTTTCATGATGTTTTCATTAGAACCTGATGCGTACCCACCTTTACTGGTTTAATGTAGCCTTTTATGCTCTTAAAATATGTTTCAGGCTTGGAAGAAAAAACAAAAGTGGATTTTGTGACAGTCAAAATACTTTCAAAGGTTTTCATCAAAAAACTGGCTCAGGGCAGTTCAGTTTCATGATGTTTTCATTAGAACCTGATGATTACCCACCTTTACTGGTTTACGGTACATTCTCAGCCTTTTCTGCTCTTAAAATACATTTCAGACTTGGAAGAGGCCAAAAGTGGATTTTGTGAAAGTCAACATAGTTTCAGAAAACTGGCTCAGGGCAGTTGATTTCACTGTTTCATGATGTTTTCATTAGAACCTGATGCGTACCTTTACTGGTTTAATGTAGCCTTTTATGTTCTTAAAATACATTTCAGGCTTGGAAGAGGCCAAAAGTGGATTTTGTGAAAGTAAACATAGTTTCAAAAAACTGGCTTAGGGCAGTTGATTTCACTGTTTCATGATGTTTTCATTACAACCTGCTTACTCACCTTTACTGGTTTACGGTACATTCTCAGCCTTTTATGCTCTTAAAATACGTTTCAGGCTTGGAAGAGGCCAAAAGTGGATTTTGTGAAAGTCAACATAGTTTCAAGGATGTTCTTTAAAACACTGGCTCAGGGCAGTTGATTTCATTGTTTCATGATGTTTTCATTAGAACCTGATGCGTACCTTTACTGGTTTAATGTAGCCTTTTATGTTCTTAAAATACATTTCAGGCTTGGAAGAGGCCAAAAGTGGATTTTGTGAAAGTAAACATAGTTTCAAGGATGTTCTTCAAAACACTGGCTCAGGGCAGTTGATTTCATTGTTTCATGATGTTTTCATTAGAACCTGATGCGTACCTTTACTGGTTTAATGTAGCCTTTTATGTTCTTAAAATACATTTCAGGCTTGGAAGAGGCCAAAAGTGGATTTTGTGAAAGTAAACATAGTTTCAAGGATGTTCTTCAAAACACTGGCTCAGGGCAGTTGATTTCATTGTTTCATGATGTTTTCATTAGAACCTGATGATTACCCACCATTACTGGTTTACGGTACATTCTCAGCCTTTTATGCTCTTAAAATACGTTTCAGGCTTGGAAGAGGCCAAAAGTGGATTTTGTGAAAGTCAACATAGTTTCAGAAAACTGGCTCAGGGCAGTTGATTTCACTGTTTCATGATGTTTTCGATAGAAACTGATGCTTACACACCTTTACTGGTTTACGGTACATTCTCAGCCTTTTCTGCTCTTAAAATACATTTCAGACTTGGAAGAGGCCAAAAGTGGATTTTGTGAAAGTCAACATGGTTTCAGAAAACTGGCTCAGGGCAGTTGATTTCACTGTTTCATGATGTTTTCATTAGAACCTGATGCGTACCTTTACTGGTTTAATGTAGCCTTTTATGTTCTTAAAATACATTTCAGGCTTGGAAGAGGCCAAAAGTTGATTTTGTGAAAGTCAACATAGTTTCAAAGATTTTCTTCAAAAAACTGGCTCAGGGCAGTTGATTTCACTGTTTCATGATGTTTTCATTAGAACCTGATGCGTACCTTTACTGGTTTAATGTAGCCTTTTATGTTCTTAAAATACATTTCAGGCTTGGAAGAGGCCAAAAGTGGATTTTGTGAAAGTAAACATAGTTTCAAAAAACTGGCTTAGGGCAGTTGATTTCACTGTTTCATGATGTTTTCATTACAACCTGCTTACTCACCTTTACTGGTTTACGGTACATTCTCAGCCTTTTATGCTCTTAAAATACGTTTCAGGCTTGGAAGAGGCCAAAAGTGGATTTTGTGAAAGTCAACATAGTTTCAAGGATGTTCTTTAAAACACTGGCTCAGGGCAGTTGATTTCATTGTTTCATGATGTTTTCATTAGAACCTGATGCGTACCTTTACTGGTTTAATGTAGCCTTTTATGTTCTTAAAATACATTTCAGGCTTGGAAGAGGCCAAAAGTGGATTTTGTGAAAGTAAACATAGTTTCAAGGATGTTCTTCAAAACACTGGCTCAGGGCAGTTGATTTCATTGTTTCATGATGTTTTCATTAGAACCTGATGCGTACCCACCTTTACTGGTTTAATGTAGCCTTTTATGTTGTTAAAATACGTTTCAGGCTTGAAAGAGGCCAAAAGTGGATTTTGTGAAAGTAAACATAGTTTCAAAAAACTGGCTTAGGGCAGTTGATTTCACTGTTTCATGATGTTTTCATTACAACCTGCTTACTCACCTTTACTGGTTTACGGTACATTCTCAGCCTTTTATGCTCTTAAAATACGTTTCAGGCTTGGAAGAGGCCAAAAGTGGATTTTGTGAAAGTCAACATAGTTTCAAGGATGTTCTTTAAAAAACTGGCTCGGGCAGTTGATTTCATTGTTTCATGATGTTTTCATTAGAACCTGATGCGTACCCACCTTTACTGGTTTAATGTAGCCTTTTATGTTCTTAAAATACATTTCAGGCTTGGAAGAGGCCAAAAGTGGATTTTGTGAAAGTCAACATAGTTTCAGAAAACTGGCTCAGGGCAGTTGATTTCACTGTTTCATGATGTTTTCATTAGAACCTGATGCGTACCTTTACTGGTTAAATGTAGCCTTTTATGTTCTTAAAATACATTTCAGGCTTGGAAGAGGCCAAAAGTGGATTTTGTGAAAGTAAACATAGTTTCAAAAAACTGGCTTAGGGCAGTTGATTTCACTGTTTCATGATGTTTTCATTACAACCTGCTTACTCACCTTTACTGGTTTACGGTACATTCTCAGCCTTTTATGCTCTTAAAATACGTTTCAGGCTTGGAAGAGGCCAAAAGTGGATTTTGTGAAAGTCAACATAGTTTCAAGGATGTTCTTTAAAAAACTGGCTCGGGCAGTTGATTTCATTGTTTCATGATGTTTTCATTAGAACCTGATGCGTACCCACCTTTACTGGTTTAATGTAGCCTTTTATGTTCTTAAAATACATTTCAGGCTTGGAAGAGGCCAAAAGTGGATTTTGTGAAAGTCAACATAGTTTCAGAAAACTGGCTCAGGGCAGTTGATTTCACTGTTTCATGATGTTTTCATTAGAACCTGATGCGTACCTTTACTGGTTTAATGTAGCCTTTTATGTTCTTAAAATACATTTCAGGCTTGGAAGAGGCCAAAAGTGGATTTTGTGAAAGTAAACATAGTTTCAAAAAACTGGCTTAGGGCAGTGGATTTCACTGTTTCATGATGTTTTCATTACAACCTGCTTACCCACCTTTACTGGTTTACGGTGCATTCTCAGCCTTTTATGCTCTTAAAATACGTTTCAGGCTTGGAAGAGGCCAAAAGTGGATTTTGTGAAAGTCAACATAGTTTCAAGGATGTTCTTTAAAAAACTGGCTCAGGGCAGTTGATTTCATTGTTTCATGATGTTTTCATTAGAACCTGATGCGTACCCACCTTTACTGGTTTAATGTAGCCTTTTATGCTCTTAAAATATGTTTCAGGCTTGGAAGAAAAAACAAAAGTGGATTTTGTGACAGTCAAAATACTTTCAAAGGTTTTCATCAAAAAACTGGCTCAGGGCAGTTCAGTTTCATGATGTTTTCATTAGAACCTGATGATTACCCACCTTTACTGGTTTACGGTACATTCTCAGCCTTTTCTGCTCTTAAAATACATTTCAGACTTGGAAGAGGCCAAAAGTGGATTTTGTGAAAGTCAACATGGTTTCAGAAAACTGGCTCAGGGCAGTTGATTTCACTGTTTCATGATGTTTTCATTAGAACCTGATGCGTACCTTTACTGGTTTAATGTAGCCTTTTATGTTCTTAAAATACATTTCAGGCTTGGAAGAGGCCAAAAGTTGATTTTGTGAAAGTAAACATAGTTTCAAAAAACTGGCTTAGGGCAGTTGATTTCACTGTTTCATGATGTTTTCATTACAACCTGCTTACTCACCTTTACTGGTTTACGGTACATTCTCAGCCTTTTATGCTCTTAAAATACGTTTCAGGCTTGGAAGAGGCCAAAAGTGGATTTTGTGAAAGTCAACATAGTTTCAAGGATGTTCTTTAAAACACTGGCTCAGGGCAGTTGATTTCATTGTTTCATGATGTTTTCATTAGAACCTGATGCGTACCTTTACTGGTTTAATGTAGCCTTTTATGTTCTTAAAATACATTTCAGGCTTGGAAGAGGCCAAAAGTGGATTTTGTGAAAGTAAACATAGTTTCAAGGATGTTCTTCAAAACACTGGCTCAGGGCAGTTGATTTCATTGTTTCATGATGTTTTCATTAGAACCTGATGCGTACCCACCTTTACTGGTTTAATGTAGCCTTTTATGTTCTTAAAATACATTTCAGGCTTGGAAGAGGCCAAAAGTGGATTTTGTGAAAGTCAACATAGTTTCAGAAAACTGGCTCAGGGCAGTTGATTTCACTGTTTCATGATGTTTTCATTAGAACCTGATGCGTACCTTTACTGGTTTAATGTAGCCTTTTATGTTCTTAAAATACATTTCAGGCTTGGAAGAGGCCAAAAGTGGATTTTGTGAAAGTAAACATAGTTTCAAAAAACTGGCTTAGGGCAGTTGATTTCACTGTTTCATGATGTTTTCATTACAACCTGCTTACTCACCTTTACTGGTTTACGGTACATTCTCAGCCTTTTATGCTCTTAAAATACGTTTCAGGCTTGGAAGAGGCCAAAAGTGGATTTTGTGAAAGTCAACATAGTTTCAAGGATGTTCTTTAAAACACTGGCTCAGGGCAGTTGATTTCATTGTTTCATGATGTTTTCATTAGAACCTGATGCGTACCTTTACTGGTTTAATGTAGCCTTTTATGTTCTTAAAATACATTTCAGGCTTGGAAGAGGCCAAAAGTGGATTTTGTGAAAGTAAACATAGTTTCAAGGATGTTCTTCAAAACACTGGCTCAGGGCAGTTGATTTCATTGTTTCATGATGTTTTCATTAGAACCTGATGCGTACCCACCTTTACTGGTTTAATGTAGCCTTTTATGTTGTTAAAATACGTTTCAGGCTTGAAAGAGGCCAAAAGTGGATTTTGTGAAAGTAAACATAGTTTCAAAAAACTGGCTTAGGGCAGTTGATTTCACTGTTTCATGATGTTTTCATTACAACCTGCTTACTCACCTTTACTGGTTTACGGTACATTCTCAGCCTTTTATGCTCTTAAAATACGTTTCAGGCTTGGAAGAGGCCAAAAGTGGATTTTGTGAAAGTCAACATAGTTTCAGAAAACTGGCTCAGGGCAGTTGATTTCACTGTTTCATGATGTTTTCGATAGAAACTGATGCTTACACACCTTTACTGGTTTACGGTACATTCTCAGCCTTTTCTGCTCTTAAAATACATTTCAGACTTGGAAGAGGCCAAAAGTGGATTTTGTGAAAGTCAACATGGTTTCAGAAAACTGGCTCAGGGCAGTTGATTTCACTGTTTCATGATGTTTTCATTAGAACCTGATGCGTACCTTTACTGGTTTAATGTAGCCTTTTATGTTCTTAAAATACATTTCAGGCTTGGAAGAGGCCAAAAGTTGATTTTGTGAAAGTCAACATAGTTTCAAAGATTTTCTTCAAAAAACTGGCTCAGGGCAGTTGATTTCACTGTTTCATGATGTTTTCATTAGAACCTGATGCGTACCTTTACTGGTTTAATGTAGCCTTTTATGTTCTTAAAATACATTTCAGGCTTGGAAGAGGCCAAAAGTGGATTTTGTGAAAGTAAACATAGTTTCAAAAAACTGGCTTAGGGCAGTTGATTTCACTGTTTCATGATGTTTTCATTACAACCTGCTTACTCACCTTTACTGGTTTACGGTACATTCTCAGCCTTTTATGCTCTTAAAATACGTTTCAGGCTTGGAAGAGGCCAAAAGTGGATTTTGTGAAAGTCAACATAGTTTCAAGGATGTTCTTTAAAACACTGGCTCAGGGCAGTTGATTTCATTGTTTCATGATGTTTTCATTAGAACCTGATGCGTACCTTTACTGGTTTAATGTAGCCTTTTATGTTCTTAAAATACATTTCAGGCTTGGAAGAGGCCAAAAGTGGATTTTGTGAAAGTAAACATAGTTTCAAGGATGTTCTTCAAAACACTGGCTCAGGGCAGTTGATTTCATTGTTTCATGATGTTTTCATTAGAACCTGATGCGTACCCACCTTTACTGGTTTAATGTAGCCTTTTATGTTGTTAAAATACGTTTCAGGCTTGAAAGAGGCCAAAAGTGGATTTTGTGAAAGTAAACATAGTTTCAAAAAACTGGCTTAGGGCAGTTGATTTCACTGTTTCATGATGTTTTCATTACAACCTGCTTACTCACCTTTACTGGTTTACGGTACATTCTCAGCCTTTTATGCTCTTAAAATACGTTTCAGGCTTGGAAGAGGCCAAAAGTGGATTTTGTGAAAGTCAACATAGTTTCAAGGATGTTCTTTAAAAAACTGGCTCGGGCAGTTGATTTCATTGTTTCATGATGTTTTCATTAGAACCTGATGCGTACCCACCTTTACTGGTTTAATGTAGCCTTTTATGTTCTTAAAATACATTTCAGGCTTGGAAGAGGCCAAAAGTGGATTTTGTGAAAGTCAACATAGTTTCAGAAAACTGGCTCAGGGCAGTTGATTTCACTGTTTCATGATGTTTTCATTAGAACCTGATGCGTACCTTTACTGGTTTAATGTAGCCTTTTATGTTCTTAAAATACATTTCAGGCTTGGAAGAGGCCAAAAGTGGATTTTGTGAAAGTAAACATAGTTTCAAAAAACTGGCTTAGGGCAGTTGATTTCACTGTTTCATGATGTTTTCATTACAACCTGCTTACTCACCTTTACTGGTTTACGGTACATTCTCAGCCTTTTATGCTCTTAAAATACGTTTCAGGCTTGGAAGAGGCCAAAAGTGGATTTTGTGAAAGTCAACATAGTTTCAAGGATGTTCTTTAAAAAACTGGCTCGGGCAGTTGATTTCATTGTTTCATGATGTTTTCATTAGAACCTGATGCGTACCCACCTTTACTGGTTTAATGTAGCCTTTTATGTTCTTAAAATACATTTCAGGCTTGGAAGAGGCCAAAAGTGGATTTTGTGAAAGTCAACATAGTTTCAGAAAACTGGCTCAGGGCAGTTGATTTCACTGTTTCATGATGTTTTCATTAGAACCTGATGCGTACCTTTACTGGTTTAATGTAGCCTTTTATGTTCTTAAAATACATTTCAGGCTTGGAAGAGGCCAAAAGTGGATTTTGTGAAAGTAAACATAGTTTCAAAAAACTGGCTTAGGGCAGTGGATTTCACTGTTTCATGATGTTTTCATTACAACCTGCTTACCCACCTTTACTGGTTTACGGTGCATTCTCAGCCTTTTATGCTCTTAAAATACGTTTCAGGCTTGGAAGAGGCCAAAAGTGGATTTTGTGAAAGTCAACATAGTTTCAAGGATGTTCTTTAAAAAACTGGCTCAGGGCAGTTGATTTCATTGTTTCATGATGTTTTCATTAGAACCTGATGCGTACCCACCTTTACTGGTTTAATGTAGCCTTTTATGCTCTTAAAATATGTTTCAGGCTTGGAAGAAAAAACAAAAGTGGATTTTGTGACAGTCAAAATACTTTCAAAGGTTTTCATCAAAAAACTGGCTCAGGGCAGTTCAGTTTCATGATGTTTTCATTAGAACCTGATGATTACCCACCTTTACTGGTTTACGGTACATTCTCAGCCTTTTCTGCTCTTAAAATACATTTCAGACTTGGAAGAGGCCAAAAGTGGATTTTGTGAAAGTCAACATGGTTTCAGAAAACTGGCTCAGGGCAGTTGATTTCACTGTTTCATGATGTTTTCATTAGAACCTGATGCGTACCTTTACTGGTTTAATGTAGCCTTTTATGTTCTTAAAATACATTTCAGGCTTGGAAGAGGCCAAAAGTTGATTTTGTGAAAGTAAACATAGTTTCAAAAAACTGGCTTAGGGCAGTTGATTTCACTGTTTCATGATGTTTTCATTACAACCTGCTTACTCACCTTTACTGGTTTACGGTACATTCTCAGCCTTTTATGCTCTTAAAATACGTTTCAGGCTTGGAAGAGGCCAAAAGTGGATTTTGTGAAAGTCAACATAGTTTCAAGGATGTTCTTTAAAACACTGGCTCAGGGCAGTTGATTTCATTGTTTCATGATGTTTTCATTAGAACCTGATGCGTACCTTTACTGGTTTAATGTAGCCTTTTATGTTCTTAAAATACATTTCAGGCTTGGAAGAGGCCAAAAGTGGATTTTGTGAAAGTAAACATAGTTTCAAGGATGTTCTTCAAAACACTGGCTCAGGGCAGTTGATTTCATTGTTTCATGATGTTTTCATTAGAACCTGATGCGTACCCACCTTTACTGGTTTAATGTAGCCTTTTATGTTCTTAAAATACATTTCAGGCTTGGAAGAGGCCAAAAGTGGATTTTGTGAAAGTCAACATAGTTTCAGAAAACTGGCTCAGGGCAGTTGATTTCACTGTTTCATGATGTTTTCATTAGAACCTGATGCGTACCTTTACTGGTTTAATGTAGCCTTTTATGTTCTTAAAATACATTTCAGGCTTGGAAGAGGCCAAAAGTGGATTTTGTGAAAGTAAACATAGTTTCAAAAAACTGGCTTAGGGCAGTTGATTTCACTGTTTCATGATGTTTTCATTACAACCTGCTTACTCACCTTTACTGGTTTACGGTACATTCTCAGCCTTTTATGCTCTTAAAATACGTTTCAGGCTTGGAAGAGGCCAAAAGTGGATTTTGTGAAAGTCAACATAGTTTCAAGGATGTTCTTTAAAACACTGGCTCAGGGCAGTTGATTTCATTGTTTCATGATGTTTTCATTAGAACCTGATGCGTACCTTTACTGGTTTAATGTAGCCTTTTATGTTCTTAAAATACATTTCAGGCTTGGAAGAGGCCAAAAGTGGATTTTGTGAAAGTAAACATAGTTTCAAGGATGTTCTTCAAAACACTGGCTCAGGGCAGTTGATTTCATTGTTTCATGATGTTTTCATTAGAACCTGATGCGTACCCACCTTTACTGGTTTAATGTAGCCTTTTATGTTGTTAAAATACGTTTCAGGCTTGAAAGAGGCCAAAAGTGGATTTTGTGAAAGTAAACATAGTTTCAAAAAACTGGCTTAGGGCAGTTGATTTCACTGTTTCATGATGTTTTCATTACAACCTGCTTACTCACCTTTACTGGTTTACGGTACATTCTCAGCCTTTTATGCTCTTAAAATACGTTTCAGGCTTGGAAGAGGCCAAAAGTGGATTTTGTGAAAGTCAACATAGTTTCAAGGATGTTCTTTAAAAAACTGGCTCGGGCAGTTGATTTCATTGTTTCATGATGTTTTCATTAGAACCTGATGCGTACCCACCTTTACTGGTTTAATGTAGCCTTTTATGTTCTTAAAATACATTTCAGGCTTGGAAGAGGCCAAAAGTGGATTTTGTGAAAGTCAACATAGTTTCAGAAAACTGGCTCAGGGCAGTTGATTTCACTGTTTCATGATGTTTTCATTAGAACCTGATGCGTACCTTTACTGGTTTAATGTAGCCTTTTATGTTCTTAAAATACATTTCAGGCTTGGAAGAGGCCAAAAGTGGATTTTGTGAAAGTAAACATAGTTTCAAAAAACTGGCTTAGGGCAGTTGATTTCACTGTTTCATGATGTTTTCATTACAACCTGCTTACTCACCTTTACTGGTTTACGGTACATTCTCAGCCTTTTATGCTCTTAAAATACGTTTCAGGCTTGGAAGAGGCCAAAAGTGGATTTTGTGAAAGTCAACATAGTTTCAAAGATTTTCTTCAAAAAACTGGCTCAGGGCAGTTGATTTCACTGTTTCATGATGTTTTCATTAGAACCTGATGCGTACCCACCTTTACTGGTTTAATGTAGCCTTTTATGTTCTTAAAATACGTTTCAGGCTTGGAAGAGGCCAAAAGTGGATTTTGTGAAAGTCAACATAGTTTCAAGGATGTTCTTTAAAAAACTGGCTCGGGCAGTTGATTTCATTGTTTCATGATGTTTTCATTAGAACCTGATGCGTACCCACCTTTACTGGTTTAATGTAGCCTTTTATGTTCTTAAAATACATTTCAGGCTTGGAAGAGGCCAAAAGTGGATTTTGTGAAAGTCAACATAGTTTCAGAAAACTGGCTCAGGGCAGTTGATTTCACTGTTTCATGATGTTTTCATTAGAACCTGATGCGTACCTTTACTGGTTTAATGTAGCCTTTTATGTTCTTAAAATACATTTCAGGCTTGGAAGAGGCCAAAAGTGGATTTTGTGAAAGTAAACATAGTTTCAAAAAACTGGCTTAGGGCAGTTGATTTCACTGTTTCATGATGTTTTCATTACAACCTGCTTACTCACCTTTACTGGTTTACGGTACATTCTCAGCCTTTTATGCTCTTAAAATACGTTTCAGGCTTGGAAGAGGCCAAAAGTGGATTTTGTGAAAGTCAACATAGTTTCAAAGATTTTCTTCAAAAAACTGGCTCAGGGCAGTTGATTTCACTGTTTCATGATGTTTTCATTAGAACCTGATGCGTACCCACCTTTACTGGTTTAATGTAGCCTTTTATGTTCTTAAAATACATTTCAGGCTTGGAAGAGGCCAAAAGTGGATTTTGTGAAAGTCAACATAGTTTCAGAAAACTGGCTCAGGGCAGTTGATTTCACTGTTTCATGATGTTTTCATTACAACCTGCTTACCCACCTTTACTGGTTTACGGTACATTCTCAGCCTTTTCTGCTCTTAAAATACGTTTCAGGCTTGGAAGAGGCCAAAAGTGCATTTTCTTAAAGTCAACATAGTTTCAAAAAACTGGCTTAGGGCAGTTGATTTCACTGTTTCATGATGTTTTCGATAGAAACTGATTCTTACCCACCTTTACTGGTTTACGGTACATTCTCAGCCTTTTCTGCTCTTAAAATACGTTTCAGGCTTGGAAAAGGCCAAAAGTGGATTTTGTGAAAGTCAACATAGTTTCAGAAAACTGGCTCAGGGCAGTTGATTTCACTCTTTAATGATGTTTTCATTACAACCTGCTCACCCACCTTTACTGTTTTACGGTACATTCTCAGCCTTTTCTGCTCTTAAAATACGTTTCAGGCTTGGAAAAGGCCAAAAGTGGATTTTGTGAAAGTAAACATAGTTTCAAGGATGTTCTTCAAAACACTGGCTCAGGGCAGTTGATTTCATTGTTTCATGATGTTTTCATTACAACCTGCTTACTCACCTTTACTGGTTTACGGTACATTCTCAGCCTTTTATGCTCTTAAAATACGTTTCAGGCTTGGAAGAGGCCAAAAGTGGATTTTGTGAAAGTCAACATAGTTTCAAAGATTTTCTTCAAAAAACTGGCTCAGGGCAGTTGATTTCACTGTTTCATGATGTTTTCATTAGAACCTGATGCGTACCCACCTTTACTGGTTTAATGTAGCCTTTTATGTTCTTAAAATACATTTCAGGCTTGGAAGAGGCCAAAAGTGGATTTTGTGAAAGTCAACATAGTTTCAGAAAACTGGCTCAGGGCAGTTGATTTCACTGTTTCATGATGTTTTCATTAGAACCTGATGCGTACCTTTACTGGTTTAATGTAGCCTTTTATGTTCTTAAAATACATTTCAGGCTTGGAAGAGGCCAAAAGTGGATTTTGTGAAAGTAAACATAGTTTCAAAAAACTGGCTTAGGGCAGTTGATTTCACTGTTTCATGATGTTTTCATTACAACCTGCTTACTCACCTTTACTGGTTTACGGTACATTCTCAGCCTTTTATGCTCTTAAAATACGTTTCAGGCTTGGAAGAGGCCAAAAGTGGATTTTGTGAAAGTCAACATAGTTTCAAGGATGTTCTTTAAAACACTGGCTCAGGGCAGTTGATTTCATTGTTTCATGATGTTTTCATTAGAACCTGATGCGTACCTTTACTGGTTTAATGTAGCCTTTTATGTTCTTAAAATACATTTCAGGCTTGGAAGAGGCCAAAAGTGGATTTTGTGAAAGTAAACATAGTTTCAAGGATGTTCTTCAAAACACTGGCTCAGGGCAGTTGATTTCATTGTTTCATGATGTTTTCATTAGAACCTGATGCGTACCCACCTTTACTGGTTTAATGTAGCCTTTTATGTTGTTAAAATACGTTTCAGGCTTGAAAGAGGCCAAAAGTGGATTTTGTGAAAGTAAACATAGTTTCAAAAAACTGGCTTAGGGCAGTTGATTTCACTGTTTCATGATGTTTTCATTACAACCTGCTTACTCACCTTTACTGGTTTACGGTACATTCTCAGCCTTTTATGCTCTTAAAATACGTTTCAGGCTTGGAAGAGGCCAAAAGTGGATTTTGTGAAAGTCAACATAGTTTCAAGGATGTTCTTTAAAAAACTGGCTCGGGCAGTTGATTTCATTGTTTCATGATGTTTTCATTAGAACCTGATGCGTACCCACCTTTACTGGTTTAATGTAGCCTTTTATGTTCTTAAAATACATTTCAGGCTTGGAAGAGGCCAAAAGTGGATTTTGTGAAAGTCAACATAGTTTCAGAAAACTGGCTCAGGGCAGTTGATTTCACTGTTTCATGATGTTTTCATTAGAACCTGATGCGTACCTTTACTGGTTTAATGTAGCCTTTTATGTTCTTAAAATACATTTCAGGCTTGGAAGAGGCCAAAAGTGGATTTTGTGAAAGTAAACATAGTTTCAAAAAACTGGCTTAGGGCAGTTGATTTCACTGTTTCATGATGTTTTCATTACAACCTGCTTACTCACCTTTACTGGTTTACGGTACATTCTCAGCCTTTTATGCTCTTAAAATACGTTTCAGGCTTGGAAGAGGCCAAAAGTGGATTTTGTGAAAGTCAACATAGTTTCAAAGATTTTCTTCAAAAAACTGGCTCAGGGCAGTTGATTTCACTGTTTCATGATGTTTTCATTAGAACCTGATGCGTACCCACCTTTACTGGTTTAATGTAGCCTTTTATGTTCTTAAAATACGTTTCAGGCTTGGAAGAGGCCAAAAGTGGATTTTGTGAAAGTCAACATAGTTTCAAGGATGTTCTTTAAAAAACTGGCTCGGGCAGTTGATTTCATTGTTTCATGATGTTTTCATTAGAACCTGATGCGTACCCACCTTTACTGGTTTAATGTAGCCTTTTATGTTCTTAAAATACATTTCAGGCTTGGAAGAGGCCAAAAGTGGATTTTGTGAAAGTCAACATAGTTTCAGAAAACTGGCTCAGGGCAGTTGATTTCACTGTTTCATGATGTTTTCATTAGAACCTGATGCGTACCTTTACTGGTTTAATGTAGCCTTTTATGTTCTTAAAATACATTTCAGGCTTGGAAGAGGCCAAAAGTGGATTTTGTGAAAGTAAACATAGTTTCAAAAAACTGGCTTAGGGCAGTTGATTTCACTGTTTCATGATGTTTTCATTACAACCTGCTTACTCACCTTTACTGGTTTACGGTACATTCTCAGCCTTTTATGCTCTTAAAATACGTTTCAGGCTTGGAAGAGGCCAAAAGTGGATTTTGTGAAAGTCAACATAGTTTCAAAGATTTTCTTCAAAAAACTGGCTCAGGGCAGTTGATTTCACTGTTTCATGATGTTTTCATTAGAACCTGATGCGTACCCACCTTTACTGGTTTAATGTAGCCTTTTATGTTCTTAAAATACATTTCAGGCTTGGAAGAGGCCAAAAGTGGATTTTGTGAAAGTCAACATAGTTTCAGAAAACTGGCTCAGGGCAGTTGATTTCACTGTTTCATGATGTTTTCATTACAACCTGCTTACCCACCTTTACTGGTTTACGGTACATTCTCAGCCTTTTCTGCTCTTAAAATACGTTTCAGGCTTGGAAGAGGCCAAAAGTGCATTTTCTTAAAGTCAACATAGTTTCAAAAAACTGGCTTAGGGCAGTTGATTTCACTGTTTCATGATGTTTTCGATAGAAACTGATTCTTACCCACCTTTACTGGTTTACGGTACATTCTCAGCCTTTTCTGCTCTTAAAATACGTTTCAGGCTTGGAAAAGGCCAAAAGTGGATTTTGTGAAAGTCAACATAGTTTCAGAAAACTGGCTCAGGGCAGTTGATTTCACTCTTTAATGATGTTTTCATTACAACCTGCTCACCCACCTTTACTGTTTTACGGTACATTCTCAGCCTTTTCTGCTCTTAAAATACGTTTCAGGCTTGGAAAAGGCCAAAAGTGGATTTTGTGAAAGTAAACATAGTTTCAAGGATGTTCTTCAAAACACTGGCTCAGGGCAGTTGATTTCATTGTTTCATGATGTTTTCATTACAACCTGCTTACTCACCTTTACTGGTTTACGGTACATTCTCAGCCTTTTATGCTCTTAAAATACGTTTCAGGCTTGGAAGAGGCCAAAAGTGGATTTTGTGAAAGTCAACATAGTTTCAAAGATTTTCTTCAAAAAACTGGCTCAGGGCAGTTGATTTCACTGTTTCATGATGTTTTCATTAGAACCTGATGCGTACCCACCTTTACTGGTTTAATGTAGCCTTTTATGTTCTTAAAATACATTTCAGGCTTGGAAGAGGCCAAAAGTGGATTTTGTGAAAGTCAACATAGTTTCAGAAAACTGGCTCAGGGCAGTTGATTTCACTGTTTCATGATGTTTTCATTACAACCTGCTTACCCACCTTTACTGGTTTACGGTACATTCTCAGCCTTTTCTGCTCTTAAAATACGTTTCAGGCTTGGAAGAGGCCAAAAGTGCATTTTCTTAAAGTCAACATAGTTTCAAAAAACTGGCTTAGGGCAGTTGATTTCACTGTTTCATGATGTTTTCGATAGAAACTGATTCTTACCCACCTTTACTGGTTTACGGTACATTCTCAGCCTTTTCTGCTCTTAAAATACGTTTCAGGCTTGGAAAAGGCCAAAAGTGGATTTTGTGAAAGTAAACATAGTTTCAAGGATGTTCTTCAAAACACTGGCTCAGGGCAGTTGATTTCATTGTTTCATGATGTTTTCATTAGAACCTGATAATTACCCACCATTACTGGTTTACGGTACATTCTCAGCCTTTTCTGCTCTTAAAATACGTTTGAAGCTTGGAAGAGGCCAAAAGTGGATTTTGTGAAAGTCAACATAGTTTCAAGGATGTTCTTCAAAAAACTGGCTCAGGGTAGTTGATTTCATTGTTTCATGATGTTTTCATTAGAACCTGATGCGTACCCACCTTTACTGGTTTAATGTAGCCTTTTATGTTGTTAAAATACGTTTCAGGCTTGAAAGAGGCCAAAAGTGGATTTTGTGAAAGTAAACAGAGTTTCAAAAAACTGGCTTAGGGCAGTGGATTTCACTGTTTCATGATGTTTTCATTACAACCTGCTTACCCACCTTTACTGGTTTACGGTACATTCTCAGCCTTTTATGCTCTTAAAATACGTTTCAGGCTTGGAAGAGGCCAAAAGTGGATTTTGTGAAAGTCAACATAGTTTCAAGGATGTTCTTTAAAAAACTGGCTCAGGGCAGTTGATTTCATTGTTTCATGATGTTTTCATTAGAACCTGATGCGTACCCACCTTTACTGGTTTAATGTAGCCTTTTATGCTCTTAAAATATGTTTCAGGCTTGGAAGAAAAAACAAAAGTGGATTTTGTGACAGTCAAAATACTTTCAAAGGTTTTCATCAAAAAACTGGCTCAGGGCAGTTCAGTTTCATGATGTTTTCATTAGAACCTGATGATTACCCACCTTTACTGGTTTACGGTACATTCTCAGCCTTTTCTGCTCTTAAAATACATTTCAGACTTGGAAGAGGCCAAAAGTGGATTTTGTGAAAGTCAACATAGTTTCAAGGATGTTCTTCAAAACACTGGCTCAGGGCAGTTGATTTCATTGTTTCATGATGTTTTCATTAGAACCTGATGCGTACCCACCTTTACTGGTTTAATGTAGCCTTTTATGTTCTTAAAATACATTTCAGGCTTGGAAGAGGCCAAAAGTGGATTTTGTGAAAGTCAACATAGTTTCAGAAAACTGGCTCAGGGCAGTTGATTTCACTGTTTCATGATGTTTTCATTACAACCTGCTTACCCACCTTTACTGGTTTACGGTACATTCTCAGCCTTTTCTGCTCTTAAAATACGTTTCAGGCTTGAAAGAGGCCAAAAGTGGATTTTGTGAAAGTCAACATAGTTTCAGAAAACTGGCTCAGGGCAGTTGATTTCACTGTTTCATGATGTTTTCATTACAACCTGCTTACCCACCTTTACTGGTTTACGGTACATTCTCAGCCTTTTCTGCTCTTAAAATACGTTTCAGGCTTGGAAGAGGCCAAAAGTGGATTTTGTGAAAGTCAACATAGTTTCAAGGATGTTCTTTAAAAAACTGGCTCAGGGCAGTTGATTTCACTGTTTCATGATGTTTTCATTACAACCTGCTTACCCACCTTTACTGGTTTACGGTACATTCTCAGCCTTTTCTGCTCTTAAAATACGTTTCAGGCTTGGAAGAGGCCAAAAGTGGATTTTGTGAAAGTCAACATAGTTTCAAGGATGTTCTTCAAAAAACTGGCTCAGGGCAGTTCAGTTTCATGATGTTTTCATTAGAACCTGATGATTACCCACCTTTACTGGTTTACGGTACATTATCAGCCTTTTATGCTCTTAAAATACGTTTGAGGCTTGGAAGAGGCCAAAAGTGGATTTTGTAAAAGTAAACATAGTTTCAGAAAACTGGCTCAGGGCAGTTGATTTCACTGTTTCATGATGTTTTCATTACAACCTGCTTACCCACCTTTACTGGTTTACGGTACATTCTCAGCCTTTTCTGCTCTTAAAATACGTTTGAAGCTTGGAAGAGGCCAAAAGTGGATTTTGTGAAAGTCAACATAGTTTCAAGGATGTTCTTCAAAAAACTGGCTCAGGGCAGTTGATTTCATTGTTTCATGATGTTTTCATTAGAACCTGATGCGTACCCACCTTTACTGGTTTAATGTAGCCTTTTATGTTGTTAAAATACGTTTCAGGCTTGAAAGAGGCCAAAAGTGGATTTTGTGAAAGTAAACAGAGTTTCAAAAAACTGGCTTAGGGCAGTGGATTTCACTGTTTCATGATGTTTTCATTACAACCTGCTTACCCACCTTTACTGGTTTACGGTACATTCTCAGCCTTTTATGCTCTTAAAATACGTTTCAGGCTTGGAAGAGGCCAAAAGTGCATTTTCTTAAAGTCAACATAGTTTCAAAAAACTGGCTTAGGGCAGTTGATTTCACTGTTTCATGATGTTTTCGATAGAAACTGATTCTTACCCACCTTTACTGGTTTACGGTACATTCTCAGCCTTTTCTGCTCTTAAAATACGTTTCAGGCTTGGAAGAGGCCAAAAGTGGATTTTGTGAAAGTCAACATAGTTTCAGAAAACTGGCTCAGGGCAGTTGATTTCACTCTTTAATGATGTTTTCATTACAACCTGCTCACCCACCTTTACTGTTTTATGGTACATTCTCAGCCTTTTCTGCTCTTAAAATACGTTTCAGGCTTGGAAAAGGCCAAAAGTGGATTTTGTGAAAGTAAACATAGTTTCAAGGATGTTCTTCAAAAAACTGGCTCAGGGCAGTTGATTTCACTCTTTCATGATGTTTTCATTTCAACATGCTTACCCACCTTTGCTGGTTTAATGTAGCCTTTTATGTTCTTAAAATACGTTTCAGGCTTGGAAGAGGCCAAAAGTGGATTTTGTGAAAGTCAACATAGTTTCAAGGATGTTCTTCAAAAAACTGGCTCAGGGCAGTTCAGTTTCATGATGTTTTCATTAGAACCTGATGATTACCCACCTTTACTGGTTTACGGTACATTATCAGCCTTTTATGCTCTTAAAATACGTTTGAGGCTTGGAAGAGGCCAAAAGTGGATTTTGTAAAAGTAAACATAGTTTCAGAAAACTGGCTCAGGGCAGTTGATTTCACTGTTTCATGATGTTTTCATTAGAACCTGCTTACCCACCTTTACTGGTTTACGGTACATTCTCAGCCTTTTATGCTCTTAAAATACGTTTCAGGCTTGGAAGAGGCCAAAAGTGGATTTTGTGAAAGTCAACATAGTTTCAAGGATGTTCTTTAAAAAACTGGCTCGGGCAGTTGATTTCATTGTTTCATGATGTTTTCATTAGAACCTGATGCGTACCCACCTTTACTGGTTTAATGTAGCCTTTTATGTTCTTAAAATACATTTCAGGCTTGGAAGAGGCCAAAAGTGGATTTTGTGAAAGTCAACATAGTTTCAGAAAACTGGCTCAGGGCAGTTGATTTCACTGTTTCATGATGTTTTCATTAGAACCTGATGCGTACCTTTACTGGTTTAATGTAGCCTTTTATGTTCTTAAAATACATTTCAGGCTTGGAAGAGGCCAAAAGTGGATTTTGTGAAAGTAAACATAGTTTCAAGGATGTTCTTCAAAACACTGGCTCAGGGCAGTTGATTTCATTGTTTCATGATGTTTTCATTAGAACCTGATAATTACCCACCATTACTGGTTTACGGTACATTCTCAGCCTTTTCTGCTCTTAAAATACGTTTGAAGCTTGGAAGAGGCCAAAAGTGGATTTTGTGAAAGTCAACATAGTTTCAAGGATGTTCTTCAAAAAACTGGCTCAGGGCAGTTGATTTCATTGTTTCATGATGTTTTCATTAGAACCTGATGCGTACCCACCTTTACTGCTTTAATGTAGCCTTTTATGTTGTTAAAATACGTTTCAGGCTTGAAAGAGGCCAAAAGTGGATTTTGTGAAAGTAAACATAGTTTCAAGGATGTTCTTCAAAACACTGGCTCAGGGCAGTTGATTTCATTGTTTCATGATGTTTTCATTACAACCTGCTTACCCACCTTTACTGGTTTACGGTACATTCTCAGCCTTTTATGCTCTTAAAATACGTTTCAGGCTTGGAAGAGGCCAAAAGTGGATTTTGTGAAAGTAAACATAGTTTCAAGGATGTTCTTCAAAAAACTGGCTCAGGGCAGTTGATTTCACTCTTTCATGATGTTTTCATTTCAACATGCTTACCCACCTTTGCTGGTTTAATGTAGCCTTTTATGTTCTTAAAATACGTTTCAGGCTTGGAAGAGGCCAAAAGTGGATTTTGTGAAAGTCAACATAGTTTCAAGGATGTTCTTCAAAAAACTGGCTCAGGGCAGTTCAGTTTCATGATGTTTTCATTAGAACCTGATGATTACCCACCTTTACTGGTTTACGGTACATTATCAGCCTTTTATGCTCTTAAAATACGTTTGAGGCTTGGAAGAGGCCAAAAGTGGATTTTGTAAAAGTAAACATAGTTTCAGAAAACTGGCTCAGGGCAGTTGATTTCACTGTTTCATGATGTTTTCATTAGAACCTGCTTACCCACCTTTACTGGTTTACGGTACATTCTCAGCCTTTTATGCTCTTAAAATACGTTTCAGGCTTGGAAGAGGCCAAAAGTGGATTTTGTGAAAGTCAACATAGTTTCAAGGATGTTCTTTAAAAAACTGGCTCAGGGCAGTTGATTTCATTGTTTCATGATGTTTTCATTAGAACCTAATGCGTACCCACCTTTACTGGTTTAATGTAGCCTTTTATGTTCTTAAAATACGTTTCAGGCTTGAAAGAGGCCAAAATTGGATTTTGTGAAAGTAAACATAGTTTCAAGGATGTTCTTCAAAACACTGGCTCAGGGCAGTTGATTTCATTGTTTCATGATGTTTTCATTAGAACCTGATGCGTACCTTTACTGGTTTAATGTAGCCTTATATGTTCTTAAAATACATTTCAGGCTTGGAAGAGGCCAAAAGTGGATTTTGTGAAAGTAAACATAGTTTCAAGGATGTTCTTCAAAACACTGGCTCAGGGCAGTTGATTTCATTGTTTCATGATGTTTTCATTAGAACCTGATAATTACCCACCATTACTGGTTTACGGTACATTCTCAGCCTTTTCTGCTCTTAAAATACGTTTGAAGCTTGGAAGAGGCCAAAAGTGGATTTTGTGAAAGTCAACATAGTTTCAAGGATGTTCTTCAAAAAACTGGCTCAGGGCAGTTGATTTCATTGTTTCATGATGTTTTCATTAGAACCTGATGCGTACCCACCTTTACTGGTTTAATGTAGCCTTTTATGTTGTTAAAATACGTTTCAGGCTTGAAAGAGGCCAAAAGTGGATTTTGTGAAAGTAAACAGAGTTTCAAAAAACTGGCTTAGGGCAGTGGATTTCACTGTTTCATGATGTTTTCATTACAACCTGCTTACCCACCTTTACTGGTTTACGGTACATTCTCAGCCTTTTATGCTCTTAAAATACGTTTCAGGCTTGGAAGAGGCCAAAAGTGCATTTTCTTAAAGTCAACATAGTTTCAAAAAACTGGCTTAGGGCAGTTGATTTCACTGTTTCATGATGTTTTCGATAGAAACTGATTCTTACCCACCTTTACTGGTTTACGGTACATTCTCAGCCTTTTCTGCTCTTAAAATACGTTTCAGGCTTGGAAGAGGCCAAAAGTGGATTTTGTGAAAGTAAACATAGTTTCAAGGATGTTCTTCAAAAAACTGGCTCAGGGCAGTTGATTTCACTCTTTCATGATGTTTTCATTTCAACATGCTTACCCACCTTTGCTGGTTTAATGTAGCCTTTTATGTTCTTAAAATACGTTTCAGGCTTGGAAGAGGCCAAAAGTGGATTTTGTGAAAGTCAACATAGTTTCAAGGATGTTCTTCAAAAAACTGGCTCAGGGCAGTTCAGTTTCATGATGTTTTCATTAGAACCTGATGATTACCCACCTTTACTGGTTTACGGTACATTATCAGCCTTTTATGCTCTTAAAATACGTTTGAGGCTTGGAAGAGGCCAAAAGTGGATTTTGTAAAAGTAAACATAGTTTCAGAAAACTGGCTCAGGGCAGTTGATTTCACTGTTTCATGATGTTTTCATTAGAACCTGCTTACCCACCTTTACTGGTTTACGGTACATTCTCAGCCTTTTATGCTCTTAAAATACGTTTCAGGCTTGGAAGAGGCCAAAAGTGGATTTTGTGAAAGTCAACATAGTTTCAAGGATGTTCTTTAAAAAACTGGCTCGGGCAGTTGATTTCATTGTTTCATGATGTTTTCATTAGAACCTGATGCGTACCCACCTTTACTGGTTTAATGTAGCCTTTTATGTTCTTAAAATACATTTCAGGCTTGGAAGAGGCCAAAAGTGGATTTTGTGAAAGTCAACATAGTTTCAGAAAACTGGCTCAGGGCATTTGATTTCACTGTTTCATGATGTTTTCATTAGAACCTGATGCGTACCTTTACTGGTTTAATGTAGCCTTTTATGTTCTTAAAATACATTTCAGGCTTGGAAGAGGCCAAAAGTGGATTTTGTGAAAGTCAACATAGTTTCAGAAAACTGGCTCAGGGCATTTGATTTCACTGTTTCATGATGTTTTCATTACAACCTGCTTACTCACCTTTACTGGTTTACGGTACATTCTCAGCCTTTTATGCTCTTAAAATACGTTTCAGGCTTGGAAGAGGCCAAAAGTGGATTTTGTGAAAGTCAACATAGTTTCAAAGATTTTCTTCAAAAAACTGGCTCAGGGCAGTTGATTTCACTGTTTCATGATGTTTTCATTAGAACCTGATGCGTACCCACCTTTACTGGTTTAATGTAGCCTTTTATGCTCTTAAAATATGTTTCAGGCTTGGAAGAAAAAACAAAAGTGGATTTTGTGACAGTCAAAATACTTTCAAAGGTTTTCATCAAAAAACTGGCTCAGGGCAGTTCAGTTTCATGATGTTTTCATTAGAACCTGATGATTACCCACCTTTACTGGTTTACGGTACATTCTCAGCCTTTTCTGCTCTTAAAATACATTTCAGACTTGGAAGAGGCCAAAAGTGGATTTTGTGAAAGTCAACATAGTTTCAGAAAACTGGCTCAGGGCAGTTGATTTCACTGTTTCATGATGTTTTCATTAGAACCTGATGCGTACCTTTACTGGTTTAATGTAGCCTTTTATGTTCTTAAAATACATTTCAGGCTTGGAAGAGGCCAAAAGTGGATTTTGTGAAAGTAAACATAGTTTCAAAAAACTGGCTTAGGGCAGTTGATTTCACTGTTTCATGATGTTTTCATTACAACCTGCTTACTCACCTTTACTGGTTTACGGTACATTCTCAGCCTTTTATGCTCTTAAAATACGTTTCAGGCTTGGAAGAGGCCAAAAGTGGATTTTGTGAAAGTCAACATAGTTTCAAGGATGTTCTTTAAAACACTGGCTCAGGGCAGTTGATTTCATTGTTTCATGATGTTTTCATTAGAACCTGATGCGTACCTTTACTGGTTTAATGTAGCCTTTTATGTTCTTAAAATACATTTCAGGCTTGGAAGAGGCCAAAAGTGGATTTTGTGAAAGTAAACATAGTTTCAAGGATGTTCTTCAAAACACTGGCTCAGGGCAGTTGATTTCATTGTTTCATGATGTTTTCATTAGAACCTGATGCGTACCTTTACTGGTTTAATGTAGCCTTTTATGTTCTTAAAATACATTTCAGGCTTGGAAGAGGCCAAAAGTGGATTTTGTGAAAGTAAACATAGTTTCAAGGATGTTCTTCAAAACACTGGCTCAGGGCAGTTGATTTCATTGTTTCATGATGTTTTCATTAGAACCTGATGATTACCCACCATTACTGGTTTACGGTACATTCTCAGCCTTTTATGCTCTTAAAATACGTTTCAGGCTTGGAAGAGGCCAAAAGTGGATTTTGTGAAAGTCAACATAGTTTCAGAAAACTGGCTCAGGGCAGTTGATTTCACTGTTTCATGATGTTTTCGATAGAAACTGATGCTTACACACCTTTACTGGTTTACGGTACATTCTCAGCCTTTTCTGCTCTTAAAATACATTTCAGACTTGGAAGAGGCCAAAAGTGGATTTTGTGAAAGTCAACATGGTTTCAGAAAACTGGCTCAGGGCAGTTGATTTCACTGTTTCATGATGTTTTCATTAGAACCTGATGCGTACCTTTACTGGTTTAATGTAGCCTTTTATGTTCTTAAAATACATTTCAGGCTTGGAAGAGGCCAAAAGTTGATTTTGTGAAAGTCAACATAGTTTCAAAGATTTTCTTCAAAAAACTGGCTCAGGGCAGTTGATTTCACTGTTTCATGATGTTTTCATTAGAACCTGATGCGTACCTTTACTGGTTTAATGTAGCCTTTTATGTTCTTAAAATACATTTCAGGCTTGGAAGAGGCCAAAAGTGGATTTTGTGAAAGTAAACATAGTTTCAAAAAACTGGCTTAGGGCAGTTGATTTCACTGTTTCATGATGTTTTCATTACAACCTGCTTACTCACCTTTACTGGTTTACGGTACATTCTCAGCCTTTTATGCTCTTAAAATACGTTTCAGGCTTGGAAGAGGCCAAAAGTGGATTTTGTGAAAGTCAACATAGTTTCAAGGATGTTCTTTAAAACACTGGCTCAGGGCAGTTGATTTCATTGTTTCATGATGTTTTCATTAGAACCTGATGCGTACCTTTACTGGTTTAATGTAGCCTTTTATGTTCTTAAAATACATTTCAGGCTTGGAAGAGGCCAAAAGTGGATTTTGTGAAAGTAAACATAGTTTCAAGGATGTTCTTCAAAACACTGGCTCAGGGCAGTTGATTTCATTGTTTCATGATGTTTTCATTAGAACCTGATGCGTACCCACCTTTACTGGTTTAATGTAGCCTTTTATGTTGTTAAAATACGTTTCAGGCTTGAAAGAGGCCAAAAGTGGATTTTGTGAAAGTAAACATAGTTTCAAAAAACTGGCTTAGGGCAGTTGATTTCACTGTTTCATGATGTTTTCATTACAACCTGCTTACTCACCTTTACTGGTTTACGGTACATTCTCAGCCTTTTATGCTCTTAAAATACGTTTCAGGCTTGGAAGAGGCCAAAAGTGGATTTTGTGAAAGTCAACATAGTTTCAAGGATGTTCTTTAAAAAACTGGCTCGGGCAGTTGATTTCATTGTTTCATGATGTTTTCATTAGAACCTGATGCGTACCCACCTTTACTGGTTTAATGTAGCCTTTTATGTTCTTAAAATACATTTCAGGCTTGGAAGAGGCCAAAAGTGGATTTTGTGAAAGTCAACATAGTTTCAGAAAACTGGCTCAGGGCAGTTGATTTCACTGTTTCATGATGTTTTCATTAGAACCTGATGCGTACCTTTACTGGTTTAATGTAGCCTTTTATGTTCTTAAAATACATTTCAGGCTTGGAAGAGGCCAAAAGTGGATTTTGTGAAAGTAAACATAGTTTCAAAAAACTGGCTTAGGGCAGTTGATTTCACTGTTTCATGATGTTTTCATTACAACCTGCTTACTCACCTTTACTGGTTTACGGTACATTCTCAGCCTTTTATGCTCTTAAAATACGTTTCAGGCTTGGAAGAGGCCAAAAGTGGATTTTGTGAAAGTCAACATAGTTTCAAAGATTTTCTTCAAAAAACTGGCTCAGGGCAGTTGATTTCACTGTTTCATGATGTTTTCATTAGAACCTGATGCGTACCTTTACTGGTTTAATGTAGCCTTTTATGTTCTTAAAATACATTTCAGGCTTGGAAGAGGCCAAAAGTGGATTTTGTGAAAGTAAACATAGTTTCAAAAAACTGGCTTAGGGCAGTGGATTTCACTGTTTCATGATGTTTTCATTACAACCTGCTTACCCACCTTTACTGGTTTACGGTGCATTCTCAGCCTTTTATGCTCTTAAAATACGTTTCAGGCTTGGAAGAGGCCAAAAGTGGATTTTGTGAAAGTCAACATAGTTTCAAGGATGTTCTTTAAAAAACTGGCTCAGGGCAGTTGATTTCATTGTTTCATGATGTTTTCATTAGAACCTGATGCGTACCCACCTTTACTGGTTTAATGTAGCCTTTTATGCTCTTAAAATATGTTTCAGGCTTGGAAGAAAAAACAAAAGTGGATTTTGTGACAGTCAAAATACTTTCAAAGGTTTTCATCAAAAAACTGGCTCAGGGCAGTTCAGTTTCATGATGTTTTCATTAGAACCTGATGATTACCCACCTTTACTGGTTTACGGTACATTCTCAGCCTTTTCTGCTCTTAAAATACATTTCAGACTTGGAAGAGGCCAAAAGTGGATTTTGTGAAAGTCAACATAGTTTCAGAAAACTGGCTCAGGGCAGTTGATTTCACTGTTTCATGATGTTTTCATTAGAACCTGATGCGTACCTTTACTGGTTTAATGTAGCCTTTTATGTTCTTAAAATACATTTCAGGCTTGGAAGAGGCCAAAAGTGGATTTTGTGAAAGTAAACATAGTTTCAAGGATGTTCTTCAAAACACTGGCTCAGGGCAGTTGATTTCATTGTTTCATGATGTTTTCATTAGAACCTGATGCGTACCTTTACTGGTTTAATGTAGCCTTTTATGTTCTTAAAATACATTTCAGGCTTGGAAGAGGCCAAAAGTGGATTTTGTGAAAGTAAACATAGTTTCAAGGATGTTCTTCAAAACACTGGCTCAGGGCAGTTGATTTCATTGTTTCATGATGTTTTCATTAGAACCTGATGCGTACCTTTACTGGTTTAATGTAGCCTTTTATGTTCTTAAAATACATTTCAGGCTTGGAAGAGGCCAAAAGTGGATTTTGTGAAAGTAAACATAGTTTCAAGGATGTTCTTCAAAACACTGGCTCAGGGCAGTTGATTTCATTGTTTCATGATGTTTTCATTAGAACCTGATGATTACCCACCATTACTGGTTTACGGTACATTCTCAGCCTTTTATGCTCTTAAAATACGTTTCAGGCTTGGAAGAGGCCAAAAGTGGATTTTGTGAAAGTCAACATAGTTTCAGAAAACTGGCTCAGGGCAGTTGATTTCACTGTTTCATGATGTTTTCGATAGAAACTGATGCTTACACACCTTTACTGGTTTACGGTACATTCTCAGCCTTTTCTGCTCTTAAAATACATTTCAGACTTGGAAGAGGCCAAAAGTGGATTTTGTGAAAGTCAACATGGTTTCAGAAAACTGGCTCAGGGCAGTTGATTTCACTGTTTCATGATGTTTTCATTAGAACCTGATGCGTACCTTTACTGGTTTAATGTAGCCTTTTATGTTCTTAAAATACATTTCAGGCTTGGAAGAGGCCAAAAGTGGATTTTGTGAAAGTAAACATAGTTTCAAGGATGTTCTTCAAAACACTGGCTCAGGGCAGTTGATTTCATTGTTTCATGATGTTTTCATTAGAACCTGATGCGTACCCACCTTTACTGGTTTAATGTAGCCTTTTATGTTGTTAAAATACGTTTCAGGCTTGAAAGAGGCCAAAAGTGGATTTTGTGAAAGTAAACATAGTTTCAAAAAACTGGCTTAGGGCAGTTGATTTCACTGTTTCATGATGTTTTCATTACAACCTGCTTACTCACCTTTACTGGTTTACGGTACATTCTCAGCCTTTTATGCTCTTAAAATACGTTTCAGGCTTGGAAGAGGCCAAAAGTGGATTTTGTGAAAGTCAACATAGTTTCAAGGATGTTCTTTAAAAAACTGGCTCGGGCAGTTGATTTCATTGTTTCATGATGTTTTCATTAGAACCTGATGCGTACCCACCTTTACTGGTTTAATGTAGCCTTTTATGTTCTTAAAATACATTTCAGGCTTGGAAGAGGCCAAAAGTGGATTTTGTGAAAGTCAACATAGTTTCAGAAAACTGGCTCAGGGCAGTTGATTTCACTGTTTCATGATGTTTTCATTAGAACCTGATGCGTACCTTTACTGGTTTAATGTAGCCTTTTATGTTCTTAAAATACATTTCAGGCTTGGAAGAGGCCAAAAGTGGATTTTGTGAAAGTAAACATAGTTTCAAAAAACTGGCTTAGGGCAGTTGATTTCACTGTTTCATGATGTTTTCATTACAACCTGCTTACTCACCTTTACTGGTTTACGGTACATTCTCAGCCTTTTATGCTCTTAAAATACGTTTCAGGCTTGGAAGAGGCCAAAAGTGGATTTTGTGAAAGTCAACATAGTTTCAAGGATGTTCTTCAAAAAACTGGCTCAGGGCAGTTCAGTTTCATGATGTTTTCATTAGAACCTGATGATTACCCACCTTTACTGGTTTACGGTACATTCTCAGCCTTTTCTGCTCTTAAAATACATTTCAGACTTGGAAGAGGCCAAAAGTGGATTTTGTGAAAGTCAACATAGTTTCAAGGATGTTCTTCAAAACACTGGCTCAGGGCAGTTGATTTCATTGTTTCATGATGTTTTCATTAGAACCTGATGCGTACCCACCTTTACTGGTTTAATGTAGCCTTTTATGTTCTTAAAATACATTTCAGGCTTGGAAGAGGCCAAAAGTGGATTTTGTGAAAGTCAACATAGTTTCAGAAAACTGGCTCAGGGCAGTTGATTTCACTGTTTCATGATGTTTTCATTACAACCTGCTTACCCACCTTTACTGGTTTACGGTACATTCTCAGCCTTTTCTGCTCTTAAAATACGTTTCAGGCTTGGAAAAGGCCAAAAGTGGATTTTGTGAAAGTCAACATAGTTTCAGAAAACTGGCTCAGGGCAGTTGATTTCACTCTTTAATGATGTTTTCATTACAACCTGCTCACCCACCTTTACTGTTTTACGGTACATTCTCAGCCTTTTCTGCTCTTAAAATACGTTTCAGGCTTGGAAAAGGCCAAAAGTGGATTTTGTGAAAGTAAACATAGTTTCAAGGATGTTCTTCAAAAAACTGGCTCAGGGCAGTTGATTTCACTCTTTCATGATGTTTTCATTTCAACATGCTTACCCACCTTTGCTGGTTTAATGTAGCCTTTTATGTTCTTAAAATACGTTTCAGGCTTGGAAGAGGCCAAAAGTGGATTTTGTGAAAGTAAACATAGTTTCAAAAAACTGGCTTAGGGCAGTGGATTTCACTGTTTCATGATGTTTTCATTACAACCTGCTTACCCACCTTTACTGGTTTTACGGTGCATTCTCAGCCTTTTATGCTCTTAAAATACGTTTCAGGCTTGGAAGAGGCCAAAAGTGGATTTTGTGAAAGTCAACATAGTTTCAAGGATGTTCTTTAAAAAACTGGCTCAGGGCAGTTGATTTCATTGTTTCATGATGTTTTCATTAGAACCTGATGCGTACCCACCTTTACTGGTTTAATGTAGCCTTTTATGCTCTTAAAATATGTTTCAGGCTTGGAAGAAAAAACAAAAGTGGATTTTGTGACAGTCAAAATACTTTCAAAGGTTTTCATCAAAAAACTGGCTCAGGGCAGTTCAGTTTCATGATGTTTTCATTAGAACCTGATGATTACCCACCTTTACTGGTTTACGGTACATTCTCAGCCTTTTCTGCTCTTAAAATACATTTCAGACTTGGAAGAGGCCAAAAGTGGATTTTGTGAAAGTCAACATAGTTTCAGAAAACTGGCTCAGGGCAGTTGATTTCACTGTTTCATGATGTTTTCATTAGAACCTGATGCGTACCTTTACTGGTTTAATGTAGCCTTTTATGTTCTTAAAATACATTTCAGGCTTGGAAGAGGCCAAAAGTGGATTTTGTGAAAGTAAACATAGTTTCAAAAAACTGGCTTAGGGCAGTTGATTTCACTGTTTCATGATGTTTTCATTACAACCTGCTTACTCACCTTTACTGGTTTACGGTACATTCTCAGCCTTTTATGCTCTTAAAATACGTTTCAGGCTTGGAAGAGGCCAAAAGTGGATTTTGTGAAAGTCAACATAGTTTCAAGGATGTTCTTTAAAACACTGGCTCAGGGCAGTTGATTTCATTGTTTCATGATGTTTTCATTAGAACCTGATGCGTACCTTTACTGGTTTAATGTAGCCTTTTATGTTCTTAAAATACATTTCAGGCTTGGAAGAGGCCAAAAGTGGATTTTGTGAAAGTAAACATAGTTTCAAGGATGTTCTTCAAAACACTGGCTCAGGGCAGTTGATTTCATTGTTTCATGATGTTTTCATTAGAACCTGATGCGTACCTTTACTGGTTTAATGTAGCCTTTTATGTTCTTAAAATACATTTCAGGCTTGGAAGAGGCCAAAAGTGGATTTTGTGAAAGTAAACATAGTTTCAAGGATGTTCTTCAAAACACTGGCTCAGGGCAGTTGATTTCATTGTTTCATGATGTTTTCATTAGAACCTGATGATTACCCACCATTACTGGTTTACGGTACATTCTCAGCCTTTTATGCTCTTAAAATACGTTTCAGGCTTGGAAGAGGCCAAAAGTGGATTTTGTGAAAGTCAACATAGTTTCAGAAAACTGGCTCAGGGCAGTTGATTTCACTGTTTCATGATGTTTTCGATAGAAACTGATGCTTACACACCTTTACTGGTTTACGGTACATTCTCAGCCTTTTCTGCTCTTAAAATACATTTCAGACTTGGAAGAGGCCAAAAGTGGATTTTGTGAAAGTCAACATGGTTTCAGAAAACTGGCTCAGGGCAGTTGATTTCACTGTTTCATGATGTTTTCATTAGAACCTGATGCGTACCTTTACTGGTTTAATGTAGCCTTTTATGTTCTTAAAATACATTTCAGGCTTGGAAGAGGCCAAAAGTTGATTTTGTGAAAGTCAACATAGTTTCAAAGATTTTCTTCAAAAAACTGGCTCAGGGCAGTTGATTTCACTGTTTCATGATGTTTTCATTAGAACCTGATGCGTACCTTTACTGGTTTAATGTAGCCTTTTATGTTCTTAAAATACATTTCAGGCTTGGAAGAGGCCAAAAGTGGATTTTGTGAAAGTAAACATAGTTTCAAAAAACTGGCTTAGGGCAGTTGATTTCACTGTTTCATGATGTTTTCATTACAACCTGCTTACTCACCTTTACTGGTTTACGGTACATTCTCAGCCTTTTATGCTCTTAAAATACGTTTCAGGCTTGGAAGAGGCCAAAAGTGGATTTTGTGAAAGTCAACATAGTTTCAAGGATGTTCTTTAAAACACTGGCTCAGGGCAGTTGATTTCATTGTTTCATGATGTTTTCATTAGAACCTGATGCGTACCTTTACTGGTTTAATGTAGCCTTTTATGTTCTTAAAATACATTTCAGGCTTGGAAGAGGCCAAAAGTGGATTTTGTGAAAGTAAACATAGTTTCAAGGATGTTCTTCAAAACACTGGCTCAGGGCAGTTGATTTCATTGTTTCATGATGTTTTCATTAGAACCTGATGCGTACCCACCTTTACTGGTTTAATGTAGCCTTTTATGTTGTTAAAATACGTTTCAGGCTTGAAAGAGGCCAAAAGTGGATTTTGTGAAAGTAAACATAGTTTCAAAAAACTGGCTTAGGGCAGTTGATTTCACTGTTTCATGATGTTTTCATTACAACCTGCTTACTCACCTTTACTGGTTTACGGTACATTCTCAGCCTTTTATGCTCTTAAAATACGTTTCAGGCTTGGAAGAGGCCAAAAGTGGATTTTGTGAAAGTCAACATAGTTTCAAGGATGTTCTTTAAAAAACTGGCTCGGGCAGTTGATTTCATTGTTTCATGATGTTTTCATTAGAACCTGATGCGTACCCACCTTTACTGGTTTAATGTAGCCTTTTATGTTCTTAAAATACATTTCAGGCTTGGAAGAGGCCAAAAGTGGATTTTGTGAAAGTCAACATAGTTTCAGAAAACTGGCTCAGGGCAGTTGATTTCACTGTTTCATGATGTTTTCATTAGAACCTGATGCGTACCTTTACTGGTTTAATGTAGCCTTTTATGTTCTTAAAATACATTTCAGGCTTGGAAGAGGCCAAAAGTGGATTTTGTGAAAGTAAACATAGTTTCAAAAAACTGGCTTAGGGCAGTTGATTTCACTGTTTCATGATGTTTTCATTACAACCTGCTTACTCACCTTTACTGGTTTACGGTACATTCTCAGCCTTTTATGCTCTTAAAATACGTTTCAGGCTTGGAAGAGGCCAAAAGTGGATTTTGTGAAAGTCAACATAGTTTCAAAGATTTTCTTCAAAAAACTGGCTCAGGGCAGTTGATTTCACTGTTTCATGATGTTTTCATTAGAACCTGATGCGTACCCACCTTTACTGGTTTAATGTAGCCTTTTATGTTCTTAAAATACATTTCAGGCTTGGAAGAGGCCAAAAGTGGATTTTGTGAAAGTCAACATAGTTTCAGAAAACTGGCTCAGGGCAGTTGATTTCACTGTTTCATGATGTTTTCATTACAACCTGCTTACCCACCTTTACTGGTTTACGGTACATTCTCAGCCTTTTCTGCTCTTAAAATACGTTTCAGGCTTGGAAGAGGCCAAAAGTGCATTTTCTTAAAGTCAACATAGTTTCAAAAAACTGGCTTAGGGCAGTTGATTTCACTGTTTCATGATGTTTTCGATAGAAACTGATTCTTACCCACCTTTACTGGTTTACGGTACATTCTCAGCCTTTTCTGCTCTTAAAATACGTTTCAGGCTTGGAAAAGGCCAAAAGTGGATTTTGTGAAAGTCAACATAGTTTCAGAAAACTGGCTCAGGGCAGTTGATTTCACTCTTTAATGATGTTTTCATTACAACCTGCTCACCCACCTTTACTGTTTTACGGTACATTCTCAGCCTTTTCTGCTCTTAAAATACGTTTCAGGCTTGGAAAAGGCCAAAAGTGGATTTTGTGAAAGTAAACATAGTTTCAAGGATGTTCTTCAAAACACTGGCTCAGGGCAGTTGATTTCATTGTTTCATGATGTTTTCATTAGAACCTGATAATTACCCACCATTACTGGTTTACGGTACATTCTCAGCCTTTTCTGCTCTTAAAATACGTTTGAAGCTTGGAAGAGGCCAAAAGTGGATTTTGTGAAAGTCAACATAGTTTCAAGGATGTTCTTCAAAAAACTGGCTCAGGGCAGTTGATTTCATTGTTTCATGATGTTTTCATTAGAACCTGATGCGTACCCACCTTTACTGGTTTAATGTAGCCTTTTATGTTGTTAAAATACGTTTCAGGCTTGAAAGAGGCCAAAAGTGGATTTTGTGAAAGTAAACAGAGTTTCAAAAAACTGGCTTAGGGCAGTGGATTTCACTGTTTCATGATGTTTTCATTACAACCTGCTTACCCACCTTTACTGGTTTACGGTACATTCTCAGCCTTTTATGCTCTTAAAATACGTTTCAGGCTTGGAAGAGGCCAAAAGTGGATTTTGTGAAAGTCAACATAGTTTCAAGGATGTTCTTTAAAAAACTGGCTCAGGGCAGTTGATTTCATTGTTTCATGATGTTTTCATTAGAACCTGATGCGTACCCACCTTTACTGGTTTAATGTAGCCTTTTATGCTCTTAAAATATGTTTCAGGCTTGGAAGAAAAAACAAAAGTGGATTTTGTGACAGTCAAAATACTTTCAAAGGTTTTCATCAAAAAACTGGCTCAGGGCAGTTCAGTTTCATGATGTTTTCATTAGAACCTGATGATTACCCACCTTTACTGGTTTACGGTACATTCTCAGCCTTTTCTGCTCTTAAAATACATTTCAGACTTGGAAGAGGCCAAAAGTGGATTTTGTGAAAGTCAACATAGTTTCAAGGATGTTCTTCAAAACACTGGCTCAGGGCAGTTGATTTCATTGTTTCATGATGTTTTCATTAGAACCTGATGCGTACCCACCTTTACTGGTTTAATGTAGCCTTTTATGTTCTTAAAATACATTTCAGGCTTGGAAGAGGCCAAAAGTGGATTTTGTGAAAGTCAACATAGTTTCAGAAAACTGGCTCAGGGCAGTTGATTTCACTGTTTCATGATGTTTTCATTACAACCTGCTTACCCACCTTTACTGGTTTACGGTACATTCTCAGCCTTTTCTGCTCTTAAAATACGTTTCAGGCTTGGAAAAGGCCAAAAGTGGATTTTGTGAAAGTCAACATAGTTTCAGAAAACTGGCTCAGGGCAGTTGATTTCACTCTTTAATGATGTTTTCATTACAACCTGCTCACCCACCTTTACTGTTTTACGGTACATTCTCAGCCTTTTCTGCTCTTAAAATACGTTTCAGGCTTGGAAAAGGCCAAAAGTGGATTTTGTGAAAGTAAACATAGTTTCAAGGATGTTCTTCAAAAAACTGGCTCAGGGCAGTTGATTTCACTCTTTCATGATGTTTTCATTTCAACATGCTTACCCACCTTTGCTGGTTTAATGTAGCCTTTTATGTTCTTAAAATACGTTTCAGGCTTGGAAGAGGCCAAAAGTGGATTTTGTAAAAGTAAACATAGTTTCAGAAAACTGGCTCAGGGCAGTTGATTTCACTGTTTCATGATGTTTTCATTACAACCTGCTTGCTTACCCACCTTTACTGGTTTACGGTACATTCTCAGCCTTTTCTGCTCTTAAAATACGTTTCAGGCTTGGAAGAGGCCAAAAGTGGATTTTGTGAAAGTAAACATAGTTTCAAGGATGTTCTTCAAAACACTGGCTCAGGGCAGTTGATTTCACTCTTTCATGATGTTTTCATTTCAACATGCTTACCCACCTTTGCTGGTTTAATGTAGCCTTTTATGTTCTTAAAATACGTTTCAGGCTTGGAAGAGGCCAAAAGTGGATTTTGTGAAAGTCAACATAGTTTCAAGGATGTTCTTCAAAAAACTGGCTCAGGGCAGTTCAGTTTCATGATGTTTTCATTTGAACCTGATGATTACCCACCTTTACTGGTTTACGGTACATTCTCAGCCTTTTCTGCTCTTAAAATACGTTTGAAGCTTGGAAGAGGCCAAAAGTGGATTTTGTGAAAGTCAACATAGTTTCAAGGATGTTCTTCAAAAAACTGGCTCAGGGCAGTTGATTTCATTGTTTCATGATGTTTTCATTAGAACCTGATGCGTACCCACCTTTAATGGTTTAATGTAGCCTTTTATGTTCTTAAAATACGTTTCAGACTTGAAAGAGGCCAAAAGTGTATTTTGTAAAAGTAAACATAGTTTCAGAAAACTGGCTCAGGGCAGTTGATTTCACTGTTTCATGATGTTTTCATTACAACCTGCTTGCTTACCCACCTTTACTGGTTTACGGTACATTCTCAGCCTTTTCTGCTCTTAAAATACGTTTCAGGCTTGGAAGAGGCCAAAAGTGGATTTTGTGAAAGTAAACATAGTTTCAGAAAACTGGCTCAGGTCAGTTGATTTCACTGTTTTATGTCATTCTCATGAATTTATGTAGCTTTCAGCACTTTCCTGCCTAGAGATGCATTTTCACTTTTTATGCTCTTAAAAGACGTTTCAGGCAGAGAGGAGGCCAAAAGTTGATTTTGTGAAAGTAAGCATAGTTTCAAAGATTTTCTTCAAAAAACTTCCTCAAGACAGTTGATTTCACAGTCTGATGTCATGTTCATGAATATCTGCAGCTTTCAGCACTTTCCTGCCTAGAGATGCATTTTCACTTTTTATGCTCTTAAAAGACGTTTCAGGCAGAGAGGAGGCCAAAAGTTGATTTTGTGAAAGTAAACATAGTTTCAAAGATTTTCTTCAAAAAACTACATCAGCACAGTTGATTTAACAGTCTGATGTCATGTTCATGAATATCTGCAGCTTTCAGCACTTTCCTGCCTAGAGATGCATTTTCACTTTTTAGGCTCTTAAAAGACGTTTCAGGCAGAGAGGAGGCCAAAAGTTGATTTTGTGAAAGTAAGCATAGTTTCAAAGATTTTCTTCAAAAAACTTCCTCAAGACAGTTGATTTCACAGTCTGATGTCATGTTCATGAATATCTGCAGCTTTCAGCACTTTCCTGCCTAGAGATGCATTTTCACTTTTTATGCTCTTAAAAGACGTTTCAGGCAGAGAGGAGGCCAAAAGTTGATTTTGTGAAAGTAAGCATAGTTTCAAAGATATTCTTCAAAAAACTACGTCAGCACAGTTGATTTAACAGTCTGATGTCATGTTCATGAATATCTGCAGCTTTCAGCACTTTCCTGCCTAGAGATGCATTTTCACTTTTTAGGCTCTTAAAAGACGTTTCAGGCAGAGAGGAGGCCAAAAGTTGATTTTGTGAAAGTAAGCATAGTTTCAAAGATTTTCTTCAAAAAACTACGTCAGCACAGTTGATTTAACAGTCTGATGTCATGTTCATGAATATCTGCAGCTTTCAGCACTTTCCTGCCTAGAGATGCATTTTCACTTTTTATGCTCTTAAAAGACGTTTCAGGCAGAGAGGAGGCCAAAAGTTGATTTTGTGAAAGTAAGCATAGTTTCAAAGATATTCTTCAAAAAACTACGTCAGCACAGTTGATTTAACAGTCTGATGTCATGTTCATGAATATCTACCAGCTTTCAGCACTTTCCTGCCTAGAGATGCATTTTCACTTTTTATGCTCTTAAAAGACGTTTCAGGCAGAGAGGAGGCCAAAAGTTGATTTTGTGAAAGTAAGCATAGTTTCAAAGATTTTCTTCAAAAAACTTCCTCAAGACAGTTGATGTCACAATCTGATGTCATGTTCATGAATATCTGCAGCTTTCAGCACTTTGCTGGCTAGCCCTTGTGTTGTCCTCCCGATTGCCATACACTTGTTGTCCTCTGGGGTCAAAAATGACCCCACCTGGTTTGACTGTTTTTAAAGCATATAGTATAAATTGTCAATCAATTCTGTTTTACACCTTTAGTCTTACTTCAGTCCAACACAGTTTTACCTTCGTTTTGGAATTTAGGGCCAATAGACCTTGTTTACATAAAAGTATACCCTGTTTTTGAGTGAAAATACAATGAAACAATGAATTATTTTGACTTTATATTATTTTTGACTATTTGACTTATCACAGAGAGGTATATATCAAAGTTTAGTGAGGATGCTGTTCTTGAATCATTTGAATTTTTTTAATGGCAGCAAATAATAACACCTGTTGTCCTCTGGGGTCAAAAATGACCCCGTCTGGTTTGACTGTTTATAAAGTATAAATTATCACCCAACTCTGTGTTTCAACTTTTTAGTCAACTTTATTCCAACTCATTACTGACATAAAACATGTCAACATTCATTTCCAAAACATTTAACTTTTCAAAACTAACTTTTCAGAAAAAAACAGTCTGAATGTGCCCTCAGATGCATGCAAGGCAGGTTGTAATGGCATGACTTTTGCAGATGTATGCATTGCATTTTTGGCACGTTTGTGTTGTTTTGAGATCACTCTGGCACAATTGGCACCTTCCCCTTTTGCATGGAGGGGCAGCTGGGCGAGGGGGAGCTGCTGCAGAGGTAGAGCTGGAGTAGAGCTGCTGGATAGACATAACCATTCTGGCAGCGGCTGGCGTGCGGGGAATAACCTGTCAAGTCAAGTCAAACTTTATTATAACAAATCACAGTACAAATACAAATAGTTCAAATTGTGAGGTCACTACAGAAGGAAGAGCAACATAAATGTAGCTTAATGCTGACCATGCGTCGCTTGATGTGAGGTATCACCAGTTGTCGCCCAAGCTCCTCCATGAACAGTCTCCTCCTGTTGGACTTCCCCTGATTCCAGGCTGGCTTGATCTCAGACCACAGGACAAATGAGTTGTATGCAGACACGTCGAGAATGTTGAAGAAGACAACGAGGGGCCAACGGGCTGTCTTCCTTTTGCACGTGTACACACTGTAACCTGAAACAAAAGAAACAAACCAAAAAATATTCAGAAATGTAGGTTTATTTTCCTACATACAAATTCAATGCATTATCCTTTCCATATATAATATTATAAATATTATGAATAATAAATGTGCATTACCTTGTCAAGGTTATCGACACCCCCTTTGTTGTGATTGTAATCTTCGATGATTTTTGGCCTTTTGTCATCCCTGTTGCTCACAGCAGCATCCCGATGCAGAGTGCTCATCAGAAGAACATTTCTCTGTTTTTTGGGGTGATAGGACACCAGAGCATGGGTCTCGGTGAAGGCAAACTTCGATGAGAACAGAGCCCTGTCCGTTTTTGACACCAGTGCAGGGGGAAGCTCAGGCTTATTCCTCCGTACTGTTCCCACCATGTACAGCTTTCTTTTCAGCAGCTGCAGGCCAAGGGCATGTGAAGTGAAGAAGTTGTCACAGGTGATCGTTTTCCCCTGGAGACCTCCTGTCATGTCAAGGACAACTCGCATGCCCTGATTTTTTTCTGACTGCGCACCAGCAGGTTTGCCAGTGTATATTTGTATGTTCCATGCATAGCTGGACCTGGCATCGCATGCTGCCCATATTTTGATCCCATATTTCCCTGGTTTACTCGGGATGTACTGTTTGAATGGACAGCGACCTCTGAAGGGGACCAGGCGCTCATCCACAGTCACATTTGTGCCTGGATCGTACAGATATTCATGAACATGACATCAGACTGTGAAATCAACTGTCTTGAGGAAGTTTTTTGAAGAAAATCTTTGAAACTATGCTTACTTTCACAAAATCAACTTTTGGCCTCTTCCAAGCCTGAAACGTATTTTAAGAGAAAAAAGGCTGATAATGTACCGTAAACCAGTAAAGGTGGGTAATCATCAGGTTCTAATGAAAACATCATGAAACTGAACTGCCCTGAGCCAGTTTTTTGAAGAACATCCTTGAAACGTATTTTAAGAGCATAAAAGGCTACATTAAACCAGTAAAGGTGGGTACGCATCAGGTTCTAATGAAAACATCATGAAACTATGAAATCAACTGCCCTGAGCCAGTGTTTTAAAGAACATCCTTGAAACTATGTTGACTTTCACAAAATCCACTTTTGGCCTCTTCCAAGCCTGAAACGTATTTTAAGAGCATAAAAGTCTGAGAATGTACCGTAAACCAGTAAAGGTGAGTAAGCAGGTTGTAATGAAAACATCATGAAACAGTGAAATCAACTGCCCTAAGCCAGTTTTTTGAAACTATGTTTACTTTCACAAAATCCACTTTTGGCCTAGTCCAAGCCTGAAATGTATTTTAAGAACATAAAAGGCTACATTAAACCAGTAAAGGTACGCATCAGGTTCTAATGAAAACATCATGAAACAGTGAAATCAACTGCCCTGAGCCAGTTTTCTGAAACTATGTTGACTTTCACAAAATCCACTTTTGGCCTCTTTCAAGCCTGAAACGTATTTTAAGAGCATAAAAGGCTACATTAAACCAGTAAAGGTGGGTAAGAATCAGTTTCTATCGAAAACATCATGAAACAGTGAAATCAACTGCCCTAAGCCAGTTTTTTGAAACTATGTTGAATTTAAGAAAATGCACTTTTGGCCTCTTCCAAGCCTGAAACGTATTTTAAGAGCATAAAAGGCTGAGAATGTACCGTAAACCAGTAAAGGTGGGTAATCATCAGGTTCTAATGAAAACATCATGAAACTGAACTGCCCTGAGCCAGTTTTTTGAAGAAAACCTTTGAAACTATGTGTACTTTCACAAAATCCACTTTTTAGAAGAAAATCTTTGAAACTATGTTTACTTTCACAAAATCCACTTTTTTGAAGAAAATCTTTGAAACTGTTTGCTTTCACACAATCCACTTTTGGCCTCCTCTCTGCTTGAAACGTCTTTTAAGAGCATAAAAAGTGAAAATGCATCTCTATCCAGTAAAGTGCTGAAAGCTGCAGATATTCATGAACTTGACATCAGACTGTCCTGAGGTACTGTTTTGAAGAAAATCTTTGAAACTATGCTTACTTTCACAAAATCAACTTTTGGCCTCCTCTCTGCCTGAAACGTCTTTTAAGAGCATAAAAAGTGAAAATGCATCTCTAGGCGGGAAAGTGCTGAAAGCTGCAGATATTCATGAACATGACATCAGACTGTTAAATCAACTGTGCTGACGTAGTTTTTTGAAGAAAATCTTTGAAACTATGTTTACTTTCACAAAATCAACTTTTGGCCTCCTCTCTGCCTGAAACGTCTTTTAAGAGCATAAAAAGTGAAAATGCATCTCTAGGCAGGAAAGTGCTGAAAGCTGCAGATATTCATGAACATGACATCAGACTGTGAAATCAACTGTCTTGAGGAAGTTTTTTGAAGAAAATCTTTGAAACTATGCTTACTTTCACAAAATCAACTTTTGGCCTCCTCTCTGCCTGAAACGTCTTTTAAGAGCATAAAAAGTGAAAATGCATCTCTAGGCAGGAAAGTGCTGAAAGCTGCAGATATTCATGAACATGACATCAGACTGTGAAATCAACTGTCTTGAGGAAGTTTTTTGAAGAAAATCTTTGAAACTATGCTTACTTTCACAAAATCAACTTTTGGCCTCCTCTCTGCCTGAAACGTCTTTTAAGAGCATAAAAAGTGAAAATGCATCTCTAGGCAGGAAAGTGCTGAAAGCTGCAGATATTCATGAACATGACATCAGACTGTGAAATCAACTGTCTTGAGGAAGTTTTTTGAAGAAAATCTTTGAAACTATGCTTACTTTCACAAAATCAACTTTTGGCCTCCTCTCTGCCTGAAACGTCTTTTAAGAGCATAAAAAGTGAAAATGCATCTCTAGGCAGGAAAATGCTGAAAGCTGCAGATATTCATGAACATGACATCAGACTGTGAAATCAACTGTCTTGAGGAAGTTTTTTGAAGAAAATCTTTGAAACTATGCTTACTTTCACAAAATCAACTTTTGGCCTCCTCTCTGCCTGAAACGTCTTTTAAGAGCATAAAAAGTGAAAATGCATCTCTAGGCAGGAAAGTGCTGAAAGCTGCAGATATTCATGAACATGACATCAGACTGTTAAATCAACTGTGCTGACGTAGTTTTTTGAAGAAAATCTTTGAAACTATGTTTACTTTCACAAAATCAACTTTTGGCCTCCTCTCTGCCTGAAACGTCTTTTAAGAGCATAAAAAGTGAAAATGCATCTCTAGGCAGGAAAGTGCTGAAAGCTGCAGATATTCATGAACATGACATCAGACTGTGAAATCAACTGTCTTGAGGAAGTTTTTTGAAGAAAATCTTTGAAACTATGCTTACTTTCACAAAATCAACTTTTGGCCTCCTCTCTGCCTGAAACGTCTTTTAAGAGCATAAAAAGTGAAAATGCATCTCTAGGCAGGAAAGTGCTGAAAGCTGCAGATATTCATGAACATGACATCAGACTGTTAAATCAACTGTGCTGACGTAGTTTTTTGAAGAAAATCTTTGAAACTATGTTTACTTTCACAAAATCAACTTTTGGCCTCCTCTCTGCCTGAAACGTCTTTTAAGAGCATAAAAAGTGAAAATGCATCTCTAGGCAGGAAAGTGCTGAAAGCTGCAGATATTCATGAACATGACATCAGACTGTGAAATCAACTGTCTTGAGGAAGTTTTTTGAAGAAAATCTTTGAAACTATGCTTACTTTCACAAAATCAACTTTTGGCCTCCTCTCTGCCTGAAACGTCTTTTAAGAGCATAAAAAGTGAAAATGCATCTCTAGGCAGGAAAATGCTGAAAGCTGCAGATATTCATGAACATGACATCAGACTGTGAAATCAACTGTCTTGAGGAAGTTTTTTGAAGAAAATCTTTGAAACTATGCTTACTTTCACAAAATCAACTTTTGGCCTCCTCTCTGCCTGAAACGTCTTTTAAGAGCATAAAAAGTGAAAATGCATCTCTAGGCAGGAAAGTGCTGAAAGCTGCAGATATTCATGAACATGACATCAGACTGTTAAATCAACTGTGCTGACGTAGTTTTTTGAAGAAAATCTTTGAAACTATGTTTACTTTCACAAAATCAACTTTTGGCCTCCTCTCTGCCTGAAACGTCTTTTAAGAGCATAAAAAGTGAAAATGCATCTCTAGGCAGGAAAGTGCTGAAAGCTGCAGATATTCATGAACATGACATCAGACTGTGAAATCAACTGTCTTGAGGAAGTTTTTTGAAGAAAATCTTTGAAACTATGCTTACTTTCACAAAATCAACTTTTGGCCTCCTCTCTGCCTGAAACGTCTTTTAAGAGCATAAAAAGTGAAAATGCATCTCTAGGCAGGAAAGTGCTGAAAGCTGCAGATATTCATGAACATGACATCAGACTGTTAAATCAACTGTGCTGACGTAGTTTTTTGAAGAAAATCTTTGAAACTATGTTTAGTTTCACAAAATCAACTTTTGGCCTCCTCTCTGCCTGAAACGTCTTTTAAGAGCATAAAAAGTGAAAATGCATCTCTAGGCAGGAAAGTGCTGAAAGCTGCAGATATTCATGAACATGACATCAGACTGTGAAATCAACTGTCTTGAGGAAGTTTTTTGAAGAAAATCTTTGAAACTATGCTTACTTTCACAAAATCAACTTTTGGCCTCCTCTCTGCCTGAAACGTCTTTTAAGAGCATAAAAAGTGAAAATGCATCTCTAGGCGGGAAAGTGCTGAAAGCTGCAGATATTCATGAACATGACATCAGACTGTTAAATCAACTGTGCTGACGTAGTTTTTTGAAGAAAATCTTTGAAACTATGTTTACTTTCACAAAATCAACTTTTGGCCTCCTCTCTGCCTGAAACGTCTTTTAAGAGCATAAAAAGTGAAAATGCATCTCTAGGCAGGAAAGTGCTGAAAGCTGCAGATATTCATGAACATGACATCAGACTGTGAAATCAACTGTCTTGAGGAAGTTTTTTGAAGAAAATCTTTGAAACTATGCTTACTTTCACAAAATCAACTTTTGGCCTCCTCTCTGCCTGAAACGTCTTTTAAGAGCATAAAAAGTGAAAATGCATCTCTAGGCAGGAAAGTGCTGAAAGCTGCAGATATTCATGAACATGACATCAGACTGTGAAATCAACTGTCTTGAGGAAGTTTTTTGAAGAAAATCTTTGAAACTATGCTTACTTTCACAAAATCAACTTTTGGCCTCCTCTCTGCCTGAAACGTCTTTTAAGAGCATAAAAAGTGAAAATGCATCTCTAGGCAGGAAAGTGCTGAAAGCTGCAGATATTCATGAACATGACATCAGACTGTGAAATCAACTGTCTTGAGGAAGTTTTTTGAAGAAAATCTTTGAAACTATGCTTACTTTCACAAAATCAACTTTTGGCCTCTTCCAAGCCTCAAACGTATTTTAAGAGCATAAAAGGCTGATAATGTACCGTAAACCAGTAAAGGTGGGTAATCATCAGGTTCTAATGAAAACATCATGAAACTGAACTGCCCTGAGCCAGTTTTTTGAAGAAAATCTTTGAAACTATATTGACTGTCACAAAATCCACTTTTGTTTTCCTTCCAAGCCTGAAACGTATTTTCAGAGCATAAAAGGCTAAGAATGTACCGTAAACCAATAAAGGTGTGTAAGAATCAGTTTCTATCGAAAACATCATGAAACAGTGAAATCAACTGCCCTGAGCCAGTTTTCTGAAACTATGTTGACTTTCACAAAATCCACTTTTGGCCTCTTCCAAGCCTGAAACGTATTTTAAGAGTATAAAAGGCTGAGAATGTACCGTAAACCAGTAGAGGTGGGTAATCATCAGGTTCTAATGAAAACATCATGAAACTGAACTGCCCTGAGCCAGTTTTTTGAAGAAAACCTTTGAATGTATTTTGACTGTCACTAAATCCACTTTTTTTCTTTTCTTCCAAGCCTGAAACATATTTTAAGAGCATAAAAGGCTGAGAATGTACCGTGAACCAATAAAGGTGTGTAAGAATCAGTTTCTATCGAAAACATCATGAAACAGTGAAATCAACTGCCCTGAGCCAGTTTTCTGAAACTATGTTGACTTTCACAAAATCCACTTTTGGCCTCTTCCAAGCCTGAAACGTATTTTAAGAGCATAAAAGGCTGAGAATGTACCGTAAACCAGTAAAGGTGGGTAAGCAGGTTGTAATGAAAACATCATGAAACAGTTTAATCAACTGCCCTGAGCCAGTTTTCTGAAACTATGTTGACTTTCACAAAATCCACTTTTGGCCTCTTCCAAGCCTCAAACGTATTTTAAGAGCATAAAAGGCTGATAATGTACCGTAAACCAGTAAAGGTGGGTAAGCAGGTTGTAATGAAAACATCATGAAAAAGTGAAATCAACTGCCCTGAGCCAGTTTTTTTGAAGAAAATCTTTGAAACTATGTTTTTTTCACAAAATCCACTTTTGGCCTCTTCCAAGCCTGCAACGTATTTTAAGAGCAGAAAAGGCTGAGAATGTACCGTAAACCAGTAAAGGTGGGTAATCATCAGGTTCTAATGAAAACATCATGAAACTGAACTGCCCTGAGCTAGTTTTTTGAAGAAAACCTTTGAATGTATTTTGACTGTCACAAAATCCACTTTTTTTTTTCTTCCAAGCCTGAAACGTATTTTAAAAGCATAAAAGGCTAAGAATGTACCGTGAACCAAAAAAGGTGTGTAAGAATCAGTTTCTATCGAAAACATCATGAAACAGTGAAATCAACTGCCCTGAGCCAGTTTTCTGAAACTATGTTGACTTTCACAAAATCCACTTTTGGCCTCTTCCAAGTCTGAAATGTATTTTAAGAGCATAAAAGTCTACATTAAACCAGTAAAGGTGGGTACGCATCAGGTTCTAATGAAAACATCATGAAACAATGAAATCAACTGCCCTGAGCCAGTTTTTAAAAGAACATCCTTGAAACTATGTTGACTTTCACAAAATCCACTTTTGGCCTCTTCCAAGCCTGAAACGTATTTTAAGAGCATAAAAGGCTGAGAATGTACCGTAAACCAGTAAAGGTGAGTAAGCAGGTTGTAATGAAAACATCATGAAATAGTGAAATCAACTGCCCTGAGCCAGTTTTTTAAAGAACATCCTTGAAACTATGTTGACTTTCACAAAATCCACTTTTGGCCTCTTCCAAGCCTCAAACGTATTTTAAGAGCAGAAAAGGCTGAGAATGTACCGTAAACCAGTAAAGGTGGGTAATCATCAGGTTCTAATGAAAACATCATGAAACTGAACTGCCCTGAGCCAGTTTTTTGATGAAAACCTTTGAAAGTATTTTGACTGTCACAAAATCCACTTTTTTTTTTCTTCCAAGCCTGAAACGTATTTTAAGAGCATAACAGGCTAAGAATGTACCGTAAACCAATAAAGGTGTGTAAGAATCAGTTTCTATCGAAAACATCATGAAACAGTGAAATCATCATGAATCAGATTCTACCTCATCATGGTCATCATTTTCCTTCTCTTCATGCCCTTCTTCCATTTCAGCGGGCGATGTGGGGGCTTCTTCAGAGGAAGTAGTAGCATGTGGTCTGTAGGTTGGATCCATCGCCTCATCATTATTTTCCGTCTCTTCTGACCCTGAATCGTCCTCATCAGTTGATTCTTCCTCCTCATTATGTTCAGCATTGTCCTCCTGGTTATTCTTTTCCACATCATAGTTCAAAATTACCTCACAAGCCTCCTGTGCAGTATAGCGCTTCTGCCTCCTCATTGTGCTGCCTGTCTCTCTCTAAAATGTGAAATGCCCCAACACCTGTGAGAAAAGACCTATTTTTTTATTGTCATAACCATTGCTTGACCCCACACATCAAACATCCAAGATCAAAGATGTTTTGGAAAGCAGTATGGTGTGACAACTTGCCTCATTGAGCCACTTTGTGCTGCGGGGTCTTTTTGACCCCAGAGGACAACAGAAGTTATTCAATTCAATAAATCACCGTTAATTCAATCAAATTACCTCAAATTTATTTTAATCATGAAGAGCATAGTATCGAACGCCCCCTACATTAAACCAGTAAAGGTGGGTACGCATCAGGTTCTAATGAAAACATCATGAAACAATGAAATCAACTGCCCTGAGCCAGTTTTTTGAAGAACATCCTTGAAACTATGTTTACTTTCACAAAATGCACTTTTGGCCTCTTCCAAGCCTGAAACGTATTTTAAGAGCAGAAAAGGCTGAGAATGTACCGTAAACCAGTAAAGGTGGGTAAGCAGGTTGTAATGAAAACATCATGAAACAGTGAAATCAACTGCCCTGAGCCAGTTTTTTGAAGAACATCCTTGAAACTATGTTGACTTTCACAAAATCCACTTTTGGCCTCTTCCAAGCTTCAAACGTATTTTAAGAGCAGAAAAGGCTGAGAATGTACCGTAAACTAGTAAAGGTGGGTAATCATCAGGTTCTAATGAAAACATCATGAAACTGAACTGCCCTGAGCCAGTTTTTTGATGAAAACCTTTGAAAGTATTTTGACTGTCACAAAATCCACTTTTTTTTTTCTTCCAAGCCTGAAACGTATTTTAAGAGCATAACAGGCTAAGAATGTACCGTAAACCAATAAAGGTTGTTGTGGAATATTTCTTATGACTAGTCGGGAGAAGAAAGTTGAGGTTTTCTATCAATATAAAGTAAAACAGAGTTTTGATGAACGATCAAGGTTTATAAAGTCAATTTATTTGCTTGCAAGCAAAGAGAACAGTCTCACAGACACATCGCCGTCATCTGGGAGAATGCTCTCCTTAACAGTCAGAATGCATGGACTTTTATGCTCAGACAGCTTCCTGTTATCTGCTTACCTAACAAGAATACACAAAGAACACAACAAAAGGCAGGTCATCCTTCGAGCCTGAGTATATCATTTAAGACAGTCAGGAAGATGCTTTTATCTCCTGTTTACAAATCCCTTTTGTTCACAGTTTGCCTTACACTAATCAGTTTAAACTCACAACAGATGCTTCTTTTGAAGTCACTGTGACAACATAAAAATGACCATTTGCAGAGACAGAACAGACATTCTTTACCCTCACCCATCCCATCTGCATGCAAAGGTTTACGCCTTTACAACTTCAGATAACACGTCATCAAGGAAGTAAAAGTATTTCAAACAGAGGATCTCTGTTAATCAAGGCCTCTCTGTGTCTCTGTCTTACGAAGAGTAAACAAAAACAGTGCACAATGATAACAGATAACAAGACACCTGGATACTAAACTAATTAAAGTCATCTACTGAAACTACAGTTTGGTGTCTGCTCTTTTAGGACTTACATTCCTTAAACCTTCACATGAGACTATGACATATTTTCCCATTACAAGGTGTGTAAGCATCAGTTTCTATCGAAAACATCATGAAACAGTGAAATCAACTGCCCTGAGCCAGTTTTCTGAAACTATGTTGACTTTCACAAAATCCACTTTTGGCCTCTTCCAAGCCTGAAATGTTTTTTAAGAACATAAAAGGCTACATTAAACCAGTAAAGGTACGCATCAGGTTCTAATGAAAACATCATGAAACAATGAAATCAACTGCCCTGAGCCAGTGTTTTGAAGAACATCCTTGAAACTATGTTTACTTTCACAAAATCCAATTTTGGCCTCTTTCAAGCCTGAAACGTATTTTAAGAACATAAAAGGCTACATTAAACCAGTAAAGGTGGGTACGCATCAGGTTCTAATGAAAACATCATGAAACAATGAAATCAACTGCCCTGAGCCAGTTTTTTGAAGAACATCCTTGAAACTATGTTTACTTTCACAAAATCCACTTTTGGCCTCTTCCAAGCCTGAAACGTATTTTCAGAGCAGAAAAGGCTGAGAATGTACCGTAAACCAGTAAAGGTGGGTAAGCAGGTTGTAATGAAAACATCATGAAACAGTGAAATCAACTGCCCTGAGCCAGTTTTCTGAAACTATGTTTACTTTTACAAAATCCACTTTTGGCCTCTTCCAAGCCTCAAACGTATTTTAAGAGCATAAAAGGCTGATAATGTACCGTAAACCAGTAAAGGTGGGTAATCATCAGGTTCTAATGAAAACATCATGAAACTGAACTGCCCTGAGCCAGTTTTTTGATGAAAACCTTTGAAAGTATTTTGACTGCCACAAAACCCACTTTTTTTTTTTCCTCCAAGCCTGAAACGTATTTTAAGAGCATAACAGGCTAAGAATGTACCGTAAACCAATAAAGGTGTGTAAGAATCAGTTTCTATCGAAAACATCATGAAACAGTGAAATCAACTGCCCTAAGCCAGTTTTTTGAAACTATGTTGACTTTCAGAAAATGCACTTTTGGCCTCTTCCAAGCCTGAAACGTATTTTAAGAGCATAAAAGGCTGAGAATGCACCGTAAACCAGTAAAGGTGGGTAAGCAGGTTGTAATGAAAACATCATGAAACAGTGAAATCCACTGCCCTAAGCCAGTTTTTTGAAACTATGTTTACTTTCACAAAATCCACTTTTGGCCTCTTCCAAGCCTGAAATGTATTTTAAGAACATAAAAGGCTACATTAAACCAGTAAAGGTACGCATCAGGTTCTAATGAAAACATCATGAAACACTGAAATCAACTGCCCTGAGCCAGTTTTCTGAAACTATGTTGACTTTCACAAAATCCACTTTTGGCCTCTTCCAAGTCTGAAATGTATTTTAAGAGCAGAAAAGGCTGAGAATGTACCGTAAACCAGTAAAGGTGGGTAATCATCAGGTTCTAATGAAAACATCATGAAACTGAACTGCCCTGAGCCAGTTTTTTGATGAAAACCTTTGAAAGTATTTTGACTTTCACAAAATCCACTTTTGGCCTCTTCCAAGCCTGAAACGTATTTTAAGAGCATAAAAGGCTACATTAAACCAGTAAAGGTGGGTACGCATCAGGTTCTAATGAAAACATCATGAAACAATGAAATCAACTGCCCTGAGCCAGTTTTTTAAAGAACATCCTTGAAACTATGTTTACTTTCACAAAATCCACTTTTGGCCTCTTCCAAGCCTGAAACGTATTTTAAGAGCATAAAAGGCTGAGAATGTACCGTAAACCAGTAAAGGTGAGTAAGCAGGTTGTAATGAAAACATCATGAAACAGTGAAATCAACTGCCCTAAGCCAGTTTTTTGAAACTATGTTTACTTTCACAAAATCCACTTTTGGCCTCTTTCAAGCCTGAAACGTATTTTAACAACATAAAAGGCTACATTAAACCAGTAAAGGTGGGTACGCATCAGGTTCTAATGAAAACATCATGAAACAATGAAATCAACTGCCCTGAGCCAGTGTTTTGAAGAACATCCTTGAAACTATGTTGACTTTCACAAAATCCACTTTTGGCCTCTTCCAAGCCTGAAACGTATTTTAAGAGCATAAAAGGCTACATTAAACCAGTAAAGGTGGGTACGCATCAGGTTCTAATGAAAACATCATGAAACAATGAAATCAACTGCCCTGAGCCAGTTTTTTAAAGAACATCCTTGAAACTATGTTTACTTTCACAAAATCCACTTTTGGCCTCTTCCAAGCCTGAAACGTATTTTAAGAGCATAAAAGGCTGAGAATGTACCGTAAACCAGTAAAGGTGAGTAAGCAGGTTGTAATGAAAACATCATGAAACAGTGAAATCAACTGCCCTAAGCCAGTTTTTTGAAACTATGTTTACTTTCACAAAATCCACTTTTGGCCTCTTTCAAGCCTGAAACGTATTTTAACAACATAAAAGGCTACATTAAACCAGTAAAGGTGGGTACGCATCAGGTTCTAATGAAAACATCATGAAACAATGAAATCAACTGCCCTGAGCCAGTGTTTTGAAGAACATCCTTGAAACTATGTTGACTTTCACAAAATCCACTTTTGGCCTCTTCCAAGCCTGAAACGTATTTTAAGAACATAAAAGGCTGAGAATGTACCGTAAACCAGTAAAGGTGGGTGAGCAGCTTGTAATGAAAACATCATGAAACAGTGAAATCAACTGCCCTACGCCAGTTTTCTGAAACTATGTTGACTTTCACAAAATCCACTTTTGGCCTCTTTCAAGCCTGAAAAGTATTTTAACAACATAAAAGGCTACATTAAACCAGTAAAGGTGGGTACGCATCAGGTTCTAATGAAAACATCATGAAACAGTGAAATCAACTGCCCTACGCCAGTTTTCTGAAACTATGTTGACTTTCACAAAATCCACTTTTGGCCTCTTCCAAGCCTGAAACGTATTTTAAGAGCATAAAAGGCTGAGAATGTACCGTAAACCAGTAAAGGTGGGTAAGCAGGTTGTAATGAAAACATCATGAAACAGTGAAATCAACTGCCCTGAGCCAGTTTTCTGAAACTATGTTGACTTTCACAAAATCCACTTTTGGCCTCTTTCAAGCCTGAAACGTATTTTAAGAGCATAAAAGGCTACATTAAACCAGTAAAGGTGGGTACGCATCAGGTTCTAATGAAAACATCATGAAACAATGTAATCAACTGCCCTGAGCCAGTTTTTTAAAGAACATCCTTGAAACTATGTTGACTTTCACAAAATCCACTTTTGGCCTCTTCCAAGCCTGAAACGTATTTTAAGAGCATAAAAGGCTGAGAATGTACCGTGAACCAGTAAAGGTGAGTAAGCAGGTTGTAATGAAAACATCATGAAACAGTGAAATCAACTGCCCTGAGCCAGTTTTCTGAAACTATGTTGACTTTCACAAAATCCACTTTTGGCCTCTTCCAAGCCTGAAATGTTTTTTAAGAACATAAAAGGCTACATTAAACCAGTAAAGGTACGCATCAGGTTCTAATGAAAACATCATGAAACAATGAAATCAACTGCCCTGAGCCAGTGTTTTGAAGAACATCCTTGAAACTATGTTTACTTTCACAAAATCCAATTTTGGCCTCTTTCAAGCCTGAAACGTATTTTAAGAACATAAAAGGCTACATTAAACCAGTAAAGGTGGGTACGCATCAGGTTCTAATGAAAACATCATGAAACAATGAAATCAACTGCCCTGAGCCAGTTTTTTGAAGAACATCCTTGAAACTATGTTTACTTTCACAAAATCCACTTTTGGCCTCTTCCAAGCCTGAAACGTATTTTCAGAGCAGAAAAGGCTGAGAATGTACCGTAAACCAGTAAAGGTGGGTAAGCAGGTTGTAATGAAAACATCATGAAACAGTGAAATCAACTGCCCTGAGCCAGTTTTCTGAAACTATGTTTACTTTTACAAAATCCACTTTTGGCCTCTTCCAAGCCTCAAACGTATTTTAAGAGCATAAAAGGCTGATAATGTACCGTAAACCAGTAAAGGTGGGTAATCATCAGGTTCTAATGAAAACATCATGAAACTGAACTGCCCTGAGCCAGTTTTTTGATGAAAACCTTTGAAAGTATTTTGACTGCCACAAAACCCACTTTTTTTTTTTCCTCCAAGCCTGAAACGTATTTTAAGAGCATAACAGGCTAAGAATGTACCGTAAACCAATAAAGGTGTGTAAGAATCAGTTTCTATCGAAAACATCATGAAACAGTGAAATCAACTGCCCTAAGCCAGTTTTTTGAAACTATGTTGACTTTCAGAAAATGCACTTTTGGCCTCTTCCAAGCCTGAAACGTATTTTAAGAGCATAAAAGGCTGAGAATGCACCGTAAACCAGTAAAGGTGGGTAAGCAGGTTGTAATGAAAACATCATGAAACAGTGAAATCCACTGCCCTAAGCCAGTTTTTTGAAACTATGTTTACTTTCACAAAATCCACTTTTGGCCTCTTCCAAGCCTGAAATGTATTTTAAGAACATAAAAGGCTACATTAAACCAGTAAAGGTACGCATCAGGTTCTAATGAAAACATCATGAAACACTGAAATCAACTGCCCTGAGCCAGTTTTCTGAAACTATGTTGACTTTCACAAAATCCACTTTTGGCCTCTTCCAAGTCTGAAATGTATTTTAAGAGCAGAAAAGGCTGAGAATGTACCGTAAACCAGTAAAGGTGGGTAATCATCAGGTTCTAATGAAAACATCATGAAACTGAACTGCCCTGAGCCAGTTTTTTGATGAAAACCTTTGAAAGTATTTTGACTTTCACAAAATCCACTTTTGGCCTCTTCCAAGCCTGAAACGTATTTTAAGAGCATAAAAGGCTACATTAAACCAGTAAAGGTGGGTACGCATCAGGTTCTAATGAAAACATCATGAAACAATGAAATCAACTGCCCTGAGCCAGTTTTTTAAAGAACATCCTTGAAACTATGTTTACTTTCACAAAATCCACTTTTGGCCTCTTCCAAGCCTGAAACGTATTTTAAGAGCATAAAAGGCTGAGAATGTACCGTAAACCAGTAAAGGTGAGTAAGCAGGTTGTAATGAAAACATCATGAAACAGTGAAATCAACTGCCCTAAGCCAGTTTTTTGAAACTATGTTTACTTTCACAAAATCCACTTTTGGCCTCTTTCAAGCCTGAAACGTATTTTAACAACATAAAAGGCTACATTAAACCAGTAAAGGTGGGTACGCATCAGGTTCTAATGAAAACATCATGAAACAATGAAATCAACTGCCCTGAGCCAGTGTTTTGAAGAACATCCTTGAAACTATGTTGACTTTCACAAAATCCACTTTTGGCCTCTTCCAAGCCTGAAACGTATTTTAAGAGCATAAAAGGCTACATTAAACCAGTAAAGGTGGGTACGCATCAGGTTCTAATGAAAACATCATGAAACAATGAAATCAACTGCCCTGAGCCAGTTTTTTAAAGAACATCCTTGAAACTATGTTTACTTTCACAAAATCCACTTTTGGCCTCTTCCAAGCCTGAAACGTATTTTAAGAGCATAAAAGGCTGAGAATGTACCGTAAACCAGTAAAGGTGAGTAAGCAGGTTGTAATGAAAACATCATGAAACAGTGAAATCAACTGCCCTAAGCCAGTTTTTTGAAACTATGTTTACTTTCACAAAATCCACTTTTGGCCTCTTTCAAGCCTGAAACGTATTTTAACAACATAAAAGGCTACATTAAACCAGTAAAGGTGGGTACGCATCAGGTTCTAATGAAAACATCATGAAACAATGAAATCAACTGCCCTGAGCCAGTGTTTTGAAGAACATCCTTGAAACTATGTTGACTTTCACAAAATCCACTTTTGGCCTCTTCCAAGCCTGAAACGTATTTTAAGAACATAAAAGGCTGAGAATGTACCGTAAACCAGTAAAGGTGGGTGAGCAGCTTGTAATGAAAACATCATGAAACAGTGAAATCAACTGCCCTACGCCAGTTTTCTGAAACTATGTTGACTTTCACAAAATCCACTTTTGGCCTCTTTCAAGCCTGAAAAGTATTTTAACAACATAAAAGGCTACATTAAACCAGTAAAGGTGGGTACGCATCAGGTTCTAATGAAAACATCATGAAACAGTGAAATCAACTGCCCTACGCCAGTTTTCTGAAACTATGTTGACTTTCACAAAATCCACTTTTGGCCTCTTCCAAGCCTGAAACGTATTTTAAGAGCATAAAAGGCTGAGAATGTACCGTAAACCAGTAAAGGTGGGTAAGCAGGTTGTAATGAAAACATCATGAAACAGTGAAATCAACTGCCCTGAGCCAGTTTTCTGAAACTATGTTGACTTTCACAAAATCCACTTTTGGCCTCTTTCAAGCCTGAAACGTATTTTAAGAGCATAAAAGGCTACATTAAACCAGTAAAGGTGGGTACGCATCAGGTTCTAATGAAAACATCATGAAACAATGTAATCAACTGCCCTGAGCCAGTTTTTTAAAGAACATCCTTGAAACTATGTTGACTTTCACAAAATCCACTTTTGGCCTCTTCCAAGCCTGAAACGTATTTTAAGAGCATAAAAGGCTGAGAATGTACCGTGAACCAGTAAAGGTGAGTAAGCAGGTTGTAATGAAAACATCATGAAACAGTGAAATCAACTGCCCTAAGCCAGTTTTTTGAAACTATGTTTACTTTCACAAAATCCACTTTTGGCCTCTTTCAAGCCTGAAACGTATTTTAACAACATAAAAGGCTACATTAAACCAGTAAAGGTGGGTACGCATCAGGTTCTAATGAAAACATCATGAAACAATGAAATCAACTGCCCTGAGCCAGTGTTTTGAAGAACATCCTTGAAACTATGTTGACTTTCACAAAATCCACTTTTGGCCTCTTCCAAGCCTGAAACGTATTTTAAGAGCATAAAAGGCTGAGAATGTACCGTAAACCAGTAAAGGTGAGTAAGCAGGTTGTAATGAAAACATCATGAAACAGTGAAATCAACTGCCCTAAGCCAGTTTTTTGAAACTATGTTTACTTTCACAAAATCCACTTTTGGCCTCTTTCAAGCCTGAAACGTATTTTAACAACATAAAAGGCTACATTAAACCAGTAAAGGTGGGTACGCATCAGGTTCTAATGAAAACATCATGAAACAATGAAATCAACTGCCCTGAGCCAGTGTTTTGAAGAACATCCTTGAAACTATGTTGACTTTCACAAAATCCACTTTTGGCCTCTTCCAAGCCTGAAACGTATTTTAAGAGCATAAAAGGCTGAGAATGTACCGTAAACCAGTAAAGGTGAGTAAGCAGGTTGTAATGAAAACATCATGAAACAGTGAAATCAACTGCCCTAAGCCAGTTTTTTGAAACTATGTTTACTTTCACAAAATCCACTTTTGGCCTCTTTCAAGCCTGAAACGTATTTTAACAACATAAAAGGCTACATTAAACCAGTAAAGGTGGGTACGCATCAGGTTCTAATGAAAACATCATGAAACAATGAAATCAACTGCCCTGAGCCAGTGTTTTGAAGAACATCCTTGAAACTATGTTGACTTTCACAAAATCCACTTTTGGCCTCTTCCAAGCCTGAAACGTATTTTAAGAGCATAAAAGGCTACATTAAACCAGTAAAGGTGGGTACGCATCAGGTTCTAATGAAAACATCATGAAACAATGAAATCAACTGCCCTGAGCCAGTTTTTTAAAGAACATCCTTGAAACTATGTTTACTTTCACAAAATCCACTTTTGGCCTCTTCCAAGCCTGAAACGTATTTTAAGAGCATAAAAGGCTGAGAATGTACCGTAAACCAGTAAAGGTGAGTAAGCAGGTTGTAATGAAAACATCATGAAACAGTGAAATCAACTGCCCTAAGCCAGTTTTTTGAAACTATGTTTACTTTCACAAAATCCACTTTTGGCCTCTTCCAAGCCTGAAACGTATTTTAAGAACATAAAAGGCTACATTAAACCAGCAAAGGTGGATAAGCATGTTGAAATGAAAACATCATGAAAGAGTGAAATCAACTGCCCTGAGCCAGTTTTCTGAAACTATGTTGACTTTCACAAAATCCACTTTTGGCCTCTTCCAAGCCTGAAACTTATTTTAAAAGCATAAAAGGCTGAGAATGTACCGTAAACCAGTAAAGGTGGGTGAGCAGCTTGTAATGAAAACATCATGAAACAGTGAAATCAACTGCCCTACGCCAGTTTTCTGAAACTATGTTGACTTTCACAAAATCCACTTTTGGCCTCTTTCAAGCCTGAAAAGTATTTTAACAACATAAAAGGCTACATTAAACCAGTAAAGGTGGGTACGCATCAGGTTCTAATGAAAACATCATGAAACAGTGAAATCAACTGCCCTACGCCAGTTTTCTGAAACTATGTTGACTTTCACAAAATCCACTTTTGGCCTCTTCCAAGCCTGAAACGTATTTTAAGAGCATAAAAGGCTGAGAATGTACCGTAAACCAGTAATGGTGGGTAATCATCAGGTTCTAATGAAAACATCATGAAACAATGAAATCAACTGCCCTGAGCCAGTGTTTTGAAGAACATCCTTGAAACTATGTTTACTTTCACAAAATCCACTTTTGGCCTCTTCCAAGCCTGAAATGTATTTTAAGAACATAAAAGGCTACATTAAACCAGTAAAGGTACGCATCAGGTTCTAATGAAAACATCATGAAACAATGAAATCAACTGCCCTGAGCCAGTGTTTTGAAGAACATCCTTGAAACTATGTTGACTTTCACAAAATCCACTTTTGGCCTCTTCCAAGCCTGAAACGTATTTTAAGAACATAAAAGGCTACATTAAACCAGCAAAGGTGGGTAAGCATGTTGAAATGAAAACATCATGAAAGAGTGAAATCAACTGCCCTGAGCCAGTTTTCTGAAACTATGTTGACTTTCACAAAATCCACTTTTGGGCTCTTCCAAGCCTGAAACGTATTTTAAGAGCAGAAAAGGCTGAGAATGTACCGTAAACCAGTAAAGGTGGGTAATCATCAGGTTCTAATGAAAACATCATAAACTGAACTGCCCTGAGCCAGTTTTTTGATGAAAACCTTTGAAAGTATTTTGACTGTCACAAAATCCACTTTTTTTTTTCTTCCAAGCCTGAAACGTATTTTAAGAGCATAACAGGCTAAGAATGTACCGTAAACCAATAAAGGTGTGTAAGCATCAGTTTCTATCGAAAACATCATGAAACAGTGAAATCAACTGCCCTGAGCCAGTTTTCTGAAACTATGTTGACTTTCACAAAATCCACTTTTGGCCTCTTCCAAGCCTGAAATGTATTTTAAGAACATAAAAGGCTACATTAAATCAGTAAAGGTACGCATCAGGTTCTAATGAAAACATCATGAAACAATGAAATCAACTGCCCTGAGCCAGTTTTTTAAAGAACATCCTTGAAACTATGTTGACTTTCACAAAATCCACTTTTGGCCTCTTCCAAGCCTGAAACGTATTTTAAGAGCATAAAAGGCTGAGAATGTACCGTAAACCAGTAAAGGTGAGTAAGCAGGTTGTAATGAAAACATCATGAAACAGTGAAATCAACTGCCCTAAGCCAGTTTTTTGAAACTATGTTTACTTTCACAAAATCCACTTTTGGCCTCTTTCAAGCCTGAAACGTATTTTAACAACATAAAAGGCTTCATTAAACCAGTAAAGGTGGGTACGCATCAGGTTCTAATGAAAACATCATGAAACAATGAAATCAACTGCCCTGAGCCAGTGTTTTGAAGAACATCCTTGAAACTATGTTGACTTTCACAAAATCCACTTTTGGCCTCTTCCAAGCCTGAAACGTATTTTAAGAACATAAAAGGCTACATTAAACCAGCAAAGGTGGGTAAGCATGTTGAAATGAAAACATCATGAAAGAGTGAAATCAACTGCCCTGAGCCAGTTTTCTGAAACTACGTTGACTTTCACAAAATCCACTTTTGGCCTCTTCCAAGCCTGAAACGTATTTTAAGAGCAGAAAAGGCTGAGAATGTACCGTAAACCAGTAACGGTGGGTAATCATCAGGTTCTAATGAAAACATCATAAACTGAACTGCCCTGAGCCAGTTTTTTGAAGAAAACCTTTGAAAGTATTTTGATTGTCACAAAATCCACTTTTTTTTTTCTTCCAAGCCTGAAACGTATTTTAAGACCATAACAGGCTAAGAATGTACCGTAAACCAATAAAGGTGTGTAAGAATCAGTTTCTATCGAAAACATCATGAAACAGTGAAATCAACTGCCCTAAGCCAGTTTTTTGAAACTATGTTGACTTTCAGAAAATGCACTTTTGGCCTCTTCCAAGCCTGAAACGTATTTTAAGAGCAGAAAAGGCTGAGAATGTACCGTAAACCAGTAAAGGTGGGTAAGCAGGTTGTAATGAAAACATCATGAAAGAGTGAAATCAACTGCCCTAAGCCAGTTTTTTGAAACTATGTTTACTTTCACAAAATCCACTTTTGGCCTCTTTCAAGCCTGAAACGTATTTTAACAACATAAAAGGCTACATTAAACCAGTAAAGGTGGGTACGCATCAGGTTCTAATGAAAACATCATGAAACAATGAAATCAACTGCCCTGGGTCAGTGTTTTGAAGAACATCCTTGAAACTATGTTTACTTTCACAAAATCCACTTTTGGCCTCTTCCAAGCCTGAAACGTATTTTAAGAGCAGAAAAGGCTGAGAATGTACCGTAAACCAGTAAAGGTGGGTAAGCAGGTTGTAATGAAAACATCATGAAACAGTGAAATCAACTGCCCTAAGCCAGTTTTTTGAAACTATGTTTACTTTCACAAAATCCACTTTTGGCCTCTTTCAAGCCTGAAACGTATTTTAACAACATCAAAGGCTACATTAAACCAGTAAAGGTGGGTACGCATCAGGTTCTAATGAAAACATCATGAAACAATGAAATCAACTGCCCTGAGCCAGTGTTTTGAAGAACATCCTTGAAACTATCTTTACTTTCACAAAATCCACTTTTGGCCTCTTCCAAGCCTGAAACGTATTTTAAGAGCAGAAAAGGCTGAGAATGTACCGTAAACCAGTAAAGGTGGGTAAGAATCAGTTTCTATCGAAAACATCATGAAACAGTGAAATCAACTGCCCTAAGCCAGTTTTTTGAAACTATGTTGACTTTAAGAAAATGCACTTTTGGCCTCTTCCAAGCCTGAAACGTATTTTAAGAGCATAAAAGGCTGAGAATGTACCGTAAACCAGTAAAGGTGAGTAAGCAGGTTGTAATGAAAACATCATGAAACAGTGAAATCAACTGCCCTAAGCCAGTTTTTTAAAACTATGTTTACTTTCACAAAATCCACTTTTGGCCTCTTTCAAGCCTGAAACATATTTTAACAACATAAAAGGCTACATTAAACCAGTAAAGGTGGGTACGCATCAGGTTCTAATGAAAACATCATGAAACAATGAAATCAACTGCCCTGGGCCAGTGTTTTGAAGAACATCCTTGAAACTATGTTTACTTTCACAAAATCCACTTTTGGCCTCTTCCAAGCCTGAAACGTATTTTAAGAGCAGAAAAGGCTGAGAATGTACCGTAAACCAGTAAAGGTGGGTAAGCAGGTTGTAATGAAAACATCATGAAACAGTGAAATCAACTGCCCTGAGCCAGTTTTCTGAAACTATGTTGACTTTCACAAAATCCACTTTTGGCCTCTTTCAAGCCTGAAACGTATTTTAAGAGCATAAAAGGCTACATTAAACCAGTAAAGGTGGGTATGCATCAGGTTCTAATGAAAACATCATGAAACAATGAAATCAACTGCCCTGAGCCAGTTTTTTAAAGAACATCCTTGAAACTATGTTGACTTTCACAAAATCCACTTTTGGCCTCTTCCAAGCCTGAAACGTATTTTAAGAGCATAAAAGGCTGAGAATGTACCGTAAACCAGTAAAGGTGGGTAATCATCAGGTTCTAATGAAAACATCATGAAACTGAACTGCCCTGAGCCAGTTTTTTGAAGAACATCCTTGAAACGTATTTTAAGAGCATAAAAGGCTACATTAAACCAGTAAAGGTGGGTACGCATCAGGTTCTAATGAAAACATCATGAAACAATGAAATCAACTGCCCTGAGCCAGTTTTTTAAAGAACATCCTTGAAACTATGTTGACTTTCACAAAATCCACTTTTGGCCTCTTCCAAGCCTGAAACGTATTTTAAGAGCATAAAAGGCTGAGAATGTACCGTAAACCAGTAAAGGTGAGGAAGCAGGTTGTAATGAAAACATCATGAAAAAGTGAAATCAACTGCCCTGAGCCAGTTTTTTGAAGAAAATCTTTGAAACTATGTTTTTTTCACAAAATCCACTTTTGGCCTCTTCCAAGCCTGCAACGTATTTTAAGAGCAGAAAAGGCTGAGAATGTACCGTAAACCAGTAAAGGTGGGTAAGCAGGTTGTAATGTAAACATCATGAAACAGTGAAATCAACTGCCCTGAGCCAGTTTTCTGAAACTATGTTGACTTTCACAAAATCCACTTTTGGCCTCTTCCAAGCCTGAAACGTATTTTAAGAGCATAAAAGGCTGATAATGTACCGTAAACCAGTAAAGGTGGGTAATCATCAGGTTCTAATGAAAACATCATGAAACTGAACTGCCCTGAGCCAGTTTTTTGAAGAACATCCTTGAAACGTATTTTAAGAGCATAAAAGGCTACATTAAACCAGTAAAGGTGGGTACGCATCAGGTTCTAATGAAAACATCATGAAACAATGAAATCAACTGCCCTGAGCAAGTTTTTTAAAGAACATCCTTGAAACTATGTTGACTTTCACAAAATCCACTTTTGGCCTCTTCCAAGCCTGAAACGTATTTTAAGAGCATAAAAGGCTGAGAATGTACCGTAAACCAGTAAAGGTGAGTAAGCAGGTTGTAATGAAAACATCATGAAAAAGTGAAATCAACTGCCCTGAGCCAGTTTTTTGAAGAAAATCTTTGAAACTATGTTTTTTTCACAAAATCCACTTTTGGCCTCTTCCAAGCCTGCAACGTATTTTAAGAGCAGAAAAGGCTGAGAATGTACCGTAAACCAGTAAAGGTGGGTAATCATCAGGTTCTAATGAAAACATCATGAAACTGAACTGCCCTGAGCTAGTTTTTTGAAGAAAACCTTTGAATGTATTTTGACCGTCACAAAATCCACTTTTTTTTTTCTTCCAAGCCTGAAACGTATTTTAAGAGCATAAAAGGCTAAGAATGTACCATGAACCAAAAAAGGTGTGTAAGAATCAGTTTCTATCGAAAACATCATGAAACAGTGAAATCAACTGCCCTGAGCCAGTTTTCTGAAACTATGTTGACTTTCACAAAATCCACTTTTGGCCTCTTCCAAGTCTGAAATGTATTTTAAGAGCATAAAAGTCTACATTAAACCAGTAAAGGTGGGTACGCATCAGGTTCTAATGAAAACATCATGAAACAATGAAATCAACTGCCCTGAGCCAGTTTTTTGAAGAACATCCTTGAAACTATGTTTACTTTCACAAAATCCACTTTTGGCCTTTTCCAAGCCTGAAACGTATTTTAAGAGCAGAAAAGGCTGAGAATGTACCGTAAACCAGTAAAGGTGGGTAAGCAGGTTGTAATGTAAACATCATGAAACAGTGAAATCAACTGCCCTGAGCCAGTTTTCTGAAACTATGTTGACTTTCACAAAATCCACTTTTGGCCTCTTCCAAGCCTGAAACGTATTTTAAGATCATAAAAGGCTGATAATGTACCGTAAACCAGTAAAGGTGGGTAATCATCAGGTTCTAATGAAAACATCATGAAACTATGAAATCAACTGCCCTGAGCCAGTTTTTTAAAGAACATCCTTGAAACTATGTTGACTTTCACAAAATCCACTTTTGGCCTCTTCCAAGCCTGAAACGTATTTTAAGAGCAGAAAAGGCTGAGAATGTACCGTAAACCAGTAAAGGTGGGTAAGAATCAGTTTCTATCGAAAACATCATGAAACAGTGAAATCAACTGCCCTAAGCCAGTTTTTTGAAACTATGTTGACTTTAAGAAAATGCACTTTTGGCCTCTTCCAAGCCTGAAACGTATTTTAAGAGCATAAAAGGCTGAGAATGTACCGTAAACCAGTAAAGGTGAGTAAGCAGGTTGTAATGAAAACATCATGAAACAGTGAAATCAACTGCCCTAAGCCAGTTTTTTAAAACTATGTTTACTTTCACAAAATCCACTTTTGGCCTCTTTCAAGCCTGAAACATATTTTAACAACATAAAAGGCTACATTAAACCAGTAAAGGTGGGTACGCATCAGGTTCTAATGAAAACATCATGAAACAATGAAATCAACTGCCCTGGGCCAGTGTTTTGAAGAACATCCTTGAAACTATGTTTACTTTCACAAAATCCACTTTTGGCCTCTTCCAAGCCTGAAACGTATTTTAAGAGCAGAAAAGGCTGAGAATGTACCGTAAACCAGTAAAGGTGGGTAAGCAGGTTGTAATGAAAACATCATGAAACAGTGAAATCAACTGCCCTGAGCCAGTTTTCTGAAACTATGTTGACTTTCACAAAATCCACTTTTGGCCTCTTTCAAGCCTGAAACGTATTTTAAGAGCATAAAAGGCTACATTAAACCAGTAAAGGTGGGTATGCATCAGGTTCTAATGAAAACATCATGAAACAATGAAATCAACTGCCCTGAGCCAGTTTTTTAAAGAACATCCTTGAAACTATGTTGACTTTCACAAAATCCACTTTTGGCCTCTTCCAAGCCTGAAACGTATTTTAAGAGCATAAAAGGCTGAGAATGTACCGTAAACCAGTAAAGGTGGGTAATCATCAGGTTCTAATGAAAACATCATGAAACTGAACTGCCCTGAGCCAGTTTTTTGAAGAACATCCTTGAAACGTATTTTAAGAGCATAAAAGGCTACATTAAACCAGTAAAGGTGGGTACGCATCAGGTTCTAATGAAAACATCATGAAACAATGAAATCAACTGCCCTGAGCCAGTTTTTTAAAGAACATCCTTGAAACTATGTTGACTTTCACAAAATCCACTTTTGGCCTCTTCCAAGCCTGAAACGTATTTTAAGAGCATAAAAGGCTGAGAATGTACCGTAAACCAGTAAAGGTGAGTAAGCAGGTTGTAATGAAAACATCATGAAAAAGTGAAATCAACTGCCCTGAGCCAGTTTTTTGAAGAAAATCTTTGAAACTATGTTTTTTTCACAAAATCCACTTTTGGCCTCTTCCAAGCCTGCAACGTATTTTAAGAGCAGAAAAGGCTGAGAATGTACCGTAAACCAGTAAAGGTGGGTAAGCAGGTTGTAATGTAAACATCATGAAACAGTGAAATCAACTGCCCTGAGCCAGTTTTCTGAAACTATGTTGACTTTCACAAAATCCACTTTTGGCCTCTTCCAAGCCTGAAACGTATTTTAAGAGCATAAAAGGCTGATAATGTACCGTAAACCAGTAAAGGTGGGTAATCATCAGGTTCTAATGAAAACATCATGAAACTGAACTGCCCTGAGCCAGTTTTTTGAAGAACATCCTTGAAACGTATTTTAAGAGCATAAAAGGCTACATTAAACCAGTAAAGGTGGGTACGCATCAGGTTCTAATGAAAACATCATGAAACAATGAAATCAACTGCCCTGAGCAAGTTTTTTAAAGAACATCCTTGAAACTATGTTGACTTTCACAAAATCCACTTTTGGCCTCTTCCAAGCCTGAAACGTATTTTAAGAGCATAAAAGGCTGAGAATGTACCGTAAACCAGTAAAGGTGAGTAAGCAGGTTGTAATGAAAACATCATGAAAAAGTGAAATCAACTGCCCTGAGCCAGTTTTTTGAAGAAAATCTTTGAAACTATGTTTTTTTCACAAAATCCACTTTTGGCCTCTTCCAAGCCTGCAACGTATTTTAAGAGCAGAAAAGGCTGAGAATGTACCGTAAACCAGTAAAGGTGGGTAATCATCAGGTTCTAATGAAAACATCATGAAACTGAACTGCCCTGAGCTAGTTTTTTGAAGAAAACCTTTGAATGTATTTTGACCGTCACAAAATCCACTTTTTTTTTTCTTCCAAGCCTGAAACGTATTTTAAGAGCATAAAAGGCTAAGAATGTACCATGAACCAAAAAAGGTGTGTAAGAATCAGTTTCTATCGAAAACATCATGAAACAGTGAAATCAACTGCCCTGAGCCAGTTTTCTGAAACTATGTTGACTTTCACAAAATCCACTTTTGGCCTCTTCCAAGTCTGAAATGTATTTTAAGAGCATAAAAGTCTACATTAAACCAGTAAAGGTGGGTACGCATCAGGTTCTAATGAAAACATCATGAAACAATGAAATCAACTGCCCTGAGCCAGTTTTTTGAAGAACATCCTTGAAACTTTGTTTACTTTCACAAAATCCACTTTTGGCCTTTTCCAAGCCTGAAACGTATTTTAAGAGCAGAAAAGGCTGAGAATGTACCGTAAACCAGTAAAGGTGGGTAAGCAGGTTGTAATGTAAACATCATGAAACAGTGAAATCAACTGCCCTGAGCCAGTTTTCTGAAACTATGTTGACTTTCACAAAATCCACTTTTGGCCTCTTCCAAGCCTGAAACGTATTTTAAGATCATAAAAGGCTGATAATGTACCGTAAACCAGTAAAGGTGGGTAATCATCAGGTTCTAATGAAAACATCATGAAACTGAACTGCCCTGAGCCAGTTTTTTGAAGAAAACCTTTGAATGTATTTTGACTGTCACAAAATCCACTTTTTTTCTTTTCTTCTAAGCCTGAAACGTATTTTAAGAGCATAAAAGGCTGAGAATGTACCGTAAACCAGTAAAGGTGGGTAATCATCAGGTTCAAATGAAAACATCATGAAACTGAACTGCCCTGAGCCAGTTTTTTGAAGAACATCCTTGAAACGTATTTTAAGAGCATAAAAGGCTACATTAAACCAGTAAAGGTGGGTACGCATCAGGTTCTAATGAAAACATCATGAAACAATGAAATCAACTGCCCTGAGCCAGTTTTTTAAAGAACATCCTTGAAACTATGTTGACTTTCACAAAATCCACTTTTGGCCTCTTCCAAGCCTGAAACGTATTTTAAGAGCATAAAAGGCTGAGAATGTACCGTAAACCAGTAAAGGTGAGTAAGCAGGTTGTAATGAAAACATCATGAAATAGTGAAATCAACTGCCCTAAGCCAGTTTTTTGACACTATGTTTACTTTCACAAAATCCACTTTTGGCCTCTTTCAAGCCTGAAACGTATTTTAAGAACATAAAAGGCTACATTAAACCAGTAAAGGTGGGTAAGCAGGTTGTAATGAAAACATCATGAAAAAGTGAAATCAACTGCCCTGAGCCAGTTTTTTGAAGAAAATCTTTGAAACTATGTTTTTTTCACAAAATCCACTTTTGGCCTCTTCCAAGCCTGCAACGTATTTTAAGAGCAGAAAAGGCTGAGAATGTACCGTAAACCAGTAAAGGTGGGTAATCATCAGGTTCTAATGAAAACATCATGAAACTGAACTGCCCTGAGCTAGTTTTTTGAAGAAAACCTTTGAATGTATTTTGACTGTCACAAAATCCACTTTTTTTTTTCTTCCAAGCCTGAAACGTATTTTAAGAGCATGAAAGGCTAAGAATGTACCGTGAACCAAAAAAGGTGTGTAAGAATCAGTTTCTATCGAAAACATCATGAAACAGTGAAATCAACTGCCCTGAGCCAGTTTTCTGAAACTATGTTGACTTTCACAAAATCCACTTTTGGCCTCTTCCAAGTCTGAAATGTATTTTAAGAGCAGAAAAGGCTGAGAATGTACCGTAAAACAGTAAAGGTGGGTGAGCAGGTTGTAATGAAAACATCATTAAAGAGTGAAATCAACTGCCCTGAGCCAGTTTTTTGAAGAACATCCTTGAAACTATGTTTACTTTCACAAAATCCACTTTTGGCCTTTTCCAAGCCTGAAACGTATTTTAAGAGCAGAAAAGGCTGAGAATGTACCGTAAAACAGTAAAGGTGGGTGAGCAGGTTGTAATGAAAACATCATTAAAGAGTGAAATCAACTGCCCTGAGCCAGTTTTCTGAAACTATGTTGACTTTCACAAAATCCACTTTTGGCCTCTTCCAAGCCTGAAACGTATTTTAAGAGCAGAAAAGGCTGAGAATGTACCGTAAACCAGTAAAGGTGGGTAATCATCAGGTTCTAATGAAAACATCATGAAACTGAACTGCCCTGAGCACGTTTTTTGAAGAACATCCTTGAAACTATGTTGACTTTCACAAAATCCACTTTTGGCCTCTTCCAAGCCTGAAACGTATTTTAAGAGCATAAAAGGCTGAGAATGTACCGTAAACCAGTAAAGGTGAGTAAGCAGGTTGTAATGAAAACATCATGAAATAGTGAAATCAACTGCCCTGAGCCAGTTTTTTAAAGAACATCCTTGAAACTATGTTGACTTTCACAAAATCCACTTTTGGCCTCTTCCTAGCCTGAAACGTATTTTAAGAGCATAAAAGGCTGAGAATGTACCGTAAACCAGTAAAGGTGGGTAATCATCAGGTTCGAATGAAAACATCATGAAACTGAACTGCCCTGAGCCAGTTTTTTGAAGAACATCCTTGAAACTATGTTTACTTTCACAAAATCCACTTTTGGCCTCTTCCAAGCCTGAAACGTATTTTAAGAGCAGAAAAGGCTGAGAATGTACCGTAAACCAGTAAAGGTGGGTAAGCAGGTTGTAATGAAAACATCATGAAAGAGTGAAATCAACTGCCCTGAGCCAGTTTTCTGAAACTATGTTTACTTTCACAAAATCCACTTTTGGCCTCTTCCAAGCCTCAAACGTATTTTAAGAGCAGAAAAGGCTGAGAATGTACCGTAAACCAGTAAAGGTGGGTAATCATCAGGTTCTAATGAAAACATCATGAAACTGAACTGCCCTGAGCCAGTTTTTTGATGAAAACCTTTGAAAGTATTTTGACTGTCACAAAATCCACTTTTTTTTTTCTTCCAAGCCTGAAACGTATTTTAAGAGCATAACAGGCTAAGAATGTACCGTAAACCAATAAAGGTGTGTAAGAATCAGTTTCTATCGAAAACATCATGAAACAGTGAAATCAACTGCCCTAAGCCAGTTTTTTGAAACTATGTTTACTTTCACAAAATCCACTTTTGGCCTCTTTCAAGCCTGAAACGTATTTTAACATCAATGGCAGGAGAGACACCCACTTGTCCCATACGTCTCGAATGTGAGCAAGTTTGTCTCGTGCACGGCGGTCTTCTCTTGTGTCTTTATCATCAAATCGAATCACTCTTGAGATTTTATGAAACATCTTGAGTGTCATGGTAGCACGGAAAATTGTCCTACCAGACTCGGCATGCTATAAACTAGATGTAGCTTCTTTACTGGATCGGTACACGCCTGCGAGAATCAACAAACCCACATATGCCTGCAGGTCCATTCGATCCATCTTTCTCCACTTGTTGCCATACACACGTCGCCCCTCCTTGTTTGTCATGTTCAGCATCACCTCTTCAATAGGCTTGGGCAGAAACAGGTCAAAAGTGGACTATATGTCATCAATACGAGACCTTGCATATGCGGTCGGACCATGGTGGCTTGTCTCTCTCTCTGCTCTCTCGACTGTCAACATGCGTCGTCTGTCACTGGGAGGGATGGAAGACCAGATCATTTTTTCATCCTTTGACTGGAAATATTCTTCTTCATCATAAGTGCAGTCCTCCACTTCTGACACTTCTTCCATTTCAGCTTCAGATTTTACCTCATCAGTTGATTCTTCCTCTTCATCATAATAAGTGCAGTTCTCCACTTCTGACACTTCTTCCATTTCAGCTTCAGATTCTACCTCATCATGGTCATCATTTTCCTTCTCTTCATGCCCTTCTTCCATTTCAGCGGGCGATGTGGGGGCTTCTTCAGAGGAAGTAGTAGCATGTGGTCTGTAGGTTGGATCCATCGCCTCATCATTATTTTCCGTCTCTTCTGACCCTGAATCGTCCTCATCAGTTGATTCTTCCTCCTCATTATGTTCAGCATTGTCCTCCTGGTTATTCTTTTCCACATCATAGTTCAAAATTACCTCACAAGCCTCCTGTGCAGTATAGCGCTTCTGCCTCCTCATTGTGCTGCCTGTCTCTCTCTAAAATGTGAAATGCCCCAACACCTGTGAGAAAAGACCTATTTTTTTATTGTCATAACCATTGCTTAACCCCACACATCAAACATCCAAGATCAAAGATGTTTTGGAAAGCAGTATGGTGTGACAACTTGCCTCATTGAGCCACTTTGTGCTGCGGGGTCTTTTTGACCCCAGAGGACAACAGAAGTTATTCAATTCAATAAATCACCGTTAATTCAATCAAATTACCTCAAATTTATTTTAATCATGAAGAGCATAGTATCGAACGCCCCCCATTATTTTCAGACCATTTGATGAATAAAAAACAAATTTTGACAGCAAAAGATTTCTTCTGGGGTCATTAATGACCCCAGGACAACACAAGATGCATTTTCACTTTTTATGCTCTTAAAAGACGTTTCAGGCAGAGAGGAGGCCAAAAGTTGATTTTGTGAAAGTAAGCATAGTTTCAAGGATGTTCTTTAAAAAACTGGCTCAGGGCAGTTGATTTCATTGTTTCATGATGTTTTCATTAGAACCTGATGCTTACACATCTTTACTGGTTCAAGGTACAATCTCGGCCTTTTATGCTCTTAAAATACGTTTCAGGCTTGGAAGAAAAGAAAAAAAGTGGATTTTGTGGCAGTCAAAATACTTTCAAAGGTTTTCATCAAAAAACTGGCTCAGGGCAGTTCAGTTTCATGATGTTTTCATTAGAACCTGATGATTACCCACCTTTACTGGTTTAATGTAGCCTTTTATGCTCTTAAAATACGTTTCAGACTTGAAAGAGGCTAAAAGTGGATTTTGTGAAAGTAAACATAGTTTCAAAAAACTGGCTTAGGGCAGTTGATTTCACTGTTTCATGATGTTTTCATTACAACCTGCTTACTCACCTTTACTGGTTTACGGTACATTCTCAGACTTTTATGCTCTTAAAATACGTTTCAGGCTTGGAAGAGGCCAAAAGTGGATTTTGTGAAAGTCAACATAGTTTCAAGGATGTTCTTTAAAAAACTGGCTCAGGGCAGTTGATTTCATTGTTTCATGATGTTTTCATTAGAACCTGATGCGTACCCACCTTTACTGGTTTAATGTAGCCTTTTATGCTCTTAAAATACGTTTCAGGCTTGGAAGAGGCCAAAAGTGGATTTTGTGAAAGTCAACATAGTTTCAAGGATGTTCTTCAAAAAACTGGCTCAGGGCAGTTCAGTTTCATGATGTTTTCATTAGAACCTGATGATTACCCACCTTTACTGGTTTACGGTACATTATCAGCCTTTTATGCTCTTAAAATACGTTTGAGGCTTGGAAAAGGCCAAAAGTGGATTTTGTAAAAGTAAACATAGTTTCAGAAAACTGGCTCAGGGCAGTTGATTTCACTGTTTCATGATGTTTTCATTACAACCTGCTTACCCACCTTTACTGGTTTACGGTACATTCTCAGCCTTTTCTGCTCTTAAAATACGTTTCAGGCTTGAAAGAGGCCAAAATTGGATTTTGTGAAAGTAAACATAGTTTCAAGGATGTTCTTCAAAACACTGGCTCAGGGCAGTTGATTTCATTGTTTCATGATGTTTTCATTAGAACCTGATGATTACCCACCATTACTGGTTTACGGTACATTCTCAGCCTTTTATGCTCTTAAAATACGTTTCAGGCTTGGAAGAGGCCAAAAGTGGATTTTGTGAAAGTCAACATAGTTTCAGAAAACTGGCTCAGGGCAGTTGATTTCACTGTTTCATGATGTTTTCATTAGAACCTGATGCGTACCTTTACTGGTTTAATGTAGCCTTTTATGTTCTTAAAATACATTTCAGGCTTGGAAGAGGCCAAAAGTGGATTTTGTGAAAGTAAACATAGTTTCAAAAAACTGGCTTAGGGCAGTTGATTTCACTGTTTCATGATGTTTTCATTACAACCTGCTTACTCACCTTTACTGGTTTACGGTACATTCTCAGCCTTTTATGCTCTTAAAATACGTTTCAGGCTTGGAAGAGGCCAAAAGTGGATTTTGTGAAAGTCAACATAGTTTCAAAGATTTTCTTCAAAAAACTGGCTCAGGGCAGTTGATTTCACTGTTTCATGATGTTTTCATTAGAACCTGATGCGTACCTTTACTGGTTTAATGTAGCCTTTTATGTTCTTAAAATACATTTCAGGCTTGGAAGAGGCCAAAAGTGGATTTTGTGAAAGTAAACATAGTTTCAAAAAACTGGCTTAGGGCAGTGGATTTCACTGTTTCATGATGTTTTCATTACAACCTGCTTACCCACCTTTACTGGTTTACGGTGCATTCTCAGCCTTTTATGCTCTTAAAATACGTTTCAGGCTTGGAAGAGGCCAAAAGTGGATTTTGTGAAAGTCAACATAGTTTCAAGGATGTTCTTTAAAACACTGGCTCAGGGCAGTTGATTTCATTTTTTCATGATGTTTTCATTAGAACCTGATGCGTACCTTTACTGGTTTAATGTAGCCTTTTATGTTCTTAAAATACATTTCAGGCTTGGAAGAGGCCAAAAGTGGATTTTGTGAAAGTAAACATAGTTTCAAGGATGTTCTTCAAAACACTGGCTCAGGGCAGTTGATTTCATTGTTTCATGATGTTTTCATTAGAACCTGATGATTACCCACCATTACTGGTTTACGGTACATTCTCAGCCTTTTATGCTCTTAAAATACGTTTCAGGCTTGGAAGAGGCCAAAAGTGGATTTTGTGAAAGTCAACATAGTTTCAGAAAACTGGCTCAGGGCAGTTGATTTCACTGTTTCATGATGTTTTCGATAGAAACTGATGCTTACACACCTTTACTGGTTTACGGTACATTCTCAGCCTTTTCTGCTCTTAAAATACATTTCAGACTTGGAAGAGGCCAAAAGTGGATTTTGTGAAAGTCAACATAGTTTCAGAAAACTGGCTCAGGGCAGTTGATTTCACTGTTTCATGATGTTTTCATTAGAACCTGATGCGTACCTTTACTGGTTTAATGTAGCCTTTTATGTTCTTAAAATACATTTCAGGCTTGGAAGAGGCCAAAAGTTGATTTTGTGAAAGTCAACATAGTTTCAAAGATTTTCTTCAAAAAACTGGCTCAGGGCAGTTGATTTCACTGTTTCATGATGTTTTCATTAGAACCTGATGCGTACCTTTACTGGTTTAATGTAGCCTTTTATGTTCTTAAAATACATTTCAGGCTTGGAAGAGGCCAAAAGTGGATTTTGTGAAAGTAAACAGAGTTTCAAAAAACTGGCTTAGGGCAGTGGATTTCACTGTTTCATGATGTTTTCATTACAACCTGCTTACCCACCTTTACTGGTTTACGGTACATTCTCAGCCTTTTATGCTCTTAAAATACGTTTCAGGCTTGGAAGAGGCCAAAAGTGGATTTTGTGAAAGTCAACATAGTTTCAAGGATGTTCTTTAAAAAACTGGCTCAGGGCAGTTGATTTCATTGTTTCATGATGTTTTCATTAGAACCTGATGCGTACCCACCTTTACTGGTTTAATGTAGCCTTTTATGCTCTTAAAATATGTTTCAGGCTTGGAAGAAAAAACAAAAGTGGATTTTGTGACAGTCAAAATACTTTCAAAGGTTTTCATCAAAAAACTGGCTCAGGGCAGTTCAGTTTCATGATGTTTTCATTAGAACCTGATGATTACCCACCTTTACTGGTTTACGGTACATTCTCAGCCTTTTCTGCTCTTAAAATACATTTCAGACTTGGAAGAGGCCAAAAGTGGATTTTGTGAAAGTCAACATAGTTTCAAGGATGTTCTTCAAAACACTGGCTCAGGGCAGTTGATTTCATTGTTTCATGATGTTTTCATTAGAACCTGATGCGTACCCACCTTTACTGGTTTAATGTAGCCTTTTATGTTCTTAAAATACATTTCAGGCTTGGAAGAGGCCAAAAGTGGATTTTGTGAAAGTCAACATAGTTTCAGAAAACTGGCTCAGGGCAGTTGATTTCACTGTTTCATGATGTTTTCATTACAACCTGCTTACCCACCTTTACTGGTTTACGGTACATTCTCAGCCTTTTCTGCTCTTAAAATACGTTTCAGGCTTGGAAGAGGCCAAAAGTGCATTTTCTTAAAGTCAACATAGTTTCAAAAAACTGGCTTAGGGCAGTTGATTTCACTGTTTCATGATGTTTTCGATAGAAACTGATTCTTACCCACCTTTACTGGTTTACGGTACATTCTCAGCCTTTTCTGCTCTTAAAATACGTTTCAGGCTTGGAAAAGGCCAAAAGTGGATTTTGTGAAAGTCAACATAGTTTCAGAAAACTGGCTCAGGGCAGTTGATTTCACTCTTTAATGATGTTTTCATTACAACCTGCTCACCCACCTTTACTGTTTTACGGTACATTCTCAGCCTTTTCTGCTCTTAAAATACGTTTCAGGCTTGGAAAAGGCCAAAAGTGGATTTTGTGAAAGTAAACATAGTTTCAAGGATGTTCTTCAAAAAACTGGCTCAGGGCAGTTGATTTCACTCTTTCATGATGTTTTCATTTCAACATGCTTACCCACCTTTGCTGGTTTAATGTAGCCTTTTATGTTCTTAAAATACGTTTCAGGCTTGGAAGAGGCCAAAAGTGGATTTTGTGAAAGTCAACATAGTTTCAAGGATGTTCTTCAAAAAACTGGCTCAGGGCAGTTCAGTTTCATGATGTTTTCATTAGAACCTGATGATTACCCACCTTTACTGGTTTACGGTACATTCTCAGCCTTTTCTGCTCTTAAAATACGTTTCAGGCTTGGAAGAGGCCAAAAGTGGATTTTGTGAAAGTAAACATAGTTTCAAGGATGTTCTTCAAAACACTGGCTCAGGGCAGTTGATTTCACTGTTTCATGATGTTTTCATTACAACCTGCTTGCTTACCCACCTTTACTGGTTTACGGTACATTCTCAGCCTTTTCTGCTCTTAAAATACGTTTCAGGCTTGGAAGAGGCCAAAAGTGGATTTTGTGAAAGTAAACATAGTTTCAAGGATGTTCTTCAAAACACTGGCTCAGGGCAGTTGATTTCACTCTTTCATGATGTTTTCATTTCAACATGCTTACCCACCTTTGCTGGTTTAATGTAGCCTTTTATGTTCTTAAAATACGTTTCAGGCTTGGAAGAGGCCAAAAGTGGATTTTGTGAAAGTCAACATAGTTTCAAGGATGTTCTTCAAAAAACTGGCTCAGGGCAGTTCAGTTTCATGATGTTTTCATTTGAACCTGATGATTACCCACCTTTACTGGTTTACGGTACATTCTCAGCCTTTTCTGCTCTTAAAATACGTTTGAAGCTTGGAAGAGGCCAAAAGTGGATTTTGTGAAAGTCAACATAGTTTCAAGGATGTTCTTCAAAAAACTGGCTCAGGGCAGTTGATTTCATTGTTTCATGATGTTTTCATTAGAACCTGATGCGTACCCACCTTTAATGGTTTAATGTAGCCTTTTATGTTCTTAAAATACGTTTCAGACTTGAAAGAGGCCAAAAGTGTATTTTGTAAAAGTAAACATAGTTTCAGAAAACTGGCTCAGGGCAGTTGATTTCACTGTTTCATGATGTTTTCATTACAACCTGCTTACCCACCTTTACTGGTTTACGGTACATTCTCAGCCTTTTCTGCTCTTAAAATACGTTTCAGGCTTGGAAGAGGCCAAAAGTGGATTTTGTGAAAGTAAACATAGTTTCAAGGATGTTCTTCAAAACACTGGCTCAGGGCAGTTGATTTCACTGTTTCATGATGTTTTCATTACAACCTGCTTGCTTACCCACCTTTACTGGTTTACGGTACATTCTCAGCCTTTTCTGCTCTTAAAATACGTTTCAGGCTTGGAAGAGGCCAAAAGTGGATTTTGTGAAAGTAAACATAGTTTCAAGGATGTTCTTCAAAACACTGGCTCAGGGCAGTTGATTTCACTCTTTCATGATGTTTTCATTTCAACATGCTTACCCACCTTTGCTGGTTTAATGTAGCCTTTTATGTTCTTAAAATACGTTTCAGGCTTGGAAGAGGCCAAAAGTGGATTTTGTGAAAGTCAACATAGTTTCAAGGATGTTCTTCAAAAAACTGGCTCAGGGCAGTTCAGTTTCATGATGTTTTCATTTGAACCTGATGATTACCCACCTTTACTGGTTTACGGTACATTCTCAGCCTTTTCTGCTCTTAAAATACGTTTGAAGCTTGGAAGAGGCCAAAAGTGGATTTTAGGCAGGAAAGTGCTGAAAGCTGCAGATATTCATGAACATGACATCAGACTGTGAAATCAACTGTCTTGAGGAAGTTTTTTGAAGAAAATCTTTGAAACTATGCTTACTTTCACAAAATCCACTTTTGGCCTCTTTCAAGCCTGAAACATATTTTAAGAAAATAAAAGGCTACATTAAACCAGTAAAGGTGCCTGAAACGTATTTTAAGAGCATAAAAGGCTGATAATGTACCGTAAACCAGTAAAGGTGGGTAATCATCAGGTTCTAATGAAAACATCATGAAACTGAACTGCCCTGAGCCAGTTTTTTGAAGAACATCCTTGAAACGTATTTTAAGAGCATAAAAGGCTACATTAAACCAGTAAAGGTGGGTACGCATCAGGTTCTAATGAAAACATCATGAAACTATGAAATCAACTGCCCTGAGCCAGTGTTTTAAAGAACATCCTTGAAACTATGTTGACTTTCACAAAATCCACTTTTGGCCTCTTCCAAGCCTGAAACGTATTTTAAGAGCATAAAAGGCTGAGAATGTACCGTAAACCAGTAAAGGTGAGTAAGCAGGTTGTAATGAAAACATCATGAAACAGTGAAATCAACTGCCCTAAGCCAGTTTTTTGAAACTATGTTTACTTTCACAAAATCCACTTTTGGCCTAGTCCAAGCCTGAAATGTATTTTAAGAACATAAAAGGCTACATTAAACCAGTAAAGGTACGCATCAGGTTCTAATGAAAACATCATGAAACAGTGAAATCAACTGCCCTGAGCCAGTTTTCTGAAACTATGTTGACTTTCACAAAATCCACTTTTGGCCTCTTCCAAGTCTGAAATGTATTTTAAGAGCAGAAAAGGCTGAGAATGTACCGTAAACCAGTAAAGGTGGGTAATCATCAGGTTCTAATGAAAACATCATGAAACTGAACTGCCCTGAGCCAGTTTTTTGATGAAAACCTTTGAAAGTATTTTGACTGTCACAAAATCCACTTTTGTTTTTTCTTCCAAGCCTGAAACATATTTTAAGAGCATAAAAGGCTACATTAAACCAGTAAAGGTGGGTACGCATCAGGTTCTAATGAAAACATCATGAAACAATGAAATCAACTGCCCTGAGCCAGTTTTTTAAAGAACATCCTTGAAACTATGTTGACTTTCACAAAATCCACTTTTGGCCTCTTCCAAGCCTGAAACGTATTTTAAGAGCATAAAAGGCTGAGAATGTACCGTAAACCAGTAAAGGTGGGTAAGCAGGTTGTAATGAAAACATCATGAAACAGTGAAATCCACTGCCCTAAGCCAGTTTTTTGAAACTCTGTTTACTTTCACAAAATCCACTTTTGGCCTCTTTCAAGCCTGAAACGTATTTTAACAACATAAAAGGCTACATTAAACCAGTAAAGGTGGGTACGCATCAGGTTCTAATGAAAACATCATGAAACAATGAAATCAACTGCCCTGAGCCAGTTTTTTGAAGAACATCCTTGAAACTATGTTGACTTTCACAAAATCCACTTTTGGCCTCTTCCAAGCCTGAAACGTATTTTAAGAACATAAAAGGCTACATTAAACCAGCAAAGGTGGGTAAGCATGTTGAAATGAAAACATCATGAAAGAGTGAAATCAACTGCCCTGAGCCAGTTTTCTGAAACTATGTTTACTTTTACAAAATCCACTTTTGGCCTCTTCCAAGCCTGAAACGTATTTTAAGAGCATAAAAGGCTGAGAATGTACCGTAAACCAGTAAAGGTGGGTAAGCAGGTTGTAATGAAAACATCATGAAACAGTGAAATCAACTGCCCTGAGCCAGTTTTCTGAAACTATGTTGACTTTCACAAAATCCACTTTTGGCCTCTTTCAAGCCTGAAACGTATTTTAAGAGCATAAAAGGCTACATTAAACCAGTAAAGGTGGGTAAGAATCAGTTTCTATCGAAAACATCATGAAACAGTGAAATCAACTGCCCTAAGCCAGTTTTTTGAAACTATGTTGAATTTAAGAAAATGCACTTTTGGCCTCTTCCAAGCCTGAAACGTATTTTAAGAGCATAAAAGGCTGAGAATGTACCGTAAACCAGTAAAGGTGGGTAATCATCAGGTTCTAATGAAAACATCATGAAACTGAACTGCCCTGAGCCAGTTTTTTGAAGAAAACCTTTGAAACTATGTGTACTTTCACAAAATCCACTTTTTAGAAGAAAATCTTTGAAACTATGTTTACTTTCACAAAATCCACTTTTTTGAAGAAAATCTTTGAAACTGTTTGCTTTCACACAATCCACTTTTGGCCTCCTCTCTGCTTGAAACGTCTTTTAAGAGCATAAAAAGTGAAAATGCATCTCTATCCAGTAAAGTGCTGAAAGCTGCAGATATTCATGAACTTGACATCAGACTGTCCTGAGGTACTGTTTTGAAGAAAATCTTTGAAACTGTTTACTTTCACAAAATCAACTTTTGGCCTCCTCTCTGCCTGAAACGTCTTTTAAGAGCATAAAAAGTGAAAATGCATCTCTAGCCCTTGTGTTGTCCTGGGGTCATTAATGACCCCAGAAGAAATCTTTTGCTGTCAAAATATGTTTTTTATTCATCAAATGGTCTGAAAATAATGGGGGGCGTTCGATACTATGCTCTTCATGATTAAAATAAATTTGAGGTAATTTGATTGAATTAACGGTGATTTATTGAATTGAATAACTTCTGTTGTCCTCTGGGGTCAAAAAGACCCCGCAGCACAAAGTGGCTCAATGAGGCAAGTTGTCACACCATACTGCTTTCCAAAACATCTTTGATCTTGGATGTTTGATGTGTGGGGTCAAGCAATGGTTATGACAATAAAAAAATAGGTCTTTTCTCACAGGTGTTGGGGCATTTCACATTTTAGAGAGAGACAGGCAGCACAATGAGGAGGCAGAAGCGCTATACTGCACAGGAGGCTTGTGAGGTAATTTTGAACTATGATGTGGAAAAGAATAACCAGGAGGACAATGCTGAACATAATGAGGAGGAAGAATCAACTGATGAGGACGATTCAGGGTCAGAAGAGACGGAAAATAATGATGAGGCGATGGATCCAACCTACAGACCACATGCTACTACTTCCTCTGAAGAAGCCCCCACATCGCCCGCTGAAATGGAAGAAGGGCATGAAGAGAAGGAAAATGATGACCATGATGAGGTAGAATCTGATTCATGATGATTTCACTGTTTCATGATGTTTTCGATAGAAACTGATTCTTACACACCTTTATTGGTTTACGGTACATTCTTAGCCTGTTATGCTCTTAAAATACGTTTCAGGCTTGGAAGAAAAAAAAAAGTGGATTTTGTGACAGTCAAAATACTTTCAAAGGTTTTCATCAAAAAACTGGCTCAGGGCAGTTCAGTTTCATGATGTTTTCATTAGAACCTGATGATTACCCACCTTTACTAGTTTACGGTACATTCTCAGCCTTTTCTGCTCTTAAAATACGTTTGAAGCTTGGAAGAGGCCAAAAGTGGATTTTGTGAAAGTCAACATAGTTTCAAGGATGTTCTTCAAAAAACTGGCTCAGGGCAGTTGATTTCACTGTTTCATGATGTTTTCATTACAACCTGCTTACCCACCTTTACTGGTTTACGGTACATTCTCAGCCTTTTCTGCTCTTAAAATACGTTTCAGGCTTGGAAGAGGCCAAAAGTGCATTTTGTGAAAGTAAACATAGTTTCAAGGATGTTCTTCAAAAAACTGGCTCAGGGCAGTTGATTTCATTGTTTCATGATGTTTTCATTAGAACCTGATGCGTACCCACCTTTACTGGTTTAATGTAGGGGGCGTTCGATACTATGCTCTTCATGATTAAAATAAATTTGAGGTAATTTGATTGAATTAACGGTGATTTATTGAATTGAATAACTTCTGTTGTCCTCTGGGGTCAAAAAGACCCCGCAGCACAAAGTGGCTCAATGAGGCAAGTTGTCACACCATACTGCTTTCCAAAACATCTTTGATCTTGGATGTTTGATGTGTGGGGTCAAGCAATGGTTATGACAATAAAAAAATAGGTCTTTTCTCACAGGTGTTGGGGCATTTCACATTTTAGAGAGAGACAGGCAGCACAATGAGGAGGCAGAAGCGCTATACTGCACAGGAGGCTTGTGAGGTAATTTTGAACTATGATGTGGAAAAGAATAACCAGGAGGACAATGCTGAACATAATGAGGAGGAAGAATCAACTGATGAGGACGATTCAGGGTCAGAAGAGACGGAAAATAATGATGAGGCGATGGATCCAACCTACAGACCACATGCTACTACTTCCTCTGAAGAAGCCCCCACATCGCCCGCTGAAATGGAAGAAGGGCATGAAGAGAAGGAAAATGATGACCATGATGAGGTAGAATCTGATTCATGATGATTTCACTGTTTCATGATGTTTTCGATAGAAACTGATTCTTACACACCTTTATTGGTTTACGGTACATTCTTAGCCTGTTATGCTCTTAAAATACGTTTCAGGCTTGGAAGAAAAAAAAAAGTGGATTTTGTGACAGTCAAAATACTTTCAAAGGTTTTCATCAAAAAACTGGCTCAGGGCAGTTCAGTTTCATGATGTTTTCATTAGAACCTGATGATTACCCACCTTTACTAGTTTACGGTACATTCTCAGCCTTTTCTGCTCTTAAAATACGTTTGAAGCTTGGAAGAGGCCAAAAGTGGATTTTGTGAAAGTCAACATAGTTTCAAGGATGTTCTTCAAAAAACTGGCTCAGGGCAGTTGATTTCACTGTTTCATGATGTTTTCATTACAACCTGCTTACCCACCTTTACTGGTTTACGGTACATTCTCAGCCTTTTCTGCTCTTAAAATACGTTTCAGGCTTGGAAGAGGCCAAAAGTGCATTTTGTGAAAGTAAACATAGTTTCAAGGATGTTCTTCAAAAAACTGGCTCAGGGCAGTTGATTTCATTGTTTCATGATGTTTTCATTAGAACCTGATGCGTACCCACCTTTACTGGTTTAATGTAGGGGGCGTTCGATACTATGCTCTTCATGATTAAAATAAATTTGAGGTAATTTGATTGAATTAACGGTGATTTATTGAATTGAATAACTTCTGTTGTCCTCTGGGGTCAAAAAGACCCCGCAGCACAAAGTGGCTCAATGAGGCAAGTTGTCACACCATACTGCTTTCCAAAACATCTTTGATCTTGGATGTTTGATGTGTGGGGTCAAGCAATGGTTATGACAATAAAAAAATAGGTCTTTTCTCACAGGTGTTGGGGCATTTCACATTTTAGAGAGAGACAGGCAGCACAATGAGGAGGCAGAAGCGCTATACTGCACAGGAGGCTTGTGAGGTAATTTTGAACTATGATGTGGAAAAGAATAACCAGGAGGACAATGCTGAACATAATGAGGAGGAAGAATCAACTGATGAGGACGATTCAGGGTCAGAAGAGACGGAAAATAATGATGAGGCGATGGATCCAACCTACAGACCACATGCTACTACTTCCTCTGAAGAAGCCCCCACATCGCCCGCTGAAATGGAAGAAGGGCATGAAGAGAAGGAAAATGATGACCATGATGAGGTAGAATCTGATTCATGATGATTTCACTGTTTCATGATGTTTTCGATAGAAACTGATTCTTACACACCTTTATTGGTTTACGGTACATTCTTAGCCTGTTATGCTCTTAAAATACGTTTCAGGCTTGGAAGAAAAAAAAAAGTGGATTTTGTGACAGTCAAAATACTTTCAAAGGTTTTCATCAAAAAACTGGCTCAGGGCAGTTCAGTTTCATGATGTTTTCATTAGAACCTGATGATTACCCACCTTTACTGGTTTACGGTACATTCTCAGCCTTTTCTGCTCTTAAAATACGTTTGAGGCTTGGAAGAGGCCAAAAGTGGATTTTGTGAAAGTAAACATAGTTTCAAGGATGTTCTTCAAAAAACTGGCTCAGGGCAGTTCAGTTTCATGATGTTTTCATTCGAACCTGATAATTACCCACCTTTACTGGTTTACGGTACATTCTCAGCCTTTTATGCTCTTAAAATACGTTTCAGGCTAGGAAGAGGCCAAAAGTGGATTTTGTGAAAGTCAACATAGTTTCAAGGATGTTCTTTAAAAAACTGGCTCAGGGCAGTTGATTTCACTATTTCATGATGTTTTCATTACAACCTGCTTACTCACCTTTACTGGTTTACGGTATATTCTCAGCCTTTTATGCTCTTAAAATACGTTTCAGGCTTGGAAGAGGCCAAAAGTGGATTTTGTGAAAGTCAACATAGTTTCAAGGATGTTCTTTTAAAAACTGGCTCAGGGCAGTTGATTTCATTGTTTCATGATGTTTTCATTAGAACCTGATGCGTACCTTTACTGGTTTAATGTAGCCTTTTATGTTCTTAAAATACGTTTCAGGCTTGGAAGAGGCCAAAAGTGGATTTTGTGAAAGTCAACATAGTTTCAAGGATGTTCTTCAAAAAACTTGCTCAGGGCAGTTCAGTTTCATGATGTTTTCATTAGAACCTGATGATTACCCACCTTTACTGGTTTACGGTACATTCTCAGCCTTTTCTGCTCTTAAAATACGTTTCAGGCTTGGAAGAGGCCAAAAGTGGATTTTGTGAAAGTCAACATAGTTTCAGAAAACTGGCTCAGGGCAGTTGATTTCACTCTTTAATGATGTTTTCATTACAACCTGCTCACCCACCTTTACTGTTTTACGGTACATTCTCAGCCTTTTCTGCTCTTAAAATACGTTTCAGGCTTGGAAAAGGCCAAAAGTGGATTTTGTGAAAGTAAACATAGTTTCAAGGATGTTCTTCAAAAAACTGGCTCAGGGCAGTTGATTTCATTGTTTCATGATGTTTTCATTAGAACCTGATGCGTACCCACCTTTACTGGTTTAATGTAGCCTTTTATGTTCTTAAAATACGTTTCAGGCTTGAAAGAGGCCAAAAGTGGATTTTGTGAAAGTAAACATAGTGTCAAAAAACTGGCTTAGGGCAGTTGATTTCACTGTTTCATGATGTTTTCGATAGAAACTGATTCTTACACACCTTTATTGGTTCACGGTACATTCTTAGCCTTTTATGCTCTTAAAATACGTTTCAGGCTTGGAAGAAAAAACAAAAGTGGATTTTGTGGCAGTCAAAATACATTCAAAGCTTTTCTTCAAAAAACTGGCTCAGGGCAGTTCAGTTTCATGATGTTTTCATTAGAACCTGATGATTACCCACCTTTACTGGTTTACGGTACATTCTCAGCCTTTTATGCTCTTAAAATACGTTTCAGGCTTGGAAGAGGCCAAAAGTGGATTTTGTGAAAGTCAACATAGTTTCAAGGATGTTCTTTAAAAAACTGGCTCAGGGCAGTTGATTTCATTGTTTCATGATGTTTTCATTAGAACCTGATGCGTACCCACCTTTACTGGTTTAATGTAGCCTTTTATGCTCTTAAAATACGTTTCAAGGATGTTCTTCAAAAAACTGGCTCAGGGCAGTTCAGTTTCATGATGTTTTCATTAGAACCTGATGATTACCCACCTTTACTGGTTTACGGTACATTATCAGCCTTTTATGCTCTTAAAATACGTTTCAGGCTTGGAAGAGGCCAAAAGTGGATTTTGTGAAAGTCAACATAGTTTCAGAAAACTGGCTCAGGGCAGTTGATTTCACTGTTTCATGATGTTTTCGATAGAAACTGATTCTTACACACCTTTATTGGTTCACGGTACATTCTCAGCCTTTTATGCTCTTAAAATATGTTTCAGGCTTGGAAGAAAAGAAAAAAAGTGGATTTAGTGACAGTCAAAATACATTCAAAGGTTTTCTTCAAAAAACTGGCTCAGGGCAGTTCAGTTTCATGATGTTTTCATTAGAACCTGATGATTACCCACCTCTACTGGTTTACGGTACATTCTCAGCCTTTTATGCTCTTAAAATACGTTTCAGGCACCTTTACTGGTTTAATGTAGCCTTTTATGCTCTTAAAATATGTTTCAGGCTTGGAAGAAAAGAAAAAAAGTGGATTTAGTGACAGTCAAAATACATTCAAAGGTTTTCTTCAAAAAACTGGCTCAGGGCAGTTCAGTTTCATGATGTTTTCATTAGAACCTGATGATTACCCACCTCTACTGGTTTACGGTACATTCTCAGCCTTTTATACTCTTAAAATACGTTTCAGGCTTGGAAGAGGCCAAAAGTGGATTTTGTGAAAGTCAACATAGTTTCAGAAAACTGGCTCAGGGCAGTTGATTTCACTGTTTCATGATGTTTTCGATAGAAACTGATTCTTACACACCTTTATTGGTTTACGGTACATTCTTAGCCTTTTATGCTCTGAAAATACGTTTCAGGCTTGGAAGGAAAACAAAAGTGGATTTTGTGACAGTCAATATAGTTTCAAAGATTTTCTTCAAAAAACTGGCTCAGGGCAGTTCAGTTTCATGATGTTTTCATTAGAACCTGATGATTACCCACCTTTACTGGTTTACGGTACATTATCAGCCTTTTATGCTCTTAAAATACGTTTGAGGCTTGGAAGAGGCCAAAAGTGGATTTTGTGAAAGTCAACATAGTTTCAGAAAACTGGCTCAGGGCAGTTGATTTCACTGTTTCATGATGTTTTCATTACAACCTGCTTACCCACCTTTACTGGTTTACGGTACATTCTCAGCCTTTTATGCTCTTAAAATACGTTTCAGGCATGGAAGAGGCCAAAAGTGGATTTTGTGAAAGTCAACATAGTTTCAGAAAACTGGCTCAGGGCAGTTGATTTCACTGTTTCATGATGTTTTCGATAGAAACTGATTCTTACACACCTTTATTGGTTCACGGTACATTCTCAGCCTTTTATGCTCTTAAAATATGTTTCAGGCTTGGAAGAAAAGAAAAAAAGTGGATTTAGTGACTGTCAAAATACATTCAAAGGTTTTCTTCAAAAAACTGGCTCAGGGCAGTTCAGTTTCATGATGTTTTCATTAGAACCTGATGATTACCCACCTCTACTGGTTTACGGTACATTCTCAGCCTTTTATGCTCTTAAAATACGTTTCAGGCACCTTTACTGGTTTAATGTAGCCTTTTATGCTCTTAAAATATGTTTCAGGCTTGGAAGAAAAGAAAAAAAGTGGATTTAGTGACAGTCAAAATACATTCAAAGGTTTTCTTCAAAAAACTGGCTCAGGGCAGTTCAGTTTCATGATGTTTTCATTAGAACCTGATGATTACCCACCTCTACTGGTTTACGGTACATTCTCAGCCTTTTATACTCTTAAAATACGTTTCAGGCTTGGAAGAGGCCAAAAGTGGATTTTGTGAAAGTCAACATAGTTTCAGAAAACTGGCTCAGGGCAGTTGATTTCACTGTTTCATGATGTTTTCATTACAACCTGCTTACCCACCTTTACTGGTTTACGGTACATTCTCAGCCTTTTATGCTCTTAAAATACGTTTCAGGCTTGGAAGAGGCCAAAAGTGGATTTTGTGAAAGTCAACATAGTTTCAGAAAACTGGCTCAGGGCAGTTGATTTCACTGTTTCATGATGTTTTCATTACAACCTGCTTACCCACCTTTACTGGTTTACGGTACATTCTCAGCCTTTTATGCTCTTAAAATACGTTTCAGGCTTGGAAGAGGCCAAAAGTGGATTTTGTGAAAGTCAACATAGTTTCAGAAAACTGGCTCAGGGCAGTTGATTTCACTGTTTCATGATGTTTTCGATAGAAACTGATTCTTACACACCTTTATTGGTTCACGGTACATTCTCAGCCTTTTATGCTCTTAAAATATGTTTCAGGCTTGGAAGAAAAGAAAAAAAGTGGATTTAGTGACAGTCAAAATACATTCAAAGGTTTTCTTCAAAAAACTGGCTCAGGGCAGTTCAGTTTCATGATGTTTTCATTAGAACCTGATGATTACCCACCTCTACTGGTTTACGGTACATTCTCAGCCTTTTATGCTCTTAAAATACGTTTCAGGCATGGAAGAGGCCAAAAGTGGATTTTGTGAAAGTCAACATAGTTTCAGAAAACTGGCTCAGGGCAGTTGATTTCACTGTTTCATGATGTTTTCGATAGAAACTGATTCTTACACACCTTTATTGGTTCACGGTACATTCTCAGCCTTTTATGCTCTTAAAATATGTTTCAGGCTTGGAAGAAAAGAAAAAAAGTGGATTTAGTGACTGTCAAAATACATTCAAAGGTTTTCTTCAAAAAACTGGCTCAGGGCAGTTCAGTTTCATGATGTTTTCATTAGAACCTGATGATTACCCACCTCTACTGGTTTACGGTACATTCTCAGCCTTTTATGCTCTTAAAATACGTTTGAGGCTTGGAAGAGGCCAAAAGTTGATTTTGTGAAAGTAAGCATAGTTTCAAAGATTTTCTTCAAAAAACTTCCTCAAGACAGTTGATTTCACAGTCTGATGTCATGTTCATGAATATCTGCAGCTTTCAGCACTTTCCTGCCTAGAGATGCATTTTCACTTTTTATGCTCTTAAAAGACGTTTCAGGCAGAGAGGAGGCCAAAAGTTGATTTTGTGAAAGTAAGCATAGTTTCAAAGATATTCTTCAAAAAACTACGTCAGCACAGTTGATTTAACAGTCTGATGTCATGTTCATGAATATCTGCAGCTTTCAGCACTTTCCTGCCTAGAGATGCATTTTCACTTTTTATGCTCTTAAAAGACGTTTCAGGCAGAGAGGAGGCCAAAAGTTGATTTTGTGAAAGTAAGCATAGTTTCAAAGATTTTCTTCAAAAAACTTCCTCAAGACAGTTGATTTCACAGTCTGATGTCATGTTCATGAATATCTGCAGCTTTCAGCACTTTCCTGCCTAGAGATGCATTTTCACTTTTTATGCTCTTAAAAGACGTTTCAGGCAGAGAGGAGGCCAAAAGTTGATTTTGTGAAAGTAAGCATAGTTTCAAAGATTTTCTTCAAAAAACTTCCTCAAGACAGTTGATTTCACAGTCTGATGTCATGTTCATGAATATCTGCAGCTTTCAGCACTTTCCTGCCTAGAGATGCATTTTCACTTTTTATGCTCTTAAAAGACGTTTCAGGCAGAGAGGAGGCCAAAAGTTGATTTTGTGAAACTAAACATAGTTTCAAAGATTTTCTTCAAAAAACTACGTCAGCACAGTTGATTTAACAGTCTGATGTCATGTTCATGAATATCTGCAGCTTTCAGCACTTTCCTGCCTAGAGATGCATTTTCACTTTTTATGCTCTTAAAAGACGTTTCAGGCAGAGAGGAGGCCAAAAGTTGATTTTGTGAAAGTAAGCATAGTTTCAAAGATTTTCTTCAAAAAACTTCCTCAAGACAGTTGATTTCACAGTCTGATGTCATGTTCATGAATATCTGCAGCTTTCAGCACTTTCCTGCCTAGAGATGCATTTTCACTTTTTATGCTCTTAAAAGACGTTTCAGGCAGAGAGGAGGCCAAAAGTTGATTTTGTGAAAGTAAGCATAGTTTCAAAGATTTTCTTCAAAAAACTTCCTCAAGACAGTTGATTTCACAGTCTGATGTCATGTTCATGAATATCTGCAGCTTTCAGCACTTTCCTGCCTAGAGATGCATTTTCACTTTTTATGCTCTTAAAAGACGTTTCAGGCAGAGAGGAGGCCAAAAGTTGATTTTGTGAAACTAAACATAGTTTCAAAGATTTTCTTCAAAAAACTACGTCAGCACAGTTGATTTAACAGTCTGATGTCATGTTCATGAATATCTGCAGCTTTCAGCACTTTCCTGCCTAGAGATGCATTTTCACTTTTTATGCTCTTAAAAGACGTTTCAGGCAGAGAGGAGGCCAAAAGTTGATTTTGTGAAAGTAAGCATAGTTTCAAAGATTTTCTTCAAAAAACTTCCTCAAGACAGTTGATTTCACAGTCTGATGTCATGTTCATGAATATCTGCAGCTTTCAGCACTTTCCTGCCTAGAGATGCATTTTCACTTTTTATGCTCTTAAAAGACGTTTCAGGCAGAGAGGAGGCCAAAAGTTGATTTTGTGAAAGTAAGCATAGTTTCAAAGATTTTCTTCAAAAAACTTCCTCAAGACAGTTGATTTCACAGTCTGATGTCATGTTCATGAATATCTGCAGCTTTCAGCACTTTCCTGCCTAGAGATGCATTTTCACTTTTTATGCTCTTAAAAGACGTTTCAGGCAGAGAGGAGGCCAAAAGTTGATTTTGTGAAACTAAACATAGTTTCAAAGATTTTCTTCAAAAAACTACGTCAGCACAGTTGATTTAACAGTCTGATGTCATGTTCATGAATATCTGCAGCTTTCAGCACTTTCCTGCCTAGAGATGCATTTTCACTTTTTATGCTCTTAAAAGACGTTTCAGGCAGAGAGGAGGCCAAAAGTTGATTTTGTGAAAGTAAGCATAGTTTCAAAGATTTTCTTCAAAAAACTTCCTCAAGACAGTTGATTTCACAGTCTGATGTCATGTTCATGAATATCTGCAGCTTTCAGCACTTTCCTGCCTAGAGATGCATTTTCACTTTTTATGCTCTTAAAAGACGTTTCAGGCAGAGAGGAGGCCAAAAGTTGATTTTGTGAAAGTAAGCATAGTTTCAAAGATTTTCTTCAAAAAACTTCCTCAAGACAGTTGATTTCACAGTCTGATGTCATGTTCATGAATATCTGCAGCTTTCAGCACTTTCCTGCCTAGAGATGCATTTTCACTTTTTATGCTCTTAAAAGACGTTTCAGGCAGAGAGGAGGCCAAAAGTTGATTTTGTGAAAGTAAGCATAGTTTCAAAGATTTTCTTCAAAAAACTTCCTCAAGACAGTTGATTTCACAGTCTGATGTCATGTTCATGAATATCTGCAGCTTTCAGCACTTTCCTGCCTAGAGATGCATTTTCACTTTTTATGCTCTTAAAAGACGTTTCAGGCAGAGAGGAGGCCAAAAGTTGATTTTGTGAAACTAAACATAGTTTCAAAGATTTTCTTCAAAAAACTACGTCAGCACAGTTGATTTAACAGTCTGATGTCATGTTCATGAATATCTGCAGCTTTCAGCACTTTCCTGCCTAGAGATGCATTTTCACTTTTTATGCTCTTAAAAGACGTTTCAGGCAGAGAGGAGGCCAAAAGTTGATTTTGTGAAAGTAAGCATAGTTTCAAAGATATTCTTCAAAAAACTACGTCAGCACAGTTGATTTAACAGTCTGATGTCATGTTCATGAATATCTGCAACTTTCAGCACTTTCCTGCCTAGAGATGCATTTTCACTTTTTATGCTCTTAAAAGACGTTTCAGGCAGAGAGGAGGCCAAAAGTTGATTTTGTGAAAGTAAGCATAGTTTCAAAGATTTTCTTCAAAAAACTTCCTCAAGACAGTTGATTTCACAGTCTGATGTCATGTTCATGAATATCTGCAGCTTTCAGCACTTTCCTGCCTAGAGATGCATTTTCACTTTTTATGCTCTTAAAAGACGTTTCAGGCAGAGAGGAGGCCAAAAGTTGATTTTGTGAAAGTAAGCATAGTTTCAAAGATTTTCTTCAAAAAACTTCCTCAAGACAGTTGATTTCACAGTCTGATGTCATGTTCATGAATATCTGCAGCTTTCAGCACTTTCCTGCCTAGAGATGCATTTTCACTTTTTATGCTCTTAAAAGACGTTTCAGGCAGAGAGGAGGCCAAAAGTTGATTTTGTGAAAGTAAGCATAGTTTCAAAGATTTTCTTCAAAAAACTTCCTCAAGACAGTTGATTTCACAGTCTGATGTCATGTTCATGAATATCTGCAGCTTTCAGCACTTTCCTGCCTAGAGATGCATTTTCACTTTTTATGCTCTTAAAAGACGTTTCAGGCAGAGAGGAGGCCAAAAGTTGATTTTGTGAAAGTAAGCATAGTTTCAAAGATTTTCTTCAAAAAACTTCCTCAAGACAGTTGATTTCACAGTCTGATGTCATGTTCATGAATATCTGCAGCTTTCAGCACTTTCCTGCCTAGAGATGCATTTTCACTTTTTATGCTCTTAAAAGACGTTTCAGGCAGAGAGGAGGCCAAAAGTTGATTTTGTGAAAGTAAGCATAGTTTCAAAGATTTTCTTCAAAAAACTTCCTCAAGACAGTTGATTTCACAGTCTGATGTCATGTTCATGAATATCTGCAGCTTTCAGCACTTTCCTGCCTAGAGATGCATTTTCACTTTTTATGCTCTTAAAAGACGTTTCAGGCAGAGAGGAGGCCAAAAGTTGATTTTGTGAAACTAAACATAGTTTCAAAGATTTTCTTCAAAAAACTACGTCAGCACAGTTGATTTAACAGTCTGATGTCATGTTCATGAATATCTGCAGCTTTCAGCACTTTCCTGCCTAGAGATGCATTTTCACTTTTTATGCTCTTAAAAGACGTTTCAGGCAGAGAGGAGGCCAAAAGTTGATTTTGTGAAAGTAAGCATAGTTTCAAAGATATTCTTCAAAAAACTACGTCAGCACAGTTGATTTAACAGTCTGATGTCATGTTCATGAATATCTGCAGCTTTCAGCACTTTCCTGCCTAGAGATGCATTTTCACTTTTTATGCTCTTAAAAGACGTTTCAGGCAGAGAGGAGGCCAAAAGTTGATTTTGTGAAAGTAAGCATAGTTTCAAAGATTTTCTTCAAAAAACTTCCTCAAGACAGTTGATTTCACAGTCTGATGTCATGTTCATGAATATCTGCAGCTTTCAGCACTTTCCTGCCTAGAGATGCATTTTCACTTTTTATGCTCTTAAAAGACGTTTCAGGCAGAGAGGAGGCCAAAAGTTGATTTTGTGAAAGTAAGCATAGTTTCAAAGATTTTCTTCAAAAAACTTCCTCAAGACAGTTGATTTCACAGTCTGATGTCATGTTCATGAATATCTGCAGCTTTCAGCACTTTCCTGCCTAGAGATGCATTTTCACTTTTTATGCTCTTAAAAGACGTTTCAGGCAGAGAGGAGGCCAAAAGTTGATTTTGTGAAAGTAAGCATAGTTTCAAAGATTTTCTTCAAAAAACTTCCTCAAGACAGTTGATTTCACAGTCTGATGTCATGTTCATGAATATCTGCAGCTTTCAGCACTTTCCTGCCTAGAGATGCATTTTCACTTTTTATGCTCTTAAAAGACGTTTCAGGCAGAGAGGAGGCCAAAAGTTGATTTTGTGAAAGTAAGCATAGTTTCAAAGATTTTCTTCAAAAAACTTCCTCAAGACAGTTGATTTCACAGTCTGATGTCATGTTCATGAATATCTGCAGCTTTCAGCACTTTCCTGCCTAGAGATGCATTTTCACTTTTTATGCTCTTAAAAGACGTTTCAGGCAGAGAGGAGGCCAAAAGTTGATTTTGTGAAAGTAAGCATAGTTTCAAAGATTTTCTTCAAAAAACTTCCTCAAGACAGTTGATTTCACAGTCTGATGTCATGTTCATGAATATCTGCAGCTTTCAGCACTTTCCTGCCTAGAGATGCATTTTCACTTTTTATGCTCTTAAAAGACGTTTCAGGCAGAGAGGAGGCCAAAAGTTGATTTTGTGAAAGTAAGCATAGTTTCAAAGATATTCTTCAAAAAACTACGTCAGCACAGTTGATTTAACAGTCTGATGTCATGTTCATGAATATCTGCAGCTTTCAGCACTTTCCTGCCTAGAGATGCATTTTCACTTTTTATGCTCTTAAAAGACGTTTCAGGCAGAGAGGAGGCCAAAAGTTGATTTTGTGAAAGTAAGCATAGTTTCAAAGATTTTCTTCAAAAAACTTCCTCAAGACAGTTGATTTCACAGTCTGATGTCATGTTCATGAATATCTGCAGCTTTCAGCACTTTCCTGCCTAGAGATGCATTTTCACTTTTTATGCTCTTAAAAGACGTTTCAGGCAGAGAGGAGGCCAAAAGTTGATTTTGTGAAAGTAAGCATAGTTTCAAAGATTTTCTTCAAAAAACTTCCTCAAGACAGTTGATTTCACAGTCTGATGTCATGTTCATGAATATCTGCAGCTTTCAGCACTTTCCTGCCTAGAGATGCATTTTCACTTTTTATGCTCTTAAAAGACGTTTCAGGCAGAGAGGAGGCCAAAAGTTGATTTTGTGAAACTAAACATAGTTTCAAAGATTTTCTTCAAAAAACTACGTCAGCACAGTTGATTTAACAGTCTGATGTCATGTTCATGAATATCTGCAGCTTTCAGCACTTTCCTGCCTAGAGATGCATTTTCACTTTTTATGCTCTTAAAAGACGTTTCAGGCAGAGAGGAGGCCAAAAGTTGATTTTGTGAAAGTAAGCATAGTTTCAAAGATATTCTTCAAAAAACTACGTCAGCACAGTTGATTTAACAGTCTGATGTCATGTTCATGAATATCTGCAACTTTCAGCACTTTCCTGCCTAGAGATGCATTTTCACTTTTTATGCTCTTAAAAGACGTTTCAGGCAGAGAGGAGGCCAAAAGTTGATTTTGTGAAAGTAAGCATAGTTTCAAAGATTTTCTTCAAAAAACTTCCTCAAGACAGTTGATTTCACAGTCTGATGTCATGTTCATGAATATCTGCAGCTTTCAGCACTTTCCTGCCTAGAGATGCATTTTCACTTTTTATGCTCTTAAAAGACGTTTCAGGCAGAGAGGAGGCCAAAAGTTGATTTTGTGAAAGTAAGCATAGTTTCAAAGATTTTCTTCAAAAAACTTCCTCAAGACAGTTGATTTCACAGTCTGATGTCATGTTCATGAATATCTGCAGCTTTCAGCACTTTCCTGCCTAGAGATGCATTTTCACTTTTTATGCTCTTAAAAGACGTTTCAGGCAGAGAGGAGGCCAAAAGTTGATTTTGTGAAAGTAAGCATAGTTTCAAAGATTTTCTTCAAAAAACTTCCTCAAGACAGTTGATTTCACAGTCTGATGTCATGTTCATGAATATCTGCAGCTTTCAGCACTTTCCTGCCTAGAGATGCATTTTCACTTTTTATGCTCTTAAAAGACGTTTCAGGCAGAGAGGAGGCCAAAAGTTGATTTTGTGAAACTAAACATAGTTTCAAAGATTTTCTTCAAAAAACTACGTCAGCACAGTTGATTTAACAGTCTGATGTCATGTTCATGAATATCTGCAGCTTTCAGCACTTTCCTGCCTAGAGATGCATTTTCACTTTTTATGCTCTTAAAAGACGTTTCAGGCAGAGAGGAGGCCAAAAGTTGATTTTGTGAAAGTAAGCATAGTTTCAAAGATTTTCTTCAAAAAACTTCCTCAAGACAGTTGATTTCACAGTCTGATGTCATGTTCATGAATATCTGCAGCTTTCAGCACTTTCCTGCCTAGAGATGCATTTTCACTTTTTATGCTCTTAAAAGACGTTTCAGGCAGAGAGGAGGCCAAAAGTTGATTTTGTGAAACTAAACATAGTTTCAAAGATTTTCTTCAAAAAACTACGTCAGCACAGTTGATTTAACAGTCTGATGTCATGTTCATGAATATCTGCAGCTTTCAGCACTTTCCTGCCTAGAGATGCATTTTCACTTTTTATGCTCTTAAAAGACGTTTCAGGCAGAGAGGAGGCCAAAAGTTGATTTTGTGAAACTAAACATAGTTTCAAAGATTTTCTTCAAAAAACTACGTCAGCACAGTTGATTTAACAGTCTGATGTCATGTTCATGAATATCTGCAGCTTTCAGCACTTTCCTGCCTAGAGATGCATTTTCACTTTTTATGCTCTTAAAAGACGTTTCAGGCAGAGAGGAGGCCAAAAGTTGATTTTGTGAAAGTAAGCATAGTTTCAAAGATTTTCTTCAAAAAACTTCCTCAAGACAGTTGATTTCACAGTCTGATGTCATGTTCATGAATATCTGCAACTTTCAGCACTTTCCTGCCTAGAGATGCATTTTCACTTTTTATGCTCTTAAAAGACGTTTCAGGCAGAGAGGAGGCCAAAAGTTGATTTTGTGAAAGTAAGCATAGTTTCAAAGATTTTCTTCAAAAAACTTCCTCAAGACAGTTGATTTCACAGTCTGATGTCATGTTCATGAATATCTGCAGCTTTCAGCACTTTCCTGCCTAGAGATGCATTTTCACTTTTTATGCTCTTAAAAGACGTTTCAGGCAGAGAGGAGGCCAAAAGTTGATTTTGTGAAAGTAAGCATAGTTTCAAAGATATTCTTCAAAAAACTACGTCAGCACAGTTGATTTAACAGTCTGATGTCATGTTCATGAATATCTGCAGCTTTCAGCACTTTCCTGCCTAGAGATGCATTTTCACTTTTTATGCTCTTAAAAGACGTTTCAGGCAGAGAGGAGGCCAAAAGTTGATTTTGTGAAAGTAAGCATAGTTTCAAAGATTTTCTTCAAAAAACTTCCTCAAGACAGTTGATTTCACAGTCTGATGTCATGTTCATGAATATCTGCAGCTTTCAGCACTTTCCTGCCTAGAGATGCATTTTCACTTTTTATGCTCTTAAAAGACGTTTCAGGCAGAGAGGAGGCCAAAAGTTGATTTTGTGAAACTAAACATAGTTTCAAAGATTTTCTTCAAAAAACTACGTCAGCACAGTTGATTTAACAGTCTGATGTCATGTTCATGAATATCTGCAGCTTTCAGCACTTTCCTGCCTAGAGATGCATTTTCACTTTTTATGCTCTTAAAAGACGTTTCAGGCAGAGAGGAGGCCAAAAGTTGATTTTGTGAAAGTAAGCATAGTTTCAAAGATTTTCTTCAAAAAACTTCCTCAAGACAGTTGATTTCACAGTCTGATGTCATGTTCATGAATATCTGCAGCTTTCAGCATTTCCCTGCCTAGAGATGCATTTTCACTTTTTATGCTCTTAAAAGACGTTTCAGGCAGAGAGGAGGCCAAAAGTTGATTTTGTGAAAGTAAGCATAGTTTCAAAGATTTTCTTCAAAAAACTTCCTCAAGACAGTTGATTTCACAGTCTGATGTCATGTTCATGAATATCTGCAGCTTTCAGCACTTTCCTGCCTAGAGATGCATTTTCACTTTTTATGCTCTTAAAAGACGTTTCAGGCAGAGAGGAGGCCAAAAGTTGATTTTGTGAAAGTAAGCATAGTTTCAAAGATATTCTTCAAAAAACTACGTCAGCACAGTTGATTTAACAGTCTGATGTCATGTTCATGAATATCTGCAACTTTCAGCACTTTCCTGCCTAGAGATGCATTTTCACTTTTTATGCTCTTAAAAGACGTTTCAGGCAGAGAGGAGGCCAAAAGTTGATTTTGTGAAAGTAAGCATAGTTTCAAAGATTTTCTTCAAAAAACTTCCTCAAGACAGTTGATTTCACAGTCTGATGTCATGTTCATGAATATCTGCAGCTTTCAGCACTTTCCTGCCTAGAGATGCATTTTCACTTTTTATGCTCTTAAAAGACGTTTCAGGCAGAGAGGAGGCCAAAAGTTGATTTTGTGAAAGTAAGCATAGTTTCAAAGATATTCTTCAAAAAACTACGTCAGCACAGTTGATTTAACAGTCTGATGTCATGTTCATGAATATCTGCAGCTTTCAGCACTTTCCTGCCTAGAGATGCATTTTCACTTTTTATGCTCTTAAAAGACGTTTCAGGCAGAGAGGAGGCCAAAAGTTGATTTTGTGAAAGTAAGCATAGTTTCAAAGATTTTCTTCAAAAAACTTCCTCAAGACAGTTGATTTCACAGTCTGATGTCATGTTCATGAATATCTGCAGCTTTCAGCACTTTCCTGCCTAGAGATGCATTTTCACTTTTTATGCTCTTAAAAGACGTTTCAGGCAGAGAGGAGGCCAAAAGTTGATTTTGTGAAAGTAAGCATAGTTTCAAAGATTTTCTTCAAAAAACTTCCTCAAGACAGTTGATTTCACAGTCTGATGTCATGTTCATGAATATCTGCAGCTTTCAGCACTTTCCTGCCTAGAGATGCATTTTCACTTTTTATGCTCTTAAAAGACGTTTCAGGCAGAGAGGAGGCCAAAAGTTGATTTTGTGAAACTAAACATAGTTTCAAAGATTTTCTTCAAAAAACTACGTCAGCACAGTTGATTTAACAGTCTGATGTCATGTTCATGAATATCTGCAGCTTTCAGCACTTTCCTGCCTAGAGATGCATTTTCACTTTTTATGCTCTTAAAAGACGTTTCAGGCAGAGAGGAGGCCAAAAGTTGATTTTGTGAAACTAAACATAGTTTCAAAGATTTTCTTCAAAAAACTACGTCAGCACAGTTGATTTAACAGTCTGATGTCATGTTCATGAATATCTGCAGCTTTCAGCACTTTCCTGCCTAGAGATGCATTTTCACTTTTTATGCTCTTAAAAGACGTTTCAGGCAGAGAGGAGGCCAAAAGTTGATTTTGTGAAAGTAAGCATAGTTTCAAAGATTTTCTTCAAAAAACTTCCTCAAGACAGTTGATTTCACAGTCTGATGTCATGTTCATGAATATCTGCAGCTTTCAGCACTTTCCTGCCTAGAGATGCATTTTCACTTTTTATGCTCTTAAAAGACGTTTCAGGCAGAGAGGAGGCCAAAAGTTGATTTTGTGAAACTAAACATAGTTTCAAAGATTTTCTTCAAAAAACTACGTCAGCACAGTTGATTTAACAGTCTGATGTCATGTTCATGAATATCTGCAGCTTTCAGCACTTTCCTGCCTAGAGATGCATTTTCACTTTTTATGCTCTTAAAAGACGTTTCAGGCAGAGAGGAGGCCAAAAGTTGATTTTGTGAAAGTAAGCATAGTTTCAAAGATTTTCTTCAAAAAACTTCCTCAAGACAGTTGATTTCACAGTCTGATGTCATGTTCATGAATATCTGCAGCTTTCAGCATTTCCCTGCCTAGAGATGCATTTTCACTTTTTATGCTCTTAAAAGACGTTTCAGGCAGAGAGGAGGCCAAAAGTTGATTTTGTGAAAGTAAGCATAGTTTCAAAGATTTTCTTCAAAAAACTTCCTCAAGACAGTTGATTTCACAGTCTGATGTCATGTTCATGAATATCTGCAGCTTTCAGCACTTTCCTGCCTAGAGATGCATTTTCACTTTTTATGCTCTTAAAAGACGTTTCAGGCAGAGAGGAGGCCAAAAGTTGATTTTGTGAAAGTAAGCATAGTTTCAAAGATATTCTTCAAAAAACTACGTCAGCACAGTTGATTTAACAGTCTGATGTCATGTTCATGAATATCTGCAACTTTCAGCACTTTCCTGCCTAGAGATGCATTTTCACTTTTTATGCTCTTAAAAGACGTTTCAGGCAGAGAGGAGGCCAAAAGTTGATTTTGTGAAAGTAAGCATAGTTTCAAAGATTTTCTTCAAAAAACTTCCTCAAGACAGTTGATTTCACAGTCTGATGTCATGTTCATGAATATCTGCAGCTTTCAGCACTTTCCTGCCTAGAGATGCATTTTCACTTTTTATGCTCTTAAAAGACGTTTCAGGCAGAGAGGAGGCCAAAAGTTGATTTTGTGAAAGTAAGCATAGTTTCAAAGATATTCTTCAAAAAACTACGTCAGCACAGTTGATTTAACAGTCTGATGTCATGTTCATGAATATCTGCAGCTTTCAGCACTTTCCTGCCTAGAGATGCATTTTCACTTTTTATGCTCTTAAAAGACGTTTCAGGCAGAGAGGAGGCCAAAAGTTGATTTTGTGAAAGTAAGCATAGTTTCAAAGATTTTCTTCAAAAAACTTCCTCAAGACAGTTGATTTCACAGTCTGATGTCATGTTCATGAATATCTGCAGCTTTCAGCACTTTCCTGCCTAGAGATGCATTTTCACTTTTTATGCTCTTAAAAGACGTTTCAGGCAGAGAGGAGGCCAAAAGTTGATTTTGTGAAAGTAAGCATAGTTTCAAAGATTTTCTTCAAAAAACTTCCTCAAGACAGTTGATTTCACAGTCTGATGTCATGTTCATGAATATCTGCAGCTTTCAGCACTTTCCTGCCTAGAGATGCATTTTCACTTTTTATGCTCTTAAAAGACGTTTCAGGCAGAGAGGAGGCCAAAAGTTGATTTTGTGAAACTAAACATAGTTTCAAAGATTTTCTTCAAAAAACTACGTCAGCACAGTTGATTTAACAGTCTGATGTCATGTTCATGAATATCTGCAGCTTTCAGCACTTTCCTGCCTAGAGATGCATTTTCACTTTTTATGCTCTTAAAAGACGTTTCAGGCAGAGAGGAGGCCAAAAGTTGATTTTGTGAAACTAAACATAGTTTCAAAGATTTTCTTCAAAAAACTACGTCAGCACAGTTGATTTAACAGTCTGATGTCATGTTCATGAATATCTGCAGCTTTCAGCACTTTCCTGCCTAGAGATGCATTTTCACTTTTTATGCTCTTAAAAGACGTTTCAGGCAGAGAGGAGGCCAAAAGTTGATTTTGTGAAAGTAAGCATAGTTTCAAAGATTTTCTTCAAAAAACTTCCTCAAGACAGTTGATTTCACAGTCTGATGTCATGTTCATGAATATCTGCAGCTTTCAGCACTTTCCTGCCTAGAGATGCATTTTCACTTTTTATGCTCTTAAAAGACGTTTCAGGCAGAGAGGAGGCCAAAAGTTGATTTTGTGAAAGTAAGCATAGTTTCAAAGATATTCTTCAAAAAACTACGTCAGCACAGTTGATTTAACAGTCTGATGTCATGTTCATGAATATCTGCAGCTTTCAGCACTTTCCTGCCTAGAGATGCATTTTCACTTTTTATGCTCTTAAAAGACGTTTCAGGCAGAGAGGAGGCCAAAAGTTGATTTTGTGAAAGTAAGCATAGTTTCAAAGATTTTCTTCAAAAAACTTCCTCAAGACAGTTGATTTCACAGTCTGATGTCATGTTCATGAATATCTGCAGCTTTCAGCACTTTCCTGCCTAGAGATGCATTTTCACTTTTTATGCTCTTAAAAGACGTTTCAGGCAGAGAGGAGGCCAAAAGTTGATTTTGTGAAAGTAAGCATAGTTTCAAAGATTTTCTTCAAAAAACTTCCTCAAGACAGTTGATTTCACAGTCTGATGTCATGTTCATGAATATCTGCAGCTTTCAGCACTTTCCTGCCTAGAGATGCATTTTCACTTTTTATGCTCTTAAAAGACGTTTCAGGCAGAGAGGAGGCCAAAAGTTGATTTTGTGAAACTAAACATAGTTTCAAAGATTTTCTTCAAAAAACTACGTCAGCACAGTTGATTTAACAGTCTGATGTCATGTTCATGAATATCTGCAGCTTTCAGCACTTTCCTGCCTAGAGATGCATTTTCACTTTTTATGCTCTTAAAAGACGTTTCAGGCAGAGAGGAGGCCAAAAGTTGATTTTGTGAAAGTAAGCATAGTTTCAAAGATTTTCTTCAAAAAACTTCCTCAAGACAGTTGATTTCACAGTCTGATGTCATGTTCATGAATATCTGCAGCTTTCAGCACTTTCCTGCCTAGAGATGCATTTTCACTTTTTATGCTCTTAAAAGACGTTTCAGGCAGAGAGGAGGCCAAAAGTTGATTTTGTGAAAGTAAGCATAGTTTCAAAGATATTCTTCAAAAAACTACGTCAGCACAGTTGATTTAACAGTCTGATGTCATGTTCATGAATATCTGCAACTTTCAGCACTTTCCTGCCTAGAGATGCATTTTCACTTTTTATGCTCTTAAAAGACGTTTCAGGCAGAGAGGAGGCCAAAAGTTGATTTTGTGAAAGTAAGCATAGTTTCAAAGATTTTCTTCAAAAAACTTCCTCAAGACAGTTGATTTCACAGTCTGATGTCATGTTCATGAATATCTGCAGCTTTCAGCACTTTCCTGCCTAGAGATGCATTTTCACTTTTTATGCTCTTAAAAGACGTTTCAGGCAGAGAGGAGGCCAAAAGTTGATTTTGTGAAAGTAAGCATAGTTTCAAAGATATTCTTCAAAAAACTACGTCAGCACAGTTGATTTAACAGTCTGATGTCATGTTCATGAATATCTGCAGCTTTCAGCACTTTCCTGCCTAGAGATGCATTTTCACTTTTTATGCTCTTAAAAGACGTTTCAGGCAGAGAGGAGGCCAAAAGTTGATTTTGTGAAAGTAAGCATAGTTTCAAAGATTTTCTTCAAAAAACTTCCTCAAGACAGTTGATTTCACAGTCTGATGTCATGTTCATGAATATCTGCAGCTTTCAGCACTTTCCTGCCTAGAGATGCATTTTCACTTTTTATGCTCTTAAAAGACGTTTCAGGCAGAGAGGAGGCCAAAAGTTGATTTTGTGAAAGTAAGCATAGTTTCAAAGATTTTCTTCAAAAAACTTCCTCAAGACAGTTGATTTCACAGTCTGATGTCATGTTCATGAATATCTGCAGCTTTCAGCACTTTCCTGCCTAGAGATGCATTTTCACTTTTTATGCTCTTAAAAGACGTTTCAGGCAGAGAGGAGGCCAAAAGTTGATTTTGTGAAACTAAACATAGTTTCAAAGATTTTCTTCAAAAAACTACGTCAGCACAGTTGATTTAACAGTCTGATGTCATGTTCATGAATATCTGCAGCTTTCAGCACTTTCCTGCCTAGAGATGCATTTTCACTTTTTATGCTCTTAAAAGACGTTTCAGGCAGAGAGGAGGCCAAAAGTTGATTTTGTGAAAGTAAGCATAGTTTCAAAGATTTTCTTCAAAAAACTTCCTCAAGACAGTTGATTTCACAGTCTGATGTCATGTTCATGAATATCTGCAGCTTTCAGCACTTTCCTGCCTAGAGATGCATTTTCACTTTTTATGCTCTTAAAAGACGTTTCAGGCAGAGAGGAGGCCAAAAGTTGATTTTGTGAAAGTAAGCATAGTTTCAAAGATTTTCTTCAAAAAACTTCCTCAAGACAGTTGATTTCACAGTCTGATGTCATGTTCATGAATATCTGCAGCTTTCAGCACTTTCCTGCCTAGAGATGCATTTTCACTTTTTATGCTCTTAAAAGACGTTTCAGGCAGAGAGGAGGCCAAAAGTTGATTTTGTGAAAGTAAGCATAGTTTCAAAGATATTCTTCAAAAAACTACGTCAGCACAGTTGATTTAACAGTCTGATGTCATGTTCATGAATATCTGCAGCTTTCAGCACTTTCCTGCCTAGAGATGCATTTTCACTTTTTATGCTCTTAAAAGACGTTTCAGGCAGAGAGGAGGCCAAAAGTTGATTTTGTGAAAGTAAGCATAGTTTCAAAGATTTTCTTCAAAAAACTTCCTCAAGACAGTTGATTTCACAGTCTGATGTCATGTTCATGAATATCTGCAGCTTTCAGCATTTCCCTGCCTAGAGATGCATTTTCACTTTTTATGCTCTTAAAAGACGTTTCAGGCAGAGAGGAGGCCAAAAGTTGATTTTGTGAAAGTAAGCATAGTTTCAAAGATTTTCTTCAAAAAACTTCCTCAAGACAGTTGATTTCACAGTCTGATGTCATGTTCATGAATATCTGCAGCTTTCAGCACTTTCCTGCCTAGAGATGCATTTTCACTTTTTATGCTCTTAAAAGACGTTTCAGGCAGAGAGGAGGCCAAAAGTTGATTTTGTGAAAGTAAGCATAGTTTCAAAGATTTTCTTCAAAAAACTTCCTCAAGACAGTTGATTTCACAGTCTGATGTCATGTTCATGAATATCTGCAGCTTTCAGCACTTTCCTGCCTAGAGATGCATTTTCACTTTTTATGCTCTTAAAAGACGTTTCAGGCAGAGAGGAGGCCAAAAGTTGATTTTGTGAAAGTAAGCATAGTTTCAAAGATATTCTTCAAAAAACTACGTCAGCACAGTTGATTTAACAGTCTGATGTCATGTTCATGAATATCTGCAGCTTTCAGCACTTTCCTGCCTAGAGATGCATTTTCACTTTTTATGCTCTTAAAAGACGTTTCAGGCAGAGAGGAGGCCAAAAGTTGATTTTGTGAAAGTAAGCATAGTTTCAAAGATTTTCTTCAAAAAACTTCCTCAAGACAGTTGATTTCACAGTCTGATGTCATGTTCATGAATATCTGCAGCTTTCAGCATTTCCCTGCCTAGAGATGCATTTTCACTTTTTATGCTCTTAAAAGACGTTTCAGGCAGAGAGGAGGCCAAAAGTTGATTTTGTGAAAGTAAGCATAGTTTCAAAGATTTTCTTCAAAAAACTTCCTCAAGACAGTTGATTTCACAGTCTGATGTCATGTTCATGAATATCTGCAGCTTTCAGCACTTTCCTGCCTAGAGATGCATTTTCACTTTTTATGCTCTTAAAAGACGTTTCAGGCAGAGAGGAGGCCAAAAGTTGATTTTGTGAAAGTAAGCATAGTTTCAAAGATTTTCTTCAAAAAACTTCCTCAAGACAGTTGATTTCACAGTCTGATGTCATGTTCATGAATATCTGCAGCTTTCAGCACTTTCCTGCCTAGAGATGCATTTTCACTTTTTATGCTCTTAAAAGACGTTTCAGGCAGAGAGGAGGCCAAAAGTTGATTTTGTGAAAGTAAGCATAGTTTCAAAGATTTTCTTCAAAAAACTTCCTCAAGACAGTTGATTTCACAGTCTGATGTCATGTTCATGAATATCTGCAGCTTTCAGCACTTTCCTGCCTAGAGATGCATTTTCACTTTTTATGCTCTTAAAAGACGTTTCAGGCAGAGAGGAGGCCAAAAGTTGATTTTGTGAAAGTAAGCATAGTTTCAAAGATTTTCTTCAAAAAACTTCCTCAAGACAGTTGATTTCACAATCTGATGTCATGTTCATGAATATCTGCAGCTTTCAGCACTTTGCTGGCTAGCCCTTGTGTTGTCCTCCCGATTGCCATACACTTGTTGTCCTCTGGGGTCAAAAATGACCCCACCTGGTTTGACTGTTTTTAAAGCATATAGTATAAATTGTCAATCAATTCTGTTTTACACCTTTAGTCTTACTTCAGTCCAACACAGTTTTACCTTCGTTTTGGAATTTAGGGCCAATAGACCTTGTTTACATAAAAGTATACCCTGTTTTTGAGTGAAAATACAATGAAACAATGAATTATTTTGACTTTATATTATTTTTGACTATTTGACTTATCACAGAGAGGTATATATCAAAGTTTAGTGAGGATGCTGTTCTTGAATCATTTGAATTTTTTTAATGGCAGCAAATAATAACACCTGTTGTCCTCTGGGGTCAAAAATGACCCCGTCTGGTTTGACTGTTTATAAAGTATAAATTATCACCCAACTCTGTGTTTCAACTTTTTAGTCAACTTTATTCCAACTCATTACTGACATAAAACATGTCAACATTCATTTCCAAAACATTTAACTTTTCAAAACTAACTTTTCAGAAAAAAACAGTCTGAATGTGCCCTCAGATGCATGCAAGGCAGGTTGTAATGGCATGACTTTTGCAGATGTATGCATTGCATTTTTGGCACGTTTGTGTTGTTTTGAGATCACTCTGGCACAATTGGCACCTTCCCCTTTTGCATGGAGGGGCAGCTGGGCGAGGGGGAGCTGCTGCAGAGGTAGAGCTGGAGTAGAGCTGCTGGATAGACATAACCATTCTGGCAGCGGCTGGCGTGCGGGGAATAACCTGTCAAGTCAAGTCAAACTTTATTATAACAAATCACAGTACAAATACAAATAGTTCAAATTGTGAGGTCACTACAGAAGGAAGAGCAACATAAATGTAGCTTAATGCTGACCATGCGTCGCTTGATGTGAGGTATCACCAGTTGTCGCCCAAGCTCCTCCATGAACAGTCTCCTCCTGTTGGACTTCCCCTGATTCCAGGCTGGCTTGATCTCAGACCACAGGACAAATGAGTTGTATGCAGACACGTCGAGAATGTTGAAGAAGACAACGAGGGGCCAACGGGCTGTCTTCCTTTTGCACGTGTACACACTGTAACCTGAAACAAAAGAAACAAACCAAAAAATATTCAGAAATGTAGGTTTATTTTCCTACATACAAATTCAATGCATTATCCTTTCCATATATAATATTATAAATATTATGAATAATAAATGTGCATTACCTTGTCAAGGTTATCGACACCCCCTTTGTTGTGATTGTAATCTTCGATGATTTTTGGCCTTTTGTCATCCCTGTTGCTCACAGCAGCATCCCGATGCAGAGTGCTCATCAGAAGAACATTTCTCTGTTTTTTGGGGTGATAGGACACCAGAGCATGGGTCTCGGTGAAGGCAAACTTCGATGAGAACAGAGCCCTGTCCGTTTTTGACACCAGTGCAGGGGGAAGCTCAGGCTTATTCCTCCGTACTGTTCCCACCATGTACAGCTTTCTTTTCAGCAGCTGCAGGCCAAGGGCATGTGAAGTGAAGAAGTTGTCACAGGTGATCGTTTTCCCCTGGAGACCTCCTGTCATGTCAAGGACAACTCGCATGCCCTGATTTTTTTCTGACTGCGCACCAGCAGGTTTGCCAGTGTATATTTGCATGTTCCATGCATAGCTGGACCTGGCATCGCATGCTGCCCATATTTTGATCCCATATTTCCCTGGTTTACTCGGGATGTACTGTTTGAATGGACAGCGACCTCTGAAGGGGACCAGGCGCTCATCCACAGTCACATTTGTGCCTGGATCGTACATCAATGGCAGGAGAGACACCCACTTGTCCCATACGTCTCGAATGTGAGCAAGTTTGTCTCGTGCACGGCGGTCTTCTCTTGTGTCTTTATCATCAAATCGAATCACTCTTGAGATTTTATGAAACATCTTGAGTGTCATGGTAGCACGGAAAATTGCCCTACCAGACTCGGCATGCCATAAACTAGATGTAGCTTCTTTACTGGATCGGTACACGCCTGCGAGAATCAACAAACCCACATATGCCTGCAGGTCCATTCGATCCATCTTTCTCCACTTGTTGCCATACACACGTCGCCCCTCCTTGTTTGTCATGTTCAGCATCACCTCTTCAATAGGCTTGGGCAGAAACAGGTCAAAAGTGGACTTTATGTCATCAATACGAGACCTTGCATATGCGGTTGGACCATGGTGGCTTGTCTCTCTCTCTGCTCTCTCGACTGTCAACATGCGTCGTCTGTCACTGGGAGGGATGGAAGACCAGATCATTTTTTCATCCTTTGACTGGAAATATTCTTCTTCATCATAAGTGCAGTCCTCCACTTCTGACACTTCTTCCATTTCAGCTTCAGATTTTACCTCATCAGTTGATTCTTCCTCTTCATCATAATAAGTGCAGTTCTCCACTTCTGACACTTCTTCCATTTCAGCTTCAGATTCTACCTCATCATGGTCATCATTTTCCTTCTCTTCATGCCCTTCTTCCATTTCAGCGGGCGATGTGGGGGCTTCTTCAGAGGAAGTAGTAGCATGTGGTCTGTAGGTTGGATCCATCGCCTCATCATTATTTTCCGTCTCTTCTGACCCTGAATCGTCCTCATCAGTTGATTCTTCCTCCTCATTATGTTCAGCATTGTCCTCCTGGTTATTCTTTTCCACATCATAGTTCAAAATTACCTCACAAGCCTCCTGTGCAGTATAGCGCTTCTGCCTCCTCATTGTGCTGCCTGTCTCTCTCTAAAATGTGAAATGCCCCAACACCTGTGAGAAAAGACCTATTTTTTAATTGTCATAACCATTGCTTGACCCCACACATCAAACATCCAAGATCAAAGATGTTTTGGAAAGCAGTATGGTGTGACAACTTGCCTCATTGAGCCACTTTGTGCTGCGGGGTCTTTTTGACCCCAGAGGACAACAGAAGTTATTCAATTCAATAAATCACCGTTAATTCAATCAAATTACCTCAAATTTATTTTAATCATGAAGAGCATAGTATCGAACGACCCCCATTATTTTCAGACCATTTGATGAATAAAAAACATATTTTGACAGCAAAAGATTTCTTCTGGGGTCATTAATGACCCCAGGACAACACAAGGGCTAGAGATGCATTTTCACTTTTTATGCTCTTAAAAGACGTTTCAAGCAGAGAGGAGGCCAAAAGTGGATTGTGTGAAAGCAAACAGTTTCAAAGATTTTCTTCAAAAAAGTGGATTTTGTGAAAGTAAACATAGTTTCAAAGATTTTCTTCTAAAAAGTGGATTTTGTGAAAGTAAACATAGTTTCAAAGGTTTTCTTCAAAAAACTGGCTCAGGGCAGTTCAGTTTCATGATGTTTTCATTAGAACCTGATGATTACCCACCTTTACTGGTTTACGGTACATTCTCAGCCTTTTATGCTCTTAAAATACGTTTCAGGCTTGGAAGAGGCCAAAAGTGCATTTTCTTAAATTCAACATAGTTTCAAAAAACTGGCTTAGGGCAGTTGATTTCACTGTTTCATGATGTTTTCGATAGAAACTGATTCTTACCCACCTTTACTGGTTTACGGTACATTCTCAGCCTTTTCTGCTCTTAAAATACATTTCAGACTTGGAAGAGGCCAAAAGTGGATTTTGTGAAAGTCAACATAGTTTCAAGGATGTTCTTCAAAACACTGGCTCAGGGCAGTTGATTTCATTGTTTCATGATGTTTTCATTAGAACCTGATGCGTACCCACCTTTACTGGTTTAATGTAGCCTTTTATGTTGTTAAAATACGTTTCAGGCTTGAAAGAGGCCAAAAGTGGATTTTGTGAAAGTCAACATAGTTTCAGAAAACTGGCTCAGGGCAGTTGATTTCACTGTTTCATGATGTTTTCATTACAACCTGCTCACCCACCTTTACTGGTTTACGGTACATTCTCAGCCTTTTCTGCTCTTAAAATACGTTTCAGGCTTGGAAGAGGCCAAAAGTGCATTTTCTGAAAGTCAACATAGTTTCAAAAAACTGGCTTAGGGCAGTTGATTTCACTGTTTCATGATGTTTTCGATAGAAACTGATTCTTACACACCTTTATTGGTTTACGGTACATTCTTAGCCTGTTATGCTCTTAAAATACGTTTCAGGCTTGGAAGAAAAAAAAAAAGTGGATTTTGTGACAGTCAAAATACTTTCAAAGGTTTTCATCAAAAAACTGGCTCAGGGCAGTTCAGTTTATGATGTTTTCATTAGAACCTGATGATTACCCACCTTTACTGGTTTACGGTACATTCTCAGCCTTTTCTGCTCTTAAAATACGTTTCAGGCTTGGAAGAGGCCAAAAGTGGATTTTGTGAAAGTCAACATAGTTTCAAGGATGTTCTTTAAAAAACTGGCTCAGGGCAGTTGATTTCATTGTTTCATGATGTTTTCATTAGAACCTGATGCGTACCCACCTTTACTGGTTTAATGTAGCCTTTTATGTTGTTAAAATACGTTTCAGGCTTGAAAGAGGCCAAAAGTGGATTTTGTGAAAGTCAACATAGTTTCAGAAAACTGGCGTAGGGCAGTTGATTTCACTGTTTCATGATGTTTTCATTACAACCTGCTTACCCACCTTTACTGGTTTACGGTACATTCTCAGCCTTTTCTGCTCTTAAAATACGTTTCAGGCTTGGAAGAGGCCAAAAGTGCATTTTCTGAAAGTCAACATAGTTTCAAAAAACTGGCTTAGGGCAGTTGATTTCACTGTTTCATGATGTTTTCGATAGAAACTGATTCTTACACACCTTTATTGGTTTACGGTACATTCTTAGCCTGTTATGCTCTTAAAATACGTTTCAGGCTTGGAAGAAAAAAAAAAAGTGGATTTTGTGACAGTCAAAATACTTTCAAAGGTTTTCATCAAAAAACTGGCTCAGGGCAGTTCAGTTTATGATGTTTTCATGAGAACCTGATGATTACCCACCTTTACTGGTTTACGGTACATTCTCAGCCTTTTCTGCTCTTAAAATACGTTTCAGGCTTGGAAGAGGCCAAAAGTGGATTTTGTGAAAGTCAACATAGTTTCAAGGATGTTCTTTAAAAAACTGGCTCAGGGCAGTTGATTTCATTGTTTCATGATGTTTTCATTAGAACCTGATGCGTACCCACCTTTACTGGTTTAATGTAGCCTTTTATGTTGTTAAAATACGTTTGAGGCTTGGAAGAGGCCAAAAGTGGATTTTGTGAAAGTAAACATAGTTTCAAGGATGTTCTTCAAAACACTGGCTCAGGGCAGTTGATTTCATTGTTTCATGATGTTTTCATTAGAACCTGATGATTACCCACCATTACTGGTTTACGGTACATTCTCAGCCTTTTCTGCTCTTAAAATACGTTTGAAGCTTGGAAGAGGCCAAAAGTGGATTTTGTGAAAGTCAACATAGTTTCAAGGATGTTCTTCAAAAAACTGGCTCAGGGCAGTTGATTTCATTGTTTCATGATGTTTTCATTAGAACCTGATGCGTACCTTTACTGGTTTAATGTAGCCTTTTATGTTCTTAAAATACATTTCAGGCTTGGACTAGGCCAAAAGTGGATTTTGTGAAAGTAAACATAGTTTCAAAAAACTGGCTTAGGGCAGTTGATTTCACTGTTTCATGATGTTTTCATTACAACCTGCTTACTCACCTTTACTGGTTTACGGTACATTCTCAGCCTTTTATGCTCTTAAAATACGTTTCAGGCTTGGAAGAGGCCAAAAGTGGATTTTGTGAAAGTCAACATAGTTTCAAGGATGTTCTTTAAAACACTGGCTCAGGGCAGTTGATTTCATTGTTTCATGATGTTTTCATTAGAACCTGATGCGTACCCACCTTTACTGGTTTAATGTAGCCTTTTATGCTCTTAAAATACGTTTCAAGGATGTTCTTCAAAAAACTGGCTCAGGGCAGTTCAGTTTCATGATGTTTTCATTAGAACCTGATGATTACCCACCTTTACTGGTTTACGGTACATTATCAGCCTTTTATGCTCTTAAAATACGTTTCAGGCTTGGAAGAAAAAAAAAAGTGGATTTTGTGACAGTCAAAATACATTCAAAGATTTTCTTCAAAAAACTAGCTCAGGGCAGTTCAGTTTCATGATGTTTTCATTAGAACCTGATGATTACCCACCTTTACTGGTTTACGGTACATTCTCAGCCTTTTCTGCTCTTAAAATACGTTGCAGGCTTGGAAGAGGCCAAAAGTGGATTTTGTGAAAAAAACATAGTTTCAAAGATTTTCTTCAAAAAACTGGCTCAGGGCAGTTGATTTCACTGTTTCATGATGTTTTCATTACAACCTGCTTACCCACCTTTACTGGTTTACGGTACATTATCAGCCTTTTATGCTCTTATAATACGTTTCAGGCTTGGAAGAGGCCAAAAGTGGATTTTGTGAAAGTCAACATAGTTTCAAGGATGTTCTTTAAAAAACTGGCTCAGGGCAGTTGATTTCATTGTTTCATGATGTTTTCATTAGAACCTGATGCGTACCCACCTTTACTGGTTTAATGTAGCCTTTTATGCTCTTAAAATACGTTTCAGGCTTGAAAGAGGCCAAAAGTGGATTTTGTGAAAGTAAACATAGTTTCAAAAAACTGGCTTAGGGCAGTTGATTTCACTGTTTCATTATGTTTTCGATAGAAACTGATTCTTACACACCTTTATTGGTTCACGGTACATTCTTAGCCTTTTATGCTCTTAAAAGATGTTTCAGGCTTGGAAGAAAAAAAAAATTGGATTTAGTGACAATCAAAATACTTTCAAAGGTTTTCTTCAAAAAACTGGCTCAGGGCAGTTCAGTTTCATGATGTTTTCATTAGAACCTGATGATTACCCACCTTTACTGGTTTACGGTACATTCTCAGCCTTTTCTGCTCTTAAAATACATTTCAGACTTGGAAGAGGCCAAAAGTGGATTTTGTGAAAGTAAACATAGTTTCAAAAAACTGGCTTAGTGCAGTTGATTTCACTCTTTCATGATGTTTTCATTACAACCTGCTTACCCACCTTTACTGATTTACGGTACATTCTCAGCCTTTTATGCTCTTAAAATACGTTTCAGGCTTGGAAGAGGCCAAAAGTGGATTTTGTGAAAGTAAACATAATTTCAAAAAACTGGCTTAGGGCAGTTGATGTCACTGTTTCATGATGTTTTCGATAGAAACTGATTCTTACACACCTTTATTGGTTCACGGTACATTCTTAGCCTTTTATGCTCTTAAAATACGTTTCAGGCTTGGAAGAAAAAAAAAAAGTGGATTTTGTGGCAGTCAAAATACTTTCAAAGGTTTTCATCAAAAAACTGGCTCAGGGCAGTTCAGTTTCATGATGTTTTCATTAGAACCTGATGATTACCCACCTTTACTGGTTTACGGTACATTCTCAGCCTTTTCTGCTCTTAAAATACGTTTCAGGCTTGGAAGAGGCCAAAAGTGGATTTTGTGAAAGTCAACATAGTTTCAAGGATGTTCTTTAAAAAACTGGCTCAGGGCAGTTGATTTCATTGTTTCATGATGTTTTCATTAGAACCTGATGCGTACCCACCTTTACTGGTTTAATGTAGCCTTTTATGCTCTTAAAATACGTTTCAGGCTTGAAAGAGGCCAAAAGTGGATTTTGTGAAAGTCAACATAGTTTCAGAAAACTGGCTCAGGGCAGTTGATTTCACTGTTTCATGATGTTTTCGATAGAAACTGATTCTTACCCACCTTTACTGGTTTACGGTACATTCTCAGCCTTTTCTGCTCTTAAAATACGTTTCAGGCTTGGAAGAGGCCAAAAGTGCATTTTCTTAAATTCAACATAGTTTCAAAAAACTGGCTTAGGGCAGTTGATTTCACTGTTTCATGATGTTTTCGATAGAAACTGATTCTTACCCACCTTTACTGGTTTACGGTACATTCTCAGCCTTTTCTGCTCTTAAAATACATTTCAGACTTGGAAGAGGCCAAAAGTGGATTTTGTGAAAGTCAACATAGTTTCAAGGATGTTCTTCAAAACACTGGCTCAGGGCAGTTGATTTCATTGTTTCATGATGTTTTCATTAGAACCTGATGCGTACCCACCTTTACTGGTTTAATGTAGCCTTTTATGTTGTTAAAATACGTTTCAGGCTTGAAAGAGGCCAAAAGTGGATTTTGTGAAAGTAAACATAATTTCAAAAAACTGGCTTAGGGCAGTTGATGTCACTGTTTCATGATGTTTTCGATAGAAACTGATTCTTACACACCTTTATTGGTTTACGGTACATTCTCAGCCTTTTATGCTCTTAAAATACGTTTCAGGCTTGGAAGAGGCCAAAAGTGGATTTTGTGAAAGTAAACATAATTTCAAAAAACTGGCTTAGGGCAGTTGATGTCACTGTTTCATGATGTTTTCGATAGAAACTGATTCTTACACACCTTTATTGGTTCACGGTACATTCTTAGCCTTTTATGCTCTTAAAATACGTTTCAGGCTTGGAAGAAAAAAAAAAAGTGGATTTTGTGGCAGTCAAAATACTTTCAAAGGTTTTCATCAAAAAACTGGCTCAGGGCAGTTCAGTTTCATGATGTTTTCATTAGAACCTGATGATTACCCACCTTTACTGGTTTACGGTACATTCTCAGCCTTTTCTGCTCTTAAAATACGTTTCAGGCTTGGAAGAGGCCAAAAGTGGATTTTGTGAAAGTCAACATAGTTTCAAGGATGTTCTTTAAAAAACTGGCTCAGGGCAGTTGATTTCATTGTTTCATGATGTTTTCATTAGAACCTGATGCGTACCCACCTTTACTGGTTTAATGTAGCCTTTTATGCTCTTAAAATACGTTTCAGGCTTGAAAGAGGCCAAAAGTGGATTTTGTGAAAGTCAACATAGTTTCAGAAAACTGGCTCAGGGCAGTTGATTTCACTGTTTCATGATGTTTTCGATAGAAACTGATTCTTACCCACCTTTACTGGTTTACGGTACATTCTCAGCCTTTTCTGCTCTTAAAATACATTTCAGACTTGGAAGAGGCCAAAAGTGGATTTTGTGAAAGTCAACATAGTTTCAAGGATGTTCTTCAAAACACTGGCTCAGGGCAGTTGATTTCATTGTTTCATGATGTTTTCATTAGAACCTGATGCGTACCCACCTTTACTGGTTTAATGTAGCCTTTTATGTTGTTAAAATACGTTTCAGGCTTGAAAGAGGCCAAAAGTGGATTTTGTGAAAGTCAACATAGTTTCAGAAAACTGGCTTAGGGCAGTTGATTTCACTGTTTCATGATGTTTTCGATAGAAACTGATTCTTACACATCTTTATTGGTTTACGGTACATTCTTAGCCTGTTATGCTCTTAAAATACGTTTCAGGCTTGGAAGAAAAAAAAAAAGTGGATTTTGTGACAGTCAAAATACTTTCAAAGGTTTTCATCAAAAAACTGGCTCAGGGCAGTTCAGTTTATGATGTTTTCATTAGAACCTGATGATTACCCACCATTACTGGTTTACGGTACATTCTCAGCCTTTTCTGCTCTTAAAATACGTTTCAGGCTTGGAAGAGGCCAAAAGTGGATTTTGTGAAAGTCAACATAGTTTCAGAAAACTGGCTCAGGGCAGTTGATTTCACTCTTTAATGATGTTTTCATTACAACCTGCTCACCCACCTTTACTGTTTTACGGTACATTCTCAGCCTTTTCTGCTCTTAAAATACGTTTCAGGCTTGGAAAAGGCCAAAAGTGGATTTTGTGAAAGTAAACATAGTTTCAAGGATGTTCTTCAAAAAACTGGCTCAGGGCAGTTGATTTCACTCTTTCATGATGTTTTCATTTCAACATGCTTACCCACCTTTGCTGGTTTAATGTAGCCTTTTATGTTCTTAAAATACGTTTCAGGCTTGGAAGAGGCCAAAAGTGGATTTTGTGAAAGTCAACATAGTTTCAAGGATGTTCTTCAAAAAACTGGCTCAGGGCAGTTCAGTTTCATGATGTTTTCATTAGAACCTGATGATTACCCACCTTTACTGGTTTACGGTACATTATCAGCCTTTTATGCTCTTAAAATACGTTTGAGGCTTGGAAGAGGCCAAAAGTGGATTTTGTGAAAGTAAACATAGTTTCAAGGATGTTCTTCAAAAAACTGGCTCAGGGCAGTTGATTTCATTGTTTCATGATGTTTTCATTAGAACCTGATGCGTACCTTTACTGGTTTAATGTACCCTTTTATGTTCTTAAAATACATTTCAGGCTTGGAAGAGGCCAAAAGTGGATTTTGTGAAAGTAAACATAGTTTCAAGGATGTTCTTCAAAACACTGGCTCAGGGCAGTTGATTTCATTGTTTCATGATGTTTTCATTAGAACCTGATGATTACCCACCATTACTGGTTTACGGTACATTCTCAGCCTTTTATGCTCTTAAAATACGTTTCAGGCTTGGAAGAGGCCAAAAGTGGATTTTGTGAAAGTAAACATAGTTTCAAAAAACTGGCTCAGGGCAGTTGATTTCACTATTTCATGATGTTTTCATTACAACCTGCTTACCCACCTTTACTGGTTTACGGTACATTCTCAGCCTTTTCTGCTCTTAAAATACGTTTCAGGCTTGGAAGAGGCCAAAAGTGGATTTTGTGAAAGTCAACATAGTTTCAAGGATGTTCTTAAAAAAACTGGCTCAGGGCAGTTGATTTCATTGTTTCATGATGTTTTCATTAGAACCTGATGCGTACCCACCTTTACTGGTTTAATGTAGCCTTTTATGCTCTTAAAATACGTTTCAGGCTTGAAAGAGGCCAAAAGTGGATTTTGTGAAAGTCAACATAGTTTCAGAAAACTGGCTCAGGGCAGTTGATTTCACTGTTTCATGATGTTTTCATTACAACCTGCTTACCCACCTTTACTGGTTTACGGTACATTCTCAGCCTTTTATGCTCTTAAAATACGTTTCAGGCTTGGAAGAGGCCAAAAGTGGATTTTGTGAAAGTAAACATAGTTTCAAAAAACTGGCTCAGGGCAGTTGATTTCACTATTTCATGATGTTTTCATTACAACCTGCTTACCCACCTTTACTGGTTTACGGTACATTCTCAGCCTTTTCTGCTCTTAAAATACGTTTCAGGCTTGGAAGAGGCCAAAAGTGGATTTTGTGAAAGTCAACATAGTTTCAAGGATGTTCTTAAAAAAACTGGCTCAGGGCAGTTGATTTCATTGTTTCATGATGTTTTCATTAGAACCTGATGCGTACCCACCTTTACTGGTTTAATGTAGCCTTTTATGCTCTTAAAATACGTTTCAGGCTTGAAAGAGGCCAAAAGTGGATTTTGTGAAAGTCAACATAGTTTCAGAAAACTGGCTCAGGGCAGTTGATTTCACTGTTTCATGATGTTTTCATTACAACCTGCTTACCCACCTTTACTGGTTTACGGTACATTCTCAGCCTTTTATGCTCTTAAAATACGTTTCAGGCTTGGAAGAGGCCAAAAGTGGATTTTGTAAAAGTAAACATAATTTCAGAAAACTGGCTCAGGGCAGTTGATTTCACTGTTTCATGATGTTTTCATTACAACTTGCTTACCCACCTTTACTGGTTTACGGTACATTCTCAGCCTTTTCTGCTCTTAAAATACGTTTCAGGCTTGGAAGAGGCCAAAAGTGGATTTTGTGAAAGTAAACATAGTTTCAAGGATGTTCTTCAAAACACTGGCTCAGGGCAGTTGATTTCACTCTTTCATGATGTTTTCATTTCAACATGCTTACCCACCTTTGCTGGTTTAATGTAGCCTTTTATGTTCTTAAAATACGTTTCAGGCTTGGAAGAGGCCAAAAGTGGATTTTGTGAAAGTCAACATAGTTTCAAGGATGTTCTTCAAAAAACTGGCTCAGGGCAGTTCAGTTTCATGATGTTTTCATTAGAACCTGATGATTACCCACCATTACTGGTTTACGGTACATTCTCAGCCTTTTCTGCTCTTAAAATACGTTTGAAGCTTGGAAGAGGCCAAAAGTGGATTTTGTGAAAGTCAACATAGTTTCAAGGATGTTCTTCAAAAAACTGGCTCAGGGCAGTTGATTTCATTGTTTCATGATGTTTTCATTAGAACCTGATGCGTACCCACCTTTACTGGTTTAATGTAGCCTTTTATGTTGTTAAAATACGTTTCAGGCTTGAAAGAGGCCAAAAGTGGATTTTGTGAAAGTCAACATAGTTTCAAGGATGTTCTTCAAAAAACTGGCTCAGGGCAGTTGATTTCATTGTTTCATGATGTTTTCATTAGAACCTGATGCGTACCTTTACTGGTTTAATGTAGCCTTTTATGTTCTTAAAATACATTTCAGGCTTGGACTAGGCCAAAAGTGGATTTTGTGAAAGTAAACATAGTTTCAAAAAACTGGCTTAGGGCAGTTGATTTCACTGTTTCATGATGTTTTCATTACAACCTGCTTACTCACCTTTACTGGTTTACGGTACATTCTCAGCCTTTTATGCTCTTAAAATACGTTTCAGGCTTGGAAGAGGCCAAAAGTGGATTTTGTGAAAGTCAACATAGTTTCAAGGATGTTCTTTAAAACACTGGCTCAGGGCAGTTGATTTCATTGTTTCATGATGTTTTCATTAGAACCTGATGCGTACCCACCTTTACTGGTTTAATGTAGCCTTTTATGCTCTTAAAATACGTTTCAAGGATGTTCTTCAAAAAACTGGCTCAGGGCAGTTCAGTTTCATGATGTTTTCATTAGAACCTGATGATTACCCACCTTTACTGGTTTACGGTACATTATCAGCCTTTTATGCTCTTAAAATACGTTTCAGGCTTGGAAGAAAAAAAAAAGTGGATTTTGTGACAGTCAAAATACATTCAAAGGTTTTCTTCAAAAAACTAGCTCAGGGCAGTTCAGTTTCATGATGTTTTCATTAGAACCTGATGATTACCCACCTTTACTGGTTTACGGTACATTCTCAGCCTTTTCTGCTCTTAAAATACGTTGCAGGCTTGGAAGAGGCCAAAAGTGGATTTTGTGAAAAAAACATAGTTTCAAAGATTTTCTTCAAAAAACTGGCTCAGGGCAGTTGATTTCACTGTTTCATGATGTTTTCATTACAACCTGCTTACCCACCTTTACTGGTTTACGGTACATTATCAGCCTTTTATGCTCTTATAATACGTTTCAGGCTTGGAAGAGGCCAAAAGTGGATTTTGTGAAAGTCAACATAGTTTCAAGGATGTTCTTTAAAAAACTGGCTCAGGGCAGTTGATTTCATTGTTTCATGATGTTTTCATTAGAACCTGATGATTACCCACCTTTACTGGTTTAATGTAGCCTTTTATGCTCTTAAAATACGTTTCAGACTTGGATGAGGCCAAAAGTGGATTTTGTGAAAGTCAACATAGTTTCAGAAAACTGGCTCAGGGCAGTTGATTTCACTGTTTCATGATGTTTTCATTACAACCTGCTTACCCACCTTTACTGGTTTACGGTACATTCTCAGCCTGAAACGTATTTTAAGAGCATAAAAGGCTACATTAAACCAGTAAAGGTGGGTACGCATCAGGTTCTAATGAAAACATCATGAAACAATGAAATCAACTGCCCTGAGCCAGTTTTTTAAAGAACATCCTTGAAACTATGTTGACTTTCACAAAATCCACTTTTGGCCTCTTCCAAGCCTGAAACGTATTTTAAGAGCAGAAAAGGCTGAGAATGTACCGTAAACCAGTAAAGGTGGGTAATCATCAGGTTCTAATGAAAACATCATAAACTGAACTGCCCTGAGCCAGTTTTTTGATGAAAACCTTTGAAAGTATTTTGACTGTCACAAAATCCACTTTTTTTTTTTCTTCCAAGCCTGAAACGTATTTTAAGAGCATAACAGGCTAAGAATGTACCGTAAACCAATAAAGGTGTGTAAGAATCAGTTTCTATCGAAAACATCATGAAACAGTGAAATCAACTGCCCTAAGCCAGTTTTTTGAAACTATGTTGACTTTCAGAAAATGCACTTTTGGCCTCTTCCAAGCCTGAAACGTATTTTAAGAGCAGAAAAGGCTGAGAATGTACCGTAAACCAGTAAAGGTGGGTAAGCAGGTTGTAATGAAAACATCATGAAACAGTGAAATCAACTGCCCTACGCCAGTTTTCTGAAACTATGTTGACTTTCACAAAATCCACTTTTGGCCTCTTTCAAGCCTGAAACGTATTTTAACAACATAAAAGGCTACATTAAACCAGTAAAGGTGGGTACGCATCAGGTTCTAATGAAAACATCATGAAACAATGAAATCAACTGCCCTGAGCCAGTTTTTTAAAGAACATCCTTGAAACTATGTTGACTTTCACAAAATCCACTTTTGGCCTCTTCCAAGCCTGAAACGTATTTTAAGAGCAGAAAAGGCTGAGAATGTACCGTAAACCAGTAAAGGTGGGTAATCATCAGGTTCTAATGAAAACATCATAAACTGAACTGCCCTGAGCCAGTTTTTTGATGAAAACCTTTGAAAGTATTTTGACTGTCACAAAATCCACTTTTTTTTTTTCTTCCAAGCCTGAAACGTATTTTAAGAGCATAACAGGCTAAGAATGTACCGTAAACCAATAAAGGTGTGTAAGAATCAGTTTCTATCGAAAACATCATGAAACAGTGAAATCAACTGCCCTAAGCCAGTTTTTTGAAACTATGTTGACTTTCAGAAAATGCACTTTTGGCCTCTTCCAAGCCTGAAACGTATTTTAAGAGCAAAAAAGGCTGAGAATGTACCGTAAACCAGTAAAGGTGGGTAAGCAGGTTGTAATGAAAACATCATGAAACAGTGAAATCAACTGCCCTACGCCAGTTTTCTGAAACTATGTTGACTTTCACAAAATCCACTTTTGGCCTCTTTCAAGCCTGAAACGTATTTTAACAACATAAAAGGCTACATTAAACCAGTAAAGGTGGGTACGCATCAGGTTCTAATGAAAACATCATGAAACAATGAAATCAACTGCCCTGAGCCAGTTTTTTAAAGAACATCCTTGAAACTATGTTGACTTTCACAAAATCCACTTTTGGCCTCTTCCAAGCCTGATACGTATTTTAAGAGCAGAAAAGGCTGAGAATGTACCGTAAACCAGTAAAGGTGGGTAATCATCAGGTTCTAATGAAAACATCATAAACTGAACTGCCCTGAGCCAGTTTTTTGATGAAAACCTTTGAAAGTATTTTGACTGTCACAAAATCCACTTTTTTTTTTTCTTCCAAGCCTGAAACGTATTTTAAGAGCATAACAGGCTAAGAATGTACCGTAAACCAATAAAGGTGTGTAAGAATCAGTTTCTATCGAAAACATCATGAAACAGTGAAATCAACTGCCCTAAGCCAGTTTTTTGAAACTATGTTGAATTTAAGAAAATGCACTTTTGGCCTCTTCCAAGCCTGAAACGTATTTTAAGAGCATAAAAGGCTGAGAATGTACCGTAAACCAGTAAAGGTGGGTAATCATCAGGTTCTAATGAAAACATCATGAAACTGAACTGCCCTGAGCCAGTTTTTTGAAGAAAACCTTTGAAACTATGTTTACTTTCACAAAATCCACTTTTTAGAAGAAAATCTTTGAAACTATGTTTACTTTCACAAAATCCACTTTTTTGAAGAAAATCTTTGAAACTGTTTGCTTTCACACAATCCACTTTTGGCCTCCTCTCTGCTTGAAACGTCTTTTAAGAGCATAAAAAGTGAAAATGCATCTCTAGCCCTTGTGTTGTCCTGGGGTCATTAATGACCCCAGAAGAAATCTTTTGCTGTCAAAATATGTTTTTTATTCATCAAATGGTCTGAAAATAATGGGGGGCGTTCGATACTATGCTCTTCATGATTAAAATAAATTTGAGGTAATTTGATTGAATTAACGGTGATTTATTGAATTGAATAACTTCTGTTGTCCTCTGGGGTCAAAAAGACCCCGCAGCACAAAGTGGCTCAATGAGGCAAGTTGTCACACCATACTGCTTTCCAAAACATCTTTGATCTTGGATGTTTGATGTGTGGGGTCAAGCAATGGTTATGACAATAAAAAAATAGGTCTTTTCTCACAGGTGTTGGGGCATTTCACATTTTAGAGAGAGACAGGCAGCACAATGAGGAGGCAGAAGCGCTATACTGCACAGGAGGCTTGTGAGGTAATTTTGAACTATGATGTGGAAAAGAATAACCAGGAGGACAATGCTGAACATAATGAGGAGGAAGAATCAACTGATGAGGACGATTCAGGGTCAGAAGAGACGGAAAATAATGATGAGGCGATGGATCCAACCTACAGACCACATGCTACTACTTCCTCTGAAGAAGCCCCCACATCGCCCGCTGAAATGGAAGAAGGGCATGAAGAGAAGGAAAATGATGACCATGATGAGGTAGAATCTGAAGCTGAAATGGAAGAAGTGTCAGAAGTGGAGAACTGCACTTATTATGATGAAGAGGAAGAATCAACTGATGAGGTAAAATCTGAAGCTGAAATGGAAGAAGTGTCAGAAGTGGAGGACTGCACTTATGATGAAGAAGAATATTTCCAGTCAAAGGATGAAAAAATGATCTGGTCTTCCATCCCTCCCAGTGACAGACGACGCATGTTGACAGTCGAGAGAGCAGAGAGAGAGACAAGCCACCATGGTCCAACCGCATATGCAAGGTCTCGTATTGATGACATAAAGTCCACTTTTGACCTGTTTCTGCCCAAGCCTATTGAAGAGGTGATGCTGAACATGACAAACAAGGAGGGGCGACGTGTGTATGGCAACAAGTGGAGAAAGATGGATCGAATGGACCTGCAGGCATATGTGGGTTTGTTGATTCTCGCAGGCGTGTACCGATCCAGTAAAGAAGCTACATCTAGTTTATGGCATGCCGAGTCTGGTAGGGCAATTTTCCGTGCTACCATGACACTCAAGATGTTTCATAAAATCTCAAGAGTGATTCGATTTGATGATAAAGACACAAGAGAAGACCGCCGTGCACGAGACAAACTTGCTCACATTCGAGACGTATGGGACAAGTGGGTGTCTCTCCTGCCATTGATGTACGATCCAGGCACAAATGTGACTGTGGATGAGCGCCTGGTCCCCTTCAGAGGTCGCTGTCCATTCAAACAGTACATCCCGAGTAAACCAGGGAAATATGGGATCAAAATATGGGCAGCATGCGATGCCAGGTCCAGCTATGCATGGAACATGCAAATATACACTGGCAAACCTGCTGGTGCGCAGTCAGAAAAAAATCAGGGCATGCGAGTTGTCCTTGACATGACAGGAGGTCTCCAGGGGAAAACGATCACCTGTGACAACTTCTTCACTTCACATGCCCTTGGCCTGCAGCTGCTGAAAAGAAAGCTGTACATGGTGGGAACAGTACGGAGGAATAAGCCTGAGCTTCCCCCTGCACTGGTGTCAAAAACGGACAGGGCTCTGTTCTCATCGAAGTTTGCCTTCACCGAGACCCATGCTCTGGTGTCCTATCACCCCAAAAAACAGAGAAATGTTCTTCTGATGAGCACTCTGCATCGGGATGCTGCTGTGAGCAACAGGGATGACAAAAGGCCAAAAATCATCGAAGATTACAATCACAACAAAGGGGGTGTCGATAACCTTGACAAGGTAATGCACATTTATTATTCATAATATTTATAATATTATATATGGAAAGGATAATGCATTGAATTTGTATGTAGGAAAATAAACCTACATTTCTGAATATTTTTTGGTTTGTTTCTTTTGTTTCAGGTTACAGTGTGTACACGTGCAAAAGGAAGACAGCCCGTTGGCCCCTCGTTGTCTTCTTCAACATTCTCGACGTGTCTGCATACAACTCATTTGTCCTGTGGTCTGAGATCAAGCCAGCCTGGAATCAGGGGAAGTCCAACAGGAGGAGACTGTTCATGGAGGAGCTTGGGCGACAACTGGTGATACCTCACATCAAGCGACGCATGGTCAGCATTAAGCTACATTTATGTTGCTCTTCCTTCTGTAGTGACCTCACAATTTGAACTATTTGTATTTGTACTGTGATTTGTTATAATAAAGTTTGACTTGACTTGACAGGTTATTCCCCGCACGCCAGCCGCTGCCAGAATGGTTATGTCTATCCAGCAGCTCTACTCCAGCTCTACCTCTGCAGCAGCTCCCCCTCGCCCAGCTGCCCCTCCATGCAAAAGGGGAAGGTGCCAATTGTGCCAGAGTGATCTCAAAACAACACAAACGTGCCAAAAATGCAATGCATACATCTGCAAAAGTCATGCCATTACAACCTGCCTTGCATGCATCTGAGGGCACATTCAGACTGTTTTTTTCTGAAAAGTTAGTTTTGAAAAGTTAAATGTTTTGGAAATGAATGTTGACATGTTTTATGTCAGTAATGAGTTGGAATAAAGTTGACTAAAAAGTTGAAACACAGAGTTGGGTGATAATTTATACTTTATAAACAGTCAAACCAGACGGGGTCATTTTTGACCCCAGAGGACAACAGGTGTTATTATTTGCTGCCATTAAAAAAATTCAAATGATTCAAGAACAGCATCCTCACTAAACTTTGATATATACCTCTCTGTGATAAGTCAAATAGTCAAAAATAATATAAAGTCAAAATAATTCATTGTTTCATTGTATTTTCACTCAAAAACAGGGTATACTTTTATGTAAACAAGGTCTATTGGCCCTAAATTCCAAAACGAAGGTAAAACTGTGTTGGACTGAAGTAAGACTAAAGGTGTAAAACAGAATTGATTGACAATTTATACTATATGCTTTAAAAACAGTCAAACCAGGTGGGGTCATTTTTGACCCCAGAGGACAACAAGTGTATGGCAATCGGGAGGACAACACAAGGGCTAGCCAGCAAAGTGCTGAAAGCTGCAGATATTCATGAACATGACATCAGATTGTGAAATCAACTGTCTTGAGGAAGTTTTTTGAAGAAAATCTTTGAAACTATGCTTACTTTCACAAAATCAACTTTTGGCCTCCTCTCTGCCTGAAACGTCTTTTAAGAGCATAAAAAGTGAAAATGCATCTCTAGGCAGGAAAGTGCTGAAAGCTGGTAGATATTCATGAACATGACATCAGACTGAGAAATCAACTGTCTTGAGGAAGTTTTTTGAAGAAAATCTTTGAAACTATGCTTACTTTCACAAAATCAACTTTTGGCCTCCTCTCTGCCTGAAACGTCTTTTAAGAGCATAAAAAGTGAAAATGCATCTCAAGGCAGGAAAGTGCTGAAAGCTGCAGATATTCATGAACATGACATCAGACTGTGAAATCAACTGTCTTGAGGAAGTTTTTTGAAGAAAATCTTTGAAACTATGCTTACTTTCACAAAATCAACTTTTGGCCTCCTCTCTGCCTGAAACGTCTTTTAAGAGCAGAAAAGGCTGAGAATGTACCGTAAACCAGTAAAGGTGGGGAAGCAGGTTGTAATGAAAACATCATGAAACAGTGAAATCAACTGCCCTGATCCAGTTTTCTGAAACTATGTTTACTTTCACAAAATACACTTTTGGCCTCTTCCAAGCCTGAAATGTATTTTAAGAACATAAAAGGCTACATTAAACCAGTAAAGGTACGCATCAGGTTCTCATGAAAACATCATGAAACAATGAAATCAACTGCCCTGAGCCAGTGTTTTGAAGAACATCCTTGAAACTATGTTTACTTTCACAAAATCCACTTTTGGCCTCTTCCAAGCCTGAAACGTATTTTAAGAGCAGAAAAGGCTGAGAATGTACCGTAAACCAGTAAAGGTGGGTAAGCAGGTTGTAATGAAAACATCATGAAACAGTGAAATCAACTGCCCTGAGCCAGTTTTCTGAAACTATGTTTACTTTTACAAAATCCACTTTTGGCCTCTTCCAAGCCTCAAACGTATTTTAAGAGCATAAAAGGCTGATAATGTACCGTAAACCAGTAAAGGTGGGTAATCATCAGGTTCAAATGAAAACATCATGAAACTGAACTGCCCTGAGCCAGTTTTTTGAAGAACATCCTTGAAACTATGTTGACTTTCACAAAATCCACTTTTGGCCTCTTCCAAGCTTCAAACGTATTTTAAGAGCAGAAAAGGCTGAGAATGTACCGTAAACCAGTAATGGTGGGTAATCATCAGGTTCTAATGAAAACATCATGAAACAATGAAATCAACTGCCCTGAGCCAGTGTTTTGAAGAACATCCTTGAAACTATGTTTACTTTCACAAAATCCACTTTTGGCCTCTTCCAAGCCTGAAATGTATTTTAAGAACATAAAAGGCTACATTAAACCGGTAAAGGTACGCATCAGGTTCTAATGAAAACATCATGAAACAATGAAATCAACTGCCCTGAGCCAGTGTTTTGAAGAACATCCTTGAAACTATGTTTACTTTCACAAAATCCACTTTTGGCCTCTTCCAAGCCTGAAACGTATTTTAAGAGCAGAAAAGGCTGAGAATGTACCGTAAACCAGTAAAGGTGGGTAAGCAGGTTGTAATGAAAACATCATGAAACAGTGAAATCAACTGCCCTGAGCCAGTTTTCTGAAACTATGTTTACTTTTACAAAATCCACTTTTGGCCTCTTCCAAGCCTCAAACGTATTTTAAGAGCATAAAAGGCTGAGAATGTACCGTAAACCAGTAATGGTGGGTAATCATCAGGTTCTAATGAAAACATCATGAAACAATGAAATCAACTGCCCTGAGCCAGTGTTTTGAAGAACATCCTTGAAACTATGTTTACTTTCACAAAATCCAATTTTGGCCTCTTTCAAGCCTGAAACGTATTTTAAGAACATAAAAGGCTACATTAAACCAGTAAAGGTGGGTACGCATCAGGTTCTAATGAAAACATGATGAAACAATGAAATCAACTGCCCTGAGCCAGTTTTTTGAAGAACATCCTTGAAACTATGTTTACTTTCACAAAATCCACTTTTGGCCTCTTCCAAGCCTGAAACGTATTTTAAGAGCAGAAAAGGCTGAGAATGTACCGTAAACCAGTAAAGGTGGGTAATCATCAGGTTCTAATGAAAACATCATGAAACTGAACTGCCCTGAGCCAGTTTTTTGATGAAAACCTTTGAAAGTATTTTGACTGTCACAAAATCCACTTTTGTTTTTTCTTCCAAGCCTGAAACATATTTTAAGAGCATAAAAGGCTACATTAAACCAGTAAAGGTGGGTACGCATCAGGTTCTAATGAAAACATCATGAAACAATGAAATCAACTGCCCTGAGCCAGTTTTTTAAAGAACATCCTTGAAACTATGTTGACTTTCACAAAATCCACTTTTGGCCTCTTCCAAGCCTGAAACGTATTTTAAGAGCATAAAAGGCTGAGAATGTACCGTAAACCAGTAAAGGTGGGTAAGCAGGTTGTAATGAAAACATCATGAAACAGTGAAATCCACTGCCCTAAGCCAGTTTTTTGAAACTCTGTTTACTTTCACAAAATCCACTTTTGGCCTCTTTCAAGCCTGAAACGTATTTTAACAACATAAAAGGCTACATTAAACCAGTAAAGGTGGGTACGCATCAGGTTCTAATGAAAACATCATGAAACAATGAAATCAACTGCCCTGAGCCAGTTTTTTGAAGAACATCCTTGAAACTATGTTGACTTTCACAAAATCCACTTTTGGCCTCTTCCAAGCTTCAAACGTATTTTAAGAGCAGAAAAGGCTGAGAATGTACCGTAAACCAGTAATGGTGGGTAATCATCAGGTTCTAATGAAAACATCATGAAACAATGAAATCAACTGCCCTGAGCCAGTGTTTTGAAGAACATCCTTGAAACTATGTTTACTTTCACAAAATCCACTTTTGGCCTCTTCCAAGCCTGAAACGTATTTTAAGAGCAGAAAAGGCTGAGAATGTACCGTAAACCAGTAAAGGTGGGTAAGCAGGTTGTAATGAAAACATCATGAAACAGTGAAATCAACTGCCCTGAGCCAGTTTTCTGAAACTATGTTGACTTTCACAAAATCCACTTTTGGCCTCTTTCAAGCCTGAAACGTATTTTAAGAGCATAAAAGGCTACATTAAACCAGTAAAGGTGGGTACGCATCAGGTTCTAATGAAAACATCATGAAACAATGAAATCAACTGCCCTGAGCCAGTTTTTTAAAGAACATCCTTGAAACTATGTTGACTTTCACAAAATCCACTTTTGGCCTCTTCCAAGCCTGAAACGTATTTTAAGAGCAGAAAAGGCTGAGAATGTACCGTAAACCAGTAAAGGTGGGTAAGCAGGTTGTAATGAAAACATCATGAAACAGTGAAATCAACTGCCCTGAGCCAGTTTTCTGAAACTATGTTGACTTTCACAAAATCCACTTTTGGCCTCTTTCAAGCCTGAAACGTATTTTAAGAGCATAAAAGGCTACATTAAACCAGTAAAGGTGGGTACGCATCAGGTTCTAATGAAAACATCATGAAAGAATGAAATCAACTGCCCGAGCCAGTTTTTTAAAGAACATCCTTGAAACTATGTTGACTTTCACAAAATCCACTTTTGGCCTCTTCCAAGCCTGAAACGTATTTTAAGAGCATAAAAGGCTGAGAATGTACCGTAAACCAGTAAAGGTGAGTAAGCAGGTTGTAATGAAAACATCATGAAACAGTGAAATCAACTGCCCTAAGCCAGTTTTTTGAAACTATGTTTACTTTCACAAAATCCACTTTTGGCCTCTTTCAAGCCTGAAACGTATTTTAACAACATAAAAGGCTACATTAAACCAGTAAAGGTGGGTACGCATCAGGTTCTAATGAAAACATCATGAAACAATGAAATCAACTGCCCTGAGCCAGTGTTTTGAAGAACATCCTTGAAACTATGTTGACTTTCACAAAATCCACTTTTGGCCTCTTCCAAGTCTGAAATGTATTTTAAGAGCAGAAAAGGCTGAGAATGTACCGTAAACCAGTAAAGGTGGGTAATCATCAGGTTCTAATGAAAACATCATGAAACTGAACTGCCCTGAGCCAGTTTTTTGATGAAAACCTTTGAAAGTATTTTGACTGTCACAAAATCCACTTTTGTTTTTTCTTCCAAGCCTGAAACATATTTTAAGAGCATAAAAGGCTACATTAAACCAGTAAAGGTGGGTACGCATCAGGTTCTAATGAAAACATCATGAAACAATGAAATCAACTGCCCTGAGCCAGTTTTTTAAAGAACATCCTTGAAACTATGTTGACTTTCACAAAATCCACTTTTGGCCTCTTCCAAGCCTGAAACGTATTTTAAGAGCATAAAAGGCTGAGAATGTACCGTAAACCAGTAAAGGTGGGTAAGCAGGTTGTAATGAAAACATCATGAAACAGTGAAATCCACTGCCCTAAGCCAGTTTTTTGAAACTCTGTTTACTTTCACAAAATCCACTTTTGGCCTCTTTCAAGCCTGAAACGTATTTTAACAACATAAAAGGCTACATTAAACCAGTAAAGGTGGGTACGCATCAGGTTCTAATGAAAACATCATGAAACAATGAAATCAACTGCCCTGAGCCAGTTTTTTGAAGAACATCCTTGAAACTATGTTGACTTTCACAAAATCCACTTTTGGCCTCTTCCAAGCTTCAAACGTATTTTAAGAGCAGAAAAGGCTGAGAATGTACCGTAAACCAGTAATGGTGGGTAATCATCAGGTTCTAATGAAAACATCATGAAACAATGAAATCAACTGCCCTGAGCCAGTGTTTTGAAGAACATCCTTGAAACTATGTTTACTTTCACAAAATCCACTTTTGGCCTCTTCCAAGCCTGAAACGTATTTTAAGAGCAGAAAAGGCTGAGAATGTACCGTAAACCAGTAAAGGTGGGTAAGCAGGTTGTAATGAAAACATCATGAAACAGTGAAATCAACTGCCCTGAGCCAGTTTTCTGAAACTATGTTTACTTTTACAAAATCCACTTTTGGCCTCTTCCAAGCCTCAAACGTATTTTAAGAGCATAAAAGGCTGATAATGTACCGTAAACCAGTAAAGGTGGGTAATCATCAGGTTCAAATGAAAACATCATGAAACTGAACTGCCCTGAGCCAGTTTTTTGAAGAACATCCTTGAAACTATGTTGACTTTCACAAAATCCACTTTTGGCCTCTTCCAAGCCTGAAACGTATTTTAAGAACATAAAAGGCTACATTAAACCAGCAAAGGTGGGTAAGCATGTTGAAATGAAAACATCATGAAAGAGTGAAATCAACTGCCCTGAGCCAGTGTTTTGAAGAACATCCTTGAAACTATGTTTACTTTCACAAAATCCACTTTTGGCCTCTTCCAAGCCTGAAACGTATTTTAAGAGCAGAAAAGGCTGAGAATGTACCGTAAACCAGTAAAGGTGGGTAAGCAGGTTGTAATGAAAACATCATGAAACAGTGAAATCAACTGCCCTGAGCCAGTTTTCTGAAACTATGTTTACTTTTACAAAATCCACTTTTGGCCTCTTCCAAGCCTGAAACGTATTTTAAGAGCATAAAAGGCTGAGAATGTACCGTAAACCAGTAAAGGTGGGTAAGCAGGTTGTAATGAAAACATCATGAAACAGTGAAATCAACTGCCCTGAGCCAGTTTTCTGAAACTATGTTGACTTTCACAAAATCCACTTTTGGCCTCTTTCAAGCCTGAAACGTATTTTAAGAGCATAAAAGGCTACATTAAACCAGTAAAGGTGGGTACGCATCAGGTTCTAATGAAAACATCATGAAACAATGAAATCAACTGCCCTGAGCCAGTGTTTTGAAGAACATCCTTGAAACTATGTTGACTTTCACAAAATCCACTTTTGGCCTCTTCCAAGTCTGAAATGTATTTTAAGAGCAGAAAAGGCTGAGAATGTACCGTAAACCAGTAAAGGTGGGTAATCATCAGGTTCTAATGAAAACATCATGAAACTGAACTGCCCTGAGCCAGTTTTTTGATGAAAACCTTTGAAAGTATTTTGACTGTCACAAAATCCACTTTTGTTTTTTCTTCCAAGCCTGAAACATATTTTAAGAGCATAAAAGGCTACATTAAACCAGTAAAGGTGGGTACGCATCAGGTTCTAATGAAAACATCATGAAACAATGAAATCAACTGCCCTGAGCCAGTTTTTTAAAGAACATCCTTGAAACTATGTTGACTTTCACAAAATCCACTTTTGGCCTCTTCCAAGCCTGAAACGTATTTTAAGAGCATAAAAGGCTGAGAATGTACCGTAAACCAGTAAAGGTGGGTAAGCAGGTTGTAATGAAAACATCATGAAACAGTGAAATCCACTGCCCTAAGCCAGTTTTTTGAAACTCTGTTTACTTTCACAAAATCCACTTTTGGCCTCTTTCAAGCCTGAAACGTATTTTAACAACATAAAAGGCTACATTAAACCAGTAAAGGTGGGTACGCATCAGGTTCTAATGAAAACATCATGAAACAATGAAATCAACTGCCCTGAGCCAGTTTTTTGAAGAACATCCTTGAAACTATGTTGACTTTCACAAAATCCACTTTTGGCCTCTTCCAAGCTTCAAACGTATTTTAAGAGCAGAAAAGGCTGAGAATGTACCGTAAACCAGTAATGGTGGGTAATCATCAGGTTCTAATGAAAACATCATGAAACAATGAAATCAACTGCCCTGAGCCAGTGTTTTGAAGAACATCCTTGAAACTATGTTTACTTTCACAAAATCCACTTTTGGCCTCTTCCAAGCCTGAAACGTATTTTAAGAGCAGAAAAGGCTGAGAATGTACCGTAAACCAGTAAAGGTGGGTAAGCAGGTTGTAATGAAAACATCATGAAACAGTGAAATCAACTGCCCTGAGCCAGTTTTCTGAAACTATGTTTACTTTTACAAAATCCACTTTTGGCCTCTTCCAAGCCTCAAACGTATTTTAAGAGCATAAAAGGCTGATAATGTACCGTAAACCAGTAAAGGTGGGTAATCATCAGGTTCAAATGAAAACATCATGAAACTGAACTGCCCTGAGCCAGTTTTTTGAAGAACATCCTTGAAACTATGTTGACTTTCACAAAATCCACTTTTGGCCTCTTCCAAGCCTGAAACGTATTTTAAGAACATAAAAGGCTACATTAAACCAGCAAAGGTGGGTAAGCATGTTGAAATGAAAACATCATGAAAGAGTGAAATCAACTGCCCTGAGCCAGTGTTTTGAAGAACATCCTTGAAACTATGTTTACTTTCACAAAATCCACTTTTGGCCTCTTCCAAGCCTGAAACGTATTTTAAGAGCAGAAAAGGCTGAGAATGTACCGTAAACCAGTAAAGGTGGGTAAGCAGGTTGTAATGAAAACATCATGAAACAGTGAAATCAACTGCCCTGAGCCAGTTTTCTGAAACTATGTTTACTTTTACAAAATCCACTTTTGGCCTCTTCCAAGCCTGAAACGTATTTTAAGAGCATAAAAGGCTGAGAATGTACCGTAAACCAGTAAAGGTGGGTAAGCAGGTTGTAATGAAAACATCATGAAACAGTGAAATCAACTGCCCTGAGCCAGTTTTCTGAAACTATGTTGACTTTCACAAAATCCACTTTTGGCCTCTTTCAAGCCTGAAACGTATTTTAAGAGCATAAAAGGCTACATTAAACCAGTAAAGGTGGGTACGCATCAGGTTCTAATGAAAACATCATGAAACAATGAAATCAACTGCCCTGAGCCAGTTTTTTAAAGAACATCCTTGAAACTATGTTGACTTTCACAAAATCCACTTTTGGCCTCTTCCAAGCCTGAAACGTATTTTAAGAGCAGAAAAGGCTGAGAATGTACCGTAAACCAGTAAAGGTGGGTAAGCAGGTTGTAATGAAAACATCATGAAACAGTGAAATCAACTGCCCTGAGCCAGTTTTCTGAAACTATGTTGACTTTCACAAAATCCACTTTTGGCCTCTTTCAAGCCTGAAACGTATTTTAAGAGCATAAAAGGCTACATTAAACCAGTAAAGGTGGGTACGCATCAGGTTCTAATGAAAACATCATGAAACAATGAAATCAACTGCCCGAGCCAGTTTTTTAAAGAACATCCTTGAAACTATGTTGACTTTCACAAAATCCACTTTTGGCCTCTTCCAAGCCTGAAACGTATTTTAAGAGCATAAAAGGCTGAGAATGTACCGTAAACCAGTAAAGGTGAGTAAGCAGGTTGTAATGAAAACATCATGAAACAGTGAAATCAACTGCCCTAAGCCAGTTTTTTGAAACTATGTTTACTTTCACAAAATCCACTTTTGGCCTCTTTCAAGCCTGAAACGTATTTTAACAACATAAAAGGCTACATTAAACCAGTAAAGGTGGGTACGCATCAGGTTCTAATGAAAACATCATGAAACAATGAAATCAACTGCCCTGAGCCAGTGTTTTGAAGAACATCCTTGAAACTATGTTGACTTTCACAAAATCCACTTTTGGCCTCTACCAAGTCTGAAATGTATTTTAAGAGCAGAAAAGGCTGAGAATGTACCGTAAACCAGTAAAGGTGGGTAATCATCAGGTTCTAATGAAAACATCATGAAACTGAACTGCCCTGAGCCAGTTTTTTGATGAAAACCTTTGAAAGTATTTTGACTGTCACAAAATCCACTTTTGTTTTTTCTTCCAAGCCTGAAACATATTTTAAGAGCATAAAAGGCTACATTAAACCAGTAAAGGTGGGTACGCATCAGGTTCTAATGAAAACATCATGAAACAATGAAATCAACTGCCCTGAGCCAGTTTTTTAAAGAACATCCTTGAAACTATGTTGACTTTCACAAAATCCACTTTTGGCCTCTTCCAAGCCTGAAACGTATTTTAAGAGCATAAAAGGCTGAGAATGTACCGTAAACCAGTAAAGGTGGGTAAGCAGGTTGTAATGAAAACATCATGAAACAGTGAAATCCACTGCCCTAAGCCAGTTTTTTGAAACTCTGTTTACTTTCACAAAATCCACTTTTGGCCTCTTTCAAGCCTGAAACGTATTTTAACAACATAAAAGGCTACATTAAACCAGTAAAGGTGGGTACGCATCAGGTTCTAATGAAAACATCATGAAACAATGAAATCAACTGCCCTGAGCCAGTTTTTTGAAGAACATCCTTGAAACTATGTTGACTTTCACAAAATCCACTTTTGGCCTCTTCCAAGTCTGAAATGTATTTTAAGAGCAGAAAAGGCTGAGAATGTACCGTAAACCAGTAAAGGTGGGTAATCATCAGGTTCTAATGAAAACATCATGAAACTGAACTGCCCTGAGCCAGTTTTTTGATGAAAACCTTTGAAAGTATTTTGACTGTCACAAAATCCACTTTTGTTTTTTCTTCCAAGCCTGAAACATATTTTAAGAGCATAAAAGGCTACATTAAACCAGTAAAGGTGGGTACGCATCAGGTTCTAATGAAAACATCATGAAACAATGAAATCAACTGCCCTGAGCCAGTTTTTTGAAGAACATCCTTGAAACTATGTTGACTTTCACAAAATCCACTTTTGGCCTCTTCCAAGCTTCAAACGTATTTTAAGAGCAGAAAAGGCTGAGAATGTACCGTAAACCAGTAATGGTGGGTAATCATCAGGTTCTAATGAAAACATCATGAAACAATGAAATCAACTGCCCTGAGCCAGTGTTTTGAAGAACATCCTTGAAACTATGTTTACTTTCACAAAATCCACTTTTGGCCTCTTCCAAGCCTGAAACGTATTTTAAGAGCAGAAAAGGCTGAGAATGTACCGTAAACCAGTAAAGGTGGGTAAGCAGGTTGTAATGAAAACATCATGAAACAGTGAAATCAACTGCCCTGAGCCAGTTTTCTGAAACTATGTTTACTTTTACAAAATCCACTTTTGGCCTCTTCCAAGCCTCAAACGTATTTTAAGAGCATAAAAGGCTGATAATGTACCGTAAACCAGTAAAGGTGGGTAATCATCAGGTTCAAATGAAAACATCATGAAACTGAACTGCCCTGAGCCAGTTTTTTGAAGAACATCCTTGAAACTATGTTGACTTTCACAAAATCCACTTTTGGCCTCTTCCAAGCCTGAAACGTATTTTAAGAACATAAAAGGCTACATTAAACCAGCAAAGGTGGGTAAGCATGTTGAAATGAAAACATCATGAAAGAGTGAAATCAACTGCCCTGAGCCAGTGTTTTGAAGAACATCCTTGAAACTATGTTTACTTTCACAAAATCCACTTTTGGCCTCTTCCAAGCCTGAAACGTATTTTAAGAGCAGAAAAGGCTGAGAATGTACCGTAAACCAGTAAAGGTGGGTAAGCAGGTTGTAATGAAAACATCATGAAACAGTGAAATCAACTGCCCTGAGCCAGTTTTCTGAAACTATGTTTACTTTTACAAAATCCACTTTTGGCCTCTTCCAAGCCTGAAACGTATTTTAAGAGCATAAAAGGCTGAGAATGTACCGTAAACCAGTAAAGGTGGGTAAGCAGGTTGTAATGAAAACATCATGAAACAGTGAAATCAACTGCCCTGAGCCAGTTTTCTGAAACTATGTTGACTTTCACAAAATCCACTTTTGGCCTCTTTCAAGCCTGAAACGTATTTTAAGAGCATAAAAGGCTACATTAAACCAGTAAAGGTGGGTACGCATCAGGTTCTAATGAAAACATCATGAAACAATGAAATCAACTGCCCTGAGCCAGTTTTTTAAAGAACATCCTTGAAACTATGTTGACTTTCACAAAATCCACTTTTGGCCTCTTCCAAGCCTGAAACGTATTTTAAGAGCAGAAAAGGCTGAGAATGTACCGTAAACCAGTAAAGGTGGGTAAGCAGGTTGTAATGAAAACATCATGAAACAGTGAAATCAACTGCCCTGAGCCAGTTTTTTAAAGAACATCCTTGAAACTATGTTGACTTTCACAAAATCCACTTTTGGCCTCTTCCAAGCCTGAAACGTATTTTAAGAGCATAAAAGGCTGAGAATGTACCGTAAACCAGTAAAGGTGAGTAAGCAGGTTGTAATGAAAACATCATGAAACAGTGAAATCAACTGCCCTAAGCCAGTTTTTTGAAACTATGTTTACTTTCACAAAATCCACTTTTGGCCTCTTTCAAGCCTGAAACGTATTTTAACAACATAAAAGGCTACATTAAACCAGTAAAGGTGGGTACGCATCAGGTTCTAATGAAAACATCATGAAACAATGAAATCAACTGCCCTGAGCCAGTGTTTTGAAGAACATCCTTGAAACTATGTTGACTTTCACAAAATCCACTTTTGGCCTCTTCCAAGCCTGAAATGTATTTTAAGAACATAAAAGGCTACATTAAACCAGTAAAGGTACGCATCAGGTTCTAATGAAAACATCATGAAACAATGAAATCAACTGCCCTGAGCCAGTGTTTTGAAGAACATCCTTGAAACTATGTTTACTTTCACAAAATCCAATTTTGGCCTCTTTCAAACCTGAAACGTATTTTAAGAACATAAAAGGCTACATTAAACCAGTAAAGGTGGGTAATCATCAGGTTCTAATGAAAACATCATGAAACTGAACTGCCCTGAGCCAGTTTTTTGATGAAAACCTTTGAAAGTATTTTGACTGTCACAAAATCCACTTTTGTTTTTTCTTCCAAGCCTGAAACATATTTTAAGAGCATAAAAGGCTACATTAAACCAGTAAAGGTGGGTACGCATCAGGTTCTAATGAAAACATCATGAAACAATGAAATCAACTGCCCTGAGCCAGTTTTTTAAAGAACATCCTTGAAACTATGTTGACTTTCACAAAATCCACTTTTGGCCTCTTCCAAGCCTGAAACGTATTTTAAGAGCATAAAAGGCTGAGAATGTACCGTAAACCAGTAAAGGTGGGTAAGCAGGTTGTAATGAAAACATCATGAAACAGTGAAATCCACTGCCCTAAGCCAGTTTTTTGAAACTCTGTTTACTTTCACAAAATCCACTTTTGGCCTCTTTCAAGCCTGAAACGTATTTTAACAACATAAAAGGCTACATTAAACCAGTAAAGGTGGGTACGCATCAGGTTCTAATGAAAACATCATGAAACAATGAAATCAACTGCCCTGAGCCAGTTTTTTGAAGAACATCCTTGAAACTATGTTGACTTTCACAAAATCCACTTTTGGCCTCTTCCAAGCTTCAAACGTATTTTAAGAGCAGAAAAGGCTGAGAATGTACCGTAAACCAGTAAAGGTGGGTAAGCAGGTTGTAATGAAAACATCATGAAACAGTGAAATCAACTGCCCTGAGCCAGTTTTCTGAAACTATGTTGACTTTCACAAAATCCACTTTTGGCCTCTTTCAAGCCTGAAACGTATTTTAAGAGCATAAAAGGCTACATTAAACCAGTAAAGGTGGGTACGCATCAGGTTCTAATGAAAACATCATGAAACAATGAAATCAACTGCCCGAGCCAGTTTTTTAAAGAACATCCTTGAAACTATGTTGACTTTCACAAAATCCACTTTTGGCCTCTTCCAAGCCTGAAACGTATTTTAAGAGCATAAAAGGCTGAGAATGTACCGTAAACCAGTAATGGTGGGTAATCATCAGGTTCTAATGAAAACATCATGAAACAATGAAATCAACTGCCCTGAGCCAGTGTTTTGAAGAACATCCTTGAAACTATGTTTACTTTCACAAAATCCACTTTTGGCCTCTTCCAAGCCTGAAATGTATTTTAAGAACATAAAAGGCTACATTAAACCAGTAAAGGTACGCATCAGGTTCTAATGAAAACATCATGAAACAATGAAATCAACTGCCCTGAGCCAGTGTTTTGAAGAACATCCTTGAAACTATGTTTACTTTCACAAAATCCAATTTTGGCCTCTTTCAAGCCTGAAACGTATTTTAAGAACATAAAAGGCTACATTAAACCAGTAAAGGTGGGTACGCATCAGGTTCTAATGAAAACATCATGAAACAATGAAATCAACTGCCCTGAGCCAGTTTTTTGAAGAACATCATTGAAACTATGTTGACTTTCACAAAATCCACTTTTGGCCTCTTCCAAGCCTGAAACGTATTTTAAGAACATAAAAGGCTACATTAAACCAGCAAAGGTGGGTAAGCATGTTGAAATGAAAACATCATGAAAGAGTGAAATCAACTGCCCTGAGCCAGTTTTTTGAAGAACATCCTTGAAACTATGTTTACTTTCACAAAATCCACTTTTGGCCTTTTCAAGCCTGAAACGTATTTTAAGAGCAGAAAAGGCTGAGAATGTACCGTAAAACAGTAAAGGTGGGTGAGCAGGTTGTAATGAAAACATCATTAAAGAGTGAAATCAACTGCCCTGAGCCAGTTTTCTGAAACTATGTTGACTTTCACAAAATCCACTTTTGGCCTCTTCCAAGCCTGAAACGTATTTTAAGAGCAGAAAAGGCTGAGAATGTACCGTAAACCAGTAAAGGTGGGTAAGAATCAGTTTCTATCGAAAACATCATGAAACAGTGAAATCAACTGCCCTAAGCCAGTTTTTTGAAACTATGTTGACTTTAAGAAAATGCACTTTTGGCCTCTTCCAAGCCTGAAACGTATTTTAAGAGCATAAAAGGCTGAGAATGTACCGTAAACCAGTAAAGGTGGGTAAGCAGGTTGTAATGAAAACATCATGAAACAGTGAAATCAACTGCCCTGAGCCAGTTTTCTGAAACTATGTTGACTTTCACAAAATCCACTTTTGGCCTCTTCCAAGCCTGAAACGTATTTTAAGAGCAGAAAAGGCTGAGAATGTACCGTAAACCAGTAAAGGTGGGTAAGAATCAGTTTCTATCGAAAACATCATGAAACAGTGAAATCAACTGCCCTAAGCCAGTTTTCTGAAACTATGTTGACTTTCACAAAATCCACTTTTGGCCTCTTCCAAGCCTGAAACGTATTTTAAGAGCAGAAAAGGCTGAGAATGTACCGTAAACCAGTAAAGGTGGGTAAGAATCAGTTTCTATCGAAAACATCATGAAACAGTGAAATCAACTGCCCTAAGCCAGTTTTTTGAAACTATGTTGACTTTAAGAAAATGCACTTTTGGCCTCTTCCAAGCCTGAAACGTATTTTAAGAGCATAAAAGGCTGAGAATGTACCGTAAACCAGTAAAGGTGGGTAAGCAGGTTGTAATGAAAACATCATGAAACAGTGAAATCAACTGCCCTGAGCCAGTTTTCTGAAACTATGTTGACTTTCACAAAATCCACTTTTGGCCTCTTCCAAGCCTGAAACGTATTTTAAGAGCAGAAAAGGCTGAGAATGTACCGTAAACCAGTAAAGGTGGGTAAGAATCAGTTTCTATCGAAAACATCATGAAACAGTGAAATCAACTGCCCTAAGCCAGTTTTTTGAAACTATGTTGACTTTAAGAAAATGCACTTTTGGCCTCTTCCAAGCCTGAAACGTATTTTAAGAGCATAAAAGGCTGAGAATGTACCGTAAACCAGTAAAGGTGGGTAAGCAGGTTGTAATGAAAACATCATGAAACAGTGAAATCAACTGCCCTGAGCCAGTTTTCTGAAACTATGTTGACTTTCACAAAATCCACTTTTGGCCTCTTTCAAGCCTGAAACGTATTTTAAGAGCATAAAAGGCTACATTAAACCAGTAAAGGTGGGTACGCATCAGGTTCTAATGAAAACATCATGAAACAATGAAATCAACTGCCCTGAGCCAGTTTTTTAAAGAACATCCTTGAAACTATGTTGACTTTCACAAAATCCACTTTTGGCCTCTTCCAAGCCTGAAACGTATTTTAAGAGCATAAAAGGCTGAGAATGTACCGTAAACCAGTAAAGGTGGGTAAGCAGGTTGTAATGAAAACATCATGAAACAGTGAAATCAACTGCCCTGAGCCAGTTTTCTGAAACTATGTTGACTTTCACAAAATCCACTTTTGGCCTCTTTCAAACCTGAAACGTATTTTAAGAGCATAAAAGGCTACATTAAACCAGTAAAGGTGGGTACGCATCAGGTTCTAATGAAAACATCATGAAACAATGAAATCAACTGCCCGAGCCAGTTTTTTAAAGAACATCCTTGAAACTATGTTGACTTTCACAAAATCCACTTTTGGCCTCTTCCAAGCCTGAAACGTATTTTAAGAGCATAAAAGGCTGAGAATGTACCGTAAACCAGTAAAGGTGAGTAAGCAGGTTGTAATGAAAACATCATGAAACAGTGAAATCAACTGCCCTAAGCCAGTTTTTTGAAACTATGTTTACTTTCACAAAATCCACTTTTGGCCTCTTTCAAGCCTGAAACGTATTTTAACAACATAAAAGGCTACATTAAACCAGTAAAGGTGGGTACGCATCAGGTTCTAATGAAAACATCATGAAACAATGAAATCAACTGCCCTGAGCCAGTGTTTTGAAGAACATCCTTGAAACTATGTTGACTTTCACAAAATCCACTTTTGGCCTCTTCCAAGTCTGAAATGTATTTTAAGAGCAGAAAAGGCTGAGAATGTACCGTAAACCAGTAAAGGTGGGTAATCATCAGGTTCTAATGAAAACATCATGAAACTGAACTGCCCTGAGCCAGTTTTTTGATGAAAACCTTTGAAAGTATTTTGACTGCCACAAAATCCACTTTTTTTTCTTCTTCCAAGCCTGAAACGTATTTTAAGAGCATAACAGGTTAAGAATGTACCGTAAACCAATAAAGGTGTGTAAGAATCAGTTTCTATCGAAAACATCATGAAACAGTGAAATCAACTGCCCTAAGCCAGTTTTTTGAAACTATGTTGACTTTCAGAAAATGCACTTTTGGCCTCTTCCAAGCCTGAAACGTATTTTAAGAGCAGAAAAGGCTGAGAATGTACCGTAAACCAGTAAAGGTGGGTAATCATCAGGTTCTAATGAAAACATCATGAAACTGAACTGCCCTGAGCTAGTTTTTTGAAGAAAACCTTTGAATGTATTTTGACTGTCACAAAATCCACTTTTTTTTTTCTTCCAAGCCTGAAACGTATTTTAAGAGCATAAAAGGCTAAGAATGTACCGTGAACCAAAAAAGGTGTGTAAGAATCAGTTTCTATCGAAAACATCATGAAACAGTGAAATCAACTGCCCTGAGCCAGTTTTCTGAAACTATGTTGACTTTCACAAAATCCACTTTTGGCCTCTTCCAAGTCTGAAACGTATTTTAAGAGCATAAAAGGCTGATAATGTACCGTAAACCAGTAAAGGTGGGTAATCATCAGGTTCTAATGAAAACATCATGAAACTGAACTGCCCTGAGCCAGTTTTTTGAAGAACATCCTTGAAACGTATTTTAAGAGCATAAAAGGCTACATTAAACCAGTAAACGTGGGTACGCATCAGGTTCTAATGAAAACATCATGAAACAATGAAATCAACTGCCCTGAGCCAGTGTTTTAAAGAACATCCTTGAAACTATGTTGACTTTCACAAAATCAACTTTTGGCCTCTTCCAAGCCTGAAATGTATTTTAAGAACATAAAAGGCTACATTAAACCAGTAAAGGTATGCATCAGGTTCTAATGAAAACATCATGAAACAGTGAAATCAACTGCCCTGAGCCAGTTTTCTGAAACTATGTTGACTTTCACAAAATCCACTTTTGGCCTCTTCCAAGTCTGAAATGTATTTTAAGAGCAGAAAAGGCTGAGAATGTACCGTAAAACAGTAAAGGTGGGTGAGCAGGTTGTAATGAAAACATCATTAAAGAGTGAAATCAACTGCCCTGAGCCAGTTTTCTGAAACTATGTTGACTTTCACAAAATCCACTTTTGGCCTTTTCCAAGCCTGAAACGTATTTTAAGAGCAGAAAAGGCTGAGAATGTACCGTAAACCAGTAAAGGTGGGTAATCATCAGGTTCTAATGAAAACATCATGAAACTGAACTGCCCTGAGCAAGTTTTTTGAAGAACATCCTTGAAACTATGTTGACTTTCACAAAATCCACTTTTGGCCTCTTCCAAGCCTGAAACGTATTTTAAGAACATAAAAGGCTACATTAAACCAGTAAAGGTGGGTACGCATCAGGTTCTAATGAAAACATCATGAAACAATGAAATCAACTGCCCTGAGCCAGTTTTTTAAAGAACATCCTTGAAACTATGTTGACTTTCACAAAATCCACTTTTGGCCTCTTCCAAGCCTGAAACGTATTTTAAGAGCATAAAAGGCTGAGAATGTACCGTAAACCAGTAAAGGTGAGTAAGCAGGTTGTAATGAAAACATCATGAAATAGTGAAATCAACTGCCCTGAGCCAGTTTTTTAAAGAACATCCTTGAAACTATGTTGACTTTCACAAAATCCACTTTTGGCCTCTTCCTAGCCTGAAACGTATTTTAAGAGCATAAAAGGCTGAGAATGTACCGTAAACCAGTAAAGGTGGGTAATCATCAGGTTCGAATGAAAACATCATGAAACTGAACTGCCCTGAGCCAGTTTTTTGAAGAACATCCTTGAAACTATGTTTACTTTCACAAAATCCACTTTTGGCCTCTTCCAAGCCTGAAACGTATTTTAAGAGCAGAAAAGGCTGAGAATGTACCGTAAACCAGTAAAGGTGGGTAAGCAGGTTGTAATGAAAACATCATGAAAGAGTGAAATCAACTGCCCTGAGCCAGTTTTCTGAAACTATGTTTACTTTCACAAAATCCACTTTTGGCCTCTTCCAAGCCTGAAACGTATTTTAAGAACATAAAAGGCTACATTAAACCAGTAAAGGTGGGTACGCATCAGGTTCTAATGAAAACATCATGAAACAATGAAATCAACTGCCCTGAGCCAGTTTTTTAAAGAACATCCTTGAAACTATGTTGACTTTCACAAAATCCACTTTTGGCCTCTTCCAAGCCTGAAACGTATTTTAAGAGCATAAAAGGCTGAGAATGTACCGTAAACCAGTAAAGGTGAGTAAGCAGGTTGTAATGAAAACATCATGAAATAGTGAAATCAACTGCCCTGAGCCAGTTTTTTAAAGAACATCCTTGAAACTATGTTGACTTTCACAAAATCCACTTTTGGCCTCTTCCTAGCCTGAAACGTATTTTAAGAGCATAAAAGGCTGAGAATGTACCGTAAACCAGTAAAGGTGGGTAATCATCAGGTTCGAATGAAAACATCATGAAACTGAACTGCCCTGAGCCAGTTTTTTGAAGAACATCCTTGAAACTATGTTTACTTTCACAAAATCCACTTTTGGCCTCTTCCAAGCCTGAAACGTATTTTAAGAGCAGAAAAGGCTGAGAATGTACCGTAAACCAGTAAAGGTGGGTAAGCAGGTTGTAATGAAAACATCATGAAAGAGTGAAATCAACTGCCCTGAGCCAGTTTTCTGAAACTATGTTTACTTTCACAAAATCCACTTTTGGCCTCTTCCAAGCCTGAAACGTATTTTAAGAACATAAAAGGCTACATTAAACCAGTAAAGGTGGGTACGCATCAGGTTCTAATGAAAACATCATGAAACAATGAAATCAACTGCCCTGAGCCAGTTTTTTAAAGAACATCCTTGAAACTATGTTGACTTTCACAAAATCCACTTTTGGCCTCTTCCAAGCCTGAAACGTATTTTAAGAGCATAAAAGGCTGAGAATGTACCGTAAACCAGTAAAGGTGAGTAAGCAGGTTGTAATGAAAACATCATGAAATAGTGAAATCAACTGCCCTGAGCCAGTTTTTTAAAGAACATCCTTGAAACTATGTTGACTTTCACAAAATCCACTTTTGGCCTCTTCCTAGCCTGAAACGTATTTTAAGAGCATAAAAGGCTGAGAATGTACCGTAAACCAGTAAAGGTGGGTAATCATCAGGTTCGAATGAAAACATCATGAAACTGAACTGCCCTGAGCCAGTTTTTTGAAGAACATCCTTGAAACTATGTTTACTTTCACAAAATCCACTTTTGGCCTCTTCCAAGCCTGAAACGTATTTTAAGAGCAGAAAAGGCTGAGAATGTACCGTAAACCAGTAAAGGTGGGTAAGCAGGTTGTAATGAAAACATCATGAAAGAGTGAAATCAACTGCCCTGAGCCAGTTTTCTGAAACTATGTTTACTTTCACAAAATCCACTTTTGGCCTCTTCCAAGCCTGAAACGTATTTTAAGAACATAAAAGGCTACATTAAACCAGTAAAGGTGGGTACGCATCAGGTTCTAATGAAAACATCATGAAACAATGAAATCAACTGCCCTGAGCCAGTTTTTTAAAGAACATCCTTGAAACTATGTTGACTTTCACAAAATCCACTTTTGGCCTCTTCCAAGCCTGAAACGTATTTTAAGAGCATAAAAGGCTGAGAATGTACCGTAAACCAGTAAAGGTGAGTAAGCAGGTTGTAATGAAAACATCATGAAATAGTGAAATCAACTGCCCTGAGCCAGTTTTTTAAAGAACATCCTTGAAACTATGTTGACTTTCACAAAATCCACTTTTGGCCTCTTCCTAGCCTGAAACGTATTTTAAGAGCATAAAAGGCTGAGAATGTACCGTAAACCAGTAAAGGTGGGTAATCATCAGGTTCGAATGAAAACATCATGAAACTGAACTGCCCTGAGCCAGTTTTTTGAAGAACATCCTTGAAACTATGTTTACTTTCACAAAATCCACTTTTGGCCTCTTCCAAGCCTGAAACGTATTTTAAGAGCAGAAAAGGCTGAGAATGTACCGTAAACCAGTAAAGGTGGGTAAGCAGGTTGTAATGAAAACATCATGAAAGAGTGAAATCAACTGCCCTGAGCCAGTTTTCTGAAACTATGTTGACTTTCACAAAATCCACTTTTGGCCTCTTTCAAGCCTGAAACGTATTTTAAGAGCATAAAAGGCTACATTAAACCAGTAAAGGTGGGTACGCATCAGGTTCTAATGAAAACATCATGAAACAATGAAATCAACTGCCCTGAGCCAGTTTTTTAAAGAACATCCTTGAAACTATGTTGACTTTCACAAAATCCACTTTTGGCCTCTTCCAAGCCTGAAACGTATTTTAAGAGCATAAAAGGCTGAGAATGTACCGTAAACCAGTAAAGGTGGGTAAGCAGGTTGTAATGAAAACATCATGAAACAGTGAAATCAACTGCCCTGAGCCAGTTTTCTGAAACTATGTTGACTTTCACAAAATCCACTTTTGGCCTCTTTCAAACCTGAAACGTATTTTAAGAGCATAAAAGGCTACATTAAACCAGTAAAGGTGGGTACGCATCAGGTTCTAATGAAAACATCATGAAACAGTGAAATCAACTGCCCTGAGCCAGTTTTCTGAAACTATGTTGACTTTCACAAAATCCACTTTTGGCCTCTTCCAAGTCTGAAATGTATTTTAAGAGCAGAAAAGGCTGAGAATGTACCGTAAAACAGTAAAGGTGGGTGAGCAGGTTGTAATGAAAACATCATTAAAGAGTGAAATCAACTGCCCTGAGCCAGTTTTCTGAAACTATGTTGACTTTCACAAAATCCACTTTTGGCCTTTTCCAAGCCTGAAACGTATTTTAAGAGCAGAAAAGGCTGAGAATGTACCGTAAACCAGTAAAGGTGGGTAATCATCAGGTTCTAATGAAAACATCATGAAACTGAACTGCCCTGAGCAAGTTTTTTGAAGAACATCCTTGAAACTATGTTGACTTTCACAAAATCCACTTTTGGCCTCTTCCAAGCCTGAAACGTATTTTAAGAACATAAAAGGCTACATTAAACCAGTAAAGGTGGGTACGCATCAGGTTCTAATGAAAACATCATGAAACAATGAAATCAACTGCCCTGAGCCAGTTTTTTAAAGAACATCCTTGAAACTATGTTGACTTTCACAAAATCCACTTTTGGCCTCTTCCAAGCCTGAAACGTATTTTAAGAGCATAAAAGGCTGAGAATGTACCGTAAACCAGTAAAGGTGAGTAAGCAGGTTGTAATGAAAACATCATGAAATAGTGAAATCAACTGCCCTGAGCCAGTTTTTTAAAGAACATCCTTGAAACTATGTTGACTTTCACAAAATCCACTTTTGGCCTCTTCCTAGCCTGAAACGTATTTTAAGAGCATAAAAGGCTGAGAATGTACCGTAAACCAGTAAAGGTGGGTAATCATCAGGTTCGAATGAAAACATCATGAAACTGAACTGCCCTGAGCCAGTTTTTTGAAGAACATCCTTGAAACTATGTTTACTTTCACAAAATCCACTTTTGGCCTCTTCCAAGCCTGAAACGTATTTTAAGAGCAGAAAAGGCTGAGAATGTACCGTAAACCAGTAAAGGTGGGTAAGCAGGTTGTAATGAAAACATCATGAAAGAGTGAAATCAACTGCCCTGAGCCAGTTTTCTGAAACTATGTTTACTTTCACAAAATCCACTTTTGGCCTCTTCCAAGCCTGAAACGTATTTTAAGAACATAAAAGGCTACATTAAACCAGTAAAGGTGGGTACGCATCAGGTTCTAATGAAAACATCATGAAACAATGAAATCAACTGCCCTGAGCCAGTTTTTTAAAGAACATCCTTGAAACTATGTTGACTTTCACAAAATCCACTTTTGGCCTCTTCCAAGCCTGAAACGTATTTTAAGAGCATAAAAGGCTGAGAATGTACCGTAAACCAGTAAAGGTGAGTAAGCAGGTTGTAATGAAAACATCATGAAATAGTGAAATCAACTGCCCTGAGCCAGTTTTTTAAAGAACATCCTTGAAACTATGTTGACTTTCACAAAATCCACTTTTGGCCTCTTCCTAGCCTGAAACGTATTTTAAGAGCATAAAAGGCTGAGAATGTACCGTAAACCAGTAAAGGTGGGTAATCATCAGGTTCGAATGAAAACATCATGAAACTGAACTGCCCTGAGCCAGTTTTTTGAAGAACATCCTTGAAACTATGTTTACTTTCACAAAATCCACTTTTGGCCTCTTCCAAGCCTGAAACGTATTTTAAGAGCAGAAAAGGCTGAGAATGTACCGTAAACCAGTAAAGGTGGGTAAGCAGGTTGTAATGAAAACATCATGAAAGAGTGAAATCAACTGCCCTGAGCCAGTTTTCTGAAACTATGTTTACTTTCACAAAATCCACTTTTGGCCTCTTCCAAGCCTGAAACGTATTTTAAGAACATAAAAGGCTACATTAAACCAGTAAAGGTGGGTACGCATCAGGTTCTAATGAAAACATCATGAAACATTGAAATCAACTGCCCTGAGCCAGTTTTTTAAAGAACATCCTTGAAACTATGTTGACTTTCACAAAATCCACTTTTGGCCTCTTCCTAGCCTGAAACGTATTTTAAGAGCATAAAAGGCTGAGAATGTACCGTAAACCAGTAAAGGTGGGTAATCATCAGGTTCGAATGAAAACATCATGAAACTGAACTGCCCTGAGCCAGTTTTTTGAAGAACATCCTTGAAACTATGTTTACTTTCACAAAATCCACTTTTGGCCTCTTCCAAGCCTGAAACGTATTTTAAGAGCAGAAAAGGCTGAGAATGTACTGTAAACCAGTAAAGGTGGGTAAGCAGGTTGTAATGAAAACATCATGAAAGAGTGAAATCAACTGCCCTGAGCCAGTTTTCTGAAACTATGTTTACTTTCACAAAATCCACTTTTGGCCTCTTCCAAGCCTGAAACGTATTTTAAGAGCATAACAGGCTAAGAATGTACCGTAAACCAATAAAGGTGTGTAAGAATCAGTTTCTATCGAAAACATCATGAAACAGTGAAATCAACTGCCCTAAGCCAGTTTTTTGAAACTATGTTTACTTTCACAAAATCCACTTTTGGCCTCTTTCAAGCCTGAAACGTATTTTAACATCAATGGCAGGAGAGACACCCACTTGTCCCATACGTCTCGAATGTTAGCAAGTTTGTCTCGTGCACGGCGGTCTTCTCTTGTGTCTTTATCATCAAATCGAATCACTCTTGAGATTTTATGAAACATCTTGAGTGTCATGGTAGCACGGAAAATTGCCCTACCAGACTCGGCATGCTATAAACTAGATGTAGCTTCTTTACTGGATCGGTACACGCCTGCGAGAATCAACAAACCCACATATGCCTGCAGGTCCATTCGATCCATCTTTCTCCACTTGTTGCCATACACACGTCGCCCCTCCTTGTTTGTCATGTTCAGCATCACCTCTTCAATAGGCTTGGGCAGAAACAGGTCAAAAGTGGACTTTATGTCATCAATACGAGACCTTGCATATGCGGTTGGACCATGGTGGCTTGTCTCTCTCTCTGCTCTCTCGACTGTCAACATGCGTCGTCTGTCACTGGGAGGGATGGAAGACCAGATCATTTTTTCATCCTTTGACTGGAAATATTCTTCTTCATCATAAGTGCAGTCCTCCACTTCTGACACTTCTTCCATTTCAGCTTCAGATTTTACCTCATCAGTTGATTCTTCCTCTTCATCATAATAAGTGCAGTTCTCCACTTCTGACACTTCTTCCATTTCAGCTTCAGATTCTACCTCATCATGGTCATCATTTTCCTTCTCTTCATGCCCTTCTTCCATTTCAGCGGGCGATGTGGGGGCTTCTTCAGAGGAAGTAGTAGCATGTGGTCTGTAGGTTGGATCCATCGCCTCATCATTATTTTCCGTCTCTTCTGACCCTGAATCGTCCTCATCAGTTGATTCTTCCTCCTCATTATGTTCAGCATTGTCCTCCTGGTTATTCTTTTCCACATCATAGTTCAAAATTACCTCACAAGCCTCCTGTGCAGTATAGCGCTTCTGCCTCCTCATTGTGCTGCCTGTCTCTCTCTAAAATGTGAAATGCCCCAACACCTGTGAGAAAAGACCTATTTTTTTATTGTCATAACCATTGCTTGACCCCACACATCAAACATCCAAGATCAAAGATGTTTTGGAAAGCAGTATGGTGTGACAACTTGCCTCATTGAGCCACTTTGTGCTGCGGGGTCTTTTTGACCCCAGAGGACAACAGAAGTTATTCAATTCAATAAATCACCGTTAATTCAATCAAATTACCTCAAATTTATTTCAATCATGAAGAGCATAGTATCGAACGCCCCCCATTATTTTCAGACCATTTGATGAATAAAAAACATATTTTGACAGCAAAAGATTTCTTCCGGGGTCATTAATGACCCCAGGACAACACAAGGGCTAGAGATGCATTTTCACTTTTTATGCTCTTAAAAGACGTTTCAGGCAGAGAGGAGGCCAAAAGTTGATTTTGTGAAAGTAAACATAGTTTCAAAGATTTTCTTCAAAACAGTACCTCAGGACAGTCTGATGTCAAGTTCATGAATATCTGCAGCTTTCAGCACTTTACTGGATAGAGATGCATTTTCACTTTTTATGCTCTTAAAAGACGTTTCAAGCAGAGAGGAGGCCAAAAGTGGATTGTGTGAAAGCAAACAGTTTCAAAGATTTTCTTCAAAAAAGTGGATTTTGTGAAAGTAAACATAGTTTCAAAGATTTTCTTCTAAAAAGTGGATTTTGTGAAAGTAAACATAGTTTCAAAGGTTTTCTTCAAAAAACTGGCTCAGGGCAGTTCAGTTTCATGATGTTTTCATTAGAACCTGATGATTACCCACCTTTACTGGTTTACGGTACATTCTCAGCCTTTTATGCTCTTAAAATACGTTTCAGGCTTGGAAGAGGCCAAAAGTGCATTTTCTTAAAGTCAACATAGTTTCAAAAAACTGGCTTAGGGCAGTTGATTTCACTGTTTCATGATGTTTTCGATAGAAACTGATTCTTACCCACCTTTACTGGTTTACGGTACATTCTCAGCCTTTTCTGCTCTTAAAATACGTTTCAAGCTTGGAAGAGGCCAAAAGTGGATTTTGTGAAAGTCAACATAGTTTCAAGGATGTTCTTCAAAAAACTGGCTCAGGGCAGTTGATTTCATTGTTTCATGATGTTTTCATTAGAACCTGATGCGTACCCACCTTTACTGGTTTAATGTAGCCTTTTATGTTGTTAAAATACGTTTCAGGCTTGAAAGAGGCCAAAAGTGGATTTTGTGAAAGTCAACATAGTTTCAGAAAACTGGCGAAGGGCAGTTGATTTCACTGTTTCATGATGTTTTCATTACAACCTGCTCACCCACCTTTACTGGTTTACGGTACATTCTCAGCCTTTTCTGCTCTTAAAATACGTTTCAGGCTTGGAAGAGGCCAAAAGTGCATTTTCTGAAAGTCAACATAGTTTCAAAAAACTGGCTTAGGGCAGTTGATTTCACTGTTTCATGATGTTTTCGATAGAAACTGATTCTTACACACCTTTATTGGTTTACGGTACATTCTTAGCCTGTTATGCTCTTAAAATACGTTTCAGGCTTGGAAGAAAAAAAAAAAGTGGATTTTGTGACAGTCAACATAGTTTCAGAAAACTGGCTCAGGGCAGTTGATTTCACTCTTTCATGATGTTTTCATTTCAACATGCTTACCCACCTTTGCTGGTTTAATGTAGCCTTTTATGTTCTTAAAATACGTTTCAGGCTTGGAAGAGGCCAAAAGTGGATTTCGTGAAAGTCAACATAGTTTCAAGGATGTTCTTCAAAAAACTGGCTCAGGGCAGTTCAGTTTCATGATGTTTTCATTAGAACCTGATGATTACCCACCTTTACTGGTTTACGGTACATTCTCAGCCTTTTCTGCTCTTAAAATACGTTTGAGGCTTGGAAGAGGCCAAAAGTGGATTTTGTGAAAGTAAACATAGTTTCAGAAAACTGGCTCAGGGCAGTTGATTTCACTCTTTCATGATGTTTTCATTACAACCTGCTTACCCACCTTTACTGGTTTACGGTACATTCTCAGCCTTTTCTGCTCTTAAAATACGTTTCAGGCTTGGAAGAGGCCAAAAGTGGATTTTGTGAAAGTAAACATAGTTTCAAGGATGTTCTTCAAAAAACTGGCTCAGGGCAGTTCAGTTTCATGATGTTTTCATTCGAACCTGATAATTACCCACCTTTACTGGTTTACGGTACATTCTCAGCCTTTTATGCTCTTAAAATACGTTTCAGGCTAGGAAGAGGCCAAAAGTGGATTTTGTGAAAGTCAACATAGTTTCAAGGATGTTCTTTAAAAAACTGGCTCAGGGCAGTTGATTTCACTATTTCATGATGTTTTCATTACAACCTGCTTACTCACCTTTACTGGTTTACGGTACATTCTCAGCCTTTTATGCTCTTAAAATACGTTTCAGGCTTGGAAGAGGCCAAAAGTGGATTTTGTGAAAGTCAACATAGTTTCAAGGATGTTCTTTAAAAAACTGGCTCAGGGCAGTTGATTTCATTGTTTCATGATGTTTTCATTAGAACCTGATGCGTACCCACCTTTACTGGTTTAATGTAGCCTTTTATGTTCTTAAAATACGTTTCAGGCTTGAAAGAGGCCAAAATTGGATTTTGTGAAAGTAAACATAGTTTCAAGGATGTTCTTCAAAACACTGGCTCAGGGCAGTTGATTTCATTGTTTCATGATGTTTTCATTAGAACCTGATGCGTACCTTTACTGGTTTAATGCAGCCTTTTATGTTCTTAAAATACATTTCAGGCTTGGAAGAGGCCAAAAGTGGATTTTGTGAAAGTCAACATAGTTTCAGAAAACTGGCTCAGGGCAGTTGATTTCACTGTTTCATGATGTTTTCGATAGAAACTGATGCTTACACACCTTTATTGGTTTACGGTACATTCTTAGCCTGTTATGCTCTTAAAATACGTTTCAGGCTTGGAAGAAAAAAAAAAGTGGATTTTGTGACAGTCAAAATACTTTCAAAGGTTTTCATCAAAAAACTGGCTCAGGGCAGTTCAGTTTCATGATGTTTTCATTAGAACCTGATGATTACCCACCTTTACTAGTTTACGGTACATTCTCAGCCTTTTCTGCTCTTAAAATACGTTTGAAGCTTGGAAGAGGCCAAAAGTGGATTTTGTGAAAGTCAACATAGTTTCAAGGATGTTCTTCAAAAAACTGGCTCAGGGCAGTTGATTTCACTGTTTCATGATGTTTTCATTACAACCTGCTTACCCACCTTTACTGGTTTACGGTACATTCTCAGCCTTTTCTGCTCTTAAAATACGTTTCAGGCTTGGAAGAGGCCAAAAGTGCATTTTGTGAAAGTAAACATAGTTTCAAGGATGTTCTTCAAAAAACTGGCTCAGGGCAGTTGATTTCATTGTTTCATGATGTTTTCATTAGAACCTGATGCGTACCCACCTTTACTGGTTTAATGTAGGGGGCGTTCGATACTATGCTCTTCATGATTAAAATAAATTTGAGGTAATTTGATTGAATTAACGGTGATTTATTGAATTGAATAACTTCTGTTGTCCTCTGGGGTCAAAAAGACCCCGCAGCACAAAGTGGCTCAATGAGGCAAGTTGTCACACCATACTGCTTTCCAAAACATCTTTGATCTTGGATGTTTGATGTGTGGGGTCAAGCAATGGTTATGACAATAAAAAAATAGGTCTTTTCTCACAGGTGTTGGGGCATTTCACATTTTAGAGAGAGACAGGCAGCACAATGAGGAGGCAGAAGCGCTATACTGCACAGGAGGCTTGTGAGGTAATTTTGAACTATGATGTGGAAAAGAATAACCAGGAGGACAATGCTGAACATAATGAGGAGGAAGAATCAACTGATGAGGACGATTCAGGGTCAGAAGAGACGGAAAATAATGATGAGGCGATGGATCCAACCTACAGACCACATGCTACTACTTCCTCTGAAGAAGCCCCCACATCGCCCGCTGAAATGGAAGAAGGGCATGAAGAGAAGGAAAATGATGACCATGATGAGGTAGAATCTGATTCATGATGATTTCACTGTTTCATGATGTTTTCGATAGAAACTGATTCTTACACACCTTTATTGGTTTACGGTACATTCTTAGCCTGTTATGCTCTTAAAATACGTTTCAGGCTTGGAAGAAAAAAAAAAGTGGATTTTGTGACAGTCAAAATACTTTCAAAGGTTTTCATCAAAAAACTGGCTCAGGGCAGTTCAGTTTCATGATGTTTTCATTAGAACCTGATGATTACCCACCTTTACTGGTTTACGGTACATTCTCAGCCTTTTCTGCTCTTAAAATACGTTTGAGGCTTGGAAGAGGCCAAAAGTGGATTTTGTGAAAGTAAACATAGTTTCAAGGATGTTCTTCAAAAAACTGGCTCAGGGCAGTTCAGTTTCATGATGTTTTCATTCGAACCTGATAATTACCCACCTTTACTGGTTTACGGTACATTCTCAGCCTTTTATGCTCTTAAAATACGTTTCAGGCTAGGAAGAGGCCAAAAGTGGATTTTGTGAAAGTCAACATAGTTTCAAGGATGTTCTTTAAAAAACTGGCTCAGGGCAGTTGATTTCACTATTTCATGATGTTTTCATTACAACCTGCTTACTCACCTTTACTGGTTTACGGTACATTCTCAGCCTTTTATGCTCTTAAAATACGTTTCAGGCTTGGAAGAGGCCAAAAGTGGATTTTGTGAAAGTCAACATAGTTTCAAGGATGTTCTTTTAAAAACTGGCTCAGGGCAGTTGATTTCATTGTTTCATGATGTTTTCATTAGAACCTGATGCGTACCTTTACTGGTTTAATGTAGCCTTTTATGCTCTTAAAATACGTTTCAAGGATGTTCTTCAAAAAACTGGCTCAGGGCAGTTCAGTTTCATGATGTTTTCATTAGAACCTGATGATTACCCACCTTTACTGGTTTACGGTACATTCTCAGCCTTTTATGCTCTTAAAATACGTTTCAGGCTTGGAAGAAAAGAAAAAAAGTGGATTTTGTGACAGTCAAAATACATTCAAAGGTTTTCTTCAAAAAACTGGCTCAGGGCAGTTCAGTTTCATGATGTTTTCATTACAACCTGCTTACCCACCTTTACTGGTTTAATGTAGCCTTTTATGTTCTTAAAATACGTTTCAGGCTTGAAAGAGGCCAAAAGTGGATTTTGTGAAAGTAAACATAGTGTCAAAAAACTGGCTTAGGGCAGTTGATTTCACTATTTCATGATGTTTTCATTACAACCTGCTTACTCACCTTTACTGGTTTACGGTACATTCTCAGCCTTTTATGCTCTTAAAATACGTTTCAGGCTTGGAAGAGGCCAAAAGTGGATTTTGTGAAAGTCAACATAGTTTCAGAAAACTGGCTCAGGGCAGTTGATTTCACTGTTTCATGATGTTTACATTACAACCTGCTTACCCACCTTTACTGGTTTACGGTACATTCTCAGCCTTTTCTGCTCTTAAAATACGTTTTAGGCTTGGAAGAGGCCAAAAGTGGATTTTGTGAAAGTAAACATAGTTTCAAAGATTTTCTTCAAAAAACTGGCTCAGGGCAGTTGATTTCATTGTTTCATGATGTTTTCATTAGAATCTGATGCGTACCCACCTTTACTGGTTTAATGTAGCCTTTTATGTTCTTAAAATACGTTTCAGGCTTGAAAGAGGCCAAAAGTGGATTTTGTGAAAGTAAACATTGTTTCAAAAAACTGGCTTAGGGCAGTTGATTTCACTGTTTCATGATGTTTTCGATAGAAACTGATTCTTACACACCTTTATTGGTTCACGGTACATTCTTAGCCTTTTATGCTCTTAAAATACGTTTCAGGCTTGGAAGAAAAAACAAAAGTGGATTTTGTGGCAGTCAAAATACATTCAAAGCTTTTCTTCAAAAAACTGGCTCAGGGCAGTTCAGTTTCATGATGTTTTCATTAGAACCTGATGATTACCCACCTTTACTGGTTTACGGTACATTATCAGCCTTTTATGCTCTTAAAATACGTTTGAGGCTTGGAAGAGGCCAAAAGTGGATTTTGTGAAAGTCAACATAGTTTCAGAAAACTGGCTCAGGGCAGTTGATTTCACTGTTTCATGATGTTTTCATTACAACCTGCTTACCCACCTTTACTGGTTTACGGTACATTCTCAGCCTTTTATGCTCTTAAAATACGTTTCAGGCTTGGAAGAGGCCAAAAGTGGATTTTGTGAAAGTCAACATAGTTTCAAGGATGTTCTTTAAAAAACTGGCTCAGGGCAGTTGATTTCATTGTTTCATGATGTTTTCATTAGAACCTGATGCGTACCCACCTTTACTGGTTTAATGTAGCCTTTTATGCTCTTAAAATACGTTTCAAGGATGTTCTTCAAAAAACTGGCTCAGGGCAGTTCAGTTTCATGATGTTTTCATTAGAACCTGATGATTACCCACCTTTACTGGTTTACGGTACATTCTCAGCCTTTTATGCTCTTAAAATACGTTTCAGGCTTGGAAGAAAAGAAAAAAAGTGGATTTTGTGACAGTCAAAATACATTCAAAGGTTTTCTTCAAAAAACTGGCTCAGGGCAGTTCAGTTTCATGATGTTTTCATTAGAACCTGATGATTACCCACCTTTACTGGTTTACGGTACATTATCAGCCTTTTATGCTCTTAAAATACGTTTCAGGCTTGGAAGAGGCCAAAAGTGGATTTTGTGAAAGTCAACATAGTTTCAGAAAACTGGCTCAGGGCAGTTGATTTCACTGTTTCATGATGTTTACATTACAACCTGCTTACCCACCTTTACTGGTTTACGGTACATTCTCAGCCTTTTCTGCTCTTAAAATACGTTTTAGGCTTGGAAGAGGCCAAAAGTGGATTTTGTGAAAGTAAACATAGTTTCAAAGATTTTCTTCAAAAAACTGGCTCAGGGCAGTTGATTTCATTGTTTCATGATGTTTTCATTAGAATCTGATGCGTACCCACCTTTACTGGTTTAATGTAGCCTTTTATGTTCTTAAAATACGTTTCAGGCTTGAAAGAGGCCAAAAGTGGATTTTGTGAAAGTAAACATTGTTTCAAAAAACTGGCTTAGGGCAGTTGATTTCACTGTTTCATGATGTTTTCGATAGAAACTGATTCTTACACACCTTTATTGGTTCACGGTACATTCTTAGCCTTTTATGCTCTTAAAATACGTTTCAGGCTTGGAAGAAAAAACAAAAGTGGATTTTGTGGCAGTCAAAATACATTCAAAGCTTTTCTTCAAAAAACTGGCTCAGGGCAGTTCAGTTTCATGATGTTTTCATTAGAACCTGATGATTACCCACCTTTACTGGTTTACGGTACATTATCAGCCTTTTATGCTCTTAAAATACGTTTGAGGCTTGGAAGAGGCCAAAAGTGGATTTTGTGAAAGTCAACATAGTTTCAGAAAACTGGCTCAGGGCAGTTGATTTCACTGTTTCATGATGTTTTCATTACAACCTGCTTACCCACCTTTACTGGTTTACGGTACATTCTCAGCCTTTTATGCTCTTAAAATACGTTTCAGGCTTGGAAGAGGCCAAAAGTGGATTTTGTGAAAGTCAACATAGTTTCAGAAAACTGGCTCAGGGCAGTTGATTTCACTGTTTCATGATGTTTTCGATAGAAACTGATTCTTACACACCTTTATTGGTTCACGGTACATTCTCAGCCTTTTATGCTCTTAAAATATGTTTCAGGCTTGGAAGAAAAGAAAAAAAGTGGATTTAGTGACAGTCAAAATACATTCAAAGGTTTTCTTCAAAAAACTGGCTCAGGGCAGTTCAGTTTCATGATGTTTTCATTAGAACCTGATGATTACCCACCTCTACTGGTTTACGGTACATTCTCAGCCTTTTATGCTCTTAAAATACGTTTCAGGCACCTTTACTGGTTTAATGTAGCCTTTTATGCTCTTAAAATATGTTTCAGGCTTGGAAGAAAAGAAAAAAAGTGGATTTAGTGACAGTCAAAATACATTCAAAGGTTTTCTTCAAAAAACTGGCTCAGGGCAGTTCAGTTTCATGATGTTTTCATTAGAACCTGATGATTACCCACCTCTACTGGTTTACGGTACATTCTCAGCCTTTTATACTCTTAAAATACGTTTCAGGCTTGGAAGAGGCCAAAAGTGGATTTTGTGAAAGTCAACATAGTTTCAGAAAACTGGCTCAGGGCAGTTGATTTCACTGTTTCATGATGTTTTCGATAGAAACTGATTCTTACACACCTTTATTGGTTTACGGTACATTCTTAGCCTTTTATGCTCTGAAAATACGTTTCAGGCTTGGAAGGAAAACAAAAGTGGATTTTGTGACAGTCAATATAGTTTCAAAGATTTTCTTCAAAAAACTGGCTCAGGGCAGTTCAGTTTCATGATGTTTTCATTAGAACCTGATGATTACCCACCTTTACTGGTTTACGGTACATTATCAGCCTTTTATGCTCTTAAAATACGTTTGAGGCTTGGAAGAGGCCAAAAGTGGATTTTGTGAAAGTCAACATAGTTTCAGAAAACTGGCTCAGGGCAGTTGATTTCACTGTTTCATGATGTTTTCGATAGAAACTGATTCTTACACACCTTTATTGGTTCACGGTACATTCTCAGCCTTTTATGCTCTTAAAATATGTTTCAGGCTTGGAAGAAAAGAAAAAAAGTGGATTTAGTGACTGTCAAAATACATTCAAAGGTTTTCTTCAAAAAACTGGCTCAGGGCAGTTCAGTTTCATGATGTTTTCATTAGAACCTGATGATTACCCACCTCTACTGGTTTACGGTACATTCTCAGCCTTTTATGCTCTTAAAATACGTTTCAGGCACCTTTACTGGTTTAATGTAGCCTTTTATGCTCTTAAAATATGTTTCAGGCTTGGAAGAAAAGAAAAAAAGTGGATTTAGTGACTGTCAAAATACATTCAAAGGTTTTCTTCAAAAAACTGGCTCAGGGCAGTTCAGTTTCATGATGTTTTCATTAGAACCTGATGATTACCCACCTCTACTGGTTTACGGTACATTCTCAGCCTTTTATACTCTTAAAATACGTTTCAGGCTTGGAAGAGGCCAAAAGTGGATTTTGTGAAAGTCAACATAGTTTCAGAAAACTGGCTCAGGGCAGTTGATTTCACTGTTTCATGATGTTTTCGATAGAAACTGATTCTTACACACCTTTATTGGTTCACGGTACATTCTCAGCCTTTTATGCTCTTAAAATATGTTTCAGGCTTGGAAGAAAAGAAAAAAAGTGGATTTAGTGACTGTCAAAATACATTCAAAGGTTTTCTTCAAAAAACTGGCTCAGGGCAGTTCAGTTTCATGATGTTTTCATTAGAACCTGATGATTACCCACCTCTACTGGTTTACGGTACATTCTCAGCCTTTTATGCTCTTAAAATACGTTTCAGGCTTGGAAGAGGCCAAAAGTGGATTTTGTGAAAGTCAACATAGTTTCAGAAAACTGGCTCAGGGCAGTTGATTTCACTGTTTCATGATGTTTTCGATAGAAACTGATTCTTACACACCTTTATTGGTTTACGGTACATTCTTAGCCTTTTATGCTCTGAAAATACGTTTCAGGCTTGGAAGGAAAACAAAAGTGGATTTTGTGACAGTCAATATAGTTTCAAAGATTTTCTTCAAAAAACTGGCTCAGGGCAGTTCAGTTTCATGATGTTTTCATTAGAACCTGATGATTACCCACCTTTACTGGTTTACGGTACATTATCAGCCTTTTATGCTCTTAAAATACGTTTGAGGCTTGGAAGAGGCCAAAAGTGGATTTTGTGAAAGTCAACATAGTTTCAGAAAACTGGCTCAGGGCAGTTGATTTCACTGTTTCATGATGTTTTCGATAGAAACTGATTCTTACACACCTTTATTGGTTCACGGTACATTCTCAGCCTTTTATGCTCTTAAAATATGTTTCAGGCTTGGAAGAAAAGAAAAAAAGTGGATTTAGTGACTGTCAAAATACATTCAAAGGTTTTCTTCAAAAAACTGGCTCAGGGCAGTTCAGTTTCATGATGTTTTCATTAGAACCTGATGATTACCCACCTCTACTGGTTTACGGTACATTCTCAGCCTTTTATGCTCTTAAAATACGTTTCAGGCACCTTTACTGGTTTAATGTAGCCTTTTATGCTCTTAAAATATGTTTCAGGCTTGGAAGAAAAGAAAAAAAGTGGATTTAGTGACTGTCAAAATACATTCAAAGGTTTTCTTCAAAAAACTGGCTCAGGGCAGTTCAGTTTCATGATGTTTTCATTAGAACCTGATGATTACCCACCTCTACTGGTTTACGGTACATTCTCAGCCTTTTATACTCTTAAAATACGTTTCAGGCTTGGAAGAGGCCAAAAGTGGATTTTGTGAAAGTCAACATAGTTTCAGAAAACTGGCTCAGGGCAGTTGATTTCACTGTTTCATGATGTTTTCGATAGAAACTGATTCTTACACACCTTTATTGGTTTACGGTACATTCTTAGCCTTTTATGCTCTGAAAATACGTTTCAGGCTTGGAAGGAAAACAAAAGTGGATTTTGTGACAGTCAATATAGTTTCAAAGATTTTCTTCAAAAAACTGGCTCAGGGCAGTTCAGTTTCATGATGTTTTCATTAGAACCTGATGATTACCCACCTTTACTGGTTTACGGTACATTATCAGCCTTTTATGCTCTTAAAATACGTTTGAGGCTTGGAAGAGGCCAAAAGTGGATTTTGTGAAAGTCAACATAGTTTCAGAAAACTGGCTCAGGGCAGTTGATTTCACTGTTTCATGATGTTTTCGATAGAAACTGATTCTTACACACCTTTATTGGTTCACGGTACATTCTCAGCCTTTTATGCTCTTAAAATATGTTTCAGGCTTGGAAGAAAAGAAAAAAAGTGGATTTAGTGACTGTCAAAATACATTCAAAGGTTTTCTTCAAAAAACTGGCTCAGGGCAGTTCAGTTTCATGATGTTTTCATTAGAACCTGATGATTACCCACCTCTACTGGTTTACGGTACATTCTCAGCCTTTTATGCTCTTAAAATACGTTTCAGGCACCTTTACTGGTTTAATGTAGCCTTTTATGCTCTTAAAATATGTTTCAGGCTTGGAAGAAAAGAAAAAAAGTGGATTTAGTGACAGTCAAAATACATTCAAAGGTTTTCTTCAAAAAACTGGCTCAGGGCAGTTCAGTTTCATGATGTTTTCATTAGAACCTGATGATTACCCACCTCTACTGGTTTACGGTACATTCTCAGCCTTTTATACTCTTAAAATACGTTTCAGGCTTGGAAGAGGCCAAAAGTGGATTTTGTGAAAGTCAACATAGTTTCAGAAAACTGGCTCAGGGCAGTTGATTTCACTGTTTCATGATGTTTTCATTACAACCTGCTTACCCACCTTTACTGGTTTACGGTACATTCTCAGCCTTTTATGCTCTTAAAATACGTTTCAGGCTTGGAAGAGGCCAAAAGTGGATTTTGTGAAAGTCAACATAGTTTCAAGGATGTTCTTTAAAAAACTGGCTCAGGGCAGTTGATTTCATTGTTTCATGATGTTTTCATTAGAACCTGATGCGTACCCACCTTTACTGGTTTAATGTAGCCTTTTATGCTCTTAAAATACGTTTCAAGGATGTTCTTCAAAAAACTGGCTCAGGGCAGTTCAGTTTCATGATGTTTTCATTAGAACCTGATGATTACCCACCTTTACTGGTTTACGGTACATTCTCAGCCTTTTATGCTCTTAAAATACGTTTCAGGCTTGGAAGAAAAGAAAAAAAGTGGATTTTGTGACAGTCAAAATACATTCAAAGGTTTTCTTCAAAAAACTGGCTCAGGGCAGTTCAGTTTCATGATGTTTTCATTAGAACCTGATGATTACCCACCTTTACTGGTTTACGGTACATTATCAGCCTTTTATGCTCTTAAAATACGTTTGAGGCTTGGAAGAGGCCAAAAGTGGATTTTGTGAAAGTCAACATAGTTTCAGAAAACTGGCTCAGGGCAGTTGATTTCACTGTTTCATGATGTTTTCATTACAACCTGCTTACCCACCTTTACTGGTTTACGGTACATTCTCAGCCTTTTATGCTCTTAAAATACGTTTCAGGCTTGGAAGAGGCCAAAAGTGGATTTTGTGAAAGTCAACATAGTTTCAGAAAACTGGCTCAGGGCAGTTGATTTCACTGTTTCATGATGTTTTCGATAGAAACTGATTCTTACACACCTTTATTGGTTCACGGTACATTCTCAGCCTTTTATGCTCTTAAAATATGTTTCAGGCTTGGAAGAAAAGAAAAAAAGTGGATTTAGTGACAGTCAAAATACATTCAAAGGTTTTCTTCAAAAAACTGGCTCAGGGCAGTTCAGTTTCATGATGTTTTCATTAGAACCTGATGATTACCCACCTCTACTGGTTTACGGTACATTCTCAGCCTTTTATGCTCTTAAAATACGTTTCAGGCACCTTTACTGGTTTAATGTAGCCTTTTATGCTCTTAAAATATGTTTCAGGCTTGGAAGAAAAGAAAAAAAGTGGATTTAGTGACAGTCAAAATACATTCAAAGGTTTTCTTCAAAAAACTGGCTCAGGGCAGTTCAGTTTCATGATGTTTTCATTAGAACCTGATGATTACCCACCTCTACTGGTTTACGGTACATTCTCAGCCTTTTATACTCTTAAAATACGTTTCAGGCTTGGAAGAGGCCAAAAGTGGATTTTGTGAAAGTCAACATAGTTTCAGAAAACTGGCTCAGGGCAGTTGATTTCACTGTTTCATGATGTTTTCGATAGAAACTGATTCTTACACACCTTTATTGGTTTACGGTACATTCTTAGCCTTTTATGCTCTGAAAATACGTTTCAGGCTTGGAAGGAAAACAAAAGTGGATTTTGTGACAGTCAATATAGTTTCAAAGATTTTCTTCAAAAAACTGGCTCAGGGCAGTTCAGTTTCATGATGTTTTCATTAGAACCTGATGATTACCCACCTTTACTGGTTTACGGTACATTATCAGCCTTTTATGCTCTTAAAATACGTTTGAGGCTTGGAAGAGGCCAAAAGTGGATTTTGTGAAAGTCAACATAGTTTCAGAAAACTGGCTCAGGGCAGTTGATTTCACTGTTTCATGATGTTTTCGATAGAAACTGATTCTTACACACCTTTATTGGTTCACGGTACATTCTCAGCCTTTTATGCTCTTAAAATATGTTTCAGGCTTGGAAGAAAAGAAAAAAAGTGGATTTAGTGACTGTCAAAATACATTCAAAGGTTTTCTTCAAAAAACTGGCTCAGGGCAGTTCAGTTTCATGATGTTTTCATTAGAACCTGATGATTACCCACCTCTACTGGTTTACGGTACATTCTCAGCCTTTTATGCTCTTAAAATACGTTTCAGGCACCTTTACTGGTTTAATGTAGCCTTTTATGCTCTTAAAATATGTTTCAGGCTTGGAAGAAAAGAAAAAAAGTGGATTTAGTGACTGTCAAAATACATTCAAAGGTTTTCTTCAAAAAACTGGCTCAGGGCAGTTCAGTTTCATGATGTTTTCATTAGAACCTGATGATTACCCACCTCTACTGGTTTACGGTACATTCTCAGCCTTTTATACTCTTAAAATACGTTTCAGGCTTGGAAGAGGCCAAAAGTGGATTTTGTGAAAGTCAACATAGTTTCAGAAAACTGGCTCAGGGCAGTTGATTTCACTGTTTCATGATGTTTTCGATAGAAACTGATTCTTACACACCTTTATTGGTTCACGGTACATTCTCAGCCTTTTATGCTCTTAAAATATGTTTCAGGCTTGGAAGAAAAGAAAAAAAGTGGATTTAGTGACTGTCAAAATACATTCAAAGGTTTTCTTCAAAAAACTGGCTCAGGGCAGTTCAGTTTCATGATGTTTTCATTAGAACCTGATGATTACCCACCTCTACTGGTTTACGGTACATTCTCAGCCTTTTATGCTCTTAAAATACGTTTCAGGCTTGGAAGAGGCCAAAAGTGGATTTTGTGAAAGTCAACATAGTTTCAGAAAACTGGCTCAGGGCAGTTGATTTCACTGTTTCATGATGTTTTCGATAGAAACTGATTCTTACACACCTTTATTGGTTTACGGTACATTCTTAGCCTTTTATGCTCTGAAAATACGTTTCAGGCTTGGAAGGAAAACAAAAGTGGATTTTGTGACAGTCAATATAGTTTCAAAGATTTTCTTCAAAAAACTGGCTCAGGGCAGTTCAGTTTCATGATGTTTTCATTAGAACCTGATGATTACCCACCTTTACTGGTTTACGGTACATTATCAGCCTTTTATGCTCTTAAAATACGTTTGAGGCTTGGAAGAGGCCAAAAGTGGATTTTGTGAAAGTCAACATAGTTTCAGAAAACTGGCTCAGGGCAGTTGATTTCACTGTTTCATGATGTTTTCGATAGAAACTGATTCTTACACACCTTTATTGGTTCACGGTACATTCTCAGCCTTTTATGCTCTTAAAATATGTTTCAGGCTTGGAAGAAAAGAAAAAAAGTGGATTTAGTGACTGTCAAAATACATTCAAAGGTTTTCTTCAAAAAACTGGCTCAGGGCAGTTCAGTTTCATGATGTTTTCATTAGAACCTGATGATTACCCACCTCTACTGGTTTACGGTACATTCTCAGCCTTTTATGCTCTTAAAATACGTTTCAGGCACCTTTACTGGTTTAATGTAGCCTTTTATGCTCTTAAAATATGTTTCAGGCTTGGAAGAAAAGAAAAAAAGTGGATTTAGTGACTGTCAAAATACATTCAAAGGTTTTCTTCAAAAAACTGGCTCAGGGCAGTTCAGTTTCATGATGTTTTCATTAGAACCTGATGATTACCCACCTCTACTGGTTTACGGTACATTCTCAGCCTTTTATACTCTTAAAATACGTTTCAGGCTTGGAAGAGGCCAAAAGTGGATTTTGTGAAAGTCAACATAGTTTCAGAAAACTGGCTCAGGGCAGTTGATTTCACTGTTTCATGATGTTTTCGATAGAAACTGATTCTTACACACCTTTATTGGTTTACGGTACATTCTTAGCCTTTTATGCTCTGAAAATACGTTTCAGGCTTGGAAGGAAAACAAAAGTGGATTTTGTGACAGTCAATATAGTTTCAAAGATTTTCTTCAAAAAACTGGCTCAGGGCAGTTCAGTTTCATGATGTTTTCATTAGAACCTGATGATTACCCACCTTTACTGGTTTACGGTACATTATCAGCCTTTTATGCTCTTAAAATACGTTTGAGGCTTGGAAGAGGCCAAAAGTGGATTTTGTGAAAGTCAACATAGTTTCAGAAAACTGGCTCAGGGCAGTTGATTTCACTGTTTCATGATGTTTTCGATAGAAACTGATTCTTACACACCTTTATTGGTTCACGGTACATTCTCAGCCTTTTATGCTCTTAAAATATGTTTCAGGCTTGGAAGAAAAGAAAAAAAGTGGATTTAGTGACTGTCAAAATACATTCAAAGGTTTTCTTCAAAAAACTGGCTCAGGGCAGTTCAGTTTCATGATGTTTTCATTAGAACCTGATGATTACCCACCTCTACTGGTTTACGGTACATTCTCAGCCTTTTATGCTCTTAAAATACGTTTCAGGCACCTTTACTGGTTTAATGTAGCCTTTTATGCTCTTAAAATATGTTTCAGGCTTGGAAGAAAAGAAAAAAAGTGGATTTAGTGACAGTCAAAATACATTCAAAGGTTTTCTTCAAAAAACTGGCTCAGGGCAGTTCAGTTTCATGATGTTTTCATTAGAACCTGATGATTACCCACCTCTACTGGTTTACGGTACATTCTCAGCCTTTTATACTCTTAAAATACGTTTCAGGCTTGGAAGAGGCCAAAAGTGGATTTTGTGAAAGTCAACATAGTTTCAGAAAACTGGCTCAGGGCAGTTGATTTCACTGTTTCATGATGTTTTCATTACAACCTGCTTACCCACCTTTACTGGTTTACGGTACATTCTCAGCCTTTTATGCTCTTAAAATACGTTTCAGGCTTGGAAGAGGCCAAAAGTGGATTTTGTGAAAGTCAACATAGTTTCAGAAAACTGGCTCAGGGCAGTTGATTTCACTGTTTCATGATGTTTTCGATAGAAACTGATTCTTACACACCTTTATTGGTTCACGGTACATTCTCAGCCTTTTATGCTCTTAAAATATGTTTCAGGCTTGGAAGAAAAGAAAAAAAGTGGATTTAGTGACAGTCAAAATACATTCAAAGGTTTTCTTCAAAAAACTGGCTCAGGGCAGTTCAGTTTCATGATGTTTTCATTAGAACCTGATGATTACCCACCTCTACTGGTTTACGGTACATTCTCAGCCTTTTATGCTCTTAAAATACGTTTTAAATACCTTTACTGGTTTAATGTAGCCTTTTATGCTCTTAAAATATGTTTCAGGCTTGGAAGAAAAGAAAAAAAGTGGATTTAGTGACAGTCAAAATACATTCAAAGGTTTTCTTCAAAAAACTGGCTCAGGGCAGTTCAGTTTCATGATGTTTTCATTAGAACCTGATGATTACCCACCTCTACTGGTTTACGGTACATTCTCAGCCTTTTATGCTCTTAAAATACGTTTCAGGCACCTTTTACTGGTTTAATGTAGGCTTTTATGTTCTTAAAATATGTTTCAGGCTTGAAAGAGGCCAAAAGTGGATTTTGTGAAAGTAAACATTGTTTCAAAAAACTGGCTTAGTGCAGTTGATTTCACTGTTTCATGATGTTTTCGATAGAAACTGATTCTTACACACCTTTATTGGTTCACGGTACATTCTTAGCCTTTTATGCTCTTAAAATATGTTTCAGGCTTGGAAGAAAAAAAAAAAGTGGATTTAGTGACAATCAAAATACTTTCAAAGGTTTTCTTCAAAAAACTGGCTCAGGGCAGTTCAGTTTCATGATGTTTTCATTAGAACCTGATGATTACCCACCGTTACTGGTTTACGGTATATTCTCAGCCTTTTATGCTCTTAAAATACGTTTGAGGCTTGGAAGAGGCCAAAAGTTGATTTTGTGAAAGTAAGCATAGTTTCAAAGATTTTCTTCAAAAAACTTCCTCAAGACAGTTGATTTCACAGTCTGATGTCATGTTCATGAATATCTGCAGCTTTCAGCACTTTCCTGCCTAGAGATGCATTTTCACTTTTTATGCTCTTAAAAGACGTTTCAGGCAGAGAGGAGGCCAAAAGTTGATTTTGTGAAAGTAAGCATAGTTTCAAAGATATTCTTCAAAAAACTACGTCAGCACAGTTGATTTAACAGTCTGATGTCATGTTCATGAATATCTGCAGCTTTCAGCACTTTCCTGCCTAGAGATGCATTTTCACTTTTTATGCTCTTAAAAGACGTTTCAGGCAGAGAGGAGGCCAAAAGTTGATTTTGTGAAAGTAAGCATAGTTTCAAAGATTTTCTTCAAAAAACTTCCTCAAGACAGTTGATTTCACAGTCTGATGTCATGTTCATGAATATCTGCAGCTTTCAGCACTTTCCTGCCTAGAGATGCATTTTCACTTTTTATGCTCTTAAAAGACGTTTCAGGCAGAGAGGAGGCCAAAAGTTGATTTTGTGAAAGTAAGCATAGTTTCAAAGATATTCTTCAAAAAACTACGTCAGCACAGTTGATTTAACAGTCTGATGTCATGTTCATGAATATCTGCAGCTTTCAGCACTTTCCTGCCTAGAGATGCATTTTCACTTTTTATGCTCTTAAAAGACGTTTCAGGCAGAGAGGAGGCCAAAAGTTGATTTTGTGAAAGTAAGCATAGTTTCAAAGATATTCTTCAAAAAACTACGTCAGCACAGTTGATTTAACAGTCTGATGTCATGTTCATGAATATCTGCAGCTTTCAGCACTTTCCTGCCTAGAGATGCATTTTCACTTTTTATGCTCTTAAAAGACGTTTCAGGCAGAGAGGAGGCCAAAAGTTGATTTTGTGAAAGTAAGCATAGTTTCAAAGATTTTCTTCAAAAAACTTCCTCAAGACAGTTGATTTCACAGTCTGATGTCATGTTCATGAATATCTGCAGCTTTCAGCACTTTCCTGCCTAGAGATGCATTTTCACTTTTTATGCTCTTAAAAGACGTTTCAGGCAGAGAGGAGGCCAAAAGTTGATTTTGTGAAACTAAACATAGTTTCAAAGATTTTCTTCAAAAAACTACGTCAGCACAGTTGATTTAACAGTCTGATGTCATGTTCATGAATATCTGCAGCTTTCAGCACTTTCCTGCCTAGAGATGCATTTTCACTTTTTATGCTCTTAAAAGACGTTTCAGGCAGAGAGGAGGCCAAAAGTTGATTTTGTGAAAGTAAGCATAGTTTCAAAGATTTTCTTCAAAAAACTTCCTCAAGACAGTTGATTTCACAGTCTGATGTCATGTTCATGAATATCTGCAGCTTTCAGCACTTTCCTGCCTAGAGATGCATTTTCACTTTTTATGCTCTTAAAAGACGTTTCAGGCAGAGAGGAGGCCAAAAGTTGATTTTGTGAAAGTAAGCATAGTTTCAAAGATATTCTTCAAAAAACTACGTCAGCACAGTTGATTTAACAGTCTGATGTCATGTTCATGAATATCTGCAGCTTTCAGCACTTTCCTGCCTAGAGATGCATTTTCACTTTTTATGCTCTTAAAAGACGTTTCAGGCAGAGAGGAGGCCAAAAGTTGATTTTGTGAAAGTAAGCATAGTTTCAAAGATTTTCTTCAAAAAACTTCCTCAAGACAGTTGATTTCACAGTCTGATGTCATGTTCATGAATATCTGCAGCTTTCAGCATTTCCCTGCCTAGAGATGCATTTTCACTTTTTATGCTCTTAAAAGACGTTTCAGGCAGAGAGGAGGCCAAAAGTTGATTTTGTGAAAGTAAGCATAGTTTCAAAGATTTTCTTCAAAAAACTTCCTCAAGACAGTTGATTTCACAGTCTGATGTCATGTTCATGAATATCTGCAGCTTTCAGCACTTTCCTGCCTAGAGATGCATTTTCACTTTTTATGCTCTTAAAAGACGTTTCAGGCAGAGAGGAGGCCAAAAGTTGATTTTGTGAAAGTAAGCATAGTTTCAAAGATTTTCTTCAAAAAACTTCCTCAAGACAGTTGATTTCACAGTCTGATGTCATGTTCATGAATATCTGCAGCTTTCAGCACTTTCCTGCCTAGAGATGCATTTTCACTTTTTATGCTCTTAAAAGACGTTTCAGGCAGAGAGGAGGCCAAAAGTTGATTTTGTGAAAGTAAGCATAGTTTCAAAGATTTTCTTCAAAAAACTTCCTCAAGACAGTTGATTTCACAGTCTGATGTCATGTTCATGAATATCTGCAGCTTTCAGCACTTTCCTGCCTAGAGATGCATTTTCACTTTTTATGCTCTTAAAAGACGTTTCAGGCAGAGAGGAGGCCAAAAGTTGATTTTGTGAAAGTAAGCATAGTTTCAAAGATTTTCTTCAAAAAACTTCCTCAAGACAGTTGATTTCACAATCTGATGTCATGTTCATGAATATCTGCAGCTTTCAGCACTTTGCTGGCTAGCCCTTGTGTTGTCCTCCCGATTGCCATACACTTGTTGTCCTCTGGGGTCAAAAATGACCCCACCTGGTTTGACTGTTTTTAAAGCATATAGTATAAATTGTCAATCAATTCTGTTTTACACCTTTAGTCTTACTTCAGTCCAACACAGTTTTACCTTCGTTTTGGAATTTAGGGCCAATAGACCTTGTTTACATAAAAGTATACCCTGTTTTTGAGTGAAAATACAATGAAACAATGAATTATTTTGACTTTATATTATTTTTGACTATTTGACTTATCACAGAGAGGTATATATCAAAGTTTAGTGAGGATGCTGTTCTTGAATCATTTGAATTTTTTTAATGGCAGCAAATAATAACACCTGTTGTCCTCTGGGGTCAAAAATGACCCCGTCTGGTTTGACTGTTTATAAAGTATAAATTATCACCCAACTCTGTGTTTCAACTTTTTAGTCAACTTTATTCCAACTCATTACTGACATAAAACATGTCAACATTCATTTCCAAAACATTTAACTTTTCAAAACTAACTTTTCAGAAAAAAACAGTCTGAATGTGCCCTCAGATGCATGCAAGGCAGGTTGTAATGGCATGACTTTTGCAGATGTATGCATTGCATTTTTGGCACGTTTGTGTTGTTTTGAGATCACTCTGGCACAATTGGCACCTTCCCCTTTTGCATGGAGGGGCAGCTGGGCGAGGGGGAGCTGCTGCAGAGGTAGAGCTGGAGTAGAGCTGCTGGATAGACATAACCATTCTGGCAGCGGCTGGCGTGCGGGGAATAACCTGTCAAGTCAAGTCAAACTTTATTATAACAAATCACAGTACAAATACAAATAGTTCAAATTGTGAGGTCACTACAGAAGGAAGAGCAACATAAATGTAGCTTAATGCTGACCATGCGTCGCTTGATGTGAGGTATCACCAGTTGTCGCCCAAGCTCCTCCATGAACAGTCTCCTCCTGTTGGACTTCCCCTGATTCCAGGCTGGCTTGATCTCAGACCACAGGACAAATGAGTTGTATGCAGACACGTCGAGAATGTTGAAGAAGACAACGAGGGGCCAACGGGCTGTCTTCCTTTTGCACGTGTACACACTGTAACCTGAAACAAAAGAAACAAACCAAAAAATATTCAGAAATGTAGGTTTATTTTCCTACATACAAATTCAATGCATTATCCTTTCCATATATAATATTATAAATATTATGAATAATAAATGTGCATTACCTTGTCAAGGTTATCGACACCCCCTTTGTTGTGATTGTAATCTTCGATGATTTTTGGCCTTTTGTCATCCCTGTTGCTCACAGCAGCATCCCGATGCAGAGTGCTCATCAGAAGAACATTTCTCTGTTTTTTGGGGTGATAGGACACCAGAGCATGGGTCTCGGTGAAGGCAAACTTCGATGAGAACAGAGCCCTGTCCGTTTTTGACACCAGTGCAGGGGGAAGCTCAGGCTTATTCCTCCGTACTGTTCCCACCATGTACAGCTTTCTTTTCAGCAGCTGCAGGCCAAGGGCATGTGAAGTGAAGAAGTTGTCACAGGTGATCGTTTTCCCCTGGAGACCTCCTGTCATGTCAAGGACAACTCGCATGCCCTGATTTTTTTCTGACTGCGCACCAGCAGGTTTGCCAGTGTATATTTGCATGTTCCATGCATAGCTGGACCTGGCATCGCATGCTGCCCATATTTTGATCCCATATTTCCCTGGTTTACTCGGGATGTACTGTTTGAATGGACAGCGACCTCTGAAGGGGACCAGGCGCTCATCCACAGTCACATTTGTGCCTGGATCGTACATCAATGGCAGGAGAGACACCCACTTGTCCCATACGTCTCGAATGTGAGCAAGTTTGTCTCGTGCACGGCGGTCTTCTCTTGTGTCTTTATCATCAAATCGAATCACTCTTGAGATTTTATGAAACATCTTGAGTGTCATGGTAGCACGGAAAATTGCCCTACCAGACTCGGCATGCCATAAACTAGATGTAGCTTCTTTACTGGATCGGTACACGCCTGCGAGAATCAACAAACCCACATATGCCTGCAGGTCCATTCGATCCATCTTTCTCCACTTGTTGCCATACACACGTCGCCCCTCCTTGTTTGTCATGTTCAGCATCACCTCTTCAATAGGCTTGGGCAGAAACAGGTCAAAAGTGGACTTTATGTCATCAATACGAGACCTTGCATATGCGGTTGGACCATGGTGGCTTGTCTCTCTCTCTGCTCTCTCGACTGTCAACATGCGTCGTCTGTCACTGGGAGGGATGGAAGACCAGATCATTTTTTCATCCTTTGACTGGAAATATTCTTCTTCATCATAAGTGCAGTCCTCCACTTCTGACACTTCTTCCATTTCAGCTTCAGATTTTACCTCATCAGTTGATTCTTCCTCTTCATCATAATAAGTGCAGTTCTCCACTTCTGACACTTCTTCCATTTCAGCTTCAGATTCTACCTCATCATGGTCATCATTTTCCTTCTCTTCATGCCCTTCTTCCATTTCAGCGGGCGATGTGGGGGCTTCTTCAGAGGAAGTAGTAGCATGTGGTCTGTAGGTTGGATCCATCGCCTCATCATTATTTTCCGTCTCTTCTGACCCTGAATCGTCCTCATCAGTTGATTCTTCCTCCTCATTATGTTCAGCATTGTCCTCCTGGTTATTCTTTTCCACATCATAGTTCAAAATTACCTCACAAGCCTCCTGTGCAGTATAGCGCTTCTGCCTCCTCATTGTGCTGCCTGTCTCTCTCTAAAATGTGAAATGCCCCAACACCTGTGAGAAAAGACCTATTTTTTTATTGTCATAACCATTGCTTGACCCCACACATCAAACATCCAAGATCAAAGATGTTTTGGAAAGCAGTATGGTGTGACAACTTGCCTCATTGAGCCACTTTGTGCTGCGGGGTCTTTTTGACCCCAGAGGACAACAGAAGTTATTCAATTCAATAAATCACCGTTAATTCAATCAAATTACCTCAAATTTATTTTAATCATGAAGAGCATAGTATCGAACGACCCCCATTATTTTCAGACCATTTGATGAATAAAAAACATATTTTGACAGCAAAAGATTTCTTCTGGGGTCATTAATGACCCCAGGACAACACAAGGGCTAGAGATGCATTTTCACTTTTTATGCTCTTAAAAGACGTTTCAAGCAGAGAGGAGGCCAAAAGTGGATTGTGTGAAAGCAAACAGTTTCAAAGATTTTCTTCAAAAAAGTGGATTTTGTGAAAGTAAACATAGTTTCAAAGATTTTCTTCTAAAAAGTGGATTTTGTGAAAGTAAACATAGTTTCAAAGGTTTTCTTCAAAAAACTGGCTCAGGGCAGTTCAGTTTCATGATGTTTTCATTAGAACCTGATGATTACCCACCTTTACTGGTTTACGGTACATTCTCAGCCTTTTATGCTCTTAAAATACGTTTCAGGCTTGGAAGAGGCCAAAAGTGCATTTTCTTAAATTCAACATAGTTTCAAAAAACTGGCTTAGGGCAGTTGATTTCACTGTTTCATGATGTTTTCGATAGAAACTGATTCTTACCCACCTTTACTGGTTTACGGTACATTCTCAGCCTTTTCTGCTCTTAAAATACATTTCAGACTTGGAAGAGGCCAAAAGTGGATTTTGTGAAAGTCAACATAGTTTCAAGGATGTTCTTCAAAACACTGGCTCAGGGCAGTTGATTTCATTGTTTCATGATGTTTTCATTAGAACCTGATGCGTACCCACCTTTACTGGTTTAATGTAGCCTTTTATGTTGTTAAAATACGTTTCAGGCTTGAAAGAGGCCAAAAGTGGATTTTGTGAAAGTCAACATAGTTTCAGAAAACTGGCTCAGGGCAGTTGATTTCACTGTTTCATGATGTTTTCATTACAACCTGCTCACCCACCTTTACTGGTTTACGGTACATTCTCAGCCTTTTCTGCTCTTAAAATACGTTTCAGGCTTGGAAGAGGCCAAAAGTGCATTTTCTGAAAGTCAACATAGTTTCAAAAAACTGGCTTAGGGCAGTTGATTTCACTGTTTCATGATGTTTTCGATAGAAACTGATTCTTACACACCTTTATTGGTTTACGGTACATTCTTAGCCTGTTATGCTCTTAAAATACGTTTCAGGCTTGGAAGAAAAAAAAAAAGTGGATTTTGTGACAGTCAAAATACTTTCAAAGGTTTTCATCAAAAAACTGGCTCAGGGCAGTTCAGTTTATGATGTTTTCATTAGAACCTGATGATTACCCACCTTTACTGGTTTACGGTACATTCTCAGCCTTTTCTGCTCTTAAAATACGTTTCAGGCTTGGAAGAGGCCAAAAGTGGATTTTGTGAAAGTCAACATAGTTTCAAGGATGTTCTTTAAAAAACTGGCTCAGGGCAGTTGATTTCATTGTTTCATGATGTTTTCATTAGAACCTGATGCGTACCCACCTTTACTGGTTTAATGTAGCCTTTTATGTTGTTAAAATACGTTTCAGGCTTGAAAGAGGCCAAAAGTGGATTTTGTGAAAGTCAACATAGTTTCAGAAAACTGGCGTAGGGCAGTTGATTTCACTGTTTCATGATGTTTTCATTACAACCTGCTTACCCACCTTTACTGGTTTACGGTACATTCTCAGCCTTTTCTGCTCTTAAAATACGTTTCAGGCTTGGAAGAGGCCAAAAGTGCATTTTCTGAAAGTCAACATAGTTTCAAAAAACTGGCTTAGGGCAGTTGATTTCACTGTTTCATGATGTTTTCGATAGAAACTGATTCTTACACACCTTTATTGGTTTACGGTACATTCTTAGCCTGTTATGCTCTTAAAATACGTTTCAGGCTTGGAAGAAAAAAAAAAAGTGGATTTTGTGACAGTCAAAATACTTTCAAAGGTTTTCATCAAAAAACTGGCTCAGGGCAGTTCAGTTTATGATGTTTTCATGAGAACCTGATGATTACCCACCTTTACTGGTTTACGGTACATTCTCAGCCTTTTCTGCTCTTAAAATACGTTTCAGGCTTGGAAGAGGCCAAAAGTGGATTTTGTGAAAGTCAACATAGTTTCAAGGATGTTCTTTAAAAAACTGGCTCAGGGCAGTTGATTTCATTGTTTCATGATGTTTTCATTAGAACCTGATGCGTACCCACCTTTACTGGTTTAATGTAGCCTTTTATGTTGTTAAAATACGTTTGAGGCTTGGAAGAGGCCAAAAGTGGATTTTGTGAAAGTAAACATAGTTTCAAGGATGTTCTTCAAAACACTGGCTCAGGGCAGTTGATTTCATTGTTTCATGATGTTTTCATTAGAACCTGATGATTACCCACCATTACTGGTTTACGGTACATTCTCAGCCTTTTCTGCTCTTAAAATACGTTTGAAGCTTGGAAGAGGCCAAAAGTGGATTTTGTGAAAGTCAACATAGTTTCAAGGATGTTCTTCAAAAAACTGGCTCAGGGCAGTTGATTTCATTGTTTCATGATGTTTTCATTAGAACCTGATGCGTACCTTTACTGGTTTAATGTAGCCTTTTATGTTCTTAAAATACATTTCAGGCTTGGACTAGGCCAAAAGTGGATTTTGTGAAAGTAAACATAGTTTCAAAAAACTGGCTTAGGGCAGTTGATTTCACTGTTTCATGATGTTTTCATTACAACCTGCTTACTCACCTTTACTGGTTTACGGTACATTCTCAGCCTTTTATGCTCTTAAAATACGTTTCAGGCTTGGAAGAGGCCAAAAGTGGATTTTGTGAAAGTCAACATAGTTTCAAGGATGTTCTTTAAAACACTGGCTCAGGGCAGTTGATTTCATTGTTTCATGATGTTTTCATTAGAACCTGATGCGTACCCACCTTTACTGGTTTAATGTAGCCTTTTATGCTCTTAAAATACGTTTCAAGGATGTTCTTCAAAAAACTGGCTCAGGGCAGTTCAGTTTCATGATGTTTTCATTAGAACCTGATGATTACCCACCTTTACTGGTTTACGGTACATTATCAGCCTTTTATGCTCTTAAAATACGTTTCAGGCTTGGAAGAAAAAAAAAAGTGGATTTTGTGACAGTCAAAATACATTCAAAGATTTTCTTCAAAAAACTAGCTCAGGGCAGTTCAGTTTCATGATGTTTTCATTAGAACCTGATGATTACCCACCTTTACTGGTTTACGGTACATTCTCAGCCTTTTCTGCTCTTAAAATACGTTGCAGGCTTGGAAGAGGCCAAAAGTGGATTTTGTGAAAAAAACATAGTTTCAAAGATTTTCTTCAAAAAACTGGCTCAGGGCAGTTGATTTCACTGTTTCATGATGTTTTCATTACAACCTGCTTACCCACCTTTACTGGTTTACGGTACATTATCAGCCTTTTATGCTCTTATAATACGTTTCAGGCTTGGAAGAGGCCAAAAGTGGATTTTGTGAAAGTCAACATAGTTTCAAGGATGTTCTTTAAAAAACTGGCTCAGGGCAGTTGATTTCATTGTTTCATGATGTTTTCATTAGAACCTGATGCGTACCCACCTTTACTGGTTTAATGTAGCCTTTTATGCTCTTAAAATACGTTTCAGGCTTGAAAGAGGCCAAAAGTGGATTTTGTGAAAGTAAACATAGTTTCAAAAAACTGGCTTAGGGCAGTTGATTTCACTGTTTCATTATGTTTTCGATAGAAACTGATTCTTACACACCTTTATTGGTTCACGGTACATTCTTAGCCTTTTATGCTCTTAAAAGATGTTTCAGGCTTGGAAGAAAAAAAAAATTGGATTTAGTGACAATCAAAATACTTTCAAAGGTTTTCTTCAAAAAACTGGCTCAGGGCAGTTCAGTTTCATGATGTTTTCATTAGAACCTGATGATTACCCACCTTTACTGGTTTACGGTACATTCTCAGCCTTTTCTGCTCTTAAAATACATTTCAGACTTGGAAGAGGCCAAAAGTGGATTTTGTGAAAGTAAACATAGTTTCAAAAAACTGGCTTAGTGCAGTTGATTTCACTCTTTCATGATGTTTTCATTACAACCTGCTTACCCACCTTTACTGATTTACGGTACATTCTCAGCCTTTTATGCTCTTAAAATACGTTTCAGGCTTGGAAGAGGCCAAAAGTGGATTTTGTGAAAGTAAACATAATTTCAAAAAACTGGCTTAGGGCAGTTGATGTCACTGTTTCATGATGTTTTCGATAGAAACTGATTCTTACACACCTTTATTGGTTCACGGTACATTCTTAGCCTTTTATGCTCTTAAAATACGTTTCAGGCTTGGAAGAAAAAAAAAAAGTGGATTTTGTGGCAGTCAAAATACTTTCAAAGGTTTTCATCAAAAAACTGGCTCAGGGCAGTTCAGTTTCATGATGTTTTCATTAGAACCTGATGATTACCCACCTTTACTGGTTTACGGTACATTCTCAGCCTTTTCTGCTCTTAAAATACGTTTCAGGCTTGGAAGAGGCCAAAAGTGGATTTTGTGAAAGTCAACATAGTTTCAAGGATGTTCTTTAAAAAACTGGCTCAGGGCAGTTGATTTCATTGTTTCATGATGTTTTCATTAGAACCTGATGCGTACCCACCTTTACTGGTTTAATGTAGCCTTTTATGCTCTTAAAATACGTTTCAGGCTTGAAAGAGGCCAAAAGTGGATTTTGTGAAAGTCAACATAGTTTCAGAAAACTGGCTCAGGGCAGTTGATTTCACTGTTTCATGATGTTTTCGATAGAAACTGATTCTTACCCACCTTTACTGGTTTACGGTACATTCTCAGCCTTTTCTGCTCTTAAAATACGTTTCAGGCTTGGAAGAGGCCAAAAGTGCATTTTCTTAAATTCAACATAGTTTCAAAAAACTGGCTTAGGGCAGTTGATTTCACTGTTTCATGATGTTTTCGATAGAAACTGATTCTTACCCACCTTTACTGGTTTACGGTACATTCTCAGCCTTTTCTGCTCTTAAAATACATTTCAGACTTGGAAGAGGCCAAAAGTGGATTTTGTGAAAGTCAACATAGTTTCAAGGATGTTCTTCAAAACACTGGCTCAGGGCAGTTGATTTCATTGTTTCATGATGTTTTCATTAGAACCTGATGCGTACCCACCTTTACTGGTTTAATGTAGCCTTTTATGTTGTTAAAATACGTTTCAGGCTTGAAAGAGGCCAAAAGTGGATTTTGTGAAAGTAAACATAATTTCAAAAAACTGGCTTAGGGCAGTTGATGTCACTGTTTCATGATGTTTTCGATAGAAACTGATTCTTACACACCTTTATTGGTTTACGGTACATTCTCAGCCTTTTATGCTCTTAAAATACGTTTCAGGCTTGGAAGAGGCCAAAAGTGGATTTTGTGAAAGTAAACATAATTTCAAAAAACTGGCTTAGGGCAGTTGATGTCACTGTTTCATGATGTTTTCGATAGAAACTGATTCTTACACACCTTTATTGGTTCACGGTACATTCTTAGCCTTTTATGCTCTTAAAATACGTTTCAGGCTTGGAAGAAAAAAAAAAAGTGGATTTTGTGGCAGTCAAAATACTTTCAAAGGTTTTCATCAAAAAACTGGCTCAGGGCAGTTCAGTTTCATGATGTTTTCATTAGAACCTGATGATTACCCACCTTTACTGGTTTACGGTACATTCTCAGCCTTTTCTGCTCTTAAAATACGTTTCAGGCTTGGAAGAGGCCAAAAGTGGATTTTGTGAAAGTCAACATAGTTTCAAGGATGTTCTTTAAAAAACTGGCTCAGGGCAGTTGATTTCATTGTTTCATGATGTTTTCATTAGAACCTGATGCGTACCCACCTTTACTGGTTTAATGTAGCCTTTTATGCTCTTAAAATACGTTTCAGGCTTGAAAGAGGCCAAAAGTGGATTTTGTGAAAGTCAACATAGTTTCAGAAAACTGGCTCAGGGCAGTTGATTTCACTGTTTCATGATGTTTTCGATAGAAACTGATTCTTACCCACCTTTACTGGTTTACGGTACATTCTCAGCCTTTTCTGCTCTTAAAATACATTTCAGACTTGGAAGAGGCCAAAAGTGGATTTTGTGAAAGTCAACATAGTTTCAAGGATGTTCTTCAAAACACTGGCTCAGGGCAGTTGATTTCATTGTTTCATGATGTTTTCATTAGAACCTGATGCGTACCCACCTTTACTGGTTTAATGTAGCCTTTTATGTTGTTAAAATACGTTTCAGGCTTGAAAGAGGCCAAAAGTGGATTTTGTGAAAGTCAACATAGTTTCAGAAAACTGGCTTAGGGCAGTTGATTTCACTGTTTCATGATGTTTTCGATAGAAACTGATTCTTACACATCTTTATTGGTTTACGGTACATTCTTAGCCTGTTATGCTCTTAAAATACGTTTCAGGCTTGGAAGAAAAAAAAAAAGTGGATTTTGTGACAGTCAAAATACTTTCAAAGGTTTTCATCAAAAAACTGGCTCAGGGCAGTTCAGTTTATGATGTTTTCATTAGAACCTGATGATTACCCACCATTACTGGTTTACGGTACATTCTCAGCCTTTTCTGCTCTTAAAATACGTTTCAGGCTTGGAAGAGGCCAAAAGTGGATTTTGTGAAAGTCAACATAGTTTCAGAAAACTGGCTCAGGGCAGTTGATTTCACTCTTTAATGATGTTTTCATTACAACCTGCTCACCCACCTTTACTGTTTTACGGTACATTCTCAGCCTTTTCTGCTCTTAAAATACGTTTCAGGCTTGGAAAAGGCCAAAAGTGGATTTTGTGAAAGTAAACATAGTTTCAAGGATGTTCTTCAAAAAACTGGCTCAGGGCAGTTGATTTCACTCTTTCATGATGTTTTCATTTCAACATGCTTACCCACCTTTGCTGGTTTAATGTAGCCTTTTATGTTCTTAAAATACGTTTCAGGCTTGGAAGAGGCCAAAAGTGGATTTTGTGAAAGTCAACATAGTTTCAAGGATGTTCTTCAAAAAACTGGCTCAGGGCAGTTCAGTTTCATGATGTTTTCATTAGAACCTGATGATTACCCACCTTTACTGGTTTACGGTACATTATCAGCCTTTTATGCTCTTAAAATACGTTTGAGGCTTGGAAGAGGCCAAAAGTGGATTTTGTGAAAGTAAACATAGTTTCAAGGATGTTCTTCAAAAAACTGGCTCAGGGCAGTTGATTTCATTGTTTCATGATGTTTTCATTAGAACCTGATGCGTACCTTTACTGGTTTAATGTACCCTTTTATGTTCTTAAAATACATTTCAGGCTTGGAAGAGGCCAAAAGTGGATTTTGTGAAAGTAAACATAGTTTCAAGGATGTTCTTCAAAACACTGGCTCAGGGCAGTTGATTTCATTGTTTCATGATGTTTTCATTAGAACCTGATGATTACCCACCATTACTGGTTTACGGTACATTCTCAGCCTTTTATGCTCTTAAAATACGTTTCAGGCTTGGAAGAGGCCAAAAGTGGATTTTGTGAAAGTAAACATAGTTTCAAAAAACTGGCTCAGGGCAGTTGATTTCACTATTTCATGATGTTTTCATTACAACCTGCTTACCCACCTTTACTGGTTTACGGTACATTCTCAGCCTTTTCTGCTCTTAAAATACGTTTCAGGCTTGGAAGAGGCCAAAAGTGGATTTTGTGAAAGTCAACATAGTTTCAAGGATGTTCTTAAAAAAACTGGCTCAGGGCAGTTGATTTCATTGTTTCATGATGTTTTCATTAGAACCTGATGCGTACCCACCTTTACTGGTTTAATGTAGCCTTTTATGCTCTTAAAATACGTTTCAGGCTTGAAAGAGGCCAAAAGTGGATTTTGTGAAAGTCAACATAGTTTCAGAAAACTGGCTCAGGGCAGTTGATTTCACTGTTTCATGATGTTTTCATTACAACCTGCTTACCCACCTTTACTGGTTTACGGTACATTCTCAGCCTTTTATGCTCTTAAAATACGTTTCAGGCTTGGAAGAGGCCAAAAGTGGATTTTGTGAAAGTAAACATAGTTTCAAAAAACTGGCTCAGGGCAGTTGATTTCACTATTTCATGATGTTTTCATTACAACCTGCTTACCCACCTTTACTGGTTTACGGTACATTCTCAGCCTTTTCTGCTCTTAAAATACGTTTCAGGCTTGGAAGAGGCCAAAAGTGGATTTTGTGAAAGTCAACATAGTTTCAAGGATGTTCTTAAAAAAACTGGCTCAGGGCAGTTGATTTCATTGTTTCATGATGTTTTCATTAGAACCTGATGCGTACCCACCTTTACTGGTTTAATGTAGCCTTTTATGCTCTTAAAATACGTTTCAGGCTTGAAAGAGGCCAAAAGTGGATTTTGTGAAAGTCAACATAGTTTCAGAAAACTGGCTCAGGGCAGTTGATTTCACTGTTTCATGATGTTTTCATTACAACCTGCTTACCCACCTTTACTGGTTTACGGTACATTCTCAGCCTTTTATGCTCTTAAAATACGTTTCAGGCTTGGAAGAGGCCAAAAGTGGATTTTGTAAAAGTAAACATAATTTCAGAAAACTGGCTCAGGGCAGTTGATTTCACTGTTTCATGATGTTTTCATTACAACTTGCTTACCCACCTTTACTGGTTTACGGTACATTCTCAGCCTTTTCTGCTCTTAAAATACGTTTCAGGCTTGGAAGAGGCCAAAAGTGGATTTTGTGAAAGTAAACATAGTTTCAAGGATGTTCTTCAAAACACTGGCTCAGGGCAGTTGATTTCACTCTTTCATGATGTTTTCATTTCAACATGCTTACCCACCTTTGCTGGTTTAATGTAGCCTTTTATGTTCTTAAAATACGTTTCAGGCTTGGAAGAGGCCAAAAGTGGATTTTGTGAAAGTCAACATAGTTTCAAGGATGTTCTTCAAAAAACTGGCTCAGGGCAGTTCAGTTTCATGATGTTTTCATTAGAACCTGATGATTACCCACCATTACTGGTTTACGGTACATTCTCAGCCTTTTCTGCTCTTAAAATACGTTTGAAGCTTGGAAGAGGCCAAAAGTGGATTTTGTGAAAGTCAACATAGTTTCAAGGATGTTCTTCAAAAAACTGGCTCAGGGCAGTTGATTTCATTGTTTCATGATGTTTTCATTAGAACCTGATGCGTACCCACCTTTACTGGTTTAATGTAGCCTTTTATGTTGTTAAAATACGTTTCAGGCTTGAAAGAGGCCAAAAGTGGATTTTGTGAAAGTCAACATAGTTTCAAGGATGTTCTTCAAAAAACTGGCTCAGGGCAGTTGATTTCATTGTTTCATGATGTTTTCATTAGAACCTGATGCGTACCTTTACTGGTTTAATGTAGCCTTTTATGTTCTTAAAATACATTTCAGGCTTGGACTAGGCCAAAAGTGGATTTTGTGAAAGTAAACATAGTTTCAAAAAACTGGCTTAGGGCAGTTGATTTCACTGTTTCATGATGTTTTCATTACAACCTGCTTACTCACCTTTACTGGTTTACGGTACATTCTCAGCCTTTTATGCTCTTAAAATACGTTTCAGGCTTGGAAGAGGCCAAAAGTGGATTTTGTGAAAGTCAACATAGTTTCAAGGATGTTCTTTAAAACACTGGCTCAGGGCAGTTGATTTCATTGTTTCATGATGTTTTCATTAGAACCTGATGCGTACCCACCTTTACTGGTTTAATGTAGCCTTTTATGCTCTTAAAATACGTTTCAAGGATGTTCTTCAAAAAACTGGCTCAGGGCAGTTCAGTTTCATGATGTTTTCATTAGAACCTGATGATTACCCACCTTTACTGGTTTACGGTACATTATCAGCCTTTTATGCTCTTAAAATACGTTTCAGGCTTGGAAGAAAAAAAAAAGTGGATTTTGTGACAGTCAAAATACATTCAAAGGTTTTCTTCAAAAAACTAGCTCAGGGCAGTTCAGTTTCATGATGTTTTCATTAGAACCTGATGATTACCCACCTTTACTGGTTTACGGTACATTCTCAGCCTTTTCTGCTCTTAAAATACGTTGCAGGCTTGGAAGAGGCCAAAAGTGGATTTTGTGAAAAAAACATAGTTTCAAAGATTTTCTTCAAAAAACTGGCTCAGGGCAGTTGATTTCACTGTTTCATGATGTTTTCATTACAACCTGCTTACCCACCTTTACTGGTTTACGGTACATTATCAGCCTTTTATGCTCTTATAATACGTTTCAGGCTTGGAAGAGGCCAAAAGTGGATTTTGTGAAAGTCAACATAGTTTCAAGGATGTTCTTTAAAAAACTGGCTCAGGGCAGTTGATTTCATTGTTTCATGATGTTTTCATTAGAACCTGATGATTACCCACCTTTACTGGTTTAATGTAGCCTTTTATGCTCTTAAAATACGTTTCAGACTTGGATGAGGCCAAAAGTGGATTTTGTGAAAGTCAACATAGTTTCAGAAAACTGGCTCAGGGCAGTTGATTTCACTGTTTCATGATGTTTTCATTACAACCTGCTTACCCACCTTTACTGGTTTACGGTACATTCTCAGCCTGAAACGTATTTTAAGAGCATAAAAGGCTACATTAAACCAGTAAAGGTGGGTACGCATCAGGTTCTAATGAAAACATCATGAAACAATGAAATCAACTGCCCTGAGCCAGTTTTTTAAAGAACATCCTTGAAACTATGTTGACTTTCACAAAATCCACTTTTGGCCTCTTCCAAGCCTGAAACGTATTTTAAGAGCAGAAAAGGCTGAGAATGTACCGTAAACCAGTAAAGGTGGGTAATCATCAGGTTCTAATGAAAACATCATAAACTGAACTGCCCTGAGCCAGTTTTTTGATGAAAACCTTTGAAAGTATTTTGACTGTCACAAAATCCACTTTTTTTTTTTCTTCCAAGCCTGAAACGTATTTTAAGAGCATAACAGGCTAAGAATGTACCGTAAACCAATAAAGGTGTGTAAGAATCAGTTTCTATCGAAAACATCATGAAACAGTGAAATCAACTGCCCTAAGCCAGTTTTTTGAAACTATGTTGACTTTCAGAAAATGCACTTTTGGCCTCTTCCAAGCCTGAAACGTATTTTAAGAGCAGAAAAGGCTGAGAATGTACCGTAAACCAGTAAAGGTGGGTAAGCAGGTTGTAATGAAAACATCATGAAACAGTGAAATCAACTGCCCTACGCCAGTTTTCTGAAACTATGTTGACTTTCACAAAATCCACTTTTGGCCTCTTTCAAGCCTGAAACGTATTTTAACAACATAAAAGGCTACATTAAACCAGTAAAGGTGGGTACGCATCAGGTTCTAATGAAAACATCATGAAACAATGAAATCAACTGCCCTGAGCCAGTTTTTTAAAGAACATCCTTGAAACTATGTTGACTTTCACAAAATCCACTTTTGGCCTCTTCCAAGCCTGAAACGTATTTTAAGAGCAGAAAAGGCTGAGAATGTACCGTAAACCAGTAAAGGTGGGTAATCATCAGGTTCTAATGAAAACATCATAAACTGAACTGCCCTGAGCCAGTTTTTTGATGAAAACCTTTGAAAGTATTTTGACTGTCACAAAATCCACTTTTTTTTTTTCTTCCAAGCCTGAAACGTATTTTAAGAGCATAACAGGCTAAGAATGTACCGTAAACCAATAAAGGTGTGTAAGAATCAGTTTCTATCGAAAACATCATGAAACAGTGAAATCAACTGCCCTAAGCCAGTTTTTTGAAACTATGTTGACTTTCAGAAAATGCACTTTTGGCCTCTTCCAAGCCTGAAACGTATTTTAAGAGCAGAAAAGGCTGAGAATGTACCGTAAACCAGTAAAGGTGGGTAAGCAGGTTGTAATGAAAACATCATGAAACAGTGAAATCAACTGCCCTACGCCAGTTTTCTGAAACTATGTTGACTTTCACAAAATCCACTTTTGGCCTCTTTCAAGCCTGAAACGTATTTTAACAACATAAAAGGCTACATTAAACCAGTAAAGGTGGGTACGCATCAGGTTCTAATGAAAACATCATGAAACAATGAAATCAACTGCCCTGAGCCAGTTTTTTAAAGAACATCCTTGAAACTATGTTGACTTTCACAAAATCCACTTTTGGCCTCTTCCAAGCCTGATACGTATTTTAAGAGCAGAAAAGGCTGAGAATGTACCGTAAACCAGTAAAGGTGGGTAATCATCAGGTTCTAATGAAAACATCATAAACTGAACTGCCCTGAGCCAGTTTTTTGATGAAAACCTTTGAAAGTATTTTGACTGTCACAAAATCCACTTTTTTTTTTTCTTCCAAGCCTGAAACGTATTTTAAGAGCATAACAGGCTAAGAATGTACCGTAAACCAATAAAGGTGTGTAAGAATCAGTTTCTATCGAAAACATCATGAAACAGTGAAATCAACTGCCCTAAGCCAGTTTTTTGAAACTATGTTGAATTTAAGAAAATGCACTTTTGGCCTCTTCCAAGCCTGAAACGTATTTTAAGAGCATAAAAGGCTGAGAATGTACCGTAAACCAGTAAAGGTGGGTAATCATCAGGTTCTAATGAAAACATCATGAAACTGAACTGCCCTGAGCCAGTTTTTTGAAGAAAACCTTTGAAACTATGTTTACTTTCACAAAATCCACTTTTTAGAAGAAAATCTTTGAAACTATGTTTACTTTCACAAAATCCACTTTTTTGAAGAAAATCTTTGAAACTGTTTGCTTTCACACAATCCACTTTTGGCCTCCTCTCTGCTTGAAACGTCTTTTAAGAGCATAAAAAGTGAAAATGCATCTCTAGCCCTTGTGTTGTCCTGGGGTCATTAATGACCCCAGAAGAAATCTTTTGCTGTCAAAATATGTTTTTTATTCATCAAATGGTCTGAAAATAATGGGGGGCGTTCGATACTATGCTCTTCATGATTAAAATAAATTTGAGGTAATTTGATTGAATTAACGGTGATTTATTGAATTGAATAACTTCTGTTGTCCTCTGGGGTCAAAAAGACCCCGCAGCACAAAGTGGCTCAATGAGGCAAGTTGTCACACCATACTGCTTTCCAAAACATCTTTGATCTTGGATGTTTGATGTGTGGGGTCAAGCAATGGTTATGACAATAAAAAAATAGGTCTTTTCTCACAGGTGTTGGGGCATTTCACATTTTAGAGAGAGACAGGCAGCACAATGAGGAGGCAGAAGCGCTATACTGCACAGGAGGCTTGTGAGGTAATTTTGAACTATGATGTGGAAAAGAATAACCAGGAGGACAATGCTGAACATAATGAGGAGGAAGAATCAACTGATGAGGACGATTCAGGGTCAGAAGAGACGGAAAATAATGATGAGGCGATGGATCCAACCTACAGACCACATGCTACTACTTCCTCTGAAGAAGCCCCCACATCGCCCGCTGAAATGGAAGAAGGGCATGAAGAGAAGGAAAATGATGACCATGATGAGGTAGAATCTGAAGCTGAAATGGAAGAAGTGTCAGAAGTGGAGAACTGCACTTATTATGATGAAGAGGAAGAATCAACTGATGAGGTAAAATCTGAAGCTGAAATGGAAGAAGTGTCAGAAGTGGAGGACTGCACTTATGATGAAGAAGAATATTTCCAGTCAAAGGATGAAAAAATGATCTGGTCTTCCATCCCTCCCAGTGACAGACGACGCATGTTGACAGTCGAGAGAGCAGAGAGAGAGACAAGCCACCATGGTCCAACCGCATATGCAAGGTCTCGTATTGATGACATAAAGTCCACTTTTGACCTGTTTCTGCCCAAGCCTATTGAAGAGGTGATGCTGAACATGACAAACAAGGAGGGGCGACGTGTGTATGGCAACAAGTGGAGAAAGATGGATCGAATGGACCTGCAGGCATATGTGGGTTTGTTGATTCTCGCAGGCGTGTACCGATCCAGTAAAGAAGCTACATCTAGTTTATGGCATGCCGAGTCTGGTAGGGCAATTTTCCGTGCTACCATGACACTCAAGATGTTTCATAAAATCTCAAGAGTGATTCGATTTGATGATAAAGACACAAGAGAAGACCGCCGTGCACGAGACAAACTTGCTCACATTCGAGACGTATGGGACAAGTGGGTGTCTCTCCTGCCATTGATGTACGATCCAGGCACAAATGTGACTGTGGATGAGCGCCTGGTCCCCTTCAGAGGTCGCTGTCCATTCAAACAGTACATCCCGAGTAAACCAGGGAAATATGGGATCAAAATATGGGCAGCATGCGATGCCAGGTCCAGCTATGCATGGAACATGCAAATATACACTGGCAAACCTGCTGGTGCGCAGTCAGAAAAAAATCAGGGCATGCGAGTTGTCCTTGACATGACAGGAGGTCTCCAGGGGAAAACGATCACCTGTGACAACTTCTTCACTTCACATGCCCTTGGCCTGCAGCTGCTGAAAAGAAAGCTGTACATGGTGGGAACAGTACGGAGGAATAAGCCTGAGCTTCCCCCTGCACTGGTGTCAAAAACGGACAGGGCTCTGTTCTCATCGAAGTTTGCCTTCACCGAGACCCATGCTCTGGTGTCCTATCACCCCAAAAAACAGAGAAATGTTCTTCTGATGAGCACTCTGCATCGGGATGCTGCTGTGAGCAACAGGGATGACAAAAGGCCAAAAATCATCGAAGATTACAATCACAACAAAGGGGGTGTCGATAACCTTGACAAGGTAATGCACATTTATTATTCATAATATTTATAATATTATATATGGAAAGGATAATGCATTGAATTTGTATGTAGGAAAATAAACCTACATTTCTGAATATTTTTTGGTTTGTTTCTTTTGTTTCAGGTTACAGTGTGTACACGTGCAAAAGGAAGACAGCCCGTTGGCCCCTCGTTGTCTTCTTCAACATTCTCGACGTGTCTGCATACAACTCATTTGTCCTGTGGTCTGAGATCAAGCCAGCCTGGAATCAGGGGAAGTCCAACAGGAGGAGACTGTTCATGGAGGAGCTTGGGCGACAACTGGTGATACCTCACATCAAGCGACGCATGGTCAGCATTAAGCTACATTTATGTTGCTCTTCCTTCTGTAGTGACCTCACAATTTGAACTATTTGTATTTGTACTGTGATTTGTTATAATAAAGTTTGACTTGACTTGACAGGTTATTCCCCGCACGCCAGCCGCTGCCAGAATGGTTATGTCTATCCAGCAGCTCTACTCCAGCTCTACCTCTGCAGCAGCTCCCCCTCGCCCAGCTGCCCCTCCATGCAAAAGGGGAAGGTGCCAATTGTGCCAGAGTGATCTCAAAACAACACAAACGTGCCAAAAATGCAATGCATACATCTGCAAAAGTCATGCCATTACAACCTGCCTTGCATGCATCTGAGGGCACATTCAGACTGTTTTTTTCTGAAAAGTTAGTTTTGAAAAGTTAAATGTTTTGGAAATGAATGTTGACATGTTTTATGTCAGTAATGAGTTGGAATAAAGTTGACTAAAAAGTTGAAACACAGAGTTGGGTGATAATTTATACTTTATAAACAGTCAAACCAGACGGGGTCATTTTTGACCCCAGAGGACAACAGGTGTTATTATTTGCTGCCATTAAAAAAATTCAAATGATTCAAGAACAGCATCCTCACTAAACTTTGATATATACCTCTCTGTGATAAGTCAAATAGTCAAAAATAATATAAAGTCAAAATAATTCATTGTTTCATTGTATTTTCACTCAAAAACAGGGTATACTTTTATGTAAACAAGGTCTATTGGCCCTAAATTCCAAAACGAAGGTAAAACTGTGTTGGACTGAAGTAAGACTAAAGGTGTAAAACAGAATTGATTGACAATTTATACTATATGCTTTAAAAACAGTCAAACCAGGTGGGGTCATTTTTGACCCCAGAGGACAACAAGTGTATGGCAATCGGGAGGACAACACAAGGGCTAGCCAGCAAAGTGCTGAAAGCTGCAGATATTCATGAACATGACATCAGATTGTGAAATCAACTGTCTTGAGGAAGTTTTTTGAAGAAAATCTTTGAAACTATGCTTACTTTCACAAAATCAACTTTTGGCCTCCTCTCTGCCTGAAACGTCTTTTAAGAGCATAAAAAGTGAAAATGCATCTCTAGGCAGGAAAGTGCTGAAAGCTGGTAGATATTCATGAACATGACATCAGACTGAGAAATCAACTGTCTTGAGGAAGTTTTTTGAAGAAAATCTTTGAAACTATGCTTACTTTCACAAAATCAACTTTTGGCCTCCTCTCTGCCTGAAACGTCTTTTAAGAGCATAAAAAGTGAAAATGCATCTCAAGGCAGGAAAGTGCTGAAAGCTGCAGATATTCATGAACATGACATCAGACTGTGAAATCAACTGTCTTGAGGAAGTTTTTTGAAGAAAATCTTTGAAACTATGCTTACTTTCACAAAATCAACTTTTGGCCTCCTCTCTGCCTGAAACGTCTTTTAAGAGCAGAAAAGGCTGAGAATGTACCGTAAACCAGTAAAGGTGGGGAAGCAGGTTGTAATGAAAACATCATGAAACAGTGAAATCAACTGCCCTGATCCAGTTTTCTGAAACTATGTTTACTTTCACAAAATACACTTTTGGCCTCTTTCAAGTCTGAAACGTATTTTAAGAACATAAAAGGCTACATTAAACCATTAAAGGTGGGTACGCATCAGGTTCTAATGAAAACATCATGAAACAATGAAATCAACTGCCCTGAGCCAGTTTTTTGAAGAACATCCTTGAAACTATGTTGACTTTCACAAAATCCACTTTTGGCCTCTTCCAAGCTTCAAACGTATTTTAAGAGCAGAAAAGGCTGAGAATGTACCGTAAACCAGTAATGGTGGGTAATCATCAGGTTCTAATGAAAACATCATGAAACAATGAAATCAACTGCCCTGAGCCAGTGTTTTGAAGAACATCCTTGAAACTATGTTTACTTTCACAAAATCCACTTTTGGCCTCTTCCAAGCCTGAAATGTATTTTAAGAACATAAAAGGCTACATTAAACCAGTAAAGGTACGCATCAGGTTCTCATGAAAACATCATGAAACAATGAAATCAACTGCCCTGAGCCAGTGTTTTGAAGAACATCCTTGAAACTATGTTTACTTTCACAAAATCCACTTTTGGCCTCTTCCAAGCCTGAAACGTATTTTAAGAGCAGAAAAGGCTGAGAATGTACCGTAAACCAGTAAAGGTGGGTAAGCAGGTTGTAATGAAAACATCATGAAACAGTGAAATCAACTGCCCTGAGCCAGTTTTCTGAAACTATGTTTACTTTTACAAAATCCACTTTTGGCCTCTTCCAAGCCTCAAACGTATTTTAAGAGCATAAAAGGCTGATAATGTACCGTAAACCAGTAAAGGTGGGTAATCATCAGGTTCAAATGAAAACATCATGAAACTGAACTGCCCTGAGCCAGTTTTTTGAAGAACATCCTTGAAACTATGTTGACTTTCACAAAATCCACTTTTGGCCTCTTCCAAGCTTCAAACGTATTTTAAGAGCAGAAAAGGCTGAGAATGTACCGTAAACCAGTAATGGTGGGTAATCATCAGGTTCTAATGAAAACATCATGAAACAATGAAATCAACTGCCCTGAGCCAGTGTTTTGAAGAACATCCTTGAAACTATGTTTACTTTCACAAAATCCACTTTTGGCCTCTTCCAAGCCTGAAATGTATTTTAAGAACATAAAAGGCTACATTAAACCGGTAAAGGTACGCATCAGGTTCTAATGAAAACATCATGAAACAATGAAATCAACTGCCCTGAGCCAGTGTTTTGAAGAACATCCTTGAAACTATGTTTACTTTCACAAAATCCACTTTTGGCCTCTTCCAAGCCTGAAACGTATTTTAAGAGCAGAAAAGGCTGAGAATGTACCGTAAACCAGTAAAGGTGGGTAAGCAGGTTGTAATGAAAACATCATGAAACAGTGAAATCAACTGCCCTGAGCCAGTTTTCTGAAACTATGTTTACTTTTACAAAATCCACTTTTGGCCTCTTCCAAGCCTCAAACGTATTTTAAGAGCATAAAAGGCTGAGAATGTACCGTAAACCAGTAATGGTGGGTAATCATCAGGTTCTAATGAAAACATCATGAAACAATGAAATCAACTGCCCTGAGCCAGTGTTTTGAAGAACATCCTTGAAACTATGTTTACTTTCACAAAATCCACTTTTGGCCTCTTCCAAGCCTGAAATGTATTTTAAGAACATAAAAGGCTACATTAAACCGGTAAAGGTACGCATCAGGTTCTAATGAAAACATCATGAAACAATGAAATCAACTGCCCTGAGCCAGTGTTTTGAAGAACATCCTTGAAACTATGTTTACTTTCACAAAATCCAATTTTGGCCTCTTTCAAGCCTGAAACGTATTTTAAGAACATAAAAGGCTACATTAAACCAGTAAAGGTGGGTACGCATCAGGTTCTAATGAAAACATGATGAAACAATGAAATCAACTGCCCTGAGCCAGTTTTTTGAAGAACATCCTTGAAACTATGTTTACTTTCACAAAATCCACTTTTGGCCTCTTCCAAGCCTGAAACGTATTTTAAGAGCAGAAAAGGCTGAGAATGTACCGTAAACCAGTAAAGGTGGGTAATCATCAGGTTCTAATGAAAACATCATGAAACTGAACTGCCCTGAGCCAGTTTTTTGATGAAAACCTTTGAAAGTATTTTGACTGTCACAAAATCCACTTTTGTTTTTTCTTCCAAGCCTGAAACATATTTTAAGAGCATAAAAGGCTACATTAAACCAGTAAAGGTGGGTACGCATCAGGTTCTAATGAAAACATCATGAAACAATGAAATCAACTGCCCTGAGCCAGTTTTTTAAAGAACATCCTTGAAACTATGTTGACTTTCACAAAATCCACTTTTGGCCTCTTCCAAGCCTGAAACGTATTTTAAGAGCATAAAAGGCTGAGAATGTACCGTAAACCAGTAAAGGTGGGTAAGCAGGTTGTAATGAAAACATCATGAAACAGTGAAATCCACTGCCCTAAGCCAGTTTTTTGAAACTCTGTTTACTTTCACAAAATCCACTTTTGGCCTCTTTCAAGCCTGAAACGTATTTTAACAACATAAAAGGCTACATTAAACCAGTAAAGGTGGGTACGCATCAGGTTCTAATGAAAACATCATGAAACAATGAAATCAACTGCCCTGAGCCAGTTTTTTGAAGAACATCCTTGAAACTATGTTGACTTTCACAAAATCCACTTTTGGCCTCTTCCAAGCTTCAAACGTATTTTAAGAGCAGAAAAGGCTGAGAATGTACCGTAAACCAGTAATGGTGGGTAATCATCAGGTTCTAATGAAAACATCATGAAACAATGAAATCAACTGCCCTGAGCCAGTGTTTTGAAGAACATCCTTGAAACTATGTTTACTTTCACAAAATCCACTTTTGGCCTCTTCCAAGCCTGAAACGTATTTTAAGAGCAGAAAAGGCTGAGAATGTACCGTAAACCAGTAAAGGTGGGTAAGCAGGTTGTAATGAAAACATCATGAAACAGTGAAATCAACTGCCCTGAGCCAGTTTTCTGAAACTATGTTGACTTTCACAAAATCCACTTTTGGCCTCTTTCAAGCCTGAAACGTATTTTAAGAGCATAAAAGGCTACATTAAACCAGTAAAGGTGGGTACGCATCAGGTTCTAATGAAAACATCATGAAAGAATGAAATCAACTGCCCGAGCCAGTTTTTTAAAGAACATCCTTGAAACTATGTTGACTTTCACAAAATCCACTTTTGGCCTCTTCCAAGCCTGAAACGTATTTTAAGAGCATAAAAGGCTGAGAATGTACCGTAAACCAGTAAAGGTGAGTAAGCAGGTTGTAATGAAAACATCATGAAACAGTGAAATCAACTGCCCTAAGCCAGTTTTTTGAAACTATGTTTACTTTCACAAAATCCACTTTTGGCCTCTTTCAAGCCTGAAACGTATTTTAACAACATAAAAGGCTACATTAAACCAGTAAAGGTGGGTACGCATCAGGTTCTAATGAAAACATCATGAAACAATGAAATCAACTGCCCTGAGCCAGTGTTTTGAAGAACATCCTTGAAACTATGTTGACTTTCACAAAATCCACTTTTGGCCTCTTCCAAGTCTGAAATGTATTTTAAGAGCAGAAAAGGCTGAGAATGTACCGTAAACCAGTAAAGGTGGGTAATCATCAGGTTCTAATGAAAACATCATGAAACTGAACTGCCCTGAGCCAGTTTTTTGATGAAAACCTTTGAAAGTATTTTGACTGTCACAAAATCCACTTTTGTTTTTTCTTCCAAGCCTGAAACATATTTTAAGAGCATAAAAGGCTACATTAAACCAGTAAAGGTGGGTACGCATCAGGTTCTAATGAAAACATCATGAAACAATGAAATCAACTGCCCTGAGCCAGTTTTTTAAAGAACATCCTTGAAACTATGTTGACTTTCACAAAATCCACTTTTGGCCTCTTCCAAGCCTGAAACGTATTTTAAGAGCAGAAAAGGCTGAGAATGTACCGTAAACCAGTAAAGGTGGGTAAGCAGGTTGTAATGAAAACATCATGAAACAGTGAAATCAACTGCCCTGAGCCAGTTTTCTGAAACTATGTTGACTTTCACAAAATCCACTTTTGGCCTCTTTCAAGCCTGAAACGTATTTTAAGAGCATAAAAGGCTACATTAAACCAGTAAAGGTGGGTACGCATCAGGTTCTAATGAAAACATCATGAAACAATGAAATCAACTGCCCGAGCCAGTTTTTTAAAGAACATCCTTGAAACTATGTTGACTTTCACAAAATCCACTTTTGGCCTCTTCCAAGCCTGAAACGTATTTTAAGAGCATAAAAGGCTGAGAATGTACCGTAAACCAGTAAAGGTGAGTAAGCAGGTTGTAATGAAAACATCATGAAACAGTGAAATCAACTGCCCTAAGCCAGTTTTTTGAAACTATGTTTACTTTCACAAAATCCACTTTTGGCCTCTTTCAAGCCTGAAACGTATTTTAACAACATAAAAGGCTACATTAAACCAGTAAAGGTGGGTACGCATCAGGTTCTAATGAAAACATCATGAAACAATGAAATCAACTGCCCTGAGCCAGTGTTTTGAAGAACATCCTTGAAACTATGTTGACTTTCACAAAATCCACTTTTGGCCTCTTCCAAGTCTGAAATGTATTTTAAGAGCAGAAAAGGCTGAGAATGTACCGTAAACCAGTAAAGGTGGGTAATCATCAGGTTCTAATGAAAACATCATGAAACTGAACTGCCCTGAGCCAGTTTTTTGATGAAAACCTTTGAAAGTATTTTGACTGTCACAAAATCCACTTTTGTTTTTTCTTCCAAGCCTGAAACATATTTTAAGAGCATAAAAGGCTACATTAAACCAGTAAAGGTGGGTACGCATCAGGTTCTAATGAAAACATCATGAAACAATGAAATCAACTGCCCTGAGCCAGTTTTTTAAAGAACATCCTTGAAACTATGTTGACTTTCACAAAATCCACTTTTGGCCTCTTCCAAGCCTGAAACGTATTTTAAGAGCATAAAAGGCTGAGAATGTACCGTAAACCAGTAAAGGTGGGTAAGCAGGTTGTAATGAAAACATCATGAAACAGTGAAATCCACTGCCCTAAGCCAGTTTTTTGAAACTCTGTTTACTTTCACAAAATCCACTTTTGGCCTCTTTCAAGCCTGAAACGTATTTTAACAACATAAAAGGCTACATTAAACCAGTAAAGGTGGGTACGCATCAGGTTCTAATGAAAACATCATGAAACAATGAAATCAACTGCCCTGAGCCAGTTTTTTGAAGAACATCCTTGAAACTATGTTGACTTTCACAAAATCCACTTTTGGCCTCTTCCAAGCTTCAAACGTATTTTAAGAGCAGAAAAGGCTGAGAATGTACCATAAACCAGTAATGGTGGGTAATCATCAGGTTCTAATGAAAACATCATGAAACAATGAAATCAACTGCCCTGAGCCAGTGTTTTGAAGAACATCCTTGAAACTATGTTTACTTTCACAAAATCCACTTTTGGCCTCTTCCAAGCCTGAAACGTATTTTAAGAGCAGAAAAGGCTGAGAATGTACCGTAAACCAGTAAAGGTGGGTAAGCAGGTTGTAATGAAAACATCATGAAACAGTGAAATCAACTGCCCTGAGCCAGTTTTCTGAAACTATGTTTACTTTTACAAAATCCACTTTTGGCCTCTTCCAAGCCTCAAACGTATTTTAAGAGCATAAAAGGCTGATAATGTACCGTAAACCAGTAAAGGTGGGTAATCATCAGGTTCAAATGAAAACATCATGAAACTGAACTGCCCTGAGCCAGTTTTTTGAAGAACATCCTTGAAACTATGTTGACTTTCACAAAATCCACTTTTGGCCTCTTCCAAGCCTGAAACGTATTTTAAGAACATAAAAGGCTACATTAAACCAGCAAAGGTGGGTAAGCATGTTGAAATGAAAACATCATGAAAGAGTGAAATCAACTGCCCTGAGCCAGTGTTTTGAAGAACATCCTTGAAACTATGTTTACTTTCACAAAATCCACTTTTGGCCTCTTCCAAGCCTGAAACGTATTTTAAGAGCAGAAAAGGCTGAGAATGTACCGTAAACCAGTAAAGGTGGGTAAGCAGGTTGTAATGAAAACATCATGAAACAGTGAAATCAACTGCCCTGAGCCAGTTTTCTGAAACTATGTTTACTTTTACAAAATCCACTTTTGGCCTCTTCCAAGCCTGAAACGTATTTTAAGAGCATAAAAGGCTGAGAATGTACCGTAAACCAGTAAAGGTGGGTAAGCAGGTTGTAATGAAAACATCATGAAACAGTGAAATCAACTGACCTGAGCCAGTTTTCTGAAACTATGTTGACTTTCACAAAATCCACTTTTGGCCTCTTTCAAGCCTGAAACGTATTTTAAGAGCATAAAAGGCTACATTAAACCAGTAAAGGTGGGTACGCATCAGGTTCTAATGAAAACATCATGAAACAATGAAATCAACTGCCCTGAGCCAGTTTTTTAAAGAACATCCTTGAAACTATGTTGACTTTCACAAAATCCACTTTTGGCCTCTTCCAAGCCTGAAACGTATTTTAAGAGCAGAAAAGGCTGAGAATGTACCGTAAACCAGTAAAGGTGGGTAAGCAGGTTGTAATGAAAACATCATGAAACAGTGAAATCAACTGCCCTGAGCCAGTTTTCTGAAACTATGTTGACTTTCACAAAATCCACTTTTGGCCTCTTTCAAGCCTGAAACGTATTTTAAGAGCATAAAAGGCTACATTAAACCAGTAAAGGTGGGTACGCATCAGGTTCTAATGAAAACATCATGAAACAATGAAATCAACTGCCCGAGCCAGTTTTTTAAAGAACATCCTTGAAACTATGTTGACTTTCACAAAATCCACTTTTGGCCTCTTCCAAGCCTGAAACGTATTTTAAGAGCATAAAAGGCTGAGAATGTACCGTAAACCAGTAAAGGTGAGTAAGCAGGTTGTAATGAAAACATCATGAAACAGTGAAATCAACTGCCCTAAGCCAGTTTTTTGAAACTATGTTTACTTTCACAAAATCCACTTTTGGCCTCTTTCAAGCCTGAAACGTATTTTAACAACATAAAAGGCTACATTAAACCAGTAAAGGTGGGTACGCATCAGGTTCTAATGAAAACATCATGAAACAATGAAATCAACTGCCCTGAGCCAGTGTTTTGAAGAACATCCTTGAAACTATGTTGACTTTCACAAAATCCACTTTTGGCCTCTACCAAGTCTGAAATGTATTTTAAGAGCAGAAAAGGCTGAGAATGTACCGTAAACCAGTAAAGGTGGGTAATCATCAGGTTCTAATGAAAACATCATGAAACTGAACTGCCCTGAGCCAGTTTTTTGATGAAAACCTTTGAAAGTATTTTGACTGTCACAAAATCCACTTTTGTTTTTTCTTCCAAGCCTGAAACATATTTTAAGAGCATAAAAGGCTACATTAAACCAGTAAAGGTGGGTACGCATCAGGTTCTAATGAAAACATCATGAAACAATGAAATCAACTGCCCTGAGCCAGTTTTTTAAAGAACATCCTTGAAACTATGTTGACTTTCACAAAATCCACTTTTGGCCTCTTCCAAGCCTGAAACGTATTTTAAGAGCATAAAAGGCTGAGAATGTACCGTAAACCAGTAAAGGTGGGTAAGCAGGTTGTAATGAAAACATCATGAAACAGTGAAATCCACTGCCCTAAGCCAGTTTTTTGAAACTCTGTTTACTTTCACAAAATCCACTTTTGGCCTCTTTCAAGCCTGAAACGTATTTTAACAACATAAAAGGCTACATTAAACCAGTAAAGGTGGGTACGCATCAGGTTCTAATGAAAACATCATGAAACAATGAAATCAACTGCCCTGAGCCAGTTTTTTGAAGAACATCCTTGAAACTATGTTGACTTTCACAAAATCCACTTTTGGCCTCTTCCAAGTCTGAAATGTATTTTAAGAGCAGAAAAGGCTGAGAATGTACCGTAAACCAGTAAAGGTGGGTAATCATCAGGTTCTAATGAAAACATCATGAAACTGAACTGCCCTGAGCCAGTTTTTTGATGAAAACCTTTGAAAGTATTTTGACTGTCACAAAATCCACTTTTGTTTTTTCTTCCAAGCCTGAAACATATTTTAAGAGCATAAAAGGCTACATTAAACCAGTAAAGGTGGGTACGCATCAGGTTCTAATGAAAACATCATGAAACAATGAAATCAACTGCCCTGAGCCAGTTTTTTGAAGAACATCCTTGAAACTATGTTGACTTTCACAAAATCCACTTTTGGCCTCTTCCAAGCTTCAAACGTATTTTAAGAGCAGAAAAGGCTGAGAATGTACCGTAAACCAGTAATGGTGGGTAATCATCAGGTTCTAATGAAAACATCATGAAACAATGAAATCAACTGCCCTGAGCCAGTGTTTTGAAGAACATCCTTGAAACTATGTTTACTTTCACAAAATCCACTTTTGGCCTCTTCCAAGCCTGAAACGTATTTTAAGAGCAGAAAAGGCTGAGAATGTACCGTAAACCAGTAAAGGTGGGTAAGCAGGTTGTAATGAAAACATCATGAAACAGTGAAATCAACTGCCCTGAGCCAGTTTTCTGAAACTATGTTTACTTTTACAAAATCCACTTTTGGCCTCTTCCAAGCCTCAAACGTATTTTAAGAGCATAAAAGGCTGATAATGTACCGTAAACCAGTAAAGGTGGGTAATCATCAGGTTCAAATGAAAACATCATGAAACTGAACTGCCCTGAGCCAGTTTTTTGAAGAACATCCTTGAAACTATGTTGACTTTCACAAAATCCACTTTTGGCCTCTTCCAAGCCTGAAACGTATTTTAAGAACATAAAAGGCTACATTAAACCAGCAAAGGTGGGTAAGCATGTTGAAATGAAAACATCATGAAAGAGTGAAATCAACTGCCCTGAGCCAGTGTTTTGAAGAACATCCTTGAAACTATGTTTACTTTCACAAAATCCACTTTTGGCCTCTTCCAAGCCTGAAACGTATTTTAAGAGCAGAAAAGGCTGAGAATGTACCGTAAACCAGTAAAGGTGGGTAAGCAGGTTGTAATGAAAACATCATGAAACAGTGAAATCAACTGCCCTGAGCCAGTTTTCTGAAACTATGTTTACTTTTACAAAATCCACTTTTGGCCTCTTCCAAGCCTGAAACGTATTTTAAGAGCATAAAAGGCTGAGAATGTACCGTAAACCAGTAAAGGTGGGTAAGCAGGTTGTAATGAAAACATCATGAAACAGTGAAATCAACTGCCCTGAGCCAGTTTTCTGAAACTATGTTGACTTTCACAAAATCCACTTTTGGCCTCTTTCAAGCCTGAAACGTATTTTAAGAGCATAAAAGGCTACATTAAACCAGTAAAGGTGGGTACGCATCAGGTTCTAATGAAAACATCATGAAACAATGAAATCAACTGCCCTGAGCCAGTTTTTTAAAGAACATCCTTGAAACTATGTTGACTTTCACAAAATCCACTTTTGGCCTCTTCCAAGCCTGAAACGTATTTTAAGAGCAGAAAAGGCTGAGAATGTACCGTAAACCAGTAAAGGTGGGTAAGCAGGTTGTAATGAAAACATCATGAAACAGTGAAATCAACTGCCCTGAGCCAGTTTTTTAAAGAACATCCTTGAAACTATGTTGACTTTCACAAAATCCACTTTTGGCCTCTTCCAAGCCTGAAACGTATTTTAAGAGCATAAAAGGCTGAGAATGTACCGTAAACCAGTAAAGGTGAGTAAGCAGGTTGTAATGAAAACATCATGAAACAGTGAAATCAACTGCCCTAAGCCAGTTTTTTGAAACTATGTTTACTTTCACAAAATCCACTTTTGGCCTCTTTCAAGCCTGAAACGTATTTTAACAACATAAAAGGCTACATTAAACCAGTAAAGGTGGGTACGCATCAGGTTCTAATGAAAACATCATGAAACAATGAAATCAACTGCCCTGAGCCAGTGTTTTGAAGAACATCCTTGAAACTATGTTGACTTTCACAAAATCCACTTTTGGCCTCTTCCAAGCCTGAAATGTATTTTAAGAACATAAAAGGCTACATTAAACCAGTAAAGGTACGCATCAGGTTCTAATGAAAACATCATGAAACAATGAAATCAACTGCCCTGAGCCAGTGTTTTGAAGAACATCCTTGAAACTATGTTTACTTTCACAAAATCCAATTTTGGCCTCTTTCAAACCTGAAACGTATTTTAAGAACATAAAAGGCTACATTAAACCAGTAAAGGTGGGTAATCATCAGGTTCTAATGAAAACATCATGAAACTGAACTGCCCTGAGCCAGTTTTTTGATGAAAACCTTTGAAAGTATTTTGACTGTCACAAAATCCACTTTTGTTTTTTCTTCCAAGCCTGAAACATATTTTAAGAGCATAAAAGGCTACATTAAACCAGTAAAGGTGGGTACGCATCAGGTTCTAATGAAAACATCATGAAACAATGAAATCAACTGCCCTGAGCCAGTTTTTTAAAGAACATCCTTGAAACTATGTTGACTTTCACAAAATCCACTTTTGGCCTCTTCCAAGCCTGAAACGTATTTTAAGAGCATAAAAGGCTGAGAATGTACCGTAAACCAGTAAAGGTGGGTAAGCAGGTTGTAATGAAAACATCATGAAACAGTGAAATCCACTGCCCTAAGCCAGTTTTTTGAAACTCTGTTTACTTTCACAAAATCCACTTTTGGCCTCTTTCAAGCCTGAAACGTATTTTAACAACATAAAAGGCTACATTAAACCAGTAAAGGTGGGTACGCATCAGGTTCTAATGAAAACATCATGAAACAATGAAATCAACTGCCCTGAGCCAGTTTTTTGAAGAACATCCTTGAAACTATGTTGACTTTCACAAAATCCACTTTTGGCCTCTTCCAAGCTTCAAACGTATTTTAAGAGCAGAAAAGGCTGAGAATGTACCGTAAACCAGTAAAGGTGGGTAAGCAGGTTGTAATGAAAACATCATGAAACAGTGAAATCAACTGCCCTGAGCCAGTTTTCTGAAACTATGTTGACTTTCACAAAATCCACTTTTGGCCTCTTTCAAGCCTGAAACGTATTTTAAGAGCATAAAAGACTACATTAAACCAGTAAAGGTGGGTACGCATCAGGTTCTAATGAAAACATCATGAAACAATGAAATCAACTGCCCGAGCCAGTTTTTTAAAGAACATCCTTGAAACTATGTTGACTTTCACAAAATCCACTTTTGGCCTCTTCCAAGCCTGAAACGTATTTTAAGAGCATAAAAGGCTGAGAATGTACCGTAAACCAGTAATGGTGGGTAATCATCAGGTTCTAATGAAAACATCATGAAACAATGAAATCAACTGCCCTGAGCCAGTGTTTTGAAGAACATCCTTGAAACTATGTTTACTTTCACAAAATCCACTTTTGGCCTCTTCCAAGCCTGAAATGTATTTTAAGAACATAAAAGGCTACATTAAACCAGTAAAGGTACGCATCAGGTTCTAATGAAAACATCATGAAACAATGAAATCAACTGCCCTGAGCCAGTGTTTTGAAGAACATCCTTGAAACTATGTTTACTTTCACAAAATCCAATTTTGGCCTCTTTCAAGCCTGAAACGTATTTTAAGAACATAAAAGGCTACATTAAACCAGTAAAGGTGGGTACGCATCAGGTTCTAATGAAAACATCATGAAACAATGAAATCAACTGCCCTGAGCCAGTTTTTTGAAGAACATCATTGAAACTATGTTGACTTTCACAAAATCCACTTTTGGCCTCTTCCAAGCCTGAAACGTATTTTAAGAACATAAAAGGCTACATTAAACCAGCAAAGGTGGGTAAGCATGTTGAAATGAAAACATCATGAAAGAGTGAAATCAACTGCCCTGAGCCAGTTTTTTGAAGAACATCCTTGAAACTATGTTTACTTTCACAAAATCCACTTTTGGCCTTTTCAAGCCTGAAACGTATTTTAAGAGCAGAAAAGGCTGAGAATGTACCGTAAAACAGTAAAGGTGGGTGAGCAGGTTGTAATGAAAACATCATTAAAGAGTGAAATCAACTGCCCTGAGCCAGTTTTCTGAAACTATGTTGACTTTCACAAAATCCACTTTTGGCCTCTTCCAAGCCTGAAACGTATTTTAAGAGCAGAAAAGGCTGAGAATGTACCGTAAACCAGTAAAGGTGGGTAAGAATCAGTTTCTATCGAAAACATCATGAAACAGTGAAATCAACTGCCCTAAGCCAGTTTTTTGAAACTATGTTGACTTTAAGAAAATGCACTTTTGGCCTCTTCCAAGCCTGAAACGTATTTTAAGAGCATAAAAGGCTGAGAATGTACCGTAAACCAGTAAAGGTGGGTAAGCAGGTTGTAATGAAAACATCATGAAACAGTGAAATCAACTGCCCTGAGCCAGTTTTCTGAAACTATGTTGACTTTCACAAAATCCACTTTTGGCCTCTTCCAAGCCTGAAACGTATTTTAAGAGCAGAAAAGGCTGAGAATGTACCGTAAACCAGTAAAGGTGGGTAAGAATCAGTTTCTATCGAAAACATCATGAAACAGTGAAATCAACTGCCCTAAGCCAGTTTTTTGAAACTATGTTGACTTTAAGAAAATGCACTTTTGGCCTCTTCCAAGCCTGAAACGTATTTTAAGAGCATAAAAGGCTGAGAATGTACCGTAAACCAGTAAAGGTGGGTAAGCAGGTTGTAATGAAAACATCATGAAACAGTGAAATCAACTGCCCTGAGCCAGTTTTCTGAAACTATGTTGACTTTCACAAAATCCACTTTTGGCCTCTTTCAAGCCTGAAACGTATTTTAAGAGCATAAAAGGCTACATTAAACCAGTAAAGGTGGGTACGCATCAGGTTCTAATGAAAACATCATGAAACAATGAAATCAACTGCCCTGAGCCAGTTTTTTAAAGAACATCCTTGAAACTATGTTGACTTTCACAAAATCCACTTTTGGCCTCTTCCAAGCCTGAAACGTATTTTAAGAGCATAAAAGGCTGAGAATGTACCGTAAACCAGTAAAGGTGGGTAAGCAGGTTGTAATGAAAACATCATGAAACAGTGAAATCAACTGCCCTGAGCCAGTTTTCTGAAACTATGTTGACTTTCACAAAATCCACTTTTGGCCTCTTTCAAACCTGAAACGTATTTTAAGAGCATAAAAGGCTACATTAAACCAGTAAAGGTGGGTACGCATCAGGTTCTAATGAAAACATCATGAAACAATGAAATCAACTGCCCGAGCCAGTTTTTTAAAGAACATCCTTGAAACTATGTTGACTTTCACAAAATCCACTTTTGGCCTCTTCCAAGCCTGAAACGTATTTTAAGAGCATAAAAGGCTGAGAATGTACCGTAAACCAGTAAAGGTGAGTAAGCAGGTTGTAATGAAAACATCATGAAACAGTGAAATCAACTGCCCTAAGCCAGTTTTTTGAAACTATGTTTACTTTCACAAAATCCACTTTTGGCCTCTTTCAAGCCTGAAACGTATTTTAACAACATAAAAGGCTACATTAAACCAGTAAAGGTGGGTACGCATCAGGTTCTAATGAAAACATCATGAAACAATGAAATCAACTGCCCTGAGCCAGTGTTTTGAAGAACATCCTTGAAACTATGTTGACTTTCACAAAATCCACTTTTGGCCTCTTCCAAGTCTGAAATGTATTTTAAGAGCAGAAAAGGCTGAGAATGTACCGTAAACCAGTAAAGGTGGGTAATCATCAGGTTCTAATGAAAACATCATGAAACTGAACTGCCCTGAGCCAGTTTTTTGATGAAAACCTTTGAAAGTATTTTGACTGCCACAAAATCCACTTTTTTTTCTTCTTCCAAGCCTGAAACGTATTTTAAGAGCATAACAGGTTAAGAATGTACCGTAAACCAATAAAGGTGTGTAAGAATCAGTTTCTATCGAAAACATCATGAAACAGTGAAATCAACTGCCCTAAGCCAGTTTTTTGAAACTATGTTGACTTTCAGAAAATGCACTTTTGGCCTCTTCCAAGCCTGAAACGTATTTTAAGAGCAGAAAAGGCTGAGAATGTACCGTAAACCAGTAAAGGTGGGTAATCATCAGGTTCTAATGAAAACATCATGAAACTGAACTGCCCTGAGCTAGTTTTTTGAAGAAAACCTTTGAATGTATTTTGACTGTCACAAAATCCACTTTTTTTTTTCTTCCAAGCCTGAAACGTATTTTAAGAGCATAAAAGGCTAAGAATGTACCGTGAACCAAAAAAGGTGTGTAAGAATCAGTTTCTATCGAAAACATCATGAAACAGTGAAATCAACTGCCCTGAGCCAGTTTTCTGAAACTATGTTGACTTTCACAAAATCCACTTTTGGCCTCTTCCAAGTCTGAAACGTATTTTAAGAGCATAAAAGGCTGATAATGTACCGTAAACCAGTAAAGGTGGGTAATCATCAGGTTCTAATGAAAACATCATGAAACTGAACTGCCCTGAGCCAGTTTTTTGAAGAACATCCTTGAAACGTATTTTAAGAGCATAAAAGGCTACATTAAACCAGTAAACGTGGGTACGCATCAGGTTCTAATGAAAACATCATGAAACAATGAAATCAACTGCCCTGAGCCAGTGTTTTAAAGAACATCCTTGAAACTATGTTGACTTTCACAAAATCAACTTTTGGCCTCTTCCAAGCCTGAAATGTATTTTAAGAACATAAAAGGCTACATTAAACCAGTAAAGGTATGCATCAGGTTCTAATGAAAACATCATGAAACAGTGAAATCAACTGCCCTGAGCCAGTTTTCTGAAACTATGTTGACTTTCACAAAATCCACTTTTGGCCTCTTCCAAGTCTGAAATGTATTTTAAGAGCAGAAAAGGCTGAGAATGTACCGTAAAACAGTAAAGGTGGGTGAGCAGGTTGTAATGAAAACATCATTAAAGAGTGAAATCAACTGCCCTGAGCCAGTTTTCTGAAACTATGTTGACTTTCACAAAATCCACTTTTGGCCTTTTCCAAGCCTGAAACGTATTTTAAGAGCAGAAAAGGCTGAGAATGTACCGTAAACCAGTAAAGGTGGGTAATCATCAGGTTCTAATGAAAACATCATGAAACTGAACTGCCCTGAGCAAGTTTTTTGAAGAACATCCTTGAAACTATGTTGACTTTCACAAAATCCACTTTTGGCCTCTTCCAAGCCTGAAACGTATTTTAAGAACATAAAAGGCTACATTAAACCAGTAAAGGTGGGTACGCATCAGGTTCTAATGAAAACATCATGAAACAATGAAATCAACTGCCCTGAGCCAGTTTTTTAAAGAACATCCTTGAAACTATGTTGACTTTCACAAAATCCACTTTTGGCCTCTTCCAAGCCTGAAACGTATTTTAAGAGCATAAAAGGCTGAGAATGTACCGTAAACCAGTAAAGGTGAGTAAGCAGGTTGTAATGAAAACATCATGAAATAGTGAAATCAACTGCCCTGAGCCAGTTTTTTAAAGAACATCCTTGAAACTATGTTGACTTTCACAAAATCCACTTTTGGCCTCTTCCTAGCCTGAAACGTATTTTAAGAGCATAAAAGGCTGAGAATGTACCGTAAACCAGTAAAGGTGGGTAATCATCAGGTTCGAATGAAAACATCATGAAACTGAACTGCCCTGAGCCAGTTTTTTGAAGAACATCCTTGAAACTATGTTTACTTTCACAAAATCCACTTTTGGCCTCTTCCAAGCCTGAAACGTATTTTAAGAGCAGAAAAGGCTGAGAATGTACCGTAAACCAGTAAAGGTGGGTAAGCAGGTTGTAATGAAAACATCATGAAAGAGTGAAATCAACTGCCCTGAGCCAGTTTTCTGAAACTATGTTTACTTTCACAAAATCCACTTTTGGCCTCTTCCAAGCCTGAAACGTATTTTAAGAACATAAAAGGCTACATTAAACCAGTAAAGGTGGGTACGCATCAGGTTCTAATGAAAACATCATGAAACAATGAAATCAACTGCCCTGAGCCAGTTTTTTAAAGAACATCCTTGAAACTATGTTGACTTTCACAAAATCCACTTTTGGCCTCTTCCAAGCCTGAAACGTATTTTAAGAGCATAAAAGGCTGAGAATGTACCGTAAACCAGTAAAGGTGAGTAAGCAGGTTGTAATGAAAACATCATGAAATAGTGAAATCAACTGCCCTGAGCCAGTTTTTTAAAGAACATCCTTGAAACTATGTTGACTTTCACAAAATCCACTTTTGGCCTCTTCCTAGCCTGAAACGTATTTTAAGAGCATAAAAGGCTGAGAATGTACCGTAAACCAGTAAAGGTGGGTAATCATCAGGTTCGAATGAAAACATCATGAAACTGAACTGCCCTGAGCCAGTTTTTTGAAGAACATCCTTGAAACTATGTTTACTTTCACAAAATCCACTTTTGGCCTCTTCCAAGCCTGAAACGTATTTTAAGAGCAGAAAAGGCTGAGAATGTACCGTAAACCAGTAAAGGTGGGTAAGCAGGTTGTAATGAAAACATCATGAAAGAGTGAAATCAACTGCCCTGAGCCAGTTTTCTGAAACTATGTTTACTTTCACAAAATCCACTTTTGGCCTCTTCCAAGCCTGAAACGTATTTTAAGAACATAAAAGTCTACATTAAACCAGTAAAGGTGGGTACGCATCAGGTTCTAATGAAAACATCATGAAACAATGAAATCAACTGCCCTGAGCCAGTTTTTTAAAGAACATCCTTGAAACTATGTTGACTTTCACAAAATCCACTTTTGGCCTCTTCCAAGCCTGAAACGTATTTTAAGAGCATAAAAGGCTGAGAATGTACCGTAAACCAGTAAAGGTGAGTAAGCAGGTTGTAATGAAAACATCATGAAATAGTGAAATCAACTGCCCTGAGCCAGTTTTTTAAAGAACATCCTTGAAACTATGTTGACTTTCACAAAATCCACTTTTGGCCTCTTCCTAGCCTGAAACGTATTTTAAGAGCATAAAAGGCTGAGAATGTACCGTAAACCAGTAAAGGTGGGTAATCATCAGGTTCGAATGAAAACATCATGAAACTGAACTGCCCTGAGCCAGTTTTTTGAAGAACATCCTTGAAACTATGTTTACTTTCACAAAATCCACTTTTGGCCTCTTCCAAGCCTGAAACGTATTTTAAGAGCAGAAAAGGCTGAGAATGTACCGTAAACCAGTAAAGGTGGGTAAGCAGGTTGTAATGAAAACATCATGAAAGAGTGAAATCAACTGCCCTGAGCCAGTTTTCTGAAACTATGTTTACTTTCACAAAATCCACTTTTGGCCTCTTCCAAGCCTGAAACGTATTTTAAGAACATAAAAGGCTACATTAAACCAGTAAAGGTGGGTACGCATCAGGTTCTAATGAAAACATCATGAAACAATGAAATCAACTGCCCTGAGCCAGTTTTTTAAAGAACATCCTTGAAACTATGTTGACTTTCACAAAATCCACTTTTGGCCTCTTCCAAGCCTGAAACGTATTTTAAGAGCATAAAAGGCTGAGAATGTACCGTAAACCAGTAAAGGTGAGTAAGCAGGTTGTAATGAAAACATCATGAAATAGTGAAATCAACTGCCCTGAGCCAGTTTTTTAAAGAACATCCTTGAAACTATGTTGACTTTCACAAAATCCACTTTTGGCCTCTTCCTAGCCTGAAACGTATTTTAAGAGCATAAAAGGCTGAGAATGTACCGTAAACCAGTAAAGGTGGGTAATCATCAGGTTCGAATGAAAACATCATGAAACTGAACTGCCCTGAGCCAGTTTTTTGAAGAACATCCTTGAAACTATGTTTACTTTCACAAAATCCACTTTTGGCCTCTTCCAAGCCTGAAACGTATTTTAAGAGCAGAAAAGGCTGAGAATGTACCGTAAACCAGTAAAGGTGGGTAAGCAGGTTGTAATGAAAACATCATGAAAGAGTGAAATCAACTGCCCTGAGCCAGTTTTCTGAAACTATGTTGACTTTCACAAAATCCACTTTTGGCCTCTTTCAAGCCTGAAACGTATTTTAAGAGCATAAAAGGCTACATTAAACCAGTAAAGGTGGGTACGCATCAGGTTCTAATGAAAACATCATGAAACAATGAAATCAACTGCCCTGAGCCAGTTTTTTAAAGAACATCCTTGAAACTATGTTGACTTTCACAAAATCCACTTTTGGCCTCTTCCAAGCCTGAAACGTATTTTAAGAGCATAAAAGGCTGAGAATGTACCGTAAACCAGTAAAGGTGGGTAAGCAGGTTGTAATGAAAACATCATGAAACAGTGAAATCAACTGCCCTGAGCCAGTTTTCTGAAACTATGTTGACTTTCACAAAATCCACTTTTGGCCTCTTTCAAACCTGAAACGTATTTTAAGAGCATAAAAGGCTACATTAAACCAGTAAAGGTGGGTACGCATCAGGTTCTAATGAAAACATCATGAAACAGTGAAATCAACTGCCCTGAGCCAGTTTTCTGAAACTATGTTGACTTTCACAAAATCCACTTTTGGCCTCTTCCAAGTCTGAAATGTATTTTAAGAGCAGAAAAGGCTGAGAATGTACCGTAAAACAGTAAAGGTGGGTGAGCAGGTTGTAATGAAAACATCATTAAAGAGTGAAATCAACTGCCCTGAGCCAGTTTTCTGAAACTATGTTGACTTTCACAAAATCCACTTTTGGCCTTTTCCAAGCCTGAAACGTATTTTAAGAGCAGAAAAGGCTGAGAATGTACCGTAAACCAGTAAAGGTGGGTAATCATCAGGTTCTAATGAAAACATCATGAAACTGAACTGCCCTGAGCAAGTTTTTTGAAGAACATCCTTGAAACTATGTTGACTTTCACAAAATCCACTTTTGGCCTCTTCCAAGCCTGAAACGTATTTTAAGAACATAAAAGGCTACATTAAACCAGTAAAGGTGGGTACGCATCAGGTTCTAATGAAAACATCATGAAACAATGAAATCAACTGCCCTGAGCCAGTTTTTTAAAGAACATCCTTGAAACTATGTTGACTTTCACAAAATCCACTTTTGGCCTCTTCCAAGCCTGAAACGTATTTTAAGAGCATAAAAGGCTGAGAATGTACCGTAAACCAGTAAAGGTGAGTAAGCAGGTTGTAATGAAAACATCATGAAATAGTGAAATCAACTGCCCTGAGCCAGTTTTTTAAAGAACATCCTTGAAACTATGTTGACTTTCACAAAATCCACTTTTGGCCTCTTCCTAGCCTGAAACGTATTTTAAGAGCATAAAAGGCTGAGAATGTACCGTAAACCAGTAAAGGTGGGTAATCATCAGGTTCGAATGAAAACATCATGAAACTGAACTGCCCTGAGCCAGTTTTTTGAAGAACATCCTTGAAACTATGTTTACTTTCACAAAATCCACTTTTGGCCTCTTCCAAGCCTGAAACGTATTTTAAGAGCAGAAAAGGCTGAGAATGTACCGTAAACCAGTAAAGGTGGGTAAGCAGGTTGTAATGAAAACATCATGAAAGAGTGAAATCAACTGCCCTGAGCCAGTTTTCTGAAACTATGTTTACTTTCACAAAATCCACTTTTGGCCTCTTCCAAGCCTGAAACGTATTTTAAGAACATAAAAGGCTACATTAAACCAGTAAAGGTGGGTACGCATCAGGTTCTAATGAAAACATCATGAAACAATGAAATCAACTGCCCTGAGCCAGTTTTTTAAAGAACATCCTTGAAACTATGTTGACTTTCACAAAATCCACTTTTGGCCTCTTCCAAGCCTGAAACGTATTTTAAGAGCATAAAAGGCTGAGAATGTACCGTAAACCAGTAAAGGTGAGTAAGCAGGTTGTAATGAAAACATCATGAAATAGTGAAATCAACTGCCCTGAGCCAGTTTTTTAAAGAACATCCTTGAAACTATGTTGACTTTCACAAAATCCACTTTTGGCCTCTTCCTAGCCTGAAACGTATTTTAAGAGCATAAAAGGCTGAGAATGTACCGTAAACCAGTAAAGGTGGGTAATCATCAGGTTCGAATGAAAACATCATGAAACTGAACTGCCCTGAGCCAGTTTTTTGAAGAACATCCTTGAAACTATGTTTACTTTCACAAAATCCACTTTTGGCCTCTTCCAAGCCTGAAACGTATTTTAAGAGCAGAAAAGGCTGAGAATGTACCGTAAACCAGTAAAGGTGGGTAAGCAGGTTGTAATGAAAACATCATGAAAGAGTGAAATCAACTGCCCTGAGCCAGTTTTCTGAAACTATGTTTACTTTCACAAAATCCACTTTTGGCCTCTTCCAAGCCTGAAACGTATTTTAAGAACATAAAAGGCTACATTAAACCAGTAAAGGTGGGTACGCATCAGGTTCTAATGAAAACATCATGAAACATTGAAATCAACTGCCCTGAGCCAGTTTTTTAAAGAACATCCTTGAAACTATGTTGACTTTCACAAAATCCACTTTTGGCCTCTTCCTAGCCTGAAACGTATTTTAAGAGCATAAAAGGCTGAGAATGTACCGTAAACCAGTAAAGGTGGGTAATCATCAGGTTCGAATGAAAACATCATGAAACTGAACTGCCCTGAGCCAGTTTTTTGAAGAACATCCTTGAAACTATGTTTACTTTCACAAAATCCACTTTTGGCCTCTTCCAAGCCTGAAACGTATTTTAAGAGCAGAAAAGGCTGAGAATGTACTGTAAACCAGTAAAGGTGGGTAAGCAGGTTGTAATGAAAACATCATGAAAGAGTGAAATCAACTGCCCTGAGCCAGTTTTCTGAAACTATGTTTACTTTCACAAAATCCACTTTTGGCCTCTTCCAAGCCTGAAACGTATTTTAAGAGCATAACAGGCTAAGAATGTACCGTAAACCAATAAAGGTGTGTAAGAATCAGTTTCTATCGAAAACATCATGAAACAGTGAAATCAACTGCCCTAAGCCAGTTTTTTGAAACTATGTTTACTTTCACAAAATCCACTTTTGGCCTCTTTCAAGCCTGAAACGTATTTTAACATCAATGGCAGGAGAGACACCCACTTGTCCCATACGTCTCGAATGTTAGCAAGTTTGTCTCGTGCACGGCGGTCTTCTCTTGTGTCTTTATCATCAAATCGAATCACTCTTGAGATTTTATGAAACATCTTGAGTGTCATGGTAGCACGGAAAATTGCCCTACCAGACTCGGCATGCTATAAACTAGATGTAGCTTCTTTACTGGATCGGTACACGCCTGCGAGAATCAACAAACCCACATATGCCTGCAGGTCCATTCGATCCATCTTTCTCCACTTGTTGCCATACACACGTCGCCCCTCCTTGTTTGTCATGTTCAGCATCACCTCTTCAATAGGCTTGGGCAGAAACAGGTCAAAAGTGGACTTTATGTCATCAATACGAGACCTTGCATATGCGGTTGGACCATGGTGGCTTGTCTCTCTCTCTGCTCTCTCGACTGTCAACATGCGTCGTCTGTCACTGGGAGGGATGGAAGACCAGATCATTTTTTCATCCTTTGACTGGAAATATTCTTCTTCATCATAAGTGCAGTCCTCCACTTCTGACACTTCTTCCATTTCAGCTTCAGATTTTACCTCATCAGTTGATTCTTCCTCTTCATCATAATAAGTGCAGTTCTCCACTTCTGACACTTCTTCCATTTCAGCTTCAGATTCTACCTCATCATGGTCATCATTTTCCTTCTCTTCATGCCCTTCTTCCATTTCAGCGGGCGATGTGGGGGCTTCTTCAGAGGAAGTAGTAGCATGTGGTCTGTAGGTTGGATCCATCGCCTCATCATTATTTTCCGTCTCTTCTGACCCTGAATCGTCCTCATCAGTTGATTCTTCCTCCTCATTATGTTCAGCATTGTCCTCCTGGTTATTCTTTTCCACATCATAGTTCAAAATTACCTCACAAGCCTCCTGTGCAGTATAGCGCTTCTGCCTCCTCATTGTGCTGCCTGTCTCTCTCTAAAATGTGAAATGCCCCAACACCTGTGAGAAAAGACCTATTTTTTTATTGTCATAACCATTGCTTGACCCCACACATCAAACATCCAAGATCAAAGATGTTTTGGAAAGCAGTATGGTGTGACAACTTGCCTCATTGAGCCACTTTGTGCTGCGGGGTCTTTTTGACCCCAGAGGACAACAGAAGTTATTCAATTCAATAAATCACCGTTAATTCAATCAAATTACCTCAAATTTATTTCAATCATGAAGAGCATAGTATCGAACGCCCCCCATTATTTTCAGACCATTTGATGAATAAAAAACATATTTTGACAGCAAAAGATTTCTTCCGGGGTCATTAATGACCCCAGGACAACACAAGGGCTAGAGATGCATTTTCACTTTTTATGCTCTTAAAAGACGTTTCAGGCAGAGAGGAGGCCAAAAGTTGATTTTGTGAAAGTAAACATAGTTTCAAAGATTTTCTTCAAAACAGTACCTCAGGACAGTCTGATGTCAAGTTCATGAATATCTGCAGCTTTCAGCACTTTACTGGATAGAGATGCATTTTCACTTTTTATGCTCTTAAAAGACGTTTCAAGCAGAGAGGAGGCCAAAAGTGGATTGTGTGAAAGCAAACAGTTTCAAAGATTTTCTTCAAAAAAGTGGATTTTGTGAAAGTAAACATAGTTTCAAAGATTTTCTTCTAAAAAGTGGATTTTGTGAAAGTAAACATAGTTTCAAAGGTTTTCTTCAAAAAACTGGCTCAGGGCAGTTCAGTTTCATGATGTTTTCATTAGAACCTGATGATTACCCACCTTTACTGGTTTACGGTACATTCTCAGCCTTTTATGCTCTTAAAATACGTTTCAGGCTTGGAAGAGGCCAAAAGTGCATTTTCTTAAAGTCAACATAGTTTCAAAAAACTGGCTTAGGGCAGTTGATTTCACTGTTTCATGATGTTTTCGATAGAAACTGATTCTTACCCACCTTTACTGGTTTACGGTACATTCTCAGCCTTTTCTGCTCTTAAAATACGTTTCAAGCTTGGAAGAGGCCAAAAGTGGATTTTGTGAAAGTCAACATAGTTTCAAGGATGTTCTTCAAAAAACTGGCTCAGGGCAGTTGATTTCATTGTTTCATGATGTTTTCATTAGAACCTGATGCGTACCCACCTTTACTGGTTTAATGTAGCCTTTTATGTTGTTAAAATACGTTTCAGGCTTGAAAGAGGCCAAAAGTGGATTTTGTGAAAGTCAACATAGTTTCAGAAAACTGGCGAAGGGCAGTTGATTTCACTGTTTCATGATGTTTTCATTACAACCTGCTCACCCACCTTTACTGGTTTACGGTACATTCTCAGCCTTTTCTGCTCTTAAAATACGTTTCAGGCTTGGAAGAGGCCAAAAGTGCATTTTCTGAAAGTCAACATAGTTTCAAAAAACTGGCTTAGGGCAGTTGATTTCACTGTTTCATGATGTTTTCGATAGAAACTGATTCTTACACACCTTTATTGGTTTACGGTACATTCTTAGCCTGTTATGCTCTTAAAATACGTTTCAGGCTTGGAAGAAAAAAAAAAAGTGGATTTTGTGACAGTCAACATAGTTTCAGAAAACTGGCTCAGGGCAGTTGATTTCACTCTTTCATGATGTTTTCATTTCAACATGCTTACCCACCTTTGCTGGTTTAATGTAGCCTTTTATGTTCTTAAAATACGTTTCAGGCTTGGAAGAGGCCAAAAGTGGATTTCGTGAAAGTCAACATAGTTTCAAGGATGTTCTTCAAAAAACTGGCTCAGGGCAGTTCAGTTTCATGATGTTTTCATTAGAACCTGATGATTACCCACCTTTACTGGTTTACGGTACATTCTCAGCCTTTTCTGCTCTTAAAATACGTTTGAGGCTTGGAAGAGGCCAAAAGTGGATTTTGTGAAAGTAAACATAGTTTCAGAAAACTGGCTCAGGGCAGTTGATTTCACTCTTTCATGATGTTTTCATTACAACCTGCTTACCCACCTTTACTGGTTTACGGTACATTCTCAGCCTTTTCTGCTCTTAAAATACGTTTCAGGCTTGGAAGAGGCCAAAAGTGGATTTTGTGAAAGTAAACATAGTTTCAAGGATGTTCTTCAAAAAACTGGCTCAGGGCAGTTCAGTTTCATGATGTTTTCATTCGAACCTGATAATTACCCACCTTTACTGGTTTACGGTACATTCTCAGCCTTTTATGCTCTTAAAATACGTTTCAGGCTAGGAAGAGGCCAAAAGTGGATTTTGTGAAAGTCAACATAGTTTCAAGGATGTTCTTTAAAAAACTGGCTCAGGGCAGTTGATTTCACTATTTCATGATGTTTTCATTACAACCTGCTTACTCACCTTTACTGGTTTACGGTACATTCTCAGCCTTTTATGCTCTTAAAATACGTTTCAGGCTTGGAAGAGGCCAAAAGTGGATTTTGTGAAAGTCAACATAGTTTCAAGGATGTTCTTTAAAAAACTGGCTCAGGGCAGTTGATTTCATTGTTTCATGATGTTTTCATTAGAACCTGATGCGTACCCACCTTTACTGGTTTAATGTAGCCTTTTATGTTCTTAAAATACGTTTCAGGCTTGAAAGAGGCCAAAATTGGATTTTGTGAAAGTAAACATAGTTTCAAGGATGTTCTTCAAAACACTGGCTCAGGGCAGTTGATTTCATTGTTTCATGATGTTTTCATTAGAACCTGATGCGTACCTTTACTGGTTTAATGCAGCCTTTTATGTTCTTAAAATACATTTCAGGCTTGGAAGAGGCCAAAAGTGGATTTTGTGAAAGTCAACATAGTTTCAGAAAACTGGCTCAGGGCAGTTGATTTCACTGTTTCATGATGTTTTCGATAGAAACTGATGCTTACACACCTTTATTGGTTTACGGTACATTCTTAGCCTGTTATGCTCTTAAAATACGTTTCAGGCTTGGAAGAAAAAAAAAAGTGGATTTTGTGACAGTCAAAATACTTTCAAAGGTTTTCATCAAAAAACTGGCTCAGGGCAGTTCAGTTTCATGATGTTTTCATTAGAACCTGATGATTACCCACCTTTACTAGTTTACGGTACATTCTCAGCCTTTTCTGCTCTTAAAATACGTTTGAAGCTTGGAAGAGGCCAAAAGTGGATTTTGTGAAAGTCAACATAGTTTCAAGGATGTTCTTCAAAAAACTGGCTCAGGGCAGTTCAGTTTCATGATGTTTTCATTCGAACCTGATAATTACCCACCTTTACTGGTTTACGGTACATTCTCAGCCTTTTATGCTCTTAAAATACGTTTCAGGCTAGGAAGAGGCCAAAAGTGGATTTTGTGAAAGTCAACATAGTTTCAAGGATGTTCTTTAAAAAACTGGCTCAGGGCAGTTGATTTCACTATTTCATGATGTTTTCATTACAACCTGCTTACTCACCTTTACTGGTTTACGGTACATTCTCAGCCTTTTATGCTCTTAAAATACGTTTCAGGCTTGGAAGAGGCCAAAAGTGGATTTTGTGAAAGTCAACATAGTTTCAAGGATGTTCTTTTAAAAACTGGCTCAGGGCAGTTGATTTCATTGTTTCATGATGTTTTCATTAGAACCTGATGCGTACCTTTACTGGTTTAATGTAGCCTTTTATGCTCTTAAAATACGTTTCAAGGATGTTCTTCAAAAAACTGGCTCAGGGCAGTTCAGTTTCATGATGTTTTCATTAGAACCTGATGATTACCCACCTTTACTGGTTTACGGTACATTCTCAGCCTTTTATGCTCTTAAAATACGTTTCAGGCTTGGAAGAAAAGAAAAAAAGTGGATTTTGTGACAGTCAAAATACATTCAAAGGTTTTCTTCAAAAAACTGGCTCAGGGCAGTTCAGTTTCATGATGTTTTCATTACAACCTGCTTACCCACCTTTACTGGTTTAATGTAGCCTTTTATGTTCTTAAAATACGTTTCAGGCTTGAAAGAGGCCAAAAGTGGATTTTGTGAAAGTAAACATAGTGTCAAAAAACTGGCTTAGGGCAGTTGATTTCACTATTTCATGATGTTTTCATTACAACCTGCTTACTCACCTTTACTGGTTTACGGTACATTCTCAGCCTTTTATGCTCTTAAAATACGTTTCAGGCTTGGAAGAGGCCAAAAGTGGATTTTGTGAAAGTCAACATAGTTTCAGAAAACTGGCTCAGGGCAGTTGATTTCACTGTTTCATGATGTTTACATTACAACCTGCTTACCCACCTTTACTGGTTTACGGTACATTCTCAGCCTTTTCTGCTCTTAAAATACGTTTTAGGCTTGGAAGAGGCCAAAAGTGGATTTTGTGAAAGTAAACATAGTTTCAAAGATTTTCTTCAAAAAACTGGCTCAGGGCAGTTGATTTCATTGTTTCATGATGTTTTCATTAGAATCTGATGCGTACCCACCTTTACTGGTTTAATGTAGCCTTTTATGTTCTTAAAATACGTTTCAGGCTTGAAAGAGGCCAAAAGTGGATTTTGTGAAAGTAAACATTGTTTCAAAAAACTGGCTTAGGGCAGTTGATTTCACTGTTTCATGATGTTTTCGATAGAAACTGATTCTTACACACCTTTATTGGTTCACGGTACATTCTTAGCCTTTTATGCTCTTAAAATACGTTTCAGGCTTGGAAGAAAAAACAAAAGTGGATTTTGTGGCAGTCAAAATACATTCAAAGCTTTTCTTCAAAAAACTGGCTCAGGGCAGTTCAGTTTCATGATGTTTTCATTAGAACCTGATGATTACCCACCTTTACTGGTTTACGGTACATTATCAGCCTTTTATGCTCTTAAAATACGTTTGAGGCTTGGAAGAGGCCAAAAGTGGATTTTGTGAAAGTCAACATAGTTTCAGAAAACTGGCTCAGGGCAGTTGATTTCACTGTTTCATGATGTTTTCATTACAACCTGCTTACCCACCTTTACTGGTTTACGGTACATTCTCAGCCTTTTATGCTCTTAAAATACGTTTCAGGCTTGGAAGAGGCCAAAAGTGGATTTTGTGAAAGTCAACATAGTTTCAAGGATGTTCTTTAAAAAACTGGCTCAGGGCAGTTGATTTCATTGTTTCATGATGTTTTCATTAGAACCTGATGCGTACCCACCTTTACTGGTTTAATGTAGCCTTTTATGCTCTTAAAATACGTTTCAAGGATGTTCTTCAAAAAACTGGCTCAGGGCAGTTCAGTTTCATGATGTTTTCATTAGAACCTGATGATTACCCACCTTTACTGGTTTACGGTACATTCTCAGCCTTTTATGCTCTTAAAATACGTTTCAGGCTTGGAAGAAAAGAAAAAAAGTGGATTTTGTGACAGTCAAAATACATTCAAAGGTTTTCTTCAAAAAACTGGCTCAGGGCAGTTCAGTTTCATGATGTTTTCATTAGAACCTGATGATTACCCACCTTTACTGGTTTACGGTACATTATCAGCCTTTTATGCTCTTAAAATACGTTTCAGGCTTGGAAGAGGCCAAAAGTGGATTTTGTGAAAGTCAACATAGTTTCAGAAAACTGGCTCAGGGCAGTTGATTTCACTGTTTCATGATGTTTACATTACAACCTGCTTACCCACCTTTACTGGTTTACGGTACATTCTCAGCCTTTTCTGCTCTTAAAATACGTTTTAGGCTTGGAAGAGGCCAAAAGTGGATTTTGTGAAAGTAAACATAGTTTCAAAGATTTTCTTCAAAAAACTGGCTCAGGGCAGTTGATTTCATTGTTTCATGATGTTTTCATTAGAATCTGATGCGTACCCACCTTTACTGGTTTAATGTAGCCTTTTATGTTCTTAAAATACGTTTCAGGCTTGAAAGAGGCCAAAAGTGGATTTTGTGAAAGTAAACATTGTTTCAAAAAACTGGCTTAGGGCAGTTGATTTCACTGTTTCATGATGTTTTCGATAGAAACTGATTCTTACACACCTTTATTGGTTCACGGTACATTCTTAGCCTTTTATGCTCTTAAAATACGTTTCAGGCTTGGAAGAAAAAACAAAAGTGGATTTTGTGGCAGTCAAAATACATTCAAAGCTTTTCTTCAAAAAACTGGCTCAGGGCAGTTCAGTTTCATGATGTTTTCATTAGAACCTGATGATTACCCACCTTTACTGGTTTACGGTACATTATCAGCCTTTTATGCTCTTAAAATACGTTTGAGGCTTGGAAGAGGCCAAAAGTGGATTTTGTGAAAGTCAACATAGTTTCAGAAAACTGGCTCAGGGCAGTTGATTTCACTGTTTCATGATGTTTTCATTACAACCTGCTTACCCACCTTTACTGGTTTACGGTACATTCTCAGCCTTTTATGCTCTTAAAATACGTTTCAGGCTTGGAAGAGGCCAAAAGTGGATTTTGTGAAAGTCAACATAGTTTCAGAAAACTGGCTCAGGGCAGTTGATTTCACTGTTTCATGATGTTTTCGATAGAAACTGATTCTTACACACCTTTATTGGTTCACGGTACATTCTCAGCCTTTTATGCTCTTAAAATATGTTTCAGGCTTGGAAGAAAAGAAAAAAAGTGGATTTAGTGACAGTCAAAATACATTCAAAGGTTTTCTTCAAAAAACTGGCTCAGGGCAGTTCAGTTTCATGATGTTTTCATTAGAACCTGATGATTACCCACCTCTACTGGTTTACGGTACATTCTCAGCCTTTTATGCTCTTAAAATACGTTTCAGGCACCTTTACTGGTTTAATGTAGCCTTTTATGCTCTTAAAATATGTTTCAGGCTTGGAAGAAAAGAAAAAAAGTGGATTTAGTGACAGTCAAAATACATTCAAAGGTTTTCTTCAAAAAACTGGCTCAGGGCAGTTCAGTTTCATGATGTTTTCATTAGAACCTGATGATTACCCACCTCTACTGGTTTACGGTACATTCTCAGCCTTTTATACTCTTAAAATACGTTTCAGGCTTGGAAGAGGCCAAAAGTGGATTTTGTGAAAGTCAACATAGTTTCAGAAAACTGGCTCAGGGCAGTTGATTTCACTGTTTCATGATGTTTTCGATAGAAACTGATTCTTACACACCTTTATTGGTTTACGGTACATTCTTAGCCTTTTATGCTCTGAAAATACGTTTCAGGCTTGGAAGGAAAACAAAAGTGGATTTTGTGACAGTCAATATAGTTTCAAAGATTTTCTTCAAAAAACTGGCTCAGGGCAGTTCAGTTTCATGATGTTTTCATTAGAACCTGATGATTACCCACCTTTACTGGTTTACGGTACATTATCAGCCTTTTATGCTCTTAAAATACGTTTGAGGCTTGGAAGAGGCCAAAAGTGGATTTTGTGAAAGTCAACATAGTTTCAGAAAACTGGCTCAGGGCAGTTGATTTCACTGTTTCATGATGTTTTCGATAGAAACTGATTCTTACACACCTTTATTGGTTCACGGTACATTCTCAGCCTTTTATGCTCTTAAAATATGTTTCAGGCTTGGAAGAAAAGAAAAAAAGTGGATTTAGTGACTGTCAAAATACATTCAAAGGTTTTCTTCAAAAAACTGGCTCAGGGCAGTTCAGTTTCATGATGTTTTCATTAGAACCTGATGATTACCCACCTCTACTGGTTTACGGTACATTCTCAGCCTTTTATGCTCTTAAAATACGTTTCAGGCACCTTTACTGGTTTAATGTAGCCTTTTATGCTCTTAAAATATGTTTCAGGCTTGGAAGAAAAGAAAAAAAGTGGATTTAGTGACTGTCAAAATACATTCAAAGGTTTTCTTCAAAAAACTGGCTCAGGGCAGTTCAGTTTCATGATGTTTTCATTAGAACCTGATGATTACCCACCTCTACTGGTTTACGGTACATTCTCAGCCTTTTATACTCTTAAAATACGTTTCAGGCTTGGAAGAGGCCAAAAGTGGATTTTGTGAAAGTCAACATAGTTTCAGAAAACTGGCTCAGGGCAGTTGATTTCACTGTTTCATGATGTTTTCGATAGAAACTGATTCTTACACACCTTTATTGGTTCACGGTACATTCTCAGCCTTTTATGCTCTTAAAATATGTTTCAGGCTTGGAAGAAAAGAAAAAAAGTGGATTTAGTGACTGTCAAAATACATTCAAAGGTTTTCTTCAAAAAACTGGCTCAGGGCAGTTCAGTTTCATGATGTTTTCATTAGAACCTGATGATTACCCACCTCTACTGGTTTACGGTACATTCTCAGCCTTTTATGCTCTTAAAATACGTTTCAGGCTTGGAAGAGGCCAAAAGTGGATTTTGTGAAAGTCAACATAGTTTCAGAAAACTGGCTCAGGGCAGTTGATTTCACTGTTTCATGATGTTTTCGATAGAAACTGATTCTTACACACCTTTATTGGTTTACGGTACATTCTTAGCCTTTTATGCTCTGAAAATACGTTTCAGGCTTGGAAGGAAAACAAAAGTGGATTTTGTGACAGTCAATATAGTTTCAAAGATTTTCTTCAAAAAACTGGCTCAGGGCAGTTCAGTTTCATGATGTTTTCATTAGAACCTGATGATTACCCACCTTTACTGGTTTACGGTACATTATCAGCCTTTTATGCTCTTAAAATACGTTTGAGGCTTGGAAGAGGCCAAAAGTGGATTTTGTGAAAGTCAACATAGTTTCAGAAAACTGGCTCAGGGCAGTTGATTTCACTGTTTCATGATGTTTTCGATAGAAACTGATTCTTACACACCTTTATTGGTTCACGGTACATTCTCAGCCTTTTATGCTCTTAAAATATGTTTCAGGCTTGGAAGAAAAGAAAAAAAGTGGATTTAGTGACTGTCAAAATACATTCAAAGGTTTTCTTCAAAAAACTGGCTCAGGGCAGTTCAGTTTCATGATGTTTTCATTAGAACCTGATGATTACCCACCTCTACTGGTTTACGGTACATTCTCAGCCTTTTATGCTCTTAAAATACGTTTCAGGCACCTTTACTGGTTTAATGTAGCCTTTTATGCTCTTAAAATATGTTTAAGGCTTGGAAGAAAAGAAAAAAAGTGGATTTAGTGACTGTCAAAATACATTCAAAGGTTTTCTTCAAAAAACTGGCTCAGGGCAGTTCAGTTTCATGATGTTTTCATTAGAACCTGATGATTACCCACCTCTACTGGTTTACGGTACATTCTCAGCCTTTTATACTCTTAAAATACGTTTCAGGCTTGGAAGAGGCCAAAAGTGGATTTTGTGAAAGTCAACATAGTTTCAGAAAACTGGCTCAGGGCAGTTGATTTCACTGTTTCATGATGTTTTCGATAGAAACTGATTCTTACACACCTTTATTGGTTTACGGTACATTCTTAGCCTTTTATGCTCTGAAAATACGTTTCAGGCTTGGAAGGAAAACAAAAGTGGATTTTGTGACAGTCAATATAGTTTCAAAGATTTTCTTCAAAAAACTGGCTCAGGGCAGTTCAGTTTCATGATGTTTTCATTAGAACCTGATGATTACCCACCTTTACTGGTTTACGGTACATTATCAGCCTTTTATGCTCTTAAAATACGTTTGAGGCTTGGAAGAGGCCAAAAGTGGATTTTGTGAAAGTCAACATAGTTTCAGAAAACTGGCTCAGGGCAGTTGATTTCACTGTTTCATGATGTTTTCGATAGAAACTGATTCTTACACACCTTTATTGGTTCACGGTACATTCTCAGCCTTTTATGCTCTTAAAATATGTTTCAGGCTTGGAAGAAAAGAAAAAAAGTGGATTTAGTGACTGTCAAAATACATTCAAAGGTTTTCTTCAAAAAACTGGCTCAGGGCAGTTCAGTTTCATGATGTTTTCATTAGAACCTGATGATTACCCACCTCTACTGGTTTACGGTACATTCTCAGCCTTTTATGCTCTTAAAATACGTTTCAGGCACCTTTACTGGTTTAATGTAGCCTTTTATGCTCTTAAAATATGTTTCAGGCTTGGAAGAAAAGAAAAAAAGTGGATTTAGTGACAGTCAAAATACATTCAAAGGTTTTCTTCAAAAAACTGGCTCAGGGCAGTTCAGTTTCATGATGTTTTCATTAGAACCTGATGATTACCCACCTCTACTGGTTTACGGTACATTCTCAGCCTTTTATACTCTTAAAATACGTTTCAGGCTTGGAAGAGGCCAAAAGTGGATTTTGTGAAAGTCAACATAGTTTCAGAAAACTGGCTCAGGGCAGTTGATTTCACTGTTTCATGATGTTTTCATTACAACCTGCTTACCCACCTTTACTGGTTTACGGTACATTCTCAGCCTTTTATGCTCTTAAAATACGTTTCAGGCTTGGAAGAGGCCAAAAGTGGATTTTGTGAAAGTCAACATAGTTTCAGAAAACTGGCTCAGGGCAGTTGATTTCACTGTTTCATGATGTTTTCGATAGAAACTGATTCTTACACACCTTTATTGGTTCACGGTACATTCTCAGCCTTTTATGCTCTTAAAATATGTTTCAGGCTTGGAAGAAAAGAAAAAAAGTGGATTTAGTGACAGTCAAAATACATTCAAAGGTTTTCTTCAAAAAACTGGCTCAGGGCAGTTCAGTTTCATGATGTTTTCATTAGAACCTGATGATTACCCACCTCTACTGGTTTACGGTACATTCTCAGCCTTTTATGCTCTTAAAATACGTTTCAGGCACCTTTACTGGTTTAATGTAGCCTTTTATGCTCTTAAAATATGTTTCAGGCTTGGAAGAAAAGAAAAAAAGTGGATTTAGTGACAGTCAAAATACATTCAAAGGTTTTCTTCAAAAAACTGGCTCAGGGCAGTTCAGTTTCATGATGTTTTCATTAGAACCTGATGATTACCCACCTCTACTGGTTTACGGTACATTCTCAGCCTTTTATGCTCTTAAAATACGTTTCAGGCACCTTTTACTGGTTTAATGTAGGCTTTTATGTTCTTAAAATATGTTTCAGGCTTGAAAGAGGCCAAAAGTGGATTTTGTGAAAGTAAACATTGTTTCAAAAAACTGGCTTAGTGCAGTTGATTTCACTGTTTCATGATGTTTTCGATAGAAACTGATTCTTACACACCTTTATTGGTTCACGGTACATTCTTAGCCTTTTATGCTCTTAAAATATGTTTCAGGCTTGGAAGAAAAAAAAAAAGTGGATTTAGTGACAATCAAAATACTTTCAAAGGTTTTCTTCAAAAAACTGGCTCAGGGCAGTTCAGTTTCATGATGTTTTCATTAGAACCTGATGATTACCCACCGTTACTGGTTTACGGTATATTCTCAGCCTTTTATGCTCTTAAAATACGTTTGAGGCTTGGAAGAGGCCAAAAGTTGATTTTGTGAAAGTAAGCATAGTTTCAAAGATTTTCTTCAAAAAACTTCCTCAAGACAGTTGATTTCACAGTCTGATGTCATGTTCATGAATATCTGCAGCTTTCAGCACTTTCCTGCCTAGAGATGCATTTTCACTTTTTATGCTCTTAAAAGACGTTTCAGGCAGAGAGGAGGCCAAAAGTTGATTTTGTGAAAGTAAGCATAGTTTCAAAGATTTTCTTCAAAAAACTTCCTCAAGACAGTTGATTTCACAGTCTGATGTCATGTTCATGAATATCTGCAGCTTTCAGCACTTTCCTGCCTAGAGATGCATTTTCACTTTTTATGCTCTTAAAAGACGTTTCAGGCAGAGAGGAGGCCAAAAGTTGATTTTGTGAAAGTAAGCATAGTTTCAAAGATTTTCTTCAAAAAACTTCCTCAAGACAGTTGATTTCACAGTCTGATGTCATGTTCATGAATATCTGCAGCTTTCAGCACTTTCCTGCCTAGAGATGCATTTTCACTTTTTATGCTCTTAAAAGACGTTTCAGGCAGAGAGGAGGCCAAAAGTTGATTTTGTGAAAGTAAGCATAGTTTCAAAGATTTTCTTCAAAAAACTTCCTCAAGACAGTTGATTTCACAGTCTGATGTCATGTTCATGAATATCTGCAGCTTTCAGCACTTTCCTGCCTAGAGATGCATTTTCACTTTTTATGCTCTTAAAAGACGTTTCAGGCAGAGAGGAGGCCAAAAGTTGATTTTGTGAAAGTAAGCATAGTTTCAAAGATTTTCTTCAAAAAACTTCCTCAAGACAGTTGATTTCACAGTCTGATGTCATGTTCATGAATATCTGCAGCTTTCAGCACTTTCCTGCCTAGAGATGCATTTTCACTTTTTATGCTCTTAAAAGACGTTTCAGGCAGAGAGGAGGCCAAAAGTTGATTTTGTGAAAGTAAGCATAGTTTCAAAGATTTTCTTCAAAAAACTTCCTCAAGACAGTTGATTTCACAGTCTGATGTCATGTTCATGAATATCTGCAGCTTTCAGCACTTTCCTGCCTAGAGATGCATTTTCACTTTTTATGCTCTTAAAAGACGTTTCAGGCAGAGAGGAGGCCAAAAGTTGATTTTGTGAAAGTAAGCATAGTTTCAAAGATTTTCTTCAAAAAACTTCCTCAAGACAGTTGATTTCACAGTCTGATGTCATGTTCATGAATATCTGCAGCTTTCAGCACTTTCCTGCCTAGAGATGCATTTTCACTTTTTATGCTCTTAAAAGACGTTTCAGGCAGAGAGGAGGCCAAAAGTTGATTTTGTGAAAGTAAGCATAGTTTCAAAGATTTTCTTCAAAAAACTTCCTCAAGACAGTTGATTTCACAGTCTGATGTCATGTTCATGAATATCTGCAGCTTTCAGCACTTTCCTGCCTAGAGATGCATTTTCACTTTTTATGCTCTTAAAAGACGTTTCAGGCAGAGAGGAGGCCAAAAGTTGATTTTGTGAAAGTAAGCATAGTTTCAAAGATTTTCTTCAAAAAACTTCCTCAAGACAGTTGATTTCACAGTCTGATGTCATGTTCATGAATATCTGCAGCTTTCAGCACTTTCCTGCCTAGAGATGCATTTTCACTTTTTATGCTCTTAAAAGACGTTTCAGGCAGAGAGGAGGCCAAAAGTTGATTTTGTGAAAGTAAGCATAGTTTCAAAGATTTTCTTCAAAAAACTTCCTCAAGACAGTTGATTTCACAGTCTGATGTCATGTTCATGAATATCTGCAGCTTTCAGCACTTTCCTGCCTAGAGATGCATTTTCACTTTTTATGCTCTTAAAAGACGTTTCAGGCAGAGAGGAGGCCAAAAGTTGATTTTGTGAAAGTAAGCATAGTTTCAAAGATTTTCTTCAAAAAACTTCCTCAAGACAGTTGATTTCACAGTCTGATGTCATGTTCATGAATATCTGCAGCTTTCAGCACTTTCCTGCCTAGAGATGCATTTTCACTTTTTATGCTCTTAAAAGACGTTTCAGGCAGAGAGGAGGCCAAAAGTTGATTTTGTGAAAGTAAGCATAGTTTCAAAGATTTTCTTCAAAAAACTTCCTCAAGACAGTTGATTTCACAGTCTGATGTCATGTTCATGAATATCTGCAGCTTTCAGCACTTTCCTGCCTAGAGATGCATTTTCACTTTTTATGCTCTTAAAAGACGTTTCAGGCAGAGAGGAGGCCAAAAGTTGATTTTGTGAAAGTAAGCATAGTTTCAAAGATTTTCTTCAAAAAACTTCCTCAAGACAGTTGATTTCACAGTCTGATGTCATGTTCATGAATATCTGCAGCTTTCAGCACTTTCCTGCCTAGAGATGCATTTTCACTTTTTATGCTCTTAAAAGACGTTTCAGGCAGAGAGGAGGCCAAAAGTTGATTTTGTGAAAGTAAGCATAGTTTCAAAGATTTTCTTCAAAAAACTTCCTCAAGACAGTTGATTTCACAGTCTGATGTCATGTTCATGAATATCTGCAGCTTTCAGCACTTTCCTGCCTAGAGATGCATTTTCACTTTTTATGCTCTTAAAAGACGTTTCAGGCAGAGAGGAGGCCAAAAGTTGATTTTGTGAAAGTAAGCATAGTTTCAAAGATTTTCTTCAAAAAACTTCCTCAAGACAGTTGATTTCACAGTCTGATGTCATGTTCATGAATATCTGCAGCTTTCAGCACTTTCCTGCCTAGAGATGCATTTTCACTTTTTATGCTCTTAAAAGACGTTTCAGGCAGAGAGGAGGCCAAAAGTTGATTTTGTGAAAGTAAGCATAGTTTCAAAGATTTTCTTCAAAAAACTTCCTCAAGACAGTTGATTTCACAGTCTGATGTCATGTTCATGAATATCTGCAGCTTTCAGCACTTTCCTGCCTAGAGATGCATTTTCACTTTTTATGCTCTTAAAAGACGTTTCAGGCAGAGAGGAGGCCAAAAGTTGATTTTGTGAAAGTAAGCATAGTTTCAAAGATTTTCTTCAAAAAACTTCCTCAAGACAGTTGATTTCACAGTCTGATGTCATGTTCATGAATATCTGCAGCTTTCAGCACTTTCCTGCCTAGAGATGCATTTTCACTTTTTATGCTCTTAAAAGACGTTTCAGGCAGAGAGGAGGCCAAAAGTTGATTTTGTGAAAGTAAGCATAGTTTCAAAGATTTTCTTCAAAAAACTTCCTCAAGACAGTTGATTTCACAGTCTGATGTCATGTTCATGAATATCTGCAGCTTTCAGCACTTTCCTGCCTAGAGATGCATTTTCACTTTTTATGCTCTTAAAAGACGTTTCAGGCAGAGAGGAGGCCAAAAGTTGATTTTGTGAAAGTAAGCATAGTTTCAAAGATTTTCTTCAAAAAACTTCCTCAAGACAGTTGATTTCACAGTCTGATGTCATGTTCATGAATATCTGCAGCTTTCAGCACTTTCCTGCCTAGAGATGCATTTTCACTTTTTATGCTCTTAAAAGACGTTTCAGGCAGAGAGGAGGCCAAAAGTTGATTTTGTGAAAGTAAGCATAGTTTCAAAGATTTTCTTCAAAAAACTTCCTCAAGACAGTTGATTTCACAGTCTGATGTCATGTTCATGAATATCTGCAGCTTTCAGCACTTTCCTGCCTAGAGATGCATTTTCACTTTTTATGCTCTTAAAAGACGTTTCAGGCAGAGAGGAGGCCAAAAGTTGATTTTGTGAAAGTAAGCATAGTTTCAAAGATTTTCTTCAAAAAACTTCCTCAAGACAGTTGATTTCACAGTCTGATGTCATGTTCATGAATATCTGCAGCTTTCAGCACTTTCCTGCCTAGAGATGCATTTTCACTTTTTATGCTCTTAAAAGACGTTTCAGGCAGAGAGGAGGCCAAAAGTTGATTTTGTGAAAGTAAGCATAGTTTCAAAGATTTTCTTCAAAAAACTTCCTCAAGACAGTTGATTTCACAGTCTGATGTCATGTTCATGAATATCTGCAGCTTTCAGCACTTTCCTGCCTAGAGATGCATTTTCACTTTTTATGCTCTTAAAAGACGTTTCAGGCAGAGAGGAGGCCAAAAGTTGATTTTGTGAAAGTAAGCATAGTTTCAAAGATTTTCTTCAAAAAACTTCCTCAAGACAGTTGATTTCACAGTCTGATGTCATGTTCATGAATATCTGCAGCTTTCAGCACTTTCCTGCCTAGAGATGCATTTTCACTTTTTATGCTCTTAAAAGACGTTTCAGGCAGAGAGGAGGCCAAAAGTTGATTTTGTGAAAGTAAGCATAGTTTCAAAGATTTTCTTCAAAAAACTTCCTCAAGACAGTTGATTTCACAGTCTGATGTCATGTTCATGAATATCTGCAGCTTTCAGCACTTTCCTGCCTAGAGATGCATTTTCACTTTTTATGCTCTTAAAAGACGTTTCAGGCAGAGAGGAGGCCAAAAGTTGATTTTGTGAAAGTAAGCATAGTTTCAAAGATTTTCTTCAAAAAACTTCCTCAAGACAGTTGATTTCACAGTCTGATGTCATGTTCATGAATATCTGCAGCTTTCAGCACTTTCCTGCCTAGAGATGCATTTTCACTTTTTATGCTCTTAAAAGACGTTTCAGGCAGAGAGGAGGCCAAAAGTTGATTTTGTGAAAGTAAGCATAGTTTCAAAGATTTTCTTCAAAAAACTTCCTCAAGACAGTTGATTTCACAGTCTGATGTCATGTTCATGAATATCTGCAGCTTTCAGCACTTTCCTGCCTAGAGATGCATTTTCACTTTTTATGCTCTTAAAAGACGTTTCAGGCAGAGAGGAGGCCAAAAGTTGATTTTGTGAAAGTAAGCATAGTTTCAAAGATTTTCTTCAAAAAACTTCCTCAAGACAGTTGATTTCACAGTCTGATGTCATGTTCATGAATATCTGCAGCTTTCAGCACTTTCCTGCCTAGAGATGCATTTTCACTTTTTATGCTCTTAAAAGACGTTTCAGGCAGAGAGGAGGCCAAAAGTTGATTTTGTGAAAGTAAGCATAGTTTCAAAGATTTTCTTCAAAAAACTTCCTCAAGACAGTTGATTTCACAGTCTGATGTCATGTTCATGAATATCTGCAGCTTTCAGCACTTTCCTGCCTAGAGATGCATTTTCACTTTTTATGCTCTTAAAAGACGTTTCAGGCAGAGAGGAGGCCAAAAGTTGATTTTGTGAAAGTAAGCATAGTTTCAAAGATTTTCTTCAAAAAACTTCCTCAAGACAGTTGATTTCACAGTCTGATGTCATGTTCATGAATATCTGCAGCTTTCAGCACTTTCCTGCCTAGAGATGCATTTTCACTTTTTATGCTCTTAAAAGACGTTTCAGGCAGAGAGGAGGCCAAAAGTTGATTTTGTGAAAGTAAGCATAGTTTCAAAGATTTTCTTCAAAAAACTTCCTCAAGACAGTTGATTTCACAGTCTGATGTCATGTTCATGAATATCTGCAGCTTTCAGCACTTTCCTGCCTAGAGATGCATTTTCACTTTTTATGCTCTTAAAAGACGTTTCAGGCAGAGAGGAGGCCAAAAGTTGATTTTGTGAAAGTAAGCATAGTTTCAAAGATTTTCTTCAAAAAACTTCCTCAAGACAGTTGATTTCACAGTCTGATGTCATGTTCATGAATATCTGCAGCTTTCAGCACTTTCCTGCCTAGAGATGCATTTTCACTTTTTATGCTCTTAAAAGACGTTTCAGGCAGAGAGGAGGCCAAAAGTTGATTTTGTGAAAGTAAGCATAGTTTCAAAGATTTTCTTCAAAAAACTTCCTCAAGACAGTTGATTTCACAGTCTGATGTCATGTTCATGAATATCTGCAGCTTTCAGCACTTTCCTGCCTAGAGATGCATTTTCACTTTTTATGCTCTTAAAAGACGTTTCAGGCAGAGAGGAGGCCAAAAGTTGATTTTGTGAAAGTAAGCATAGTTTCAAAGATTTTCTTCAAAAAACTTCCTCAAGACAGTTGATTTCACAGTCTGATGTCATGTTCATGAATATCTGCAGCTTTCAGCACTTTCCTGCCTAGAGATGCATTTTCACTTTTTATGCTCTTAAAAGACGTTTCAGGCAGAGAGGAGGCCAAAAGTTGATTTTGTGAAAGTAAGCATAGTTTCAAAGATTTTCTTCAAAAAACTTCCTCAAGACAGTTGATTTCACAGTCTGATGTCATGTTCATGAATATCTGCAGCTTTCAGCACTTTCCTGCCTAGAGATGCATTTTCACTTTTTATGCTCTTAAAAGACGTTTCAGGCAGAGAGGAGGCCAAAAGTTGATTTTGTGAAAGTAAGCATAGTTTCAAAGATTTTCTTCAAAAAACTTCCTCAAGACAGTTGATTTCACAGTCTGATGTCATGTTCATGAATATCTGCAGCTTTCAGCACTTTCCTGCCTAGAGATGCATTTTCACTTTTTATGCTCTTAAAAGACGTTTCAGGCAGAGAGGAGGCCAAAAGTTGATTTTGTGAAAGTAAGCATAGTTTCAAAGATTTTCTTCAAAAAACTTCCTCAAGACAGTTGATTTCACAGTCTGATGTCATGTTCATGAATATCTGCAGCTTTCAGCACTTTCCTGCCTAGAGATGCATTTTCACTTTTTATGCTCTTAAAAGACGTTTCAGGCAGAGAGGAGGCCAAAAGTTGATTTTGTGAAAGTAAGCATAGTTTCAAAGATTTTCTTCAAAAAACTTCCTCAAGACAGTTGATTTCACAGTCTGATGTCATGTTCATGAATATCTGCAGCTTTCAGCACTTTCCTGCCTAGAGATGCATTTTCACTTTTTATGCTCTTAAAAGACGTTTCAGGCAGAGAGGAGGCCAAAAGTTGATTTTGTGAAAGTAAGCATAGTTTCAAAGATTTTCTTCAAAAAACTTCCTCAAGACAGTTGATTTCACAGTCTGATGTCATGTTCATGAATATCTGCAGCTTTCAGCACTTTCCTGCCTAGAGATGCATTTTCACTTTTTATGCTCTTAAAAGACGTTTCAGGCAGAGAGGAGGCCAAAAGTTGATTTTGTGAAAGTAAGCATAGTTTCAAAGATTTTCTTCAAAAAACTTCCTCAAGACAGTTGATTTCACAGTCTGATGTCATGTTCATGAATATCTGCAGCTTTCAGCACTTTCCTGCCTAGAGATGCATTTTCACTTTTTATGCTCTTAAAAGACGTTTCAGGCAGAGAGGAGGCCAAAAGTTGATTTTGTGAAAGTAAGCATAGTTTCAAAGATTTTCTTCAAAAAACTTCCTCAAGACAGTTGATTTCACAGTCTGATGTCATGTTCATGAATATCTGCAGCTTTCAGCACTTTCCTGCCTAGAGATGCATTTTCACTTTTTATGCTCTTAAAAGACGTTTCAGGCAGAGAGGAGGCCAAAAGTTGATTTTGTGAAAGTAAGCATAGTTTCAAAGATTTTCTTCAAAAAACTTCCTCAAGACAGTTGATTTCACAGTCTGATGTCATGTTCATGAATATCTGCAGCTTTCAGCACTTTCCTGCCTAGAGATGCATTTTCACTTTTTATGCTCTTAAAAGACGTTTCAGGCAGAGAGGAGGCCAAAAGTTGATTTTGTGAAAGTAAGCATAGTTTCAAAGATTTTCTTCAAAAAACTTCCTCAAGACAGTTGATTTCACAGTCTGATGTCATGTTCATGAATATCTGCAGCTTTCAGCACTTTCCTGCCTAGAGATGCATTTTCACTTTTTATGCTCTTAAAAGACGTTTCAGGCAGAGAGGAGGCCAAAAGTTGATTTTGTGAAAGTAAGCATAGTTTCAAAGATTTTCTTCAAAAAACTTCCTCAAGACAGTTGATTTCACAGTCTGATGTCATGTTCATGAATATCTGCAGCTTTCAGCACTTTCCTGCCTAGAGATGCATTTTCACTTTTTATGCTCTTAAAAGACGTTTCAGGCAGAGAGGAGGCCAAAAGTTGATTTTGTGAAAGTAAGCATAGTTTCAAAGATTTTCTTCAAAAAACTTCCTCAAGACAGTTGATTTCACAGTCTGATGTCATGTTCATGAATATCTGCAGCTTTCAGCACTTTCCTGCCTAGAGATGCATTTTCACTTTTTATGCTCTTAAAAGACGTTTCAGGCAGAGAGGAGGCCAAAAGTTGATTTTGTGAAAGTAAGCATAGTTTCAAAGATTTTCTTCAAAAAACTTCCTCAAGACAGTTGATTTCACAGTCTGATGTCATGTTCATGAATATCTGCAGCTTTCAGCACTTTCCTGCCTAGAGATGCATTTTCACTTTTTATGCTCTTAAAAGACGTTTCAGGCAGAGAGGAGGCCAAAAGTTGATTTTGTGAAAGTAAGCATAGTTTCAAAGATTTTCTTCAAAAAACTTCCTCAAGACAGTTGATTTCACAGTCTGATGTCATGTTCATGAATATCTGCAGCTTTCAGCACTTTCCTGCCTAGAGATGCATTTTCACTTTTTATGCTCTTAAAAGACGTTTCAGGCAGAGAGGAGGCCAAAAGTTGATTTTGTGAAAGTAAGCATAGTTTCAAAGATTTTCTTCAAAAAACTTCCTCAAGACAGTTGATTTCACAGTCTGATGTCATGTTCATGAATATCTGCAGCTTTCAGCACTTTCCTGCCTAGAGATGCATTTTCACTTTTTATGCTCTTAAAAGACGTTTCAGGCAGAGAGGAGGCCAAAAGTTGATTTTGTGAAAGTAAGCATAGTTTCAAAGATTTTCTTCAAAAAACTTCCTCAAGACAGTTGATTTCACAGTCTGATGTCATGTTCATGAATATCTGCAGCTTTCAGCACTTTCCTGCCTAGAGATGCATTTTCACTTTTTATGCTCTTAAAAGACGTTTCAGGCAGAGAGGAGGCCAAAAGTTGATTTTGTGAAAGTAAGCATAGTTTCAAAGATTTTCTTCAAAAAACTTCCTCAAGACAGTTGATTTCACAGTCTGATGTCATGTTCATGAATATCTGCAGCTTTCAGCACTTTCCTGCCTAGAGATGCATTTTCACTTTTTATGCTCTTAAAAGACGTTTCAGGCAGAGAGGAGGCCAAAAGTTGATTTTGTGAAAGTAAGCATAGTTTCAAAGATTTTCTTCAAAAAACTTCCTCAAGACAGTTGATTTCACAGTCTGATGTCATGTTCATGAATATCTGCAGCTTTCAGCACTTTCCTGCCTAGAGATGCATTTTCACTTTTTATGCTCTTAAAAGACGTTTCAGGCAGAGAGGAGGCCAAAAGTTGATTTTGTGAAAGTAAGCATAGTTTCAAAGATTTTCTTCAAAAAACTTCCTCAAGACAGTTGATTTCACAGTCTGATGTCATGTTCATGAATATCTGCAGCTTTCAGCACTTTCCTGCCTAGAGATGCATTTTCACTTTTTATGCTCTTAAAAGACGTTTCAGGCAGAGAGGAGGCCAAAAGTTGATTTTGTGAAAGTAAGCATAGTTTCAAAGATTTTCTTCAAAAAACTTCCTCAAGACAGTTGATTTCACAGTCTGATGTCATGTTCATGAATATCTGCAGCTTTCAGCACTTTCCTGCCTAGAGATGCATTTTCACTTTTTATGCTCTTAAAAGACGTTTCAGGCAGAGAGGAGGCCAAAAGTTGATTTTGTGAAAGTAAGCATAGTTTCAAAGATTTTCTTCAAAAAACTTCCTCAAGACAGTTGATTTCACAGTCTGATGTCATGTTCATGAATATCTGCAGCTTTCAGCACTTTCCTGCCTAGAGATGCATTTTCACTTTTTATGCTCTTAAAAGACGTTTCAGGCAGAGAGGAGGCCAAAAGTTGATTTTGTGAAAGTAAGCATAGTTTCAAAGATTTTCTTCAAAAAACTTCCTCAAGACAGTTGATTTCACAGTCTGATGTCATGTTCATGAATATCTGCAGCTTTCAGCACTTTCCTGCCTAGAGATGCATTTTCACTTTTTATGCTCTTAAAAGACGTTTCAGGCAGAGAGGAGGCCAAAAGTTGATTTTGTGAAAGTAAGCATAGTTTCAAAGATTTTCTTCAAAAAACTTCCTCAAGACAGTTGATTTCACAGTCTGATGTCATGTTCATGAATATCTGCAGCTTTCAGCACTTTCCTGCCTAGAGATGCATTTTCACTTTTTATGCTCTTAAAAGACGTTTCAGGCAGAGAGGAGGCCAAAAGTTGATTTTGTGAAAGTAAGCATAGTTTCAAAGATTTTCTTCAAAAAACTTCCTCAAGACAGTTGATTTCACAGTCTGATGTCATGTTCATGAATATCTGCAGCTTTCAGCACTTTCCTGCCTAGAGATGCATTTTCACTTTTTATGCTCTTAAAAGACGTTTCAGGCAGAGAGGAGGCCAAAAGTTGATTTTGTGAAAGTAAGCATAGTTTCAAAGATTTTCTTCAAAAAACTTCCTCAAGACAGTTGATTTCACAGTCTGATGTCATGTTCATGAATATCTGCAGCTTTCAGCACTTTCCTGCCTAGAGATGCATTTTCACTTTTTATGCTCTTAAAAGACGTTTCAGGCAGAGAGGAGGCCAAAAGTTGATTTTGTGAAAGTAAGCATAGTTTCAAAGATTTTCTTCAAAAAACTTCCTCAAGACAGTTGATTTCACAGTCTGATGTCATGTTCATGAATATCTGCAGCTTTCAGCACTTTCCTGCCTAGAGATGCATTTTCACTTTTTATGCTCTTAAAAGACGTTTCAGGCAGAGAGGAGGCCAAAAGTTGATTTTGTGAAAGTAAGCATAGTTTCAAAGATTTTCTTCAAAAAACTTCCTCAAGACAGTTGATTTCACAGTCTGATGTCATGTTCATGAATATCTGCAGCTTTCAGCACTTTCCTGCCTAGAGATGCATTTTCACTTTTTATGCTCTTAAAAGACGTTTCAGGCAGAGAGGAGGCCAAAAGTTGATTTTGTGAAAGTAAGCATAGTTTCAAAGATTTTCTTCAAAAAACTTCCTCAAGACAGTTGATTTCACAGTCTGATGTCATGTTCATGAATATCTGCAGCTTTCAGCACTTTCCTGCCTAGAGATGCATTTTCACTTTTTATGCTCTTAAAAGACGTTTCAGGCAGAGAGGAGGCCAAAAGTTGATTTTGTGAAAGTAAGCATAGTTTCAAAGATTTTCTTCAAAAAACTTCCTCAAGACAGTTGATTTCACAGTCTGATGTCATGTTCATGAATATCTGCAGCTTTCAGCACTTTCCTGCCTAGAGATGCATTTTCACTTTTTATGCTCTTAAAAGACGTTTCAGGCAGAGAGGAGGCCAAAAGTTGATTTTGTGAAAGTAAGCATAGTTTCAAAGATTTTCTTCAAAAAACTTCCTCAAGACAGTTGATTTCACAGTCTGATGTCATGTTCATGAATATCTGCAGCTTTCAGCACTTTCCTGCCTAGAGATGCATTTTCACTTTTTATGCTCTTAAAAGACGTTTCAGGCAGAGAGGAGGCCAAAAGTTGATTTTGTGAAAGTAAGCATAGTTTCAAAGATTTTCTTCAAAAAACTTCCTCAAGACAGTTGATTTCACAGTCTGATGTCATGTTCATGAATATCTGCAGCTTTCAGCACTTTCCTGCCTAGAGATGCATTTTCACTTTTTATGCTCTTAAAAGACGTTTCAGGCAGAGAGGAGGCCAAAAGTTGATTTTGTGAAAGTAAGCATAGTTTCAAAGATTTTCTTCAAAAAACTTCCTCAAGACAGTTGATTTCACAGTCTGATGTCATGTTCATGAATATCTGCAGCTTTCAGCACTTTCCTGCCTAGAGATGCATTTTCACTTTTTATGCTCTTAAAAGACGTTTCAGGCAGAGAGGAGGCCAAAAGTTGATTTTGTGAAAGTAAGCATAGTTTCAAAGATTTTCTTCAAAAAACTACGTCAGCACAGTTGATTTAACAGTCTGATGTCATGTTCATGAATATCTGCAGCTTTCAGCACTTTCCTGCCTAGAGATGCATTTTCACTTTTTATGCTCTTAAAAGACGTTTCAGGCAGAGAGGAGGCCAAAAGTTGATTTTGTGAAAGTAAGCATAGTTTCAAAGATTTTCTTCAAAAAACTTCCTCAAGACAGTTGATTTCACAGTCTGATGTCATGTTCATGAATATCTGCAGCTTTCAGCACTTTCCTGCCTAGAGATGCATTTTCACTTTTTATGCTCTTAAAAGACGTTTCAGGCAGAGAGGAGGCCAAAAGTTGATTTTGTGAAAGTAAGCATAGTTTCAAAGATTTTCTTCAAAAAACTTCCTCAAGACAGTTGATTTCACAGTCTGATGTCATGTTCATGAATATCTGCAGCTTTCAGCACTTTCCTGCCTAGAGATGCATTTTCACTTTTTATGCTCTTAAAAGACGTTTCAGGCAGAGAGGAGGCCAAAAGTTGATTTTGTGAAAGTAAGCATAGTTTCAAAGATTTTCTTCAAAAAACTACGTCAGCACAGTTGATTTAACAGTCTGATGTCATGTTCATGAATATCTGCAGCTTTCAGCACTTTCCTGCCTAGAGATGCATTTTCACTTTTTATGCTCTTAAAAGACGTTTCAGGCAGAGAGGAGGCCAAAAGTTGATTTTGTGAAAGTAAACATAGTTTCAAAGATTTTCTTCAAAAAACTTCCTCAAGACAGTTAATTTCACAGTCTGATGTCATGTTCATGAATATCTGCAGCTTTCAGCACTTTCCTGCCTAGAGATGCATTTTCACTTTTTATGCTCTTAAAAGACGTTTCAGGCAGAGAGGAGGCCAAAAGTTGATTTTGTGAAAGTAAACATAGTTTCAAAGATTTTCTTCAAAAAACTACGTCAGCACAGTTGATTTAACAGTCTGATGTCATGTTCATGAATATCTGCAGCTTTCAGCACTTTCCTGCCTAGAGATGCATTTTCACTTTTTATGCTCTTAAAAGACGTTTCAGGCAGAGAGGAGGCCAAAAGTTGATTTTGTGAAAGTAAGCATAGTTTCAAAGATTTTCTTCAAAAAACTTCCTCAAGACAGTTGATTTCACAGTCTGATGTCATGTTCATGAATATCTGCAGCTTTCAGCACTTTCCTGCCTAGAGATGCATTTTCACTTTTTATGCTCTTAAAAGACGTTTCAGGCAGAGAGGAGGCCAAAAGTTGATTTTGTGAAAGTAAGCATAGTTTCAAAGATTTTCTTCAAAAAACTTCCTCAAGACAGTTGATTTCACAGTCTGATGTCATGTTCATGAATATCTGCAGCTTTCAGCACTTTCCTGCCTTGAGATGCATTTTCACTTTTTATGCTCTTAAAAGACGTTTCAGGCAGAGAGGAGGCCAAAAGTTGATTTTGTGAAAGTAAGCATAGTTTCAAAGATTTTCTTCAAAAAACTTCCTCAAGACAGTTGATTTCTCAGTCTGATGTCATGTTCATGAATATCTACCAGCTTTCAGCACTTTCCTGCCTAGAGATGCATTTTCACTTTTTATGCTCTTAAAAGACGTTTCAGGCAGAGAGGAGGCCAAAAGTTGATTTTGTGAAAGTAAGCATAGTTTCAAAGATTTTCTTCAAAAAACTTCCTCAAGACAGTTGATTTCACAATCTGATGTCATGTTCATGAATATCTGCAGCTTTCAGCACTTTGCTGGCTAGCCCTTGTGTTGTCCTCCCGATTGCCATACACTTGTTGTCCTCTGGGGTCAAAAATGACCCCACCTGGTTTGACTGTTTTTAAAGCATATAGTATAAATTGTCAATCAATTCTGTTTTACACCTTTAGTCTTACTTCAGTCCAACACAGTTTTACCTTCGTTTTGGAATTTAGGGCCAATAGACCTTGTTTACATAAAAGTATACCCTGTTTTTGAGTGAAAATACAATGAAACAATGAATTATTTTGACTTTATATTATTTTTGACTATTTGACTTATCACAGAGAGGTATATATCAAAGTTTAGTGAGGATGCTGTTCTTGAATCATTTGAATTTTTTTAATGGCAGCAAATAATAACACCTGTTGTCCTCTGGGGTCAAAAATGACCCCGTCTGGTTTGACTGTTTATAAAGTATAAATTATCACCCAACTCTGTGTTTCAACTTTTTAGTCAACTTTATTCCAACTCATTACTGACATAAAACATGTCAACATTCATTTCCAAAACATTTAACTTTTCAAAACTAACTTTTCAGAAAAAAACAGTCTGAATGTGCCCTCAGATGCATGCAAGGCAGGTTGTAATGGCATGACTTTTGCAGATGTATGCATTGCATTTTTGGCACGTTTGTGTTGTTTTGAGATCACTCTGGCACAATTGGCACCTTCCCCTTTTGCATGGAGGGGCAGCTGGGCGAGGGGGAGCTGCTGCAGAGGTAGAGCTGGAGTAGAGCTGCTGGATAGACATAACCATTCTGGCAGCGGCTGGCGTGCGGGGAATAACCTGTCAAGTCAAGTCAAACTTTATTATAACAAATCACAGTACAAATACAAATAGTTCAAATTGTGAGGTCACTACAGAAGGAAGAGCAACATAAATGTAGCTTAATGCTGACCATGCGTCGCTTGATGTGAGGTATCACCAGTTGTCGCCCAAGCTCCTCCATGAACAGTCTCCTCCTGTTGGACTTCCCCTGATTCCAGGCTGGCTTGATCTCAGACCACAGGACAAATGAGTTGTATGCAGACACGTCGAGAATGTTGAAGAAGACAACGAGGGGCCAACGGGCTGTCTTCCTTTTGCACGTGTACACACTGTAACCTGAAACAAAAGAAACAAACCAAAAAATATTCAGAAATGTAGGTTTATTTTCCTACATACAAATTCAATGCATTATCCTTTCCATATATAATATTATAAATATTATGAATAATAAATGTGCATTACCTTGTCAAGGTTATCGACACCCCCTTTGTTGTGATTGTAATCTTCGATGATTTTTGGCCTTTTGTCATCCCTGTTGCTCACAGCAGCATCCCGATGCAGAGTGCTCATCAGAAGAACATTTCTCTGTTTTTTGGGGTGATAGGACACCAGAGCATGGGTCTCGGTGAAGGCAAACTTCGATGAGAACAGAGCCCTGTCCGTTTTTGACACCAGTGCAGGGGGAAGCTCAGGCTTATTCCTCCGTACTGTTCCCACCATGTACAGCTTTCTTTTCAGCAGCTGCAGGCCAAGGGCATGTGAAGTGAAGAAGTTGTCACAGGTGATCGTTTTCCCCTGGAGACCTCCTGTCATGTCAAGGACAACTCGCATGCCCTGATTTTTTTCTGACTGCGCACCAGCAGGTTTGCCAGTGTATATTTGCATGTTCCATGCATAGCTGGACCTGGCATCGCATGCTGCCCATATTTTGATCCCATATTTCCCTGGTTTACTCGGGATGTACTGTTTGAATGGACAGCGACCTCTGAAGGGGACCAGGCGCTCATCCACAGTCACATTTGTGCCTGGATCGTACATCAATGGCAGGAGAGACACCCACTTGTCCCATACGTCTCGAATGTGAGCAAGTTTGTCTCGTGCACGGCGGTCTTCTCTTGTGTCTTTATCATCAAATCGAATCACTCTTGAGATTTTATGAAACATCTTGAGTGTCATGGTAGCACGGAAAATTGCCCTACCAGACTCGGCATGCCATAAACTAGATGTAGCTTCTTTACTGGATCGGTACACGCCTGCGAGAATCAACAAACCCACATATGCCTGCAGGTCCATTCGATCCATCTTTCTCCACTTGTTGCCATACACACGTCGCCCCTCCTTGTTTGTCATGTTCAGCATCACCTCTTCAATAGGCTTGGGCAGAAACAGGTCAAAAGTGGACTTTATGTCATCAATACGAGACCTTGCATATGCGGTTGGACCATGGTGGCTTGTCTCTCTCTCTGCTCTCTCGACTGTCAACATGCGTCGTCTGTCACTGGGAGGGATGGAAGACCAGATCATTTTTTCATCCTTTGACTGGAAATATTCTTCTTCATCATAAGTGCAGTCCTCCACTTCTGACACTTCTTCCATTTCAGCTTCAGATTTTACCTCATCAGTTGATTCTTCCTCTTCATCATAATAAGTGCAGTTCTCCACTTCTGACACTTCTTCCATTTCAGCTTCAGATTCTACCTCATCATGGTCATCATTTTCCTTCTCTTCATGCCCTTCTTCCATTTCAGCGGGCGATGTGGGGGCTTCTTCAGAGGAAGTAGTAGCATGTGGTCTGTAGGTTGGATCCATCGCCTCATCATTATTTTCCGTCTCTTCTGACCCTGAATCGTCCTCATCAGTTGATTCTTCCTCCTCATTATGTTCAGCATTGTCCTCCTGGTTATTCTTTTCCACATCATAGTTCAAAATTACCTCACAAGCCTCCTGTGCAGTATAGCGCTTCTGCCTCCTCATTGTGCTGCCTGTCTCTCTCTAAAATGTGAAATGCCCCAACACCTGTGAGAAAAGACCTATTTTTTTATTGTCATAACCATTGCTTGACCCCACACATCAAACATCCAAGATCAAAGATGTTTTGGAAAGCAGTATGGTGTGACAACTTGCCTCATTGAGCCACTTTGTGCTGCGGGGTCTTTTTGACCCCAGAGGACAACAGAAGTTATTCAATTCAATAAATCACCGTTAATTCAATCAAATTACCTCAAATTTATTTTAATCATGAAGAGCATAGTATCGAACGCCCCCCATTATTTTCAGACCATTTGATGAATAAAAAACATATTTTGACAGCAAAAGATTTCTTCTGGGGTCATTAATGACCCCAGGACAACACAAGGGCTAGAGATGCATTTTCACTTTTTATGCTCTTAAAAGACGTTTCAAGCAGAGAGGAGGCCAAAAGTGGATTGTGTGAAAGCAAACAGTTTCAAAGATTTTCTTCAAAAAAGTGGATTTTGTGAAAGTAAACATAGTTTCAAAGATTTTCTTCTAAAAAGTGGATTTTGTGAAAGTAAACATAGTTTCAAAGGTTTTCTTCAAAAAACTGGCTCAGGGCAGTTCAGTTTCATGATGTTTTCATTAGAACCTGATGATTACCCACCTTTACTGGTTTACGGTACATTCTCAGCCTTTTATGCTCTTAAAATACGTTTCAGGCTTGGAAGAGGCCAAAAGTGCATTTTCTTAAATTCAACATAGTTTCAAAAAACTGGCTTAGGGCAGTTGATTTCACTGTTTCATGATGTTTTCGATAGAAACTGATTCTTACACACCTTTATTGGTTTACGGTACATTCTTAGCCTGTTATGCTCTTAAAATACGTTTCAGGCTTGGAAGAAAAAAAAAAAGTGGATTTTGTGACAGTCAAAATACTTTCAAAGGTTTTCATCAAAAAACTGGCTCAGGGCAGTTCAGTTTATGATGTTTTCATTAGAACCTGATGATTACCCACCTTTACTGGTTTACGGTACATTCTCAGCCTTTTCTGCTCTTAAAATACGAATCAGGCTTGGAAGAGGCCAAAAGTGGATTTTGTGAAAGTCAACATAGTTTCAAGGATGTTCTTTAAAAAACTGGCTCAGGGCAGTTGATTTCATTGTTTCATGATGTTTTCATTAGAACCTGATGCGTACCCACCTTTACTGGTTTAATGTAGCCTTTTATGTTGTTAAAATACGTTTCAGGCTTGAAAGAGGCCAAAAGTGGATTTTGTGAAAGTCAACATAGTTTCAGAAAACTGGCGTAGGGCAGTTGATTTCACTGTTTCATGATGTTTTCATTACAACCTGCTTACCCACCTTTACTGGTTTACGGTACATTCTCAGCCTTTTCTGCTCTTAAAATACGTTTCAGGCTTGGAAGAGGCCAAAAGTGCATTTTCTGAAAGTCAACATAGTTTCAAAAAACTGGCTTAGGGCAGTTGATTTCACTGTTTCATGATGTTTTCGATAGAAACTGATTCTTACACACCTTTATTGGTTTACGGTACATTCTTAGCCTGTTATGCTCTTAAAATACGTTTCAGGCTTGGAAGAAAAAAAAAAAGTGGATTTTGTGACAGTCAAAATACTTTCAAAGGTTTTCATCAAAAAACTGGCTCAGGGCAGTTCAGTTTATGATGTTTTCATTAGAACCTGATGATTACCCACCTTTACTGGTTTACGGTACATTCTCAGCCTTTTCTGCTCTTAAAATACGTTTCAGGCTTGGAAGAGGCCAAAAGTGGATTTTGTGAAAGTCAACATAGTTTCAAGGATGTTCTTTAAAAAACTGGCTCAGGGCAGTTGATTTCATTGTTTCATGATGTTTTCATTAGAACCTGATGCGTACCCACCTTTACTGGTTTAATGTAGCCTTTTATGTTGTTAAAATACGTTTCAGGCTTGAAAGAGGCCAAAAGTGGATTTTGTGAAAGTCAACATAGTTTCAGAAAACTGGCGTAGGGCAGTTGATTTCACTGTTTCATGATGTTTTCATTACAACCTGCTTACCCACCTTTACTGGTTTACGGTACATTCTCAGCCTTTTCTGCTCTTAAAATACGTTTCAGGCTTGGAAGAGGCCAAAAGTGCATTTTCTGAAAGTCAACATAGTTTCAAAAAACTGGCTTAGGGCAGTTGATTTCACTGTTTCATGATGTTTTCGATAGAAACTGATTCTTACACACCTTTATTGGTTTACGGTACATTCTTAGCCTGTTATGCTCTTAAAATACGTTTCAGGCTTGGAAGAAAAAAAAAAAGTGGATTTTGTGACAGTCAAAATACTTTCAAAGGTTTTCATCAAAAAACTGGCTCAGGGCAGTTCAGTTTATGATGTTTTCATTAGAACCTGATGATTACCCACCTTTACTGGTTTACGGTACATTCTCAGCCTTTTCTGCTCTTAAAATACGTTTCAGGCTTGGAAGAGGCCAAAAGTGGATTTTGTGAAAGTCAACATAGTTTCAAGGATGTTCTTTAAAAAACTGGCTCAGGGCAGTTGATTTCATTGTTTCATGATGTTTTCATTAGAACCTGATGCGTACCCACCTTTACTGGTTTAATGTAGCCTTTTATGCTCTTAAAATACGTTTCAGGCTTGGAAGAGGCCAAAAGTGCATTTTCTTAAATTCAACATAGTTTCAAAAAACTGGCTTAGGGCAGTTGATTTCACTGTTTCATGATGTTTTCGATAGAAACTGATTCTTACCCACCTTTACTGGTTTACGGTACATTCTCAGCCTTTTCTGCTCTTAAAATACATTTCAGACTTGGAAGAGGCCAAAAGTGGATTTTGTGAAAGTCAACATAGTTTCAAGGATGTTCTTCAAAACACTGGCTCAGGGCAGTTGATTTCATTGTTTCATGATGTTTTCATTAGAACCTGATGCGTAACCACCTCTACTGGTTTAATGTAGCCTTTTATGTTGTTAAAATACGTTTCAGGCTTGAAAGAGGCCAAAAGTGGATTTTGTGAAAGTCAACATAGTTTCAGAAAACTGGCGTAGGGCAGTTGATTTCACTCTTTCATGATGTTTTCATTACAACCTGCTTACCCACCTTTACTGGTTTACGGTACATTCTCAGCCTTTTCTGCTCTTAAAATACGTTTCAGGCTTGGAAGAGGCCAAAAGTGCATTTTCTGAAAGTCAACATAGTTTCAGAAAACTGGCTCAGGGCAGTTGATTTCACTCTTTAATGATGTTTTCATTACAACCTGCTCACCCACCTTTACTGTTTTACGGTACATTCTCAGCCTTTTCTGCTCTTAAAATACGTTTCAGGCTTGGAAAAGGCCAAAAGTGGATTTTGTGAAAGTAAACATAGTTTCAAGGATGTTCTTCAAAAAACTGGCTCAGGGCAGTTGATTTCACTCTTTCATGATGTTTTCATTTCAACATGCTTACCCACCTTTGCTGGTTTAATGTAGCCTTTTATGTTCTTAAAATACGTTTCAGGCTTGAAAGAGGCCAAAATTGGATTTTGTGAAAGTAAACATAGTTTCAAGGATGTTCTTCAAAACACTGGCTCAGGGCAGTTGATTTCATTGTTTCATGATGTTTTCATTAGAACCTGATGCGTACCCACCTTTACTGGTTTAATGTAGCCTTTTATGTTCTTAAAATACGTTTCAGGCTTGAAAGAGGCCAAAATTGGATTTTGTGAAAGTAAACATAGTTTCAAGGATGTTCTTCAAAACACTGGCTCAGGGCAGTTGATTTCATTGTTTCATGATGTTTTCATTAGAACCTGATGATTACCCACCATTACTGGTTTACGGTACATTCTCAGCCTTTTCTGCTCTTAAAATACTTTTGAAGCTTGGAAGAGGCCAAAAGTGGATTTTGTGAAAGTCAACATAGTTTCAAGGATGTTCTTCAAAAAACTGGCTCAGGGCAGTTGATTTCATTGTTTCATGATGTTTTCATTAGAACCTGATGCGTACCCACCTTTACTGGTTTAATGTAGCCTTTTATGTTGTTAAAATACGTTTCAGGCTTGAAAGAGGCCAAAAGTGGATTTTGTGAAAGTCAACATAGTTTCAGAAAACTGGCGTAGGGCAGTTGATTTCACTGTTTCATGATGTTTTCATTACAACCTGCTTACCCACCTTTACTGGTTTACGGTACATTCTCAGCCTTTTCTGCTCTTAAAATACGTTTCAGGCTTGGAAGAGGCCAAAAGTGCATTTTCTGAAAGTCAACATAGTTTCAAAAAACTGGCTTAGGGCAGTTGATTTCACTGTTTCATGATGTTTTCGATAGAAACTGATTCTTACACACCTTTATTGGTTTACGGTACATTCTTAGCCTGTTATGCTCTTAAAATACGTTTCAGGCTTGGAAGAAAAAAAAAAAGTGGATTTTGTGACAGTCAAAATACTTTCAAAGGTTTTCATCAAAAAACTGGCTCAGGGCAGTTCAGTTTATGATGTTTTCATTAGAACCTGATGATTACCCACCTTTACTGGTTTACGGTACATTCTCAGCCTTTTCTGCTCTTAAAATACGTTTCAGGCTTGGAAGAGGCCAAAAGTGGATTTTGTGAAAGTCAACATAGTTTCAAGGATGTTCTTTAAAAAACTGGCTCAGGGCAGTTGATTTCATTGTTTCATGATGTTTTCATTAGAACCTGATGCGTACCCACCTTTACTGGTTTAATGTAGCCTTTTATGTTGTTAAAATACGTTTCAGGCTTGAAAGAGGCCAAAAGTGGATTTTGTGAAAGTCAACATAGTTTCAGAAAACTGGCGTAGGGCAGTTGATTTCACTGTTTCATGATGTTTTCATTACAACCTGCTTACCCACCTTTACTGGTTTACGGTACATTCTCAGCCTTTTCTGCTCTTAAAATACGTTTCAGGCTTGGAAGAGGCCAAAAGTGCATTTTCTGAAAGTCAACATAGTTTCAAAAAACTGGCTTAGGGCAGTTGATTTCACTGTTTCATGATGTTTTCGATAGAAACTGATTCTTACACACCTTTATTGGTTTACGGTACATTCTTAGCCTGTTATGCTCTTAAAATACGTTTCAGGCTTGGAAGAAAAAAAAAAAGTGGATTTTGTGACAGTCAAAATACTTTCAAAGGTTTTCATCAAAAAACTGGCTCAGGGCAGTTCAGTTTATGATGTTTTCATTAGAACCTGATGATTACCCACCTTTACTGGTTTACGGTACATTCTCAGCCTTTTCTGCTCTTAAAATACGTTTCAGGCTTGGAAGAGGCCAAAAGTGGATTTTGTGAAAGTCAACATAGTTTCAAGGATGTTCTTTAAAAAACTGGCTCAGGGCAGTTGATTTCATTGTTTCATGATGTTTTCATTAGAACCTGATGCGTACCCACCTTTACTGGTTTAATGTAGCCTTTTATGCTCTTAAAATACGTTTCAGGCTTGGAAGAGGCCAAAAGTGCATTTTCTTAAATTCAACATAGTTTCAAAAAACTGGCTTAGGGCAGTTGATTTCACTGTTTCATGATGTTTTCGATAGAAACTGATTCTTACCCACCTTTACTGGTTTACGGTACATTCTCAGCCTTTTCTGCTCTTAAAATACATTTCAGACTTGGAAGAGGCCAAAAGTGGATTTTGTGAAAGTCAACATAGTTTCAAGGATGTTCTTCAAAACACTGGCTCAGGGCAGTTGATTTCATTGTTTCATGATGTTTTCATTAGAACCTGATGCGTAACCACCTCTACTGGTTTAATGTAGCCTTTTATGTTGTTAAAATACGTTTCAGGCTTGAAAGAGGCCAAAAGTGGATTTTGTGAAAGTCAACATAGTTTCAGAAAACTGGCGTAGGGCAGTTGATTTCACTCTTTCATGATGTTTTCATTACAACCTGCTTACCCACCTTTACTGGTTTACGGTACATTCTCAGCCTTTTCTGCTCTTAAAATACGTTTCAGGCTTGGAAGAGGCCAAAAGTGCATTTTCTGAAAGTCAACATAGTTTCAAAAAACTGGCTTAGGGCAGTTGATTTCACTGTTTCATGATGTTTTCGATAGAAACTGATTCTTACACACCTTTATTGGTTTACGGTACATTCTCAGCCTTTTCTGCTCTTAAAATACGTTTCAGGCTTGGAAGAGGCCAAAAGTGGATTTTGTGAAAGTCAACATAGTTTCAGAAAACTGGCTCAGGGCAGTTGATTTCACTCTTTAATGATGTTTTCATTACAACCTGCTCACCCACCTTTACTGTTTTACGGTACATTCTCAGCCTTTTCTGCTCTTAAAATACGTTTCAGGCTTGGAAAAGGCCAAAAGTGGATTTTGTGAAAGTAAACATAGTTTCAAGGATGTTCTTCAAAAAACTGGCTCAGGGCAGTTGATTTCACTCTTTCATGATGTTTTCATTTCAACATGCTTACCCACCTTTGCTGGTTTAATGTAGCCTTTTATGTTCTTAAAATACGTTTCAGGCTTGAAAGAGGCCAAAATTGGATTTTGTGAAAGTAAACATAGTTTCAAGGATGTTCTTCAAAACACTGGCTCAGGGCAGTTGATTTCATTGTTTCATGATGTTTTCATTAGAACCTGATGCGTACCCACCTTTACTGGTTTAATGTAGCCTTTTATGTTCTTAAAATACGTTTCAGGCTTGAAAGAGGCCAAAATTGGATTTTGTGAAAGTAAACATAGTTTCAAGGATGTTCTTCAAAACACTGGCTCAGGGCAGTTGATTTCATTGTTTCATGATGTTTTCATTAGAACCTGATGATTACCCACCATTACTGGTTTACGGTACATTCTCAGCCTTTTCTGCTCTTAAAATACTTTTGAAGCTTGGAAGAGGCCAAAAGTGGATTTTGTGAAAGTCAACATAGTTTCAAGGATGTTCTTCAAAAAACTGGCTCAGGGCAGTTGATTTCATTGTTTCATGATGTTTTCATTAGAACCTGATGCGTACCCACCTTTACTGGTTTAATGTAGCCTTTTATGTTGTTAAAATACGTTTCAGGCTTGAAAGAGGCCAAAAGTGGATTTTGTGAAAGTCAACATAGTTTCAGAAAACTGGCGTAGGGCAGTTGATTTCACTGTTTCATGATGTTTTCATTACAACCTGCTTACCCACCTTTACTGGTTTACGGTACATTCTCAGCCTTTTCTGCTCTTAAAATACGTTTCAGGCTTGGAAGAGGCCAAAAGTGCATTTTCTGAAAGTCAACATAGTTTCAGAAAACTGGCGTAGGGCAGTTGATTTCACTGTTTCATGATGTTTTCATTACAACCTGCTTACCCACCTTTACTGGTTTACGGTACATTCTCAGCCTTTTCTGCTCTTAAAATACGTTTCAGGCTTGGAAGAGGCCAAAAGTGCATTTTCTGAAAGTCAACATAGTTTCAAAAAACTGGCTTAGGGCAGTTGATTTCACTGTTTCATGATGTTTTCGATAGAAACTGATTCTTACACACCTTTATTGGTTTACGGTACATTCTTAGCCTGTTATGCTCTTAAAATACGTTTCAGGCTTGGAAGAAAAAAAAAAAGTGGATTTTGTGACAGTCAAAATACTTTCAAAGGTTTTCATCAAAAAACTGGCTCAGGGCAGTTCAGTTTATGATGTTTTCATTAGAACCTGATGATTACCCACCTTTACTGGTTTACGGTACATTCTCAGCCTTTTCTGCTCTTAAAATACGTTTCAGGCTTGGAAGAGGCCAAAAGTGGATTTTGTGAAAGTCAACATAGTTTCAAGGATGTTCTTTAAAAAACTGGCTCAGGGCAGTTGATTTCATTGTTTCATGATGTTTTCATTAGAACCTGATGCGTACCCACCTTTACTGGTTTAATGTAGCCTTTTATGCTCTTAAAATACGTTTCAGGCTTGGAAGAGGCCAAAAGTGCATTTTCTTAAATTCAACATAGTTTCAAAAAACTGGCTTAGGGCAGTTGATTTCACTGTTTCATGATGTTTTCGATAGAAACTGATTCTTACCCACCTTTACTGGTTTACGGTACATTCTCAGCCTTTTCTGCTCTTAAAATACATTTCAGACTTGGAAGAGGCCAAAAGTGGATTTTGTGAAAGTCAACATAGTTTCAAGGATGTTCTTCAAAACACTGGCTCAGGGCAGTTGATTTCATTGTTTCATGATGTTTTCATTAGAACCTGATGCGTACCCACCTTTACTGGTTTAATGTAGCCTTTTATGTTGTTAAAATACGTTTCAGGCTTGAAAGAGGCCAAAAGTGGATTTTGTGAAAGTCAACATAGTTTCAGAAAACTGGCGTAGGGCAGTTGATTTCACTCTTTCATGATGTTTTCATTACAACCTGCTTACCCACCTTTACTGGTTTACGGTACATTCTCAGCCTTTTCTGCTCTTAAAATACGTTTCAGGCTTGGAAGAGGCCAAAAGTGCATTTTCTGAAAGTCAACATAGTTTCAAAAAACTGGCTTAGGGCAGTTGATTTCACTGTTTCATGATGTTTTCGATAGAAACTGATTCTTACACACCTTTATTGGTTTACGGTACATTCTCAGCCTTTTCTGCTCTTAAAATACGTTTCAGGCTTGGAAGAGGCCAAAAGTGGATTTTGTGAAAGTCAACATAGTTTCAGAAAACTGGCTCAGGGCAGTTGATTTCACTCTTTAATGATGTTTTCATTACAACCTGCTCACCCACCTTTACTGTTTTACGGTACATTCTCAGCCTTTTCTGCTCTTAAAATACGTTTCAGGCTTGGAAAAGGCCAAAAGTGGATTTTGTGAAAGTAAACATAGTTTCAAGGATGTTCTTCAAAAAACTGGCTCAGGGCAGTTGATTTCACTCTTTCATGATGTTTTCATTTCAACATGCTTACCCACCTTTGCTGGTTTAATGTAGCCTTTTATGTTCTTAAAATACGTTTCAGGCTTGAAAGAGGCCAAAATTGGATTTTGTGAAAGTAAACATAGTTTCAAGGATGTTCTTCAAAACACTGGCTCAGGGCAGTTGATTTCATTGTTTCATGATGTTTTCATTAGAACCTGATGCGTACCCACCTTTACTGGTTTAATGTAGCCTTTTATGTTCTTAAAATACGTTTCAGGCTTGAAAGAGGCCAAAATTGGATTTTGTGAAAGTAAACATAGTTTCAAGGATGTTCTTCAAAACACTGGCTCAGGGCAGTTGATTTCATTGTTTCATGATGTTTTCATTAGAACCTGATGATTACCCACCATTACTGGTTTACGGTACATTCTCAGCCTTTTCTGCTCTTAAAATACTTTTGAAGCTTGGAAGAGGCCAAAAGTGGATTTTGTGAAAGTCAACATAGTTTCAAGGATGTTCTTCAAAACACTGGCTCAGGGCAGTTGATTTCATTGTTTCATGATGTTTTCATTAGAACCTGATGCGTACCCACCTTTACTGGTTTAATGTAGCCTTTTATGTTCTTAAAATACGTTTCAGGCTTGAAAGAGGCCAAAATTGGATTTTGTAAAAGTAAACATAGTTTCAGAAAACTGGCTCAGGGCAGTTGATTTCACTGTTTCATGATGTTTTCATTACAACCTGCTTACCCACCTTTACTGGTTTACGGTACATTCTCAGCCTTTTCTGCTCTTAAAATACGTTTCAGGCTTGGAAGAGGCCAAAAGTGGATTTTGTGAAAGTAAACATAGTTTCAAGGATGTTCTTCAAAACACTGGCTCAGGGCAGTTGATTTCACTCTTTCATGATGTTTTCATTTCAACATGCTTACCCACCTTTGCTGGTTTAATGTAGCCTTTTATGTTCTTAAAATACGTTTCAGGCTTGGAAGAGGCCAAAAGTGGATTTTGTGAAAGTCAACATAGTTTCAAGGATGTTCTTCAAAAAACTGGTTCAGGGCACTTCAGTTTCATGATGTTTTCATTTGAACCTGATGATTACCCACCTTTACTGGTTTACGGTACATTATCAGCCTTTTATGCTCTTAAAATACGTTTGAGGCTTGGAAGAGGCCAAAAGTGGATTTTGTAAAAGTAAACATAGTTTCAGAAAACTGGCTCAGGGCAGTTGATTTCACTGTTTCATGATGTTTTCATTAGAACCTGATGCGTACCCACCTTTAATGGTTTAATGTAGCCTTTTATGTTCTTAAAATACGTTTCAGACTTGAAAGAGGCCAAAAGTGTATTTTGTGAAAGTAAACATAGTTTCAGAAAACTGGATCAGGGCAGTTGATTTCACTGTTTCATGATGTTTTCATTACAACCTGCTTCCCCACCTTTACTGGTTTACGGTACATTCTCAGCCTTTTCTGCTCTTAAAAGACGTTTCAGGCAGAGAGGAGGCCAAAAGTTGATTTTGTGAAAGTAAGCATAGTTTCAAAGATTTTCTTCAAAGAACTTCCTCAAGACAGTTGATTTCACAGTCTGATGTCATGTTCACGAATATCTGCAGCTTTCAGCACTTTCCTGCCTAGAGATGCATTTTCACTTTTTATGCTCTTAAAAGACGTTTCAGGCAGAGAGGAGGCCAAAAGTTGATTTTGTGAAAGTAAGCATAGTTTCAAAGATATTCTTCAAAAAACTACGTCAGCACAGTTGATTTAACAGTCTGATGTCATGTTCATGAATATCTGCAGCTTTCAGCACTTTCCTGCCTAGAGATGCATTTTCACTTTTTATGCTCTTAAAAGACGTTTCAGGCAGAGAGGAGGCCAAAAGTTGATTTTGTGAAAGTAAGCATAGTTTCAAAGATATTCTTCAAAAAACTACGTCAGCACAGTTGATTTAACAGTCTGATGTCATGTTCATGAATATCTGCAGCTTTCAGCACTTTCCTGCCTAGAGATGCATTTTCACTTTTTATGCTCTTAAAAGACGTTTCAGGCAGAGAGGAGGCCAAAAGTTGATTTTGTGAAAGTAAGCATAGTTTCAAAGATATTCTTCAAAAAACTACGTCAGCACAGTTGATTTAACAGTCTGATGTCATGTTCATGAATATCTGCAGCTTTCAGCACTTTCCTGCCTAGAGATGCATTTTCACTTTTTATGCTCTTAAAAGACGTTTCAGGCAGAGAGGAGGCCAAAAGTTGATTTTGTGAAAGTAAGCATAGTTTCAAAGATTTTCTTCAAAAAACTTCCTCAAGACAGTTGATTTCTCAGTCTGATGTCATGTTCATGAATATCTACCAGCTTTCAGCACTTTCCTGCCTAGAGATGCATTTTCACTTTTTATGCTCTTAAAAGACGTTTCAGGCAGAGAGGAGGCCAAAAGTTGATTTTGTGAAAGTAAGCATAGTTTCAAAGATATTCTTCAAAAAACTACGTCAGCACAGTTGATTTAACAGTCTGATGTCATGTTCATGAATATCTGCAGCTTTCAGCACTTTCCTGCCTAGAGATGCATTTTCACTTTTTATGCTCTTAAAAGACGTTTCAGGCAGAGAGGAGGCCAAAAGTTGATTTTGTGAAAGTAAGCATAGTTTCAAAGATTTTCTTCAAAAAACTTCCTCAAGACAGTTGATTTCACAGTCTGATGTCATGTTCATGAATATCTGCAGCTTTCAGCACTTTCCTGCCTTGAGATGCATTTTCACTTTTTATGCTCTTAAAAGACGTTTCAGGCAGAGAGGAGGCCAAAAGTTGATTTTGTGAAAGTAAGCATAGTTTCAAAGATTTTCTTCAAAAAACTTCCTCAAGACAGTTGATTTCTCAGTCTGATGTCATGTTCATGAATATCTACCAGCTTTCAGCACTTTCCTGCCTAGAGATGCATTTTCACTTTTTATGCTCTTAAAAGACGTTTCAGGCAGAGAGGAGGCCAAAAGTTGATTTTGTGAAAGTAAGCATAGTTTCAAAGATTTTCTTCAAAAAACTTCCTCAAGACAGTTGATTTCACAATCTGATGTCATGTTCATGAATATCTGCAGCTTTCAGCACTTTGCTGGCTAGCCCTTGTGTTGTCCTCCCGATTGCCATACACTTGTTGTCCTCTGGGGTCAAAAATGACCCCACCTGGTTTGACTGTTTTTAAAGCATATAGTATAAATTGTCAATCAATTCTGTTTTACACCTTTAGTCTTACTTCAGTCCAACACAGTTTTACCTTCGTTTTGGAATTTAGGGCCAATAGACCTTGTTTACATAAAAGTATACCCTGTTTTTGAGTGAAAATACAATGAAACAATGAATTATTTTGACTTTATATTATTTTTGACTATTTGACTTATCACAGAGAGGTATATATCAAAGTTTAGTGAGGATGCTGTTCTTGAATCATTTGAATTTTTTTAATGGCAGCAAATAATAACACCTGTTGTCCTCTGGGGTCAAAAATGACCCCGTCTGGTTTGACTGTTTATAAAGTATAAATTATCACCCAACTCTGTGTTTCAACTTTTTAGTCAACTTTATTCCAACTCATTACTGACATAAAACATGTCAACATTCATTTCCAAAACATTTAACTTTTCAAAACTAACTTTTCAGAAAAAAACAGTCTGAATGTGCCCTCAGATGCATGCAAGGCAGGTTGTAATGGCATGACTTTTGCAGATGTATGCATTGCATTTTTGGCACGTTTGTGTTGTTTTGAGATCACTCTGGCACAATTGGCACCTTCCCCTTTTGCATGGAGGGGCAGCTGGGCGAGGGGGAGCTGCTGCAGAGGTAGAGCTGGAGTAGAGCTGCTGGATAGACATAACCATTCTGGCAGCGGCTGGCGTGCGGGGAATAACCTGTCAAGTCAAGTCAAACTTTATTATAACAAATCACAGTACAAATACAAATAGTTCAAATTGTGAGGTCACTACAGAAGGAAGAGCAACATAAATGTAGCTTAATGCTGACCATGCGTCGCTTGATGTGAGGTATCACCAGTTGTCGCCCAAGCTCCTCCATGAACAGTCTCCTCCTGTTGGACTTCCCCTGATTCCAGGCTGGCTTGATCTCAGACCACAGGACAAATGAGTTGTATGCAGACACGTCGAGAATGTTGAAGAAGACAACGAGGGGCCAACGGGCTGTCTTCCTTTTGCACGTGTACACACTGTAACCTGAAACAAAAGAAACAAACCAAAAAATATTCAGAAATGTAGGTTTATTTTCCTACATACAAATTCAATGCATTATCCTTTCCATATATAATATTATAAATATTATGAATAATAAATGTGCATTACCTTGTCAAGGTTATCGACACCCCCTTTGTTGTGATTGTAATCTTCGATGATTTTTGGCCTTTTGTCATCCCTGTTGCTCACAGCAGCATCCCGATGCAGAGTGCTCATCAGAAGAACATTTCTCTGTTTTTTGGGGTGATAGGACACCAGAGCATGGGTCTCGGTGAAGGCAAACTTCGATGAGAACAGAGCCCTGTCCGTTTTTGACACCAGTGCAGGGGGAAGCTCAGGCTTATTCCTCCGTACTGTTCCCACCATGTACAGCTTTCTTTTCAGCAGCTGCAGGCCAAGGGCATGTGAAGTGAAGAAGTTGTCACAGGTGATCGTTTTCCCCTGGAGACCTCCTGTCATGTCAAGGACAACTCGCATGCCCTGATTTTTTTCTGACTGCGCACCAGCAGGTTTGCCAGTGTATATTTGTATGTTCCATGCATAGCTGGACCTGGCATCGCATGCTGCCCATATTTTGATCCCATATTTCCCTGGTTTACTCGGGATGTACTGTTTGAATGGACAGCGACCTCTGAAGGGGACCAGGCGCTCATCCACAGTCACATTTGTGCCTGGATCGTACAGATATTCATGAACATGACATCAGACTGTGAAATCAACTGTCTTGAGGAAGTTTTTTGAAGAAAATCTTTGAAACTATGCTTACTTTCACAAAATCAACTTTTGGCCTCTTCCAAGCCTGAAACGTATTTTCAGAGCATAAAAGGCTGAGAATGTACCGTAAACCAGTAACGGTGGGTAATCATCAGGTTCTAATGAAAACATCATGAAACTGAACTGCCCTGAGCCAGTTTTTTGAAGAAAACCTTTGAAAGTATTTTGATTGTCACTAAATCCACTTTTTTTTTTCTTCCAAGCCTGAAACATATTTTAAGAGCATAAAAGGCTAAGAATGTACCGTGAACCAATAAAGGTGTGTAAGAATCAGTTTCTATCGAAAACATCATGAAACAGTGAAATCAACTGCACTAAGCCAGTTTTTTGAAACAATGTTTACTTTCACAAAATCCACTTTTGGCCTCTTTCAAGCCTGAAACATATTTTAAGAGCATAAAAGGCTACATTAAACCAGTAAAGGTGCCTGAAACGTATTTTAAGAGCATAAAAGGCTGAGAATGTACCGTAAACCAGTAAAGGTGGGTAAGCAGGTTGTAATGAAAACATCATGAAACAGTGAAATCAACTGCCCTGAGCCAGTTTTCTGAAACTATGTTGACTTTCACAAAATCCACTTTTGGCCTCATCCAAGTCTGAAACGTATTTTAAGAGCATAAAAGGCTACATTAAACCAGTAAAGGTGGGTAATCATCAGGTTCTAATGAAAACATCATGAAACAATGAAATCAACTGCCCTGAGCCAGTTTTTTAAAGAACATCCTTGAAACTATGTTGACTTTCACAAAATCCACTTTTGGCCTCTTCCAAGCCTGCAACGTATTTTAAGAGCAGAAAAGGCTGAGAATGTACCGTAAACCAGTAAAGGTGGGTAAGCAAGTTGTAATGAAAACATCATGAAACAGTGAAATCAACTGCCCTGAGCCAGTTTTCTGAAACTATGTTTACTTTTACAAAATCCACTTTTGGCCTCTTCCAAGCCTGAAACGTATTTTAAGAGCATAAAAGGCTACATTAAACCAGTAAAGGTGGGTACGCATCAGGTTCTAATGAAAACATCATGAAACAATGAAATCAACTGCCCTGAGCCAGTTTTTTAAAGAACATCCTTGAAACTATGTTGACTTTCACAAAATCCACTTTTGGCCTCTTCCAAGCCTGAAACGTATTTTAAGAGCAGAAAAGGCTGAGAATGTACCGTAAACCAGTAAAGGTGGGTAAGCAGGTTGTAATGAAAACATCATGAAACAGTGAAATCAACTGCCCTGAGCCAGTTTTTTGAAACTATGTTTACTTTCACAAAATCCACTTTTGGCCTCTTTCAAGCCTGAAACGTATTTTAACAACATAAAAGGCTACATTAAACCAGTAAAGGTGGGTACGCATCAGGTTCTAATGAAAACATCATGAAACAATGAAATCAACTGCCCTGAGCCAGTGTTTTGAAGAACATCCTTGAAACTATGTTGACTTTCACAAAATCCACTTTTGGCCTCTTCCAAGTCTGAAATGTATTTTAAGAGCAGAAAAGGCTGAGAATGTACCGTAAACCAGTAAAGGTGGGTAATCATCAGGTTCTAATGAAAACATCATGAAACTGAACTGCCCTGAGCCAGTTTTTTGATGAAAACCTTTGAAAGTATTTTGACTGTCACAAAATCCACTTTTTTTTTTCTTCCAAGCCTGAAACGTATTTTAAGAGCATAACAGGCTAAGAATGTACCGTAAACCAGTAATGGTGGGTAATCATCAGGTTCTAATGAAAACATCATGAAACAATGAAATCAACTGCCCTGAGCCAGTGTTTTGAAGAACATCCTTGAAACTATGTTTACTTTCACAAAATCCACTTTTGGCCTCTTCCAAGCCTGAAATGTATTTTAAGAACATAAAAGGCTACATTAAACCAGTAAAGGTACGCATCAGGTTCTAATGAAAACATCATGAAACTGAACTGCCCTGAGCCAGTTTTTTGATGAAAACCTTTGAAAGTATTTTGACTGCCACAAAATCCACTTTTTTTTTTTCTTCCAAGCCTGAAACGTATTTTAAGAGCATAAATGGCTAAGAATGTACCGTGAACCAATAAAGGTGTGTAAGAATCAGTTTCTATCGAAAACATCATGAAACAGTGACATCAACTGCCCTAAGCCAGTTTTTTGAAATTATGTTTACTTTCACAAAATCCACTTTTGGCCTCTTCCAAGTCTGAAATGTATTTTAAGAGCAGAAAAGGCTGAGAATGTACCGTAAACCAGTAAAGGTGGGTAATCATCAGGTTCTAATGAAAACATCATGAAACTGAACTGCCCTGAGCCAGTTTTTTGAAGAAAACCTTTGAAAGTATTTTGATTGTCACTAAATCCAATTTTTTTTTTCTTCCAAGCCTGAAACATCTTTTAAGAGCATAAAAGGCTAAGAATGTACCGTGAACCAATAAAGGTGTGTAAGAATCAGTTTCTATCGAAAACATCATGAAACAGTGAAATCAACTGCCCTAAGCCAGTTTTTTGAAACTATGTTTACTTTCACAAAATCCACTTTTGGCCTCTTTCAAGCCTGAAACGTATTTTAAGAGCATAAAAGGCTACATTAAACCAGTAAAGGTGGGTACGCATCAGGTTCTAATGAAAACATCATGAAACAATGAAATCAACTGCCCTGAGCCAGTTTTTTAAAGAACATCCTTGAAACTATGTTGACTTTCACAAAATCCACTTTTGGCCTCTTCCAAGCCTGAAACGTATTATAAGAGCATAAAAGGCTGATAATGTACCGTAAACCAGTAAAGGTGGGTAAGCAGGTTGTAATGAAAACATCATGAAACAGTGAAATCAACTGCCCTGAGCCAGTTTTTTGAAGAAAATCTTTGAAACTATGTTTTTTTCACAAAATCCACTTTTGGCCTCTTCCAAGCCTGCAACGTATTTTAAGAGCAGAAAAGGCTGAGAATGTACCGTAAACCAGTAAAGGTGGGTAATCATCAGGTTCTAATGAAAACATCATGAAACTTTACTGCCCTGAGCCAGTTTTTTGAAGAACATCCTTGAAACGTATTTTAAGAGCATAAAAGGCTACATTAAACCAGTAAAGGTGGGTACGCATCAGGTTCTAATGAAAACATCATGAAACAATGAAATCAACTGCCCTGAGCCAGTGTTTTAAAGAACATCCTTGAAACTATGTTGACTTTCACAAAATCCACTTTTGGCCTCTTCCAAGCCTGAAACGTATTTTAAGAGCATAAAAGGCTGAGAATGTACCGTAAACCAGTAAAGGTGAGTAAGCAGGTTGTAATGAAAACATCATGAAACAGTGAAATCAACTGCCCTAAGCCAGTTTTTTGAAACTATGTTTACTTTCACAAAATCCACTTTTGGCCTAGTCCAAGCCTGAAACGTATTTTAACAACATAAAAGGCTACATTAAACCAGTAAAGGTGGGTACGCATCAGGTTCTAATGAAAACATCATGAAACAATGAAATCAACTGCCCTGAGCCAGTTTTTTGAAGAACATCCTTGAAACTATGTTGACTTTCACAAAATCCACTTTTGGCCTCTTCCAAGCTTCAAACGTATTTTAAGAGCAGAAAAGGCTGAGAATGTACCGTAAACCAGTAATGGTGGGTAATCATCAGGTTCTAATGAAAACATCATGAAACAATGAAATCAACTGCCCTGAGCCAGTGTTTTGAAGAACATCCTTGAAACTATGTTTACTTTCACAAAATCCACTTTTGGCCTCTTCCAAGCCTGAAACGTATTTTAAGAACATAAAAGGCTACATTAAACCAGCAAAGGTGGGTAAGCATGTTGAAATGAAAACATCATGAAAGAGTGAAATCAACTGCCCTGAGCCAGTGTTTTGAAGAACATCCTTGAAACTATGTTTACTTTCACAAAATCCACTTTTGGCCTCTTCCAAGCCTGAAACGTATTTTAAGAGCAGAAAAGGCTGAGAATGTACCGTAAACCAGTAAAGGTGGGTAAGCAAGTTGTAATGAAAACATCATGAAACAGTGAAATCAACTGCCCTGAGCCAGTTTTCTGAAACTATGTTTACTTTTACAAAATCCACTTTTGGCCTCTTCCAAGCCTGAAACGTATTTTAAGAGCATAAAAGGCTGAGAATGTACCGTAAACCAGTAAAGGTGGGTAAGCAGGTTGTAATGAAAACATCATGAAACAGTGAAATCAACTGCCCTGAGCCAGTTTTCTGAAACTATGTTTACTTTTACAAAATCCACTTTTGGCCTCTTCCAAGCCTGAAACGTATTTTAAGAACATAAAAGGCTACATTAAACCAGCAAAGGTGGGTAAGCATGTTGAAATGAAAACATCATGAAAGAGTGAAATCAACTGCCCTGAGCCAGTTTTTTGAAGAACATCCTTGAAACTATGTTTACTTTCACAAAATCCACTTTTGGCCTTTTCCAAGCCTGAAACGTATTTTAAGAGCAGAAAAGGCTGAGAATGTACCGTAAAACAGTAAAGGTGGGTGAGCAGGTTGTAATGAAAACATCATGAAAGAGTGAAATCAACTGCCCTGAGCCAGTTTTTTGAAGAACATCCTTGAAACTATGTTTACTTTCACAAAATCCACTTTTGGCCTTTTCCAAGCCTGAAACGTATTTTAAGAGCATAACAGGCTAAGAATGTACCGTAAACCAATAAAGGTGTGTAAGAATCAGTTTCTATCGAAAACATCATGAAACAGTGAAATCAACTGCCCTAAGCCAGTTTTCTGAAACTATGTTGACTTTCACAAAATCCACTTTTGGCCTCTTTCAAGCCTGAAACGTATTTTAACAACATAAAAGGCTACATTAAACCAGTAAAGGTGGGTACGCATCAGGTTCTAATGAAAACATCATGAAACAATGAAATCAACTGCCCTGAGCCAGTGTTTTGAAGAACATCGTTGAAACTATGTTGACTTTCACAAAATCCACTTTTGGCCTCTTCCAAGTCTGAAATGTATTTTAAGAGCAGAAAAGGCTGAGAATGTACCGTAAACCAGTAAAGGTGGGTAAGAATCAGTTTCTATCGAAAACATCATGAAACAGTGAAATCAACTGCCCTAAGCCAGTTTTTTGAAACTATGTTGAATTTAAGAAAATGCACTTTTGGCCTCTTCCAAGCCTGAAACGTATTTTAAGAGCATAAAAGGCTGAGAATGTACCGTAAACCAGTAAAGGTGGGTAAGCAGGTTGTAATGACAACATCATGAAACAGTGAAATCAACTGCCCTGAGCCAGTTTTCTGAAACTATGTTGACTTTCACAAAATCCACTTTTGGCCTCTTTCAAGCCTGAAACGTATTTTAAGAGCATAAAAGGCTACATTAAACCAGTAAAGGTGGGTACGCATCAGGTTCTAATGAAAACATCATGAAACAATGAAATCAACTGCCCTGAGCCAGTTTTTTAAAGAACATCCTTGAAACTATGTTGACTTTCACAAAATCCACTTTTGGCCTCTTCCAAGCCTGAAACGTATTTTAAGAGCAGAAAAGGCTGAGAATGTACCGTAAACCAGTAAAGGTGGGTAATCATCAGGTTCTAATGAAAACATCATAAACTGAACTGCCCTGAGCCAGTTTTTTGATGAAAACCTTTGAAAGTATTTTGACTGTCACAAAATCCACTTTTTTTTTTTCTTCCAAGCCTGAAACGTATTTTAAGAGCATAACAGGCTAAGAATGTACCGTAAACCAATAAAGGTGTGTAAGAATCAGTTTCTATCGAAAACATCATGAAACAGTGAAATCAACTGCCCTAAGCCAGTTTTTTGAAACTATGTTGACTTTCAGAAAATGCACTTTTGGCCTCTTCCAAGCCTGAAACGTATTTTAAGAGCAGAAAAGGCTGAGAATGTACCGTAAACCAGTAAAGGTGGGTAAGCAGGTTGTAATGAAAACATCATGAAACAGTGAAATCAACTGCCCTACGCCAGTTTTCTGAAACTATCTTGACTTTCACAAAATCCACTTTTGGCCTCTTTCAAGCCTGAAACGTATTTTAACAACATAAAAGGCTACATTAAACCAGTAAAGGTGGGTACGCATCAGGTTCTAATGAAAACATCATGAAACAATGAAATCAACTGCCCTGAGCCAGTGTTTTGAAGAACATCCTTGAAACTATGTTGACTTTCACAAAATCCACTTTTGGCCTCTTCCAAGTCTGAAATGTATTTTAAGAGCAGAAAAGGCTGAGAATGTACCGTAAACCAGTAAAGGTGGGTAAGAATCAGTTTCTATCGAAAACATCATGAAACAGTGAAATCAACTGCCCTAAGCCAGTTTTTTGAAACTATGTTGAATTTAAGAAAATGCACTTTTGGCCTCTTCCAAGCCTGAAACGTATTTTAAGAGCATAAAAGGCTGAGAATGTACCGTAAACCAGTAAAGGTGGGTAAGCAGGTTGTAATGACAACATCATGAAACAGTGAAATCAACTGCCCTGAGCCAGTTTTCTGAAACTATGTTGACTTTCACAAAATCCACTTTTGGCCTCTTCCAAGCCTGAAACGTATTTTAAGAGCAGAAAAGGCTGAGAATGTACCGTAAACCAGTAAAGGTGGGTAATCATCAGGTTCTAATGAAAACATCATAAACTGAACTGCCCTGAGCCAGTTTTTTGATGAAAACCTTTGAAAGTATTTTGACTGTCACAAAATCCACTTTTTTTTTTTCTTCCAAGCCTGAAACGTATTTTAAGAGCATAACAGGCTAAGAATGTACCGTAAACCAATAAAGGTGTGTAAGAATCAGTTTCTATCGAAAACATCATGAAACAGTGAAATCAACTGCCCTGAGCCAGTTTTCTGAAACTATGTTGACTTTCACAAAATCCACTTTTGGCCTCTTCCAAGCCTGAAATGTATTTTAAGAACATAAAAGGCTACATTAAACCAGTAAAGGTGGGTACGCATCAGGTTCTAATGAAAACATCATGAAACAATGAAATCAACTGCCCTGAGCCAGTTTTTTGAAGAACATCCTTGAAACTATGTTTACTTTCACAAAATCCACTTTTGGCCTCTTCCAAGCCTGAAACGTATTTTAAGAGCAGAAAAGGCTGAGAATGTACCGTAAACCAGTAAAGGTGGGTAAGCAGGTTGTAATGAAAACATCATGAAACAGTGAAATCAACTGCCCTGAGCCAGTTTTCTGAAACTATGTTTACTTTTACAAAATCCACTTTTGGCCTCTTCCAAGCCTCAAACGTATTTTAAGAGCATAAAAGGCTGATAATGTACCGTAAACCAGTAAAGGTGGGTAATCATCAGGTTCTAATGAAAACATCATGAAACTGAACTGCCCTGAGCCAGTTTTTTGAAGAACATCCTTGAAACTATGTTGACTTTCACAAAATCCACTTTTGGCCTCTTCCAAGCCTGAAACGTATTTTAAGAACATAAAAGGCTACATTAAACCAGCAAAGGTGGGTAAGCATGTTGAAATGAAAACATCATGAAAGAGTGAAATCAACTGCCCTGAGCCAGTTTTTTGAAGAACATCCTTGAAACTATGTTTACTTTCACAAAATCCACTTTTGGCCTTTTCCAAGCCTGAAACGTATTTTAAGAGCAGAAAAGGCTGAGAATGTACCGTAAAACAGTAAAGGTGGGTGAGCAGGTTGTAATGAAAACATCATTAAAGAGTGAAATCAACTGCCCTGAGCCAGTTTTCTGAAACTATGTTGACTTTCACAAAATCCACTTTTGGCCTCTTCCAAGCCTGAAACGTATTTTAAGAGCATAAAAGGCTGAGAATGTACCGTAAACCAGTAAAGGTGGGTAAGCAGGTTGTAATGACAACATCATGAAACAGTGAAATCAACTGCCCTGAGCCAGTTTTCTGAAACTATGTTGACTTTCACAAAATCCACTTTTGGCCTCTTCCAAGCCTGAAACGTATTTTAAGAGCATAAAAGGCTGAGAATGTACCGTAAACCAGTAATGGTGGGTAATCATCAGGTTCTAATGAAAACATCATGAAACAATGAAATCAACTGCCCTGAGCCAGTGTTTTGAAGAACATCCTTGAAACTATGTTTACTTTCACAAAATCCACTTTTGGCCTCTTCCAAGCCTGAAATGTATTTTAAGAACATAAAAGGCTACATTAAACCAGTAAAGGTGGGTACGCATCAGGTTCTAATGAAAACATCATGAAACAATGAAATCAACTGCCCTGAGCCAGTTTTTTGAAGAACATCCTTGAAACTATGTTTACTTTCACAAAATCCACTTTTGGCCTCTTCCAAGCCTGAAACGTATTTTAAGAGCAGAAAAGGCTGAGAATGTACCGTAAACCAGTAAAGGTGGGTAAGCAGGTTGTAATGAAAACATCATGAAACAGTGAAATCAACTGCCCTGAGCCAGTTTTCTGAAACTATGTTTACTTTTACAAAATCCACTTTTGGCCTCTTCCAAGCCTCAAACGTATTTTAAGAGCATAAAAGGCTGATAATGTACCGTAAACCAGTAAAGGTGGGTAATCATCAGGTTCTAATGAAAACATCATGAAACTGAACTGCCCTGAGCCAGTTTTTTGAAGAACATCCTTGAAACTATGTTGACTTTCACAAAATCCACTTTTGGCCTCTTCCAAGCCTGAAACGTATTTTAAGAACATAAAAGGCTACATTAAACCAGCAAAGGTGGGTAAGCATGTTGAAATGAAAACATCATGAAAGAGTGAAATCAACTGCCCTGAGCCAGTTTTTTGAAGAACATCCTTGAAACTATGTTTACTTTCACAAAATCCACTTTTGGCCTTTTCCAAGCCTGAAACGTATTTTAAGAGCAGAAAAGGCTGAGAATGTACCGTAAAACAGTAAAGGTGGGTGAGCAGGTTGTAATGAAAACATCATTAAAGAGTGAAATCAACTGCCCTGAGCCAGTTTTCTGAAACTATGTTGACTTTCACAAAATCCACTTTTGGCCTCTTCCAAGCCTGAAACGTATTTTAAGAGCAGAAAAGGCTGAGAATGTACCGTAAACCAGTAATGGTGGGTAATCATCAGGTTCTAATGAAAACATCATAAACTGAACTGCCCTGAGCCAGTTTTTTGATGAAAACCTTTGAAAGTATTTTGACTGTCACAAAATCCACTTTTTTTTTTTCTTCCAAGCCTGAAACGTATTTTAAGAGCATAACAGGCTAAGAATGTACCGTAAACCAATAAAGGTGTGTAAGAATGAGTTTCTATCGAAAACATCATGAAACAGTGAAATCAACTGCCCTAAGCCAGTTTTTTGAAACTATGTTGACTTTCAGAAAATGCACTTTTGGCCTCTTCCAAGCCTGAAACGTATTTTAAGAGCAGAAAAGGCTGAGAATGTACCGTAAACCAGTAAAGGTGGGTAAGCAGGTTGTAATGAAAACATCATGAAACAGTGAAATCAACTGCCCTACGCCAGTTTTCTGAAACTATGTTGACTTTCACAAAATCCACTTTTGGCCTCTTTCAAGCCTGAAACGTATTTTAACAACATAAAAGGCTACATTAAACCAGTAAAGGTGGGTACGCATCAGGTTCTAATGAAAACATCATGAAACAATGAAATCAACTGCCCTGAGCCAGTGTTTTGAAGAACATCCTTGAAACTATGTTGACTTTCACAAAATCCACTTTTGGCCTCTTCCAAGTCTGAAATGTATTTTAAGAGCAGAAAAGGCTGAGAATGTACCGTAAACCAGTAAAGGTGGGTAAGAATCAGTTTCTATCGAAAACATCATGAAACAGTGAAATCAACTGCCCTAAGCCAGTTTTTTGAAACTATGTTGAATTTAAGAAAATGCACTTTTGGCCTCTTCCAAGCCTGAAACGTATTTTAAGAGCATAAAAGGCTGAGAATGTACCGTAAACCAGTAAAGGTGGGTAAGCAGGTTGTAATGACAACATCATGAAACAGTGAAATCAACTGCCCTGAGCCAGTTTTCTGAAACTATGTTGACTTTCACAAAATCCACTTTTGGCCTCTTCCAAGCCTGAAACGTATTTTAAGAGCAGAAAAGGCTGAGAATGTACCGTAAACCAGTAAAGGTGGGTAAGCAGGTTGTAATGAAAACATCATGAAACAGTGAAATCAACTGCCCTACGCCAGTTTTCTGAAACTATGTTGACTTTCACAAAATCCACTTTTGGCCTCTTCCAAGCCTGAAACGTATTTTAAGAGCAGAAAAGGCTGAGAATGTACCGTAAACCAGTAAAGGTGGGTAATCATCAGGTTCTAATGAAAACATCATAAACTGAACTGCCCTGAGCCAGTTTTTTGATGAAAACCTTTGAAAGTATTTTGACTGTCACAAAATCCACTTTTTTTTTTTCTTCCAAGCCTGAAACGTATTTTAAGAGCATAACAGGCTAAGAATGTACCGTAAACCAATAAAGGTGTGTAAGAATCAGTTTCTATCGAAAACATCATGAAACAGTGAAATCAACTGCCCTAAGCCAGTTTTTTGAAACTATGTTGACTTTCAGAAAATGCACTTTTGGCCTCTTCCAAGCCTGAAACGTATTTTAAGAGCAGAAAAGGCTGAGAATGTACCGTAAACCAGTAAAGGTGGGTGAGCAGGTTGTAATGAAAACATCATGAAACAGTGAAATCAACTGCCCTACGCCAGTTTTCTGAAACTATGTTGACTTTCACAAAATCCACTTTTGGCCTCTTTCAAGCCTGAAACGTATTTTAACAACATAAAAGGCTACATTAAACCAGTAAAGGTGGGTACGCATCAGGTTCTAATGAAAACATCATGAAACAATGAAATCAACTGCCCTGAGCCAGTGTTTTGAAGAACATCCTTGAAACTATGTTGACTTTCACAAAATCCACTTTTGGCCTCTTCCAAGTCTGAAATGTATTTTAAGAGCAGAAAAGGCTGAGAATGTACCGTAAACCAGTAAAGGTGGGTAATCATCAGGTTCTAATGAAAACATCATAAACTGAACTGCCCTGAGCCAGTTTTTTGATGAAAACCTTTGAAAGTATTTTGACTGTCACAAAATCCACTTTTTTTTTTTCTTCCAAGCCTGAAACGTATTTTAAGAGCATAACAGGCTAAGAATGTACCGTAAACCAATAAAGGTGTGTAAGAATCAGTTTCTATCGAAAACATCATGAAACAGTGAAATCAACTGCCCTAAGCCAGTTTTTTGAAACTATGTTGAATTTAAGAAAATGCACTTTTGGCCTCTTCCAAGCCTGAAACGTATTTTAAGAGCATAAAAGGCTGAGAATGTACCGTAAACCAGTAAAGGTGGGTAATCATCAGGTTCTAATGAAAACATCATGAAACTGAACTGCCCTGAGCCAGTTTTTTGAAGAAAACCTTTGAAACTATGTTTACTTTCACAAAATCCACTTTTTAGAAGAAAATCTTTGAAACTATGTTTACTTTCACAAAATCCACTTTTTTGAAGAAAATCTTTGAAACTGTTTGCTTTCACACAATCCACTTTTGGCCTCCTCTCTGCTTGAAACGTCTTTTAAGAGCATAAAAAGTGAAAATGCATCTCTAGCCCTTGTGTTGTCCTGGGGTCATTAATGACCCCAGAAGAAATCTTTTGCTGTCAAAATATGTTTTTTATTCATCAAATGGTCTGAAAATAATGGGGGGCGTTCGATACTATGCTCTTCATGATTAAAATAAATTTGAGGTAATTTGATTGAATTAACGGTGATTTATTGAATTGAATAACTTCTGTTGTCCTCTGGGGTCAAAAAGACCCCGCAGCACAAAGTGGCTCAATGAGGCAAGTTGTCACACCATACTGCTTTCCAAAACATCTTTGATCTTGGATGTTTGATGTGTGGGGTCAAGCAATGGTTATGACAATAAAAAAAATAGGTCTTTTCTCACAGGTGTTGGGGCATTTCACATTTTAGAGAGAGACAGGCAGCACAATGAGGAGGCAGAAGCGCTATACTGCACAGGAGGCTTGTGAGGTAATTTTGAACTATGATGTGGAAAAGAATAACCAGGAGGACAATGCTGAACATAATGAGGAGGAAGAATCAACTGATGAGGACGATTCAGGGTCAGAAGAGACGGAAAATAATGATGAGGCGATGGATCCAACCTACAGACCACATGCTACTACTTCCTCTGAAGAAGCCCCCACATCGCCCGCTGAAATGGAAGAAGGGCATGAAGAGAAGGAAAATGATGACCATGATGAGGTAGAATCTGAAGCTGAAATGGAAGAAGTGTCAGAAGTGGAGAACTGCACTTATTATGATGAAGAGGAAGAATCAACTGATGAGGTAAAATCTGAAGCTGAAATGGAAGAAGTGTCAGAAGTGGAGGACTGCACTTATGATGAAGAAGAATATTTCCAGTCAAAGGATGAAAAAATGATCTGGTCTTCCATCCCTCCCAGTGACAGACGACGCATGTTGACAGTCGAGAGAGCAGAGAGAGAGACAAGCCACCATGGTCCAACCGCATATGCAAGGTCTCGTATTGATGACATAAAGTCCACTTTTGACCTGTTTCTGCCCAAGCCTATTGAAGAGGTGATGCTGAACATGACAAACAAGGAGGGGCGACGTGTGTATGGCAACAAGTGGAGAAAGATGGATCGAATGGACCTGCAGGCATATGTGGGTTTGTTGATTCTCGCAGGCGTGTACCGATCCAGTAAAGAAGCTACATCTAGTTTATGGCATGCCGAGTCTGGTAGGGCAATTTTCCGTGCTACCATGACACTCAAGATGTTTCATAAAATCTCAAGAGTGATTCGATTTGATGATAAAGACACAAGAGAAGACCGCCGTGCACGAGACAAACTTGCTCACATTCGAGACGTATGGGACAAGTGGGTGTCTCTCCTGCCATTGATGTACGATCCAGGCACAAATGTGACTGTGGATGAGCGCCTGGTCCCCTTCAGAGGTCGCTGTCCATTCAAACAGTACATCCCGAGTAAACCAGGGAAATATGGGATCAAAATATGGGCAGCATGCGATGCCAGGTCCAGCTATGCATGGAACATGCAAATATACACTGGCAAACCTGCTGGTGCGCAGTCAGAAAAAAATCAGGGCATGCGAGTTGTCCTTGACATGACAGGAGGTCTCCAGGGGAAAACGATCACCTGTGACAACTTCTTCACTTCACATGCCCTTGGCCTGCAGCTGCTGAAAAGAAAGCTGTACATGGTGGGAACAGTACGGAGGAATAAGCCTGAGCTTCCCCCTGCACTGGTGTCAAAAACGGACAGGGCTCTGTTCTCATCGAAGTTTGCCTTCACCGAGACCCATGCTCTGGTGTCCTATCACCCCAAAAAACAGAGAAATGTTCTTCTGATGAGCACTCTGCATCGGGATGCTGCTGTGAGCAACAGGGATGACAAAAGGCCAAAAATCATCGAAGATTACAATCACAACAAAGGGGGTGTCGATAACCTTGACAAGGTAATGCACATTTATTATTCATAATATTTATAATATTATATATGGAAAGGATAATGCATTGAATTTGTATGTAGGAAAATAAACCTACATTTCTGAATATTTTTTGGTTTGTTTCTTTTGTTTCAGGTTACAGTGTGTACACGTGCAAAAGGAAGACAGCCCGTTGGCCCCTCGTTGTCTTCTTCAACATTCTCGACGTGTCTGCATACAACTCATTTGTCCTGTGGTCTGAGATCAAGCCAGCCTGGAATCAGGGGAAGTCCAACAGGAGGAGACTGTTCATGGAGGAGCTTGGGCGACAACTGGTGATACCTCACATCAAGCGACGCATGGTCAGCATTAAGCTACATTTATGTTGCTCTTCCTTCTGTAGTGACCTCACAATTTGAACTATTTGTATTTGTACTGTGATTTGTTATAATAAAGTTTGACTTGACTTGACAGGTTATTCCCCGCACGCCAGCCGCTGCCAGAATGGTTATGTCTATCCAGCAGCTCTACTCCAGCTCTACCTCTGCAGCAGCTCCCCCTCGCCCAGCTGCCCCTCCATGCAAAAGGGGAAGGTGCCAATTGTGCCAGAGTGATCTCAAAACAACACAAACGTGCCAACAATGCAATGCATACATCTGCAAAAGTCATGCCATTACAACCTGCCTTGCATGCATCTGAGGGCACATTCAGACTGTTTTTTTCTGAAAAGTTAGTTTTGAAAAGTTAAATGTTTTGGAAATGAATGTTGACATGTTTTATGTCAGTAATGAGTTGGAATAAAGTTGACTAAAAAGTTGAAACACAGAGTTGGGTGATAATTTATACTTTATAAACAGTCAAACCAGACGGGGTCATTTTTGACCCCAGAGGACAACAGGTGTTATTATTTGCTGCCATTAAAAAAATTCAAATGATTCAAGAACAGCATCCTCACTAAACTTTGATATATACCTCTCTGTGATAAGTCAAATAGTCAAAAATAATATAAAGTCAAAATAATTCATTGTTTCATTGTATTTTCACTCAAAAACAGGGTATACTTTTATGTAAACAAGGTCTATTGGCCCTAAATTCCAAAACGAAGGTAAAACTGTGTTGGACTGAAGTAAGACTAAAGGTGTAAAACAGAATTGATTGACAATTTATACTATATGCTTTAAAAACAGTCAAACCAGGTGGGGTCATTTTTGACCCCAGAGGACAACAAGTGTATGGCAATCGGGAGGACAACACAAGAGCTAGCCAGCAAAGTGCTGAAAGCTGCAGATATTCATGAACATGACATCAGATTGTGAAATCAACTGTCTTGAGGAAGTTTTTTGAAGAAAATCTTTGAAACTATGCTTACTTTCACAAAATCAACTTTTGGCCTCCTCTCTGCCTGAAACGTCTTTTAAGAGCATAAAAAGTGAAAATGCATCTCTAGGCAGGAAAGTGCTGAAAGCTGGTAGATATTCATGAACATGACATCAGACTGTGAAATCAACTGTCTTGAGGAAGTTTTTTGAAGAAAATCTTTGAAACTATGCTTACTTTCACAAAATCAACTTTTGGCCTCCTCTCTGCCTGAAACGTCTTTTAAGAGCATAAAAAGTGAAAATGCATCTCTAGGCAGGAAAGTGCTGAAAGCTGCAGATATTCATGAACATGACATCAGACTGTGAAATCAACTGTCTTGAGGAAGTTTTTTGAAGAAAATCTTTGAAACTATGCTTACTTTCACAAAATCAACTTTTGGCCTCCTCTCTGCCTGAAACGTCTTTTAAGATCATAAAAAGTGAAAATGCATCTCTAGGCAGGAAAGTGCTGAAAGCTGCAGATATTCATGAACATGACATCAGACTGTGAAATCAACTGTGCTGACGTAGTTTTTTGAAGAATATCTTTGAAACTATGTTTAGTTTCACAAAATCAACTTTTGGCCTCCTCTCTGCCTGAAACGTCTTTTAAGAGCATAAAAAGTGAAAATGCATCTCTAGGAAGGAAAGTGCTGAAAGCTGCAGATATTCATGAACATGACATCAGACTGTGAAATCAACTGTCTTGAGGAAGTTTTTTGAAGAAAATCTTTGAAACTATGCTTACTTTCACAAAATCAACTTTTGGCCTCCTCTCTGCCTGAAACGTCTTTTAAGAGCATAAAAAGTGAAAATGCATCTCTAGGCAGGAAAGTGCTGAAAGCTGCAGATATTCATGAACATGACATCAGACTGTTAAATCAACTGTGCTGACGTAGTTTTTTGAAGAAAATCTTTGAAACTATGTTTAGTTTCACAAAATCAACTTTTGGCCTCCTCTCTGCCTGAAACGTCTTTTAAGAGCATAAAAAGTGAAAATGCATCTCTAGGCAGGAAAGTGCTGAAAGCTGCAGATATTCATGAACATGACATCAGACTGTGAAATCAACTGTCTTGAGGAAGTTTTTTGAAGAAAATCTTTGAAACTATGCTTACTTTCACAAAATCAACTTTTGGCCTCCTCTCTGCCTGAAACGTCTTTTAAGAGCATAAAAAGTGAAAATGCATCTCTAGGCAGGAAAGTGCTGAAAGCTGCAGATATTCATGAACATGACATCAGATTGTGAAATCAACTGTCTTGAGGAAGTTTTTTGAAGAAAATCTTTGAAACTATGCTTACTTTCACAAAATCAACTTTTGGCCTCCTCTCTGCCTGAAACGTCTTTTAAGAGCATAAAAAGTGAAAATGCATCTCTAGGCAGGAAAGTGCTGAAAGCTGCAGATATTCATGTAAATGACATCAGACTGTTAAATCAACTGTGCTGACGTAGTTTTTTGAAGAAAATCTTTGAAACTATGTTTACTTTCACAAAATCAACTTTTGGCCTCCTCTCTGCCTGAAACGTCTTTTAAGAGCATAAAAAGTGAAAATGCATCTCTAGGCAGGAAAGTGCTGAAAGCTGCAGATATTCATGAACATGACATCAGACTGTGAAATCAACTGTCTTGAGGAAGTTTTTTGAAGAAAATCTTTGAAACTATGCTTACTTTCACAAAATCAACTTTTGGCCTCCTCTCTGCCTGAAACGTCTTTTAAGAGCATAAAAAGTGAAAATGCATCTCTAGGCAGGAAAGTGCTGAAAGCTGCAGATATTCATGAACATGACATCAGACTGTGAAATCAACTGTCTTGAGGAAGTTTTTTGAAGAAAATCTTTGAAACTATGCTTACTTTCACAAAATCAACTTTTGGCCTCCTCTCTTCCTGAAACGTCTTTTAAGAGCATAAAAAGTGAAAATGCATCTCTAGGCAGGAAAGTGCTGAAAGCTGCAGATATTCATGAACATGACATCAGACTGTGAAATCAACTGTCTTGAGGAAGTTTTTTGAAGAAAATCTTTGAAACTATGCTTACTTTCACAAAATCAACTTTTGGCCTCCTCTCTGCCTGAAACGTCTTTTAAGAGCATAAAAAGTGAAAATGCATCTCTAGGCAGGAAAGTGCTGAAAGCTGCAGATATTCATGAACATGACATCAGACTGTGAAATCAACTGTCTTGAGGAAGTTTTTTGAAGAAAATCTTTGAAACTATGCTTACTTTCACAAAATCAACTTTTGGCCTCCTCTCTTCCTGAAACGTCTTTTAAGAGCATAAAAAGTGAAAATGCATCTCTAGGCAGGAAAGTGCTGAAAGCTGCAGATATTCATGAACATGACATCAGACTGTGAAATCAACTGTCTTGAGGAAGTTTTTTGAAGAAAATCTTTGAAACTATGCTTACTTTCACAAAATCAACTTTTGGCCTCCTCTCTTCCTGAAACGTCTTTTAAGAGCATAAAAAGTGAAAATGCATCTCTAGGCAGGAAAGTGCTGAAAGCTGGTAGATATTCATGAACATGACATCAGACTGTGAAATCAACTGTCTTGAGGAAGTTTTTTGAAGAAAATCTTTGAAACTATGCTTACTTTCACAAAATCAACTTTTGGCCTCTTCTCTGCCTGAAACGTCTTTTAAGAGCATAAAAAGTGAAAATGCATCTCTAGGCAGGAAAGTGCTGAAAGCTGCAGATATTCATGAACATGACATCAGACTGTTAAATCAACTGTGCTGACGTAGTTTTTTGAAGAAAATCTTTGAAACTATGTTTACTTTCACAAAATCAACTTTTGGCCTCCTCTCTGCCTGAAACGTCTTTTAAGAGCATAAAAAGTGAAAATGCATCTCTAGGCAGGAAAGTGCTGAAAGCTGCAGATATTCATGAACATGACATCAGACTGTGAAATCAACTGTCTTGAGGAAGTTTTTTGAAGAAAATCTTTGAAACTATGCTTACTTTCACAAAATCAACTTTTGGCCTCCTCTCTGCCTGAAACGTCTTTTAAGAGCATAAAAAGTGAAAATGCATCTCTAGGCAGGAAAGTGCTGAAAGCTGCAGATATTCATGAACATGACATCAGACTGTTAAATCAACTGTGCTGACGTAGTTTTTTGAAGAAAATCTTTGAAACTATGTTTAGTTTCACAAAATCAACTTTTGGCCTCCTCTCTGCCTGAAACGTCTTTTAAGAGCATAAAAAGTGAAAATGCATCTCTAGGCAGGAAAGTGCTGAAAGCTGCAGATATTCATGAACATGACATCAGACTGTGAAATCAACTGTCTTGAGGAAGTTTTTTGAAGAAAATCTTTGAAACTATGCTTACTTTCACAAAATCAACTTTTGGCCTCCTCTCTGCCTGAAACGTCTTTTAAGAGCATAAAAAGTGAAAATGCATCTCTAGGCAGGAAAGTGCTGAAAGCTGCAGATATTCATGAACATGACATCAGATTGTGAAATCAACTGTCTTGAGGAAGTTTTTTGAAGAAAATCTTTGAAACTATGCTTACTTTCACAAAATCAACTTTTGGCCTCCTCTCTGCCTGAAACGTCTTTTAAGAGCATAAAAAGTGAAAATGCATCTCTAGGCAGGAAAGTGCTGAAAGCTGGTAGATATTCATGAACATGACATCAGACTGTGAAATCAACTGTCTTGAGGAAGTTTTTTGAAGAAAATCTTTGAAACTATGCTTACTTTCACAAAATCAACTTTTGGCCTCTTCTCTGCCTGAAACGTCTTTTAAGAGCATAAAAAGTGAAAATGCATCTCTAGGCAGGAAAGTGCTGAAAGCTGCAGATATTCATGAACTTGACATCAGACTGTCCTGAGGTACTGTTTTGAAGAAAATCTTTGAAACTATGTTTACTTTCACAAAATCAACTTTTGGCCTCCTCTCTGCCTGAAACGTCTTTTAAGAGCATAAAAAGTGAAAATGCATCTCTAGCCCTTGTGTTGTCCTGGGGTCATTAATGACCCCAGAAGAAATCTTTTGCTGTCAAAATATGTTTTTTATTCATCAAATGGTCTGAAAATAATGGGGGGCGTTCGATACTATGCTCTTCATGATTGAAATAAATTTGAGGTAATTTGATTGAATTAACGGTGATTTATTGAATTGAATAACTTCTGTTGTCCTCTGGGGTCAAAAAGACCCCGCAGCACAAAGTGGCTCAATGAGGCAAGTTGTCACACCATACTGCTTTCCAAAACATCTTTGATCTTGGATGTTTGATGTGTGGGGTCAAGCAATGGTTATGACAATAAAAAAATAGGTCTTTTCTCACAGGTGTTGGGGCATTTCACATTTTAGAGAGAGACAGGCAGCACAATGAGGAGGCAGAAGCGCTATACTGCACAGGAGGCTTGTGAGGTAATTTTGAACTATGATGTGGAAAAGAATAACCAGGAGGACAATGCTGAACATAATGAGGAGGAAGAATCAACTGATGAGGACGATTCAGGGTCAGAAGAGACGGAAAATAATGATGAGGCGATGGATCCAACCTACAGACCACATGCTACTACTTCCTCTGAAGAAGCCCCCACATCGCCCGCTGAAATGGAAGAAGGGCATGAAGAGAAGGAAAATGATGACCATGATGAGGTAGAATCTGAAGCTGAAATGGAAGAAGTGTCAGAAGTGGAGAACTGCACTTATTATGATGAAGAGGAAGAATCAACTGATGAGGTAAAATCTGAAGCTGAAATGGAAGAAGTGTCAGAAGTGGAGGACTGCACTTATGATGAAGAAGAATATTTCCAGTCAAAGGATGAAAAAATGATCTGGTCTTCCATCCCTCCCAGTGACAGACGACGCATGTTGACAGTCGAGAGAGCAGAGAGAGAGACAAGCCACCATGGTCCAACCGCATATGCAAGGTCTCGTATTGATGACATAAAGTCCACTTTTGACCTGTTTCTGCCCAAGCCTATTGAAGAGGTGATGCTGAACATGACAAACAAGGAGGGGCGACGTGTGTATGGCAACAAGTGGAGAAAGATGGATCGAATGGACCTGCAGGCATATGTGGGTTTGTTGATTCTCGCAGGCGTGTACCGATCCAGTAAAGAAGCTACATCTAGTTTATAGCATGCCGAGTCTGGTAGGGCAATTTTCCGTGCTACCATGACACTCAAGATGTTTCATAAAATCTCAAGAGTGATTCGATTTGATGATAAAGACACAAGAGAAGACCGCCGTGCACGAGACAAACTTGCTCACATTCGAGACGTATGGGACAAGTGGGTGTCTCTCCTGCCATTGATGTTAAAATACGTTTCAGGCTTGAAAGAGGCCAAAAGTGGATTTTGTGAAAGTAAACATAGTTTCAAAAAACTGGCTTAGGGCAGTTGATTTCACTGTTTCATGATGTTTTCGATAGAAACTGATTCTTACACACCTTTATTGGTTTACGGTACATTCTTAGCCTGTTATGCTCTTAAAATACGTTTCAGGCTTGGAAGAGGCCAAAAGTGGATTTTGTGAAAGTAAACATAGTTTCAGAAAACTGGCTCAGGGCAGTTGATTTCACTCTTTCATGATGTTTTCATTACAACCTGCTTACCCACCTTTACTGGTTTACGGTACATTCTCAGCCTTTTCTGCTCTTAAAATACGTTTCAGGCTTGGAAGAGGCCAAAAGTGGATTTTGTGAAAGTAAACATAGTTTCAAGGATGTTCTTCAAAAAACTGGCTCAGGGCAGTTCAGTTTCATGATGTTTTCATTCGAACCTGATGATTACCCACCTTTACTGGTTTACGGTACATTCTCAGCCTTTTATGCTCTTAAAATACGTTTCAGGCTTGGAAGAGGCCAAAAGTGGATTTTGTGAAAGTCAACATAGTTTCAAGGATGTTCTTTAAAAAACTGGCTCAGGGCAGTTGATTTCACTATTTCATGATGTTTTCATTACAACCTGCTTACTCACCTTTACTGGTTTACGGTACATTCTCAGCCTTTTATGCTCTTAAAATACGTTTCAGGCTTGGAAGAGGCCAAAAGTGGATTTTGTGAAAGTCAACATAGTTTCAAGGATGTTCTTTAAAAAACTGGCTCAGGGCAGTTGATTTCATTGTTTCATGATGTTTTCATTAGAACCTGATGCGTACCCACCTTTACTGGTTTAATGTAGCCTTTTATGTTCTTAAAATACGTTTCAGGCTTGGAAGAGGCCAAAAGTGGATTTTGTGAAAGTCAACATAGTTTCAAGGATGTTCTTCAAAAAACTTGCTCAGGGCAGTTCAGTTTCATGATGTTTTCATTAGAACCTGATGATTACCCACCTTTACTGGTTTACGGTACATTCTCAGCCTTTTCTGCTCTTAAAATACGTTTCAGGCTTGGAAGAGGCCAAAAGTGGATTTTGTGAAAGTCAACATAGTTTCAGAAAACTGGCTCAGGGCAGTTGATTTCACTCTTTAATGATGTTTTCATTACAACCTGCTCACCCACCTTTACTGTTTTACGGTACATTCTCAGCCTTTTCTGCTCTTAAAATACATTTCAGACTTGGAAGAGGCCAAAAGTGGATTTTGTGAAAGTCAACATAGTTTCAGAAAACTGGCTCAGGGCAGTTGATTTCACTGTTTCATGATGTTTTCATTAGAACCTGATGCATACCTTTACTGGTTTAATGTAGCCTTTTATGTTCTTAAAATACATTTCAGGCTTGGAAGAGGCCAAAAGTTGATTTTGTGAAAGTCAACATAGTTTCAAGGATGTTCTTTAAAACACTGGCTCAGGGCAGTTGATTTCATTGTTTCATGATGTTTTCATTAGAACCTGATGCGTACCCACGTTTACTGGTTTAATGTAGCCTTTTATGCTCTTAAAATACGTTTCAAGGATGTTCTTCAAAAAACTGGCTCAGGGCAGTTCAGTTTCATGATGTTTTCATTAGAACCTGATGATTACCCACCTTTACTGGTTTACGGTACATTATCAGCCTTTTATGCTCTTAAAATACGTTTCAGACTTGGAAGAGGCCAAAAGTGGATTTTGTGAAAGTCAACATAGTTTCAGAAAACTGGCTCAGGGCAGTTGATTTCACTGTTTCATGATGTTTTCGATAGAAACTGATTCTTACACACCTTTTTTGGTTCACGGTACATTCTTAGCCTTTTATGCTCTTAAAATACGTTTCAGGCTTGGAAGAAAAAAAAAAGTGGATTTTGTGACAGTCAAAATACATTCAAAGGTTTTCTTCAAAAAACTAGCTCAGGGCAGTTCAGTTTCATGATGTTTTCATTAGAACCTGATGATTACCCACCTTTACTGGTTTACGGTACATTCTCAGCCTTTTCTGCTCTTAAAATACGTTGCAGGCTTGGAAGAGGCCAAAAGTGGATTTTGTGAAAAAAACATAGTTTCAAAGATTTTCTTCAAAAAACTGGCTCAGGGCAGTTGATTTCACTATTTCATGATGTTTTCATTACAACCTGCTTACCCACCTTTACTGGTTTACGGTACATTCTCAGCCTTTTCTGCTCTTAAAATACGTTTGAGGCTTGGAAGAGGCCAAAAGTGGATTTTGTGAAAGTAAACATAGTTTCAAAGATTTTCTTCAAAAAACTGGCTCAGGGCAGTTGATTTCACTTTTTCATGATGTTTTCATTACAACCTGCTTACCCACCTTTACTGGTTTACGGTACATTCTCAGCCTTTTCTGCTCTTAAAATACGTTTGAGGCTTGGAAGAGGCCAAAAGTGGATTTTGTGAAAGTAAACATAGTTTCAAAGATTTTCTTCAAAAAACTGGCTCAGGGCAGTTGATTTCACTTTTTCATGATGTTTTCATTACAACCTGCTTACCCACCTTTACTGGTTTAATGTAGCCTTTTATGCTCTTAAAATACGTTTCAAGGATGTTCTTCAAAAAACTGGCTCAGGGCAGTTCAGTTTCATGATGTTTTCATTAGAACCTGATGATTACCCACCTTTACTGGTTTACGGTACATTATCAGCCTTTTATGCTCTTAAAATACGTTTCAGACTTGGAAGAGGCCAAAAGTGGATTTTGTGAAAAAAACATAGTTTCAAAGATTTTCTTCAAAAAACTGGCTCAGGGCAGTTGATTTCACTGTTTCATGATGTTTTCATTACAACCTGCTTACCCACCTTTACTGGTTTACGGTACATTATCAGCCTTTTTTCTCTTAAAATACGTTTCAGGCTTGGAAGAGGCCAAAAGTGGATTTTGTGAAAGTCAACATAGTTTCAGAAAACTGGCTCAGGGCAGTTGATTTCACTGTTTCATGATGTTTTCGATAGAAACTGATTCTTACACACCTTTATTGGTTCACGGTACATTCTTAGCCTTTTATGCTCTTAAAATATGTTTCAGGCTTGGAAGAAAAGAAAAAAAGTGGATTTAGTGACAGTCAAAATACATTCAAAGGTTTTCTTCAAAAAACTGGCTCAGGGCAGTTCAGTTTCATGATGTTTTCATTAGAACCTGATGATTATCCACCTCTACTGGTTTACGGTACATTCTCAGCCTTTTATGCTCTTAAAATACATTTCAGGCACCTTTACTGGTTTAATGTAGCCTTTTATGCTCTTAAAATATGTTTCAGGCTTGAAAGAGGCCAAAAGTGGATTTTGTGAAAGTAATCATTGTTTCAAAAAACTGGCTTAGGGCAGTTGATTTCACTGTTTCATGATGTTTTCGATAGAAACTGATTCTTACACACCTTTATTGGTTCACGGTACATTCTTAGCCTTTTATGCTATTAAAATATGTTTCAGGCTTGGAAGAAAAAAAAAAGTGGATTTAGTGACAATCAAAATACTTTCAAAGGTTTTCTTCAAAAAACTGGCTCAGGGCAGTTCAGTTTCATGATGTTTTCATTAGAACCTGATGATTACCCACCGTTACTGGTTTACGGTACATTCTCAGCCTTTTATGCTCTTAAAATACGTTTCAGGCTTGGAAGAGGCCAAAAGTGGATTTTGTGAAAGTCAACATAGTTTCAGAAAACTGGCTCAGGGCAGTTGATTTCACTGTTTCATGATGTTTTCATTACAACCTGCTTACCCACCTTTACTGGTTTACGGTACATTCTCAGCCTTTTATGCTCTTAAAATACGTTTCAGGCTTGGAAGAGGCCAAAAGTGGATTTAGTGACAGTCAAAATACATTCAAAGGTTTTCTTCAAAAAACTGGCTCAGGGCAGTTCAGTTCCATGATGTTTTCATTAGAACCTGATGATTACCCACCTCTACTGGTTTACGGTACATTCTCAGCCTTTTATGCTCTTAAAATACGTTTCAGGCACCTTTACTGGTTTAATGTAGCCTTTTATGTTCTTAAAATACATTTCAGGCTTGGAAGAGGCCAAAAGTGGATTTTGTGAAAGTCAACATAGTTTCAAAAAACTGGCTCAGGGCAGTTGATTTCACTGTTTCATGATGTTTTCATTACAACCTGCTTACCCACCTTTACTGGTTTACGGTACATTCTCAGCCTTTTCTGCTCTTAAAATACGTTTCAGGCTTGGAAGAGGCCAAAAGTGCATTTTCTGAAAGTCAACATAGTTTCAAAAAACTGGCTTAGGGCAGTTGATTTCACTGTTTCATGATGTTTTCGATAGAAACTGATTCTTACACACCTTTATTGGTTTACGGTACATTCTTAGCCTGTTATGCTCTTAAAATACGTTTCAGGCTTGGAAGAAGAAAAAAAAGTGGATTTTGTGGCAGTCAAAATACTTTCAAAGGTTTTCATCAAAAAACTGGCTCAGGGCAGTTCAGTTTCATGATGTTTTCATTAGAACCTGATGATTACCCACCTTTACTGGTTTACGGTACATTCTCAGCCTTTTCTGCTCTTAAAATACGTTTCAGGCTTGGAAAAGGCCAAAAGTGGATTTTGTGAAAGTAAACATAGTTTCAAGGATGTTCTTCAAAACACTGGCTCAGGGCAGTTGATTTCATTGTTTCATGATGTTTTCATTAGAACCTGATGCGTACCTTTACTGGTTTAATGTAGCCTTTTATGTTCTTAAAATACATTTCAGGCTTGGAAGAGGCCAAAAGTGGATTTTGTGAAAGTCAACATAGTTTCAAGGATGTTCTTCAAAAAACTGGCTCAGGGCAGTTCAGTTTCATGATGTTTTCATTAGAACCTGATGATTACCCACCTTTACTGGTTTACGGTACATTATCAGCCTTTTATGCTCTTAAAATACGTTTGAGGCTTGGAAGAGGCCAAAAGTGGATTTTATAAAAGTAAACACAGTTTCAGAAAACTGGCTCAGGGCAGTTGATTTCACTGTTTCATGATGTTTTCATTAGAACCTGATGCGTACCTTTACTGGTTTAATGTAGCCTTTTATGTTCTTAAAATACATTTCAGGCTTGGAAGAGGCCAAAAGTGGATTTTGTGAAAGTCAACATAGTTTCAAGGATGTTCTTCAAAAAACTGGCTCAGGGCAGTTCAGTTTCATGATGTTTTCATTAGAACCTGATGATTACCCACCTTTACTGGTTCACGGTACATTATCAGCCTTTTATGCTCTTAAAATACGTTTGAGGCTTGGAAGAGGCCAAAAGTGGATTTTATAAAAGTAAACATAGTTTCAGAAAACTGGCTCAGGGCAGTTGATTTCACTGTTTCATGATGTTTTCATTAGAACCTGATGCGTACCTTTACTGGTTTAATGTAGCCTTTTATGTTCTTAAAATACATTTCAGGCTTGGAAGAGGCCAAAAGTGGATTTTGTGAAAGTCAACATAGTGTCAAAAAACTGGCTCAGGTCAGTTGATTTTACTGTTTCATGATGTTTTCGATAGAAACTGATTCGTACACACCTTTATTGGTTTACGGTACATTCTTAGCCTTTTATTCTCTTAAAATACGTTTCAGGCTTGGAAGAAAAGAAAAAAAGTGGATTTTTTGACAGTCAAAATACATTCAAAGGTTTTCTTCAAAAAACTGGCTCAGGGCAGTTCAGTTTCATGATGTTTTCATTAGAACCTGATGATTACCCACCTTTACTGGTTTACGGTACATTATCAGCCTTTTATGCTCTTAAAATACGTTTGAGGCTTGGAAGAGGCCAAAAGTGGATTTTGTGAAAGTAAACAGTTTCAAGGATGTTCTTCAAAACACTGGCTCAGGGCAGTTGATTTCATTGTTTCATGATGTTTTCATTAGAACCTGATGATTACCCACCTTTACTGGTTTACGGTACATTATCAGCCTTTTATGCTCTTAAAATACGTTTGAGGCTTGGAAGAGGCCAAAAGTGGATTTTGTGAAAGTCAACATAGTTTCAAGGATGTTCTTCAAAAAACTGGCTCAGGGCAGTTCAGTTTCATGATGTTTTCATTAGAACCTGATGATTACCCACCTTTACTGGTTTACGGTACATTATCAGCCTTTTATGCTCTTAAAATACGTTTGAGGCTTGGAAGAGGCCAAAAGTGGATTTTGTGAAAGTCAACATAGTTTCAAGGATGTTCTTCAAAAAACTGGCTCAGGGCAGTTGATTTCACTGTTTCATGATGTTTTCATTACAACCTGCTTACCCACCTTTACTGGTTTACGGTACATTCTCAGCCTTTTATGCTCTTAAAATATGTTTCAGGCTTGGAAGAAAAAAAAAAAGTGGATTTTGTGACAGTCAAAATACTTTCAAAGGTTTTCATCAAAAAACTGGCTCAGGGCAGTTCAGTTTCATGATGTTTTCATTAGAACCTGATGATTACCCACCTTTACTGGTTTACGGTACATTATCAGCCTTTTATGCTCTTAAAATACGTTTGAGGCTTGGAAGAGGCCAAAAGTGGATTTTGTAAAAGTAAACATAGTTTCAGAAAACTGGCTCAGGGCAGTTGATTTCACTGTTTCATGATGTTTTCATTACAACCTGCTTACCCACCTTTACTGGTTTACGGTATATTCTCAGCCTTTTCTGCTCTTAAAATACGTTTCAGGCTTGGAAAAGGCCAAAAGTGGATTTTGTGAAAGTAAACATAGTTTCAAGGATGTTCTTCAAAACACTGGCTCAGGGCAGTTCAGTTTCATGATGTTTTCATTAGAACCTGATGATTACCCACCTTTACTGGTTTACGGTACATTCTCAGCCTTTTATGCTCTTAAAATACGTTTCAGGCTTGGAAGAGGCCAAAAGTGCATTTTCTGAAAGTCAACATAGTTTCAAAAAACTGGCTTAGGGCAGTTGATTTCACTGTTTCATGATGTTTTCATTACAACCTGCTCACCCACCTTTACTGGTTTACGGTATATTCTCAGCCTTTTCTGCTCTTAAAATACGTTTCAGGCTTGGAAAAGGCCAAAAGTGGATTTTGTGAAAGTAAACATAGTTTCAAGGATGTTCTTCAAAAAACTGGCTCAGGGCAGTTCAGTTTCATGATGTTTTCATTAGAACCTGATGATTACCCACCTTTACTGGTTTACGGTACATTCTCAGCCTTTTATGCTCTTAAAATACGTTTCAGGCTTGGAAGAGGCCAAAAGTGCATTTTCTGAAAGTCAACATAGTTTCAGAAAACTGGCTTAGGGCAGTTGATTTCACTGTTTCATGATGTTTTCGATAGAAACTGATTCTTACCCACCTTTACTGGTTTACGGTATATTCTTAGCCTTTTCTGCTCTTAAAATACGTTTCAGGCTTGGAAAAGGCCAAAAGTGGATTTTGTGAAAGTAAACATAGTTTCAAGGATGTTCTTCAAAACACTGGCTCAGGGCAGTTGATTTCATTGTTTCATGATGTTTTCATTAGAACCTGATGCGTACCCACCTTTACTGGTTTAATGTAGCCTTTTATGTTGTTAAAATACGTTTCAGGCTTGAAAGAGGCCAAAAGTGGATTTTGTGAAAGTAAACATAGTTTCAAAAAACTGGCTTAGGGCAGTTGATTTCACTGTTTCATGATGTTTTCATTACAACCTGCTTACTCACCTTTACTGGTTTACGGTACATTCTCAGCCTTTTATGCTCTTAAAATACGTTTCAGGCTTGGAAGAGGCCAAAAGTGGATTTTGTGAAAGTAAACATAGTTTCAAGAATGTTCTTTAAAAAACTGGCTCAGGGCAGTTGATTTCATTGTTTCATGATGTTTTCATTAGAACCTGATGATTACCCACCTTTACTGGTTTACGGTACATTATCAGCCTTTTATGCTCTTAAAATACGTTTGAGGCTTGGAAGAGGCCAAAAGTGGATTTTGTAAAAGTAAACATAGTTTCAGAAAACTGGCTCAGGGCAGTTGATTTCACTGTTTCATGATGTTTTCATTACAACCTGCTTACCCACCTTTACTGGTTTACGGTACATTCTCAGCCTTTTCTACTCTTAAAATACGTTTCAGGCTTGGAAGAGGCCAAAAGTGGATTTTGTGAAAGTCAACATAGTTTCAGAAAACTGGCTCAGGGCAGTTGATTTCACTGTTTCATGATGTTTTCATTACAACCTGCTTACCCACCTTTAATGGTTTACGGTACATTCTCAGCCTTTTATGCTCTTAAAATACGTTTCAGACTTGGAAGAGGCCAAAAGTGGATTTTGTGAAAGTAAACATAGTTTCAGAAAACTGGCTCAGGGCAGTTGATTTCACTGTTTCATGATGTTTTCATTACAACCTGCTTACCCACCTTTACTGGTTTACGGTACATTCTCAGCCTTTTATGCTCTTAAAATACGTTTCAGACTTGGAAGAGGCCAAAAGTGGATTTTGTGAAAGTAAACATAGTTTCAAGGATGTTCTTTAAAAAACTGGCTCAGGGCAGTTGATTTCATTGTTTCATGATGTTTTCATTAGAACCTGATGCGTACCCACCTTTACTGGTTTAATGTAGCCTTTTATGCTCTTAAAATACGTTTCAGGCTTGAAAGAGGCCAAAAGTGGATTTTGTGAAAGTAAACATAGTTTCAAGGATGTTCTTTAAAAAACTGGCTCAGGGCAGTTGATTTCATTGTTTCATGATGTTTTCATTACAACCTGCTTACCCACCTTTACTGGTTTACGGTACATTCTCAGCCTTTTCTGCTCTTAAAATATGTTTCAGACTTGAAAGAGGCCAAAAGTGGATTTTGTGAAAGTAAACATAGTTTCAAGGATGTTCTTTAAAAAACTGGCTCAGGGCAGTTGATTTCATTGTTTCATGATGTTTTCATTACAACCTGCTTACCCACCTTTACTGGTTTACGGTACATTCTCAGCCTTTTCTGCTCTTAAAATATGTTTCAGACTTGGAAGAAAAAAAAAAAAGTGGATTTTGTGACAGTCAAAATACTTTCAAAGGTTTTCATCAAAAAACTGGCTCAGGGCAGTTCAGTTTATGATGTTTTCATTAGAACCTGATGATTACCCACCTTTACTGGTTTACGGTACATTCTCAGCCTTTTCTACTCTTAAAATACATTTCAGACTTGGAAGAGGCCAAAAGTGGATTTTGTGAAAGTCAACATAGTTTCAAGGATGTTCTTCAAAAAACTGGCTCAGGGCAGTTCAGTTTCATGATGTTTTCATTAGAACCTGATGATTACCCACCTTTACTGGTTTACGGTACATTATCAGCCTTTCATGCTCTTAAAATACGTTTGAGGCTTGGAAGAGGCCAAAAGTGGATTTTGTAAAAGTAAACATAGTTTCAGAAAACTGGCTCAGGGCAGTTGATTTCACTCTTTCATGATGTTTTCATTGCAACCTGCTTACCCACCTTTACTGGTTTACGGTACATTCTCAGCCTTTAATGCTCTTAAAATACATTTCAGACTTGGAAGAGGCCAAAAGTGGATTTTGTGAAAGTCAACATAGTTTCAAGGATGTTCTTCAAAAAACTGGCTCAGGGCAGTTCAGTTTCATGATGTTTTCATTAGAACCTGATGATTACCCACCTTTACTGGTTTACGGTACATTATCAGCCTTTTATGCTCTTAAAATACGTTTGAGGCTTGGAAGAGGCCAAAAGTGGATTTTGTAAAAGTAAACATAGTTTCAGAAAACTGGCTCAGGGCAGTTGATTTCACTGTTTCATGATGTTTTCATTACAACCTGCTTACCCACCTTTACTGGTTTACGGTACATTCTCAGCCTTTTCTACTCTTAAAATACGTTTCAGGCTTGGAAGAGGCCAAAAGTGGATTTTGTGAAAGTCAACATAGTTTCAGAAAACTGGCTCAGGGCAGTTGATTTCACTGTTTCATGATGTTTTCATTACAACCTGCTTACCCACCTTTACTGGTTTACGGTACATTCTCAGCCTTTTATGCTCTTAAAATACGTTTCAGACTTGGAAGAGGCCAAAAGTGGATTTTGTGAAAGTCAACATAGTTTCAGAAAACTGGCTCAGGGCAGTTGATTTCACTGTTTCATGATGTTTTCATTACAACCTGCTTACCCACCTTTACTGGTTTACGGTACATTCTCAGCCTTTTATGCTCTTAAAATACGTTTCAGGCTTGGAAGAGGCCAAAAGTGCATTATCTTAAAGTCAACATAGTTTCAAAAAACTGGCTTAGGGCAGTTGATTTCACTGTTTCATGATGTTTTCGATAGAAACTGATTCTTACCCACCTTTACTGGTTTACGGTACATTCTCAGCCTTTTCTGCTCTTAAAATACGTTTCAGGCTTGGAAGAAAAAAAAAAGTGGATTTTGTGACAGTCAAAATACTTTCAAAGGTTTTCATCAAAAAACTGGCTCAGGGCAGTTCAGTTTATGATGTTTTCATTAGAACCTGATGATTACCCACCTTTACTGGTTTACGGTACATTCTCAGCCTTTTCTGCTCTTAAAATACATTTCAGACTTGGAAGAGGCCAAAAGTGGATTTTGTGAAAGTCAACATAGTTTCAAGGATGTTCTTCAAAAAACTGGCTCAGGGCAGTTCAGTTTCATGATGTTTTCATTAGAACCTGATGATTACCCACCTTTACTGGTTTACGGTACATTATCAGCCTTTCATGCTCTTAAAATACGTTTGAGGCTTGGAAGAGGCCAAAAGTGGATTTTGTAAAAGTAAACATAGTTTCAGAAAACTGGCTCAGGGCAGTTGATTTCACTGTTTCATGATGTTTTCATTACAACCTGCTTACCCACCTTTACTGGTTTACGGTACATTCTCAGCCTTTTCTACTCTTAAAATACGTTTCAGGCTTGGAAGAGGCCAAAAGTGGATTTTGTGAAAGTAAACATAGTTTCAAGGATGTTCTTCAAAAAACTGGCTCAGGGCAGTTGATTTCATTGTTTCATGATGTTTTCATTAGAACCTGATGCGTACCCACCTTTACTGGTTTAATGTAGCCTTTTATGTTCTTAAAATACATTTCAGGCTTGGAAGAGGCCAAAAGTGGATTTTGTGAAAGTCAACATAGTTTCAGAAAACTGGCTCAGGGCAGTTGATTTCACTGTTTCATGATGTTTTCGATAGAAACTGATTCTTACACACCTTTATTGGTTTACGGTACATTCTTAGCCTGTTATGCTCTTAAAATACGTTTCAGGCTTGGAAGAAAAAAAAAAGTGGATTTTGTGACAGTCAAAATACTTTCAAAGGTTTTCATCAAAAAACTGGCTCAGGGCAGTTCAGTTTCATGATGTTTTCATTAGAACCTGATGATTACCCACCTTTACTGGTTTACGGTACATTATCAGCCTTTTATGCTCTTAAAATACGTTTGAGGCGTGGAAGAGGCCAAAAGTGGATTTTGTAAAAGTAAACATAGTTTCAGAAAACTGGCTCAGGGCAGTTGATTTCACTGTTTCATGATGTTTTCATTGCAACCTGCTTACCCACCTTTACTGGTTTACGGTACATTCTCAGCCTTTAATGCTCTTAAAATACATTTCAGACTTGGAAGAGGCCAAAAGTGGATTTTGTGAAAGTCAACATAGTTTCAAGGATGTTCTTCAAAAAACTGGCTCAGGGCAGTTCAGTTTCATGATGTTTTCATTAGAACCTGATGATTACCCACCTTTACTGGTTTACGGTACATTATCAGCCTTTTATGCTCTTAAAATACGTTTGAGGCTTGGAAGAGGCCAAAAGTGGATTTTGTAAAAGTAAACATAGTTTCAGAAAACTGGCTCAGGGCAGTTGATTTCACTGTTTCATGATGTTTTCATTACAACCTGCTTACCCACCTTTACTGGTTTACGGTACATTCTCAGCCTTTTCTACTCTTAAAATACGTTTCAGGCTTGGAAGAGGCCAAAAGTGGATTTTGTGAAAGTCAACATAGTTTCAGAAAACTGGCTCAGGGCAGTTGATTTCACTGTTTCATGATGTTTTCATTACAACCTGCTTACCCACCTTTACTGGTTTACGGTACATTCTCAGCCTTTTATGCTCTTAAAATACGTTTCAGACTTGGAAGAGGCCAAAAGTGGATTTTGTGAAAGTCAACATAGTTTCAGAAAACTGGCTCAGGGCAGTTGATTTCACTGTTTCATGATGTTTTCATTACAACCTGCTTACCCACTTTTACTGGTTTACGGTACATTCTCAGCCTTTTATGCTCTTAAAATACGTTTCAGGCTTGGAAGAGGCCAAAAGTGCATTATCTTAAAGTCAACATAGTTTCAAAAAACTGGCTTAGAGCAGTTGATTTCACTGTTTCATGATGTTTTCGATAGAAACTGATTCTTACCCACCTTTACTGGTTTACGGTACATTCTCAGCCTTTTCTGCTCTTAAAATACGTTTCAGGCTTGGAAGAAAAAAAAAAGTGGATTTTGTGACAGTCAAAATACTTTCAAAGGTTTTCATCAAAAAACTGGCTCAGGGCAGTTCAGTTTATGATGTTTTCATTAGAACCTGATGATTACCCACCTTTACTGGTTTACGGTACATTCTCAGCCTTTTCTGCTCTTAAAATACATTTCAGACTTGGAAGAGGCCAAAAGTGGATTTTGTGAAAGTCAACATAGTTTCAAGGATGTTCTTCAAAAAACTGGCTCAGGGCAGTTCAGTTTCATGATGTTTTCATTAGAACCTGATGATTACCCACCTTTACTGGTTTACGGTACATTATCAGCCTTTCATGCTCTTAAAATACGTTTGAGGCTTGGAAGAGGCCAAAAGTGGATTTTGTAAAAGTAAACATAGTTTCAGAAAACTGGCTCAGGGCAGTTGATTTCACTGTTTCATGATGTTTTCATTACAACCTGCTTACCCACCTTTACTGGTTTACGGTACATTCTCAGCCTTTTCTACTCTTAAAATACGTTTCAGGCTTGGAAGAGGCCAAAAGTGGATTTTGTGAAAGTAAACATAGTTTCAAGGATGTTCTTCAAAAAACTGGCTCAGGGCAGTTGATTTCATTGTTTCATGATGTTTTCATTAGAACCTGATGCGTACCCACCTTTACTGGTTTAATGTAGCCTTTTATGTTCTTAAAATACATTTCAGGCTTGGAAGAGGCCAAAAGTGGATTTTGTGAAAGTCAACATAGTTTCAGAAAACTGGCTCAGGGCAGTTGATTTCACTGTTTCATGATGTTTTCGATAGAAACTGATTCTTACACACCTTTATTGGTTTACGGTACATTCTTAGCCTGTTATGCTCTTAAAATACGTTTCAGGCTTGGAAGAAAAAAAAAAGTGGATTTTGTGACAGTCAAAATACTTTCAAAGGTTTTCATCAAAAAACTGGCTCAGGGCAGTTCAGTTTCATGATGTTTTCATTAGAACCTGATGATTACCCACCTTTACTGGTTTACGGTACATTATCAGCCTTTTATGCTCTTAAAATACGTTTGAGGCGTGGAAGAGGCCAAAAGTGGATTTTGTAAAAGTAAACATAGTTTCAGAAAACTGGCTCAGGGCAGTTGATTTCACTGTTTCATGATGTTTTCATTACAACCTGCTTACCCACCTTTACTGGTTTACGGTACATTCTCAGCCTTTTCTACTCTTAAAATACGTTTCAGGCTTGGAAGAGGCCAAAAGTGGATTTTGTGAAAGTCAACATAGTTTCAGAAAACTGGCTCAGGGCAGTTGATTTCACTGTTTCATGATGTTTTCATTACAACCTGCTTACCCACCTTTACTGGTTTACGGTACATTCTCAGCCTTTTATGCTCTTAAAATACGTTTCAGACTTGGAAGAGGCCAAAAGTGGATTTTGTGAAAGTCAACATAGTTTCAGAAAACTGGCTCAGGGCAGTTGATTTCACTGTTTCATGATGTTTTCATTACAACCTGCTTACCCACCTTTACTGGTTTACGGTACATTCTCAGCCTTTTATGCTCTTAAAATACGTTTCAGGCTTGGAAGAGGCCAAAAGTGCATTATCTTAAAGTCAACATAGTTTCAAAAAACTGGCTTAGGGCAGTTGATTTCACTGTTTCATGATGTTTTCGATAGAAACTGATTCTTACCCACCTTTACTGGTTTACGGTACATTCTCAGCCTTTTCTGCTCTTAAAATACGTTTCAGGCTTGGAAGAAAAAAAAAAGTGGATTTTGTGACAGTCAAAATACTTTCAAAGGTTTTCATCAAAAAACTGGCTCAGGGCAGTTCAGTTTATGATGTTTTCATTAGAACCTGATGATTACCCACCTTTACTGGTTTACGGTACATTCTCAGCCTTTTCTGCTCTTAAAATACATTTCAGACTTGGAAGAGGCCAAAAGTGGATTTTGTGAAAGTCAACATAGTTTCAAGGATGTTCTTCAAAAAACTGGCTCAGGGCAGTTCAGTTTCATGATGTTTTCATTAGAACCTGATGATTACCCACCTTTACTGGTTTACGATACATTCTCAGCCTTTTATGTTCTTAAAATACGTTTCAGGCTTGGAAGAAAAAAAAAAGTGGATTTTGTGACAGTCAAAATACATTCAAAGGTTTTCTTCAAAAAACTAGCTCAGGGCAGTTCAGTTTCATGATGTTTTCATTAGAACCTGATGATTACCCACCTTTACTGGTTTACGGTACATTCTCAGCCTTTTCTGCTCTTAAAATACGTTTGAGGCTTGGAAGAGGCCAAAAGTGGATTTTGTGAAAAAAACATAGTTTCAAAGATTTTCTTCAAAAAACTGGCTCAGGGCAGTTGATTTCACTCTTTCATGATGTTTTCATTACAACCTGCTTACCCACCTTTACTGGTTTACGGTACATTCTCAGCCTTTTCTGCTCTTAAAATACGTTTGAGGCTTGGAAGAGGCCAAAAGTGGATTTTGTGAAAGTAAACATAGTTTCAAAGATTTTCTTCAAAAAACTGGCTCAGGGCAGTTGATTTCACTTTTTCATGATGTTTTCATTACAACCTGCTTACCCACCTTTACTGGTTTAATGTAGCCTTTTATGTTCTTAAAATACGTTTCAGGCTTGAAAGAGGCCAAAAGTGGATTTTGTGAAAGTAAACATAGTTTCAAAAAACTGGCTTAGGTCAGTTGATTTCACTGTTTCATGATGTTTTCGATAGAAACTGATTCTTACACACCTTTATTGGTTCACGGTACATTCTTAGCCTTTTATGCTCTTAAAATACGTTTCAGGCTTGGAAGAAAAAACAAAAGTGGATTTAGTGACAGTCAAAATACATTCAAAGGTTTTCTTCAAAAAACTGGCTCAGGGCAGTTCAGTTTCATGATGTTTTCATTAGAAGAGGCCAAAAGTGGATTTTGTGAAAGTAAGCATAGTTTCAAAGGTTTTCTTCAAAAAAACTTCCTCAAGACAGTTGATTTCACAGTCTGATGTCATGTTCATGAATATCTGCAGCTTTCAGCACTTTCCTGCCTAGAGATGCATTTTCACCTTTTTATGCTCTTAAAAGACGTTTCAGGCAGAGAGGAGGCCAAAAGTTGATTTTGTGAAAGTAAGCATAGTTTCAAAGATTTTCTTCAAAAAACTTCCTCAAGACAGTTGATTTCACAGTCTGATGTCATGTTCATGAATATCTGCAGCTTTCAGCACTTTCCTGCCTAGAGATGCATTTTCACCTTTTTATGCTCTTAAAAGATGTTTCAGGCAGAGAGGAGGCCAAAAGTTGATTTTGTGAAAGTAAGCATAGTTTCAAAGATTTTCTTCAAAAAACTACGTCAGCACAGTTGATTTAAGTCTGATGTCATGTTCATGAATATCTGCAGCTTTCAGCACTTTCCTGCCTAGAGATGCATTTTCACCTTTTTATGCTCTTAAAAGACGTTTCAGGCAGAGAGGAGGCCAAAAGTTGATTTTGTGAAAGTAAGCATAGTTTCAAAGATTTTCTTCAAAAAACTTCCTCAAGACAGTTGATTTCACAGTCTGATGTCATGTTCATGAATATCTGCAGCTTTCAGCACTTTCCTGCCTAGAGATGCATTTTCACCTTTTTATGCTCTTAAAAGATGTTTCAGGCAGAGAGGAGGCCAAAAGTTGATTTTGTGAAAGTAAGCATAGTTTCAAAGATTTTCTTCAAAAAACTACGTCAGCACAGTTGATTTAAGTCTGATGTCATGTTCATGAATATCTGCAGCTTTCAGCACTTTCCTGCCTAGAGATGCATTTTCACCTTTTTATGCTCTTAAAAGACGTTTCAGGCAGAGAGAAGGCCAAAAGTTGATTTTGTGAAAGTAAGCATAGTTTCAAAGATTTTCTTCAAAAAACTACGTCAGCACAGTTGATTTAAGTCTGATGTCATGTTCATGAATATCTGCAGCTTTCAGCACTTTCCTGCCTAGAGATGCATTTTCACCTTTTTATGCTCTTAAAAGACGTTTCAGGCAGAGAAGGAGGCCAAAAGTTGATTTTGTGAAAGTAAGCATAGTTTCAAAGATTTTCTTCAAAAAACTACGTCAGCACAGTTGATTTAACAGTCTGATGTCATGTTCATGAATATCTGCAGCTTTCAGCACTTTCCTGCCTAGAGATGCATTTTCACTTTTTATGCTCTTAAAAGACGTTTCAGGCAGAGAGGAGGCCAAAAGTTGATTTTGTGAAAGTAAGCATAGTTTCAAAGATTTTCTTCAAAAAACTTCCTCAAGACAGTTGATTTCACAGTCTGATGTCATGTTCATGAATATCTGCAGCTTTCAGCACTTTCCTGCCTAGAGATGCATTTTCACTTTTTATGCTCTTAAAAGACGTTTCAGGCAGAGAGGAGGCCAAAAGTTGATTTTGTGAAAGTAAGCATAGTTTCAAAGATTTTCTTCAAAAAACTTCCTCAAGACAGTTGATTTCACAATCTGATGTCATGTTCATGAATATCTGCAGCTTTCAGCACTTTGCTGGCTAGCCCTTGTGTTGTCCTCCCGATTGCCATACACTTGTTGTCCTCTGGGGTCAAAAATGACCCCACCTGGTTTGACTGTTTTTAAAGCATATAGTATAAATTGTCAATCAATTCTGTTTTACACCTTTAGTCTTACTTCAGTCCAACACATTTTTACCTTCGTTTTGGAATTTAGGCCCAATAGACCTTGTTTACATAAAAGTATACCCTGTTTTTGAGTGAAAATACAATGAAACAATGAATTATTTTGACTTTATATTATTTTTGACTATTTGACTTATCACAGAGAGGTATATATCAAAGTTTAGTGAGGATGCTGTTCTTGAATCATTTGAATTTTTTTAATGGCAGCAAATAATAACACCTGTTGTCCTCTGGGGTCAAAAATGACCCCGTCTGGTTTGACTGTTTATAAAGTATAAATTATCACCCAACTCTGTGTTTCAACTTTTTAGTCAACTTTATTCCAACTCATTACTGACATAAAACATGTCAACATTCATTTCCAAAACATTTAACTTTTCAAAACTAACTTTTCAGAAAAAAACAGTCTGAATGTGAATGTGTGCCTGGATCGTACATCAGATGCATGCAAGGCAGGTTGTAATGGCATGACTTTTGCAGATGTATGCATTGCATTTTTGGCACGTTCGTGTTGTTTTGAGATCACTCTGGCACAATTGGCACCTTCCCCTTTTGCATGGAGGGGCAGCTGGGCGAGGGGGAGCTGCTGCAGAGGTAGAGCTGGAGTAGAGCTGCTGGATAGACATAACCATTCTGGCAGCGGCTGGCGTGCGGGGAATAACCTGTCAAGTCAAGTCAAACTTTATTATAACAAATCACAGTACAAATACAAATAGTTCAAATTGTGAGGTCACTACAGAAGGAAGAGCAACATAAATGTAGCTTAATGCTGACCATGCGTCGCTTGATGTGAGGTATCACCAGTTGTCGCCCAAGCTCCTCCATGAACAGTCTCCTCCTGTTGGACTTCCCCTGATTCCAGGCTGGCTTGATCTCAGACCACAGGACAAATGAGTTGTATGCAGACACGTCGAGAATGTTGAAGAAGACAACGAGGGGCCAACGGGCTGTCTTCCTTTTGCACGTGTACACACTGTAACCTGAAACAAAAGAAACAAACCAAAAAATATTCAGAAATGTAGGTTTATTTTCCTACATACAAATTCAATGCATTATCCTTTCCATATATAATATTATAAATATTATGAATAATAAATGTGCATTACCTTGTCAAGGTTATCGACACCCCCTTTGTTGTGATTGTAATCTTCGATGATTTTTGGCCTTTTGTCATCCCTGTTGCTCACAGCAGCATCCCGATGCAGAGTGCTCATCAGAAGAACATTTCTCTGTTTTTTGGGGTGATAGGACACCAGAGCATGGGTCTCGGTGAAGGCAAACTTCGATGAGAACAGAGCCCTGTCCGTTTTTGACACCAGTGCAGGGGGAAGCTCAGGCTTATTCCTCCGTACTGTTCCCACCATGTACAGCTTTCTTTTCAGCAGCTGCAGGCCAAGGGCATGTGAAGTGAAGAAGTTGTCACAGGTGATCATTTTCCCCTGGAGACCTCCTGTCATGTCAAGGACAACTCGCATGCCCTGATTTTTTTCTGACTGCGCACCAGCAGGTTTGCCAGTGTATATTTGCATGTTCCATGCATAGCTGGACCTGGCATCGCATGCTGCCCATATTTTGATCCCATATTTCCCTGGTTTACTCGGGATGTACTGTTTGAATGGACAGCGACCTCTGAAGGGGACCAGGCGCTCATCCACAGTCACATTTGTGCCTGGATCGTACATCAATGGCAGGAGAGACACCCACTTGTCCCATACGTCTCGAATGTGAGCAAGTTTGTCTCGTGCACGGCGGTCTTCTCTTGTGTCTTTATCATCAAATCGAATCACTCTTGAGATTTTATGAAACATCTTGAGTGTCATGGTAGCACGGAAAATTGCCCTACCAGACTCTGCATGCCATAAACTAGATGTAGCTTCTTTACTGGATCGGTACACGCCTGCGAGAATCAACAAACCCACATATGCCTGCAGGTCCATTCGATCCATCTTTCTCCACTTGTTGCCATACACACGTCGCCCCTCCTTGTTTGTCATGTTCAGCACCACCTCTTCAATAGGCTTGGGCAGAAACAGGTCAAAAGTGGACTTTATGTCATCAATACGAGACCTTGCATATGCGGTTGGACCATGGTGGCTTGTCTCTCTCTGCTCTCTCGACTGTCAACATGCGTCGTCTGTCACTGGGAGGGATGGAAGACCAGATCATTTTTTCATCCTTTGACTGGAAATATTCTTCTTCATCATAAGTGCAGTCCTCCACTTCTGACACTTCTTCCATTTCAGCTTCAGATTCTACCTCATCATGGTCATCATTTTCCTTCACTTCATGCCCTTCTTCCATTTCAGCGGGCGATGTGGGGGCTTCTTCAGAGGAAGTAGTAGCATGTGGTCTGTAGGTTGGATCCATCGCCTCATCATTATTTTCCGTCTCTTCTGACCCTGAATCATCCTCATCAGTTGATTCTTCCTCCTCATTATGTTCAGCATTGTCCTCCTGGTTATTCTTTTCCACATCATAGTTCAAAATTACATCACAAGCCTCCTGTGCAGTATAGCGCTTCTGCCTCCTCATTGTGCTGCCTGTCTCTCTCTAAAATGTGAAATGCCCCAACACCTGTGAGAAAAGACCTATTTTTTTATTGTCATAACCATTGCTTGACCCCACACATCAAACATCCAAGATCAAAGATGTTTTGGAAAGCAGTATGGTGTGACAACTTGCCTCATTGAGCCACTTTGTGCTGCGGGGTCTTTTTGACCCCAGAGGACATCAGAAGTTATTCAATTCAATAAATCACCGTTAATTCAATCAAATTACCTCAAATTTATTTTAATCATGAAGAGCATAGTATCGAACGCCCCCCATTATTTTCAGACCATTTGATGAATAAAAAACACAAGGGCTAGAGATGCATTTTCACTTTTTATGCTCTTAAAAGACGTTTCAGGCAGAGGAGGCCAAAAGTTGATTTTGTGAAAGTAAACATAGTTTCAAAGATTTTCTTCAAAACAGTACCTCAGGACAGTCTGATGTCAAGTTCATGAATATCTGCAGCTTTCAGCACTTTACTGGCTAGAGATGCATTTTCACTTTTTATGCTCTTAAAAGACGTTTCAAGCAGAGAGGAGGCCAAAAGTGGATTGTGTGAAAGCAAACAGTTTCAAAGATTTTCTTCAAAAAAGTGGATTTTGTGAAAGTAAACATAGTTTCAAAGGTTTTCTTCAAAAAACTGGCTCAGGACAGTTGATTTCACAGTTTCATGATGTTTTCATTAGAAGCTGATGCTTACACATCTTTACTGGTTCAAGGTACAATCTCGGCCTTTTATGCTCTTAAAAGACGTTTCAGGCTTGAAAGAGGCCAAAAGTGGATTTTGTGAAAGTAAACATAGTTTCAAAAAACTGGCTTAGGGCAGTTGATTTCACTGTTTCATGATGTTTTCATTACAACCTGCTTACCCACCTTTACTGGTTTACGGTACATTCTCAGCCTTTTATGCTCTTAAAATACGTTTCAGACTTGGAAGAGGCCAAAAGTGGATTTTGTGAAAGTCAACATAGTTTCAGAAAACTGGCTCAGGGCAGTTGATTTCACTGTTTCATGATGTTTTCATTACAACCTGCTTACCCACCTTTACTGGTTTACGGTACATTCTCAGCCTTTTATGCTCTTAAAATACGTTTCAGGCTTGGAAGAGGCCAAAAGTGCATTTTCTGAAAGTCAACATAGTTTCAAAAAACTGGCTTAGGGCAGTTGATTTCACTGTTTCATGATGTTTTCGATAGAAACTGATTCTTACCCACCTTTACTGGTTTACGGTACATTCTCAGCCTTTTCTGCTCTTAAAATACGTTTCAGGCTTGGAAGAGGCCAAAAGTGGATTTTGTGAAAGTAAACATAGTTTCAAGGATGTTCTTCAAAAAACTGGCTCAGGGCAGTTCAGTTTCATGATGTTTTCATTAGAACCTGATGATTACCCACCTTTACTGGTTTACGGTACATTCTCAGCCTTTTCTGCTCTTAAAATACGTTTCAGGCTTGGAAGAGGCCAAAAGAGGATTTTGTGAAAGTAAACATAGTTTCAAGGATGTTCTTCAAAAAACTGGCTCAGGGCAGTTCAGTTTCATGATGTTTTCATTAGAACCTGATGATTACCCACCTTTACTGGTTTACGGTACATTCTCAGCCTTTTCTGCTCTTAAAATACGTTTCAGGCTTGGAAGAGGCCAAAAGTGGATTTTGTGAAAGTAAACATAGTTTCAGAAAACTGGCTCAGGGCAGTTGATTTCACTGTTTCATGATGTTTTCAATACAACCTGCTCACCCACCTTTACTGGTTTACGGTACATTCTCATCCTTTTCTGCTCTTAAAATACGTTTCAGGCTTGGAAAAGGCCAAAAGTGGATTTTGTGAAAGTAAACATAGTTTCAAGGATGTTCTTCAAAACACTGGCTCAGGGCAGTTGATTTCATTGTTTCATGATGTTTTCATTAGAACCTGATGCGTACCTTTACTGGTTTAATGTAGCCTTTTATGTTCTTAAAATACATTTCAGGCTTGGAAGAGGCCAAAAGTGGATTTTGTGAAAGTCAACATAGTTTCAAGGATGTTCTTCAAAAAACTGGCTCAGGGCAGTTCAGTTTCATGATGTTTTCATTAGAACCTGATGATTACCCACCTTTACTGGTTTACGGTACATTATCAGCCTTTTATGCTCTTAAAATACATTTCAGGCTTGGAAGAGGCCAAAAGTGGATTTTGTGAAAGTCAACATAGTGTCAAAAAACTGGCTCAGGTCAGTTGATTTCACTGTTTCATGATGTTTTCGATAGAAACTGATTCGTACACACCTTTATTGGTTTACGGTACATTCTTAGCCTTTTATGCTCTTAAAATACGTTTCAGGCTTGGAAAAGGCCAAAAGTGGATTTTGTGAAAGTAAACATAGTTTCAAGGATGTTCTTCAAAACACTGGCTCAGGGCAGTTGATTTCATTGTTTCATGATGTTTTCATTAGAACCTGATGCGTACCTTTACTGGTTTAATGTAGCCTTTTATGTTCTTAAAATACGTTTCAGGCTTGGAAGAGGCCAAAAGTGGATTTTGTGAAAGTCAACATAGTTTCAAGGATGTTCTTCAAAAAACTGGCTCAGGGCAGTTCAGTTTCATGATGTTTTCATTAGAACCTGATGATTACCCACCTTTACTGGTTTACGGTACATTATCAGCCTTTTATGCTCTTAAAATACATTTCAGGCTTGGAAGAGGCCAAAAGTGGATTTTGTGAAAGTCAACATAGTGTCAAAAAACTGGCTCAGGTCAGTTGATTTCACTGTTTCATGATGTTTTCGATAGAAACTGATTCGTACACACCTTTATTGGTTTACGGTACATTCTTAGCCTTTTATGCTCTTAAAATACGTTTGAGGCTTGGAAGAGGCCAAAAGTGGATTTTGTGAAAGTAAACATAGTTTCAAGGATGTTCTTCAAAACACTGGCTCAGGGCAGTTGATTTCATTGTTTCATGATGTTTTCATTACAACATGCTTACCCACCTTTACTGGTTTAATGTAGCCTTTTATGTTCTTAAAATACATTTCAGGCTTGGAAGAGGCCAAAAGTGGATTTTGTGAAAGTCAACATAGTTTCAAAGATTTTCTTCAAAAAACTGGCTCAGGGCAGTTGATTTCACTCTTTCATGATGTTTTCATTACAACATGCTTACCCACCTTTACTGGTTTAATGTAGCCTTTTATGTTCTTAAAATACGTTTCAGGCTTGGAAGAGGCCAAAAGTGGATTTTGTGAAAGTCAACATAGTTTCAAGGATGTTCTTCAAAAAACTGGCTCAGGGCAGTTCAGTTTCATGATGTTTTCATTAGAACCTGATGATTACCCACCTTTACTGGTTTAAGGTACATTATCAGCCTTTTATGCTCTTAAAATACATTTCAGGCTTGGAAGAGGCCAAAAGTGGATTTTGTGAAAGTCAACATATTGTCAAAAAACTGGCTCAGGTCAGTTGATTTCACTGTTTCATGATGTTTTCGATAGAAACTGATTCGTACACACCTTTATTGGTTTACGGTACATTCTTAGCCTTTTATGCTCTTAAAATACGTTTCAGGCTTGAAAGAGGCCAAAAGTGGATTTTGTGAAAGTAAACATAGTTTCAAGGATGTTCTTTAAAAAACTGGCTCAGGGCAGTTGATTTCACTGTTTCATGATGTTTTCATTAGAACCTGATGATGGTTTACGGTACATTCTCAGCCTTTTCTGCTCTTAAAATACATTTCAGACTTGGAAGAGGCCAAAAGTGGATTTTGTGAAAGTAAACATAGTTTCAAGGATGTTCTTCAAAACACTGGCTCAGGGCAGTTGATTTCATTGTTTCATGATGTTTTCATTAGAACCTGATGCGTACCTTTACTGGTTTAATGTAGCCTTTTATGTTCTTAAAATACATTTCAGGCTTGGAAGAGGCCAAAAGTGGATTTTGTGAAAGTCAACATAGTTTCAAGGATGTTCTTCAAAACACTGGCTCAGGGCAGTTGATTTCATTGTTTCATGATGTTTTCATTAGAACCTGATGCGTACCCACCTTTACTGGTTTAATGTAGCCTTTTATGCTCTTAAAATATGTTTCAGGCTTGGAAGAAAAAAAAAAAGTGGATTTTGTGACAGTCAAAATACTTTCAAAGGTTTTCATCAAAAAACTGGCTCAGGGCAGTTCAGTTTCATGATGTTTTCATTAGAACCTGATGATTACCCACCTTTACTGGTTTACGGTACATTCTCAGCCTTTTCTGCTCTTAAAATACATTTCAGACTTGGAAGAGGCCAAAAGTGGATTTTGTGAAAGTCAACATAGTTTCAGAAAACTGGCTCAGGGCAGTTGATTTCACTGTTTCATGATGTTTTCATTACAACCTGCTTACCCACCTTTACTGGTTTACGGTACATTCTCAGCCTTTTCTGCTCTTAAAATACGTTTCAGGCTTGGAAGAGGCCAAAAGTGGATTTTGTGAAAGTAAACATAGTTTCAAGGATGTTCTTCAAAAAACTGGCTCAGGGCAGTTGATTTCATTGTTTCATGATGTTTTCATTAGAACCTGATGCGTACCCACCTTTACTGGTTTAATGTAGCCTTTTATGTTCTTAAAATACGTTTCAGGCTTGAAAGAGGCCAAAAGTGGATTTTGTGAAAGTAAACATAGTTTCAAGGATGTTCTTTAAAAAACTGGCTCAGGGCAGTTGATTTCACTGTTTCATGATGTTTTCATTACAACCTGATGCGTACCCACCTTTACTGGTTTAATGTAGCCTTTTATGCTCTTAAAATATGTTTCAGGCTTGGAAGAAAAAAAAAAAGTGGATTTTGTGACAGTCAAAATACTTTCAAAGGTTTTCATCAAAAAACTGGCTCAGGGCAGTTCAGTTTCATGATGTTTTCATTAGAACCTGATGATGGTTTACGGTACATTCTCAGCCTTTTCTGCTCTTAAAATACATTTCAGACTTGGAAGAGGCCAAAAGTGGATTTTGTGAAAGTCAACATAGTTTTAGAAAACTGGCTCAGGGCAGTTGATTTCACTGTTTCATGATGTTTTCATTACAACCTGCTTACCCACCTTTACTGGTTTACGGTACATTCTCAGCCTTTTCTGCTCTTAAAATACGTTTCAGGCTTGGAAAAGGCCAAAAGTGGATTTTGTGAAAGTAAACATAGTTTCAAGGATGTTCTTTAAAAAACTGGCTCAGGGCAGTTGATTTCATTGTTTCATGATGTTTTCATTAGAACCTGATGCGTACCCACCTTTACTGGTTTAATGTAGCCTTTTATGCTCTTAAAATATGTTTCAGGCTTGGAAGAAAAAAAAAAAGTGGATTTTGTGACAGTCAAAATACTTTCAAAGGTTTTCATCAAAAAACTGGCTCAGGGCAGTTCAGTTTCATGATGTTTTCATTAGAACCTGATGATTACCCACCTTTACTGGTTTACGGTACATTCTCAGCCTTTTCTGCTCTTAAAATACATTTCAGACTTGGAAGAGGCCAAAAGTGGATTTTGTGAAAGTCAACATAGTTTCAGAAAACTGGCTCAGGGCAGTTGATTTCACTGTTTCATGATGTTTTCATTACAACCTGCTTACCCACCTTTACTGGTTTACGGTACATTCTCAGCCTTTTCTGCTCTTAAAATACGTTTCAGGCTTGGAAAAGGCCAAAATTGGATTTTGTGAAAGTAAACATAGTTTCAAGGATGTTCTTCAAAACACTGGCTCAGGGCAGTTGATTTCATTGTTTCATGATGTTTTCATTAGAACCTGATGCGTACCTTTACTGGTTTAATGTAGCCTTTTATGTTCTTAAAATACATTTCAGGCTTGGAAGAGGCCAAAAGTGGATTTTGTGAAAGTCAACATAGTTTCAAGGATGTTCTTCAAAAAACTGGCTCAGGGCAGTTCAGTTTCATGATGTTTTCATTAGAACCTGATGATTACCCACCTTTACTGGTTTAAGGTACATTATCAGCCTTTTATGCTCTTAAAATACATTTCAGGCTTGGAAGAGGCCAAAAGTGGATTTTGTGAAAGTCAACATAGTGTCAAAAAACTGGCTCAGGTCAGTTGATTTCACTGTTTCATGATGTTTTCGATAGAAACTGATTCGTACACACCTTTATTGGTTTACGGTACATTCTTAGCCTTTTATGCTCTTAAAATACGTTTCAGGCTTGAAAGAGGCCAAAAGTGGATTTTGTGAAAGTAAACATAGTTTCAAGGATGTTCTTTAAAAAACTGGCTCAGGGCAGTTGATTTCACTGTTTCATGATGTTTTCATTAGAACCTGATGATGGTTTACGGTACATTCTCAGCCTTTTCTGCTCTTAAAATACATTTCAGACTTGGAAGAGGCCAAAAGTGGATTTTGTGAAAGTAAACATAGTTTCAAGGATGTTCTTCAAAACACTGGCTCAGGGCAGTTGATTTCATTGTTTCATGATGTTTTCATTAGAACCTGATGCGTACCTTTACTGGTTTAATGTAGCCTTTTATGTTCTTAAAATACATTTCAGGCTTGGAAGAGGCCAAAAGTGGATTTTGTGAAAGTCAACATAGTTTCAAGGATGTTCTTCAAAACACTGGCTCAGGGCAGTTGATTTCATTGTTTCATGATGTTTTCATTAGAACCTGATGCGTACCCACCTTTACTGGTTTAATGTAGCCTTTTATGCTCTTAAAATATGTTTCAGGCTTGGAAGAAAAAAAAAAAGTGGATTTTGTGACAGTCAAAATACTTTCAAAGGTTTTCATCAAAAAACTGGCTCAGGGCAGTTCAGTTTCATGATGTTTTCATTAGAACCTGATGATGGTTTACGGTACATTCTCAGCCTTTTCTGCTCTTAAAATACATTTCAGACTTGGAAGAGGCCAAAAGTGGATTTTGTGAAAGTCAACATAGTTTTAGAAAACTGGCTCAGGGCAGTTGATTTCACTGTTTCATGATGTTTTCATTACAACCTGCTTACCCACCTTTACTGGTTTACGGTACATTCTCAGCCTTTTCTGCTCTTAAAATACGTTTCAGGCTTGGAAAAGGCCAAAAGTGGATTTTGTGAAAGTAAACATAGTTTCAAGGATGTTCTTTAAAAAACTGGCTCAGGGCAGTTGATTTCATTGTTTCATGATGTTTTCATTAGAACCTGATGCGTACCCACCTTTACTGGTTTAATGTAGCCTTTTATGCTCTTAAAATATGTTTCAGGCTTGGAAGAAAAAAAAAAAGTGGATTTTGTGACAGTCAAAATACTTTCAAAGGTTTTCATCAAAAAACTGGCTCAGGGCAGTTCAGTTTCATGATGTTTTCATTAGAACCTGATGATTACCCACCTTTACTGGTTTACGGTACATTCTCAGCCTTTTCTGCTCTTAAAATACATTTCAGACTTGGAAGAGGCCAAAAGTGGATTTTGTGAAAGTCAACATAGTTTCAGAAAACTGGCTCAGGGCAGTTGATTTCACTGTTTCATGATGTTTTCATTACAACCTGCTTACCCACCTTTACTGGTTTACGGTACATTCTCAGCCTTTTCTGCTCTTAAAATACGTTTCAGGCTTGGAAAAGGCCAAAATTGGATTTTGTGAAAGTAAACATAGTTTCAAGGATGTTCTTCAAAACACTGGCTCAGGGCAGTTGATTTCATTGTTTCATGATGTTTTCATTAGAACCTGATGCGTACCTTTACTGGTTTAATGTAGCCTTTTATGTTCTTAAAATACATTTCAGGCTTGGAAGAGGCCAAAAGTGGATTTTGTGAAAGTCAACATAGTTTCAAGGATGTTCTTCAAAACACTGGCTCAGGGCAGTTGATTTCATTGTTTCATGATGTTTTCATTAGAACCTGATGCGTACCCACCTTTACTGGTTTAATGTAGCCTTTTATGCTCTTAAAATATGTTTCAGGCTTGGAAGAAAAAAAAAAAGTGGATTTTGTGACAGTCAAAATACTTTCAAAGGTTTTCATCAAAAAACTGGCTCAGGGCAGTTCAGTTTCATGATGTTTTCATTAGAACCTGATGATTACCCACCTTTACTGGTTTACGGTACATTCTCAGCCTTTTCTGCTCTTAAAATACATTTCAGACTTGGAAGAGGCCAAAAGTGGATTTTGTGAAAGTCAACATAGTTTCAGAAAACTGGCTCAGGGCAGTTGATTTCACTGTTTCATGATGTTTTCATTACAACCTGCTTACCCACCTTTACTGGTTTACGGTACATTCTCAGCCTTTTCTGCTCTTAAAATACGTTTCAGGCTTGGAAGAGGCCAAAAGTGGATTTTGTGAAAGTAAACATAGTTTCAAGGATGTTCTTTAAAAAACTGGCTCAGGGCAGTTGATTTCACTGTTTCATGATGTTTTCATTACAACCTGATGCGTACCCACCTTTACTGGTTTAATGTAGCCTTTTATGCTCTTAAAATATGTTTCAGGCTTGGAAGAAAAAAAAAAAGTGGATTTTGTGACGGTCAAAATACTTTCAAAGGTTTTCATCAAAAAACTGGCTCAGGGCAGTTCAGTTTCATGATGTTTTCATTAGAACCTGATGATGGTTTACGGTACATTCTCAGCCTTTTATGCTCTTAAAATACGTTTGAGGCTTGGAAGAGGCCAAAAGTGGATTTTATAAAAGTAAACATAGTTTCAGAAAACTGGCTCAGGGCAGTTGATTTCACTGTTTCATGATGTTTTCATTACAACCTGCTTACCCACCTTTACTGGTTTACGGTACATTCTCAGCCTTTTATGCTCTTAAAATACATTTCAGGCTTGGAAGAGGCCAAAAGTGGATTTTGTGAAAGTCAACATAGTGTCAAAAAACTGGCTCAGGTCAGTTGATTTCACTGTTTCATGATGTTTTCGATAGAAACTGATTCGTACACACCTTTATTGGTTTACGGTACATTCTTAGCCTTTTATGCTCTTAAAATACGTTTCAGGCTTGGAAGAAAAGAAAAAAAGTGGATTTTGTGAGAGTCAAAATACATTCAAAGGTTTTCTTCAAAAAACTGGCTCAGGGCAGTTCAGTTTCATGATGTTTTCATTAGAACCTGATGATTACCCACCTTTACTGGTTTACGGTACATTCTCAGCCTTTTATGCTCTTAAAATACGTTTCAGGCTTGGAAGAAAAGAAAAAAAGTGGATTTTGTGACAGTCAAAATACATTCAAAGGTTTTCTTCAAAAAACTGGCTCAGGGCAGTTCAGTTTCATGATGTTTTCATTAGAACCTGATGATTACCCACCTTTACTGGTTTACAGTACATTATCAGCCTTTTATGCTCTTAAAATACGTTTGAGGCTTGGAAGAGGCCAAAAGTGGATTTTGTGAAAGTCAACATAGTTTCAAGGATGTTCTTTAAAAAACTGGCTCAGGGCAGTTGATTTCATTGTTTCATGATGTTTTCATTATAACCTGATGCGTACCCACCTTTACTGGTTTAATGTAGCCTTTTATGTTCTTAAAATACGTTTCAGGCTTGAAAGAGGCCAAAAGTGGATTTTGTGAAAGTAAACATAGTTTCAAAAAACTGGCTTAGGGCAGTTGATTTCACTATTTCATGATGTTTTCATTACAACCTGCTTACTCACCTTTACTGGTTTACGGTACATTCTCAGCCTTTTATGCTCTTAAAATACGTTTCAGGCTTGGAAGAGGCCAAAAGTGGATTTTGTGAAAGTAAACATAGTTTCAAGGATGTTCTTTAAAAAACTGGCTCAGGGCAGTTGATTTCATTGTTTCATGATGTTTTCATTAGAACCTGATGCGTACCCACCTTTACTGGTTTAATGTAGCCTTTTATGTTCTTAAAATACGTTTCAGGCTTGAAAGAGGCCAAAAGTGGATTTTGTGAAAGTAAACATAGTTTCAAGGATGTTCTTTAAAAAACTGGCTCAGGGCAGTTGATTTCATTGTTTCATGATGTTTTCATTAGAACCTGATGCGTACCCACCTTTACTGGTTTAATGTAGCCTTTTATGCTCTTAAAATATGTTTCAGGCTTGGAAGAAAAAAAAAAAGTGGATTTTGTGACAGTCAAAATACTTTCAAAGGTTTTCATCAAAAAACTGGCTCAGGGCAGTTCAGTTTTATGATGTTTTCATTAGAACCTGATGATTACCCACCGTTACTGGTTTACGGTACATTCTCAGCCTTTTATGCTCTTAAAATACGTTTCAGGCTTGGAAGAGGCCAAAAGTGGATTTTGTGAAAATCAACATAGTTTCAGAAAACTGGCTCAGGGCAGTTGATTTCACTCTTTCATGATGTTTTCATTACAACCTGCTCACCCACCTTTACTGGTTTACGGTACATTCTCAGCCTTTTCTGCTCTTAAAATACGTTTCAGGCTTGGAAAAGGCCAAAAGTGGATTTTGTGAAAGTAAACATAGTTTCAAGGATGTTCTTCAAAACACTGGCTCAGGGCAGTTGATTTCATTGTTTCATGATGTTTTCATTATAAGCTGATGCGTACCCACCTTTACTGGTTTAATGTAGCCTTTTATGTTCTTAAAATACGTTTCAGGCTTGAAAGAGGCCAAAAGTGGATTTTGTGAAAGTAAACATAGTTTCAAAAAACTGGCTTAGGGCAGTTGATTTCACTATTTCATGATGTTTTCATTACAACCTGCTTACTCACCTTTACTGGTTTACGGTACATTCTCAGCCTTTTATGCTCTTAAAATACGTTTCAGGCTTGGAAGAGGCCAAAAGTGGATTTTGTGAAAGTCAACATAGTTTCAAGGATGTTCTTCAAAACACTGGCTCAGGGCAGTTGATTTCATTGTTTCATGATGTTTTCATTAGAACCTGATGCGTACCCACCTTTACTGGTTTAATGTAGACTTTTATGTTCTTAAAATACGTTTCAGGCTTGAAAGAGGCCAAAAGTGGATTTTGTGAAAGTAAACATAGTTTCAAAAAACTGGCTTAGGGCAGTTGATTTCACTATTTCATGATGTTTTCATTACAACCTGCTTACTCACCTTTACTGGTTTACGGTACATTCTCAGCCTTTTATGCTCTTAAAATACGTTTCAGGCTTGGAAGAGGCCAAAAGTGGATTTTGTGAAAGTCAACATAGTTTCAAGGATGTTCTTTAAAAAACTGGCTCAGGGCAGTTGATTTCATTGTTTCATGATGTTTTCATTAGAACCTGATGCGTACCCACCTTTACTGGTTTAATGTAGCCTTATATGCTCTTAAAATACGTTTCAGGCTTGAAAGAGGCCAAAAGTGGATTTTGTGAAAGTAAACATAGTTTCAGAAAACTGGCTCAGGGCAGTTGATTTCACTGTTTCATGATGTTTTCATTACAACCTGCTCACCCACCTTTACTGGTTTACGGTACATTCTCAGCCTTTTCTGCTCTTAAAATACGTTTCAGGCTTGGAAAAGGCCAAAAGTGGATTTTGTGAAAGTAAACATAGTTTCAAGGATGTTCTTCAAAACACTGGCTCAGGGCAGTTGATTTCATTGTTTCATGATGTTTTCATTAGAACCTGATGCGTACCCACCTTTACTGGTTTAATGTAGCCTTTTATGTTGTTAAAATACGTTTCAGGCTTGAAAGAGGCCAAAAGTGGATTTTGTGAAAGTAAACATAGTTTCAAAAAACTGGCTTAGGGCAGTTGATTTCACTGTTTCATGATGTTTTCATTACAACCTGCTTACTCACCTTTACTGGTTTACGGTACATTCTCAGCCTTTTATGCTCTTAAAATACGTTTCAGGCTTGGAAGAGGCCAAAAGTGGATTTTGTGAAAGTCAACATAGTTTCAAGGATGTTCTTTAAAAAACTAGCTCAGGGCAGTTGATTTCATTGTTTCATGATGTTTTCATTAGAACCTGATGCGTACCCACCTTTACTGGTTTAATGTAGCCTTTTATGCTCTTAAAATACGTTTCAGGCTTGAAAGAGGCCAAAAGTGGATTTTGTGAAAGTAAACATAGTTTCAGAAAACTGGCTCAGGGCAGTTGATTTCACTGTTTCATGATGTTTTCATTACAACCTGCTCACCCACCTTTACTGGTTTACGGTACATTCTCAGCCTTTTCTGCTCTTAAAATACGTTTCAGGCTTGGAAAAGGCCAAAAGTGGATTTTGTGAAAGTAAACATAGTTTCAAGGATGTTCTTCAAAACACTGGCTCAGGGCAGTTGATTTCATTGTTTCATGATGTTTTCATTAGAACCTGATGCGTACCCACCTTTACTGGTTTAATGTAGCCTTTTATGCTCTTAAAAGACGTTTCAGGCAGAGAGGAGGCCAAAAGTTGATTTTGTGAAAGTAAGCATAGTTTCAAAGATTTTCTTCAAAAAACTTCCTCAAGACAGTTGATTTCACAGTCTGATGTCATGTTCATGAATATCTGCAGCTTTCAGCACTTTCCTGCCTAGAGATGCATTTTCACTTTTTATGCTCTTAAAAGACGTTTCAGGCAGAGAGGAGGCCAAAAGTTGATTTTGTGAAAGTAAGCATAGTTTCAAAGATTTTCTTCAAAAAAATTCCTCAAGACAGTTGATTTCACAGTCTGATGTCATGTTCATGAATATCTGCAGCTTTCAGCACTTTCCTGCCTAGAGATGCATTTTCACTTTTTATGCTCTTAAAAGACGTTTCAGGCAGAGAGGAGGCCAAAAGTTGATTTTGTGAAAGTAAGCATAGTTTCAAAGATTTTCTTCAAAAAACTTCCTCAAGACAGTTGATTTCACAGTCTGATGTCATGTTCATGAATATCTGCAGCTTTCAGCACTTTCCTGCCTAGAGATGCATTTTCACTTTTTATGCTCTTAAAAGACGTTTCAGGCAGAGAGGAGGCCAAAAGTTGATTTTGTGAAAGTAAGCATAGTTTCAAAGATTTTCTTCAAAACAATTCCTCAAGACAGTTGATTTCACAGTCTGATGTCATGTTCATGAATATCTGCAGCTTTCAGCACTTTCCTGCCTAGAGATGCATTTTCACTTTTTATGCTCTTAAAAGACGTTTCAGGCAGAGAGGAGGCCAAAAGTTGATTTTGTGAAAGTAAGCATAGTTTCAAAGATTTTCTTCAAAAACTTCCTCAAGACAGTTGCTTTCACAGTCTGATGTCATGTTCATGAATATCTGCAGCTTTCAGCACTTTCCTGCCTAGAGATGCATTTTCACTTTTTATGCTCTTAAAAGACGTTTCAGGCAGAGAGGAGGCCAAAAGTTGATTTTGTGAAAGTAAGCATAGTTTCAAAGATTTTCTTCAAAAACTTCCTCAAGACAGTTGATTTCACAGTCTGATGTCATGTTCATGAATATCTGCAGCTTTCAGCACTTTCCTGCCTAGAGATGCATATTTTCTTTTTATGCTCTTAAAAGACGTTTCAGGCAGAGAGGAGGCCAAAAGTTGATTTTGTGAAAGTAAACATAGTTTCAAAGATTTTCTTCAAAAACTACGTCAGCACAGTTGATTTAACAGTCTGATGTCATGTTCATGAATATCTGCAGCTTTCAGCACTTTCCTGCCTAGAGATGCATATTTTCTTTTTATGCTCTTAAAAGACGTTTCAGGCAGAGAGGAGGCCAAAAGTTGATTTTGTGAAAGTAAACATAGTTTCAAAGATTTTCTTCAAAAACTACGTCAGCACAGTTGATTTAACAGTCTGATGTCATGTTCATGAATATCTGCAGCTTTCAGCACTTTCCTGCCTAGAGATGCATTTTCACTTTTTATGCTCTTAAAAGACGTTTCAGGCAGAGAGGAGGCCAAAAGTTGATTTTGTGAAAGTAAGCATAGTTTCAAAGATTTTCTTCAAAAAAATTCCTCAAGACAGTTGATTTCACAGTCTGATGTCATGTTCATGAATATCTGCAGCTTTCAGCACTTTCCTGCCTAGAGATGCATTTTCACTTTTTATGCTCTTAAAAGACGTTTCAGGCAGAGAGGAGGCCAAAAGTTGATTTTGTGAAAGTAAGCATAGTTTCAAAGATTTTCTTCAAAAACTTCCTCAAGACAGTTGATTTCACAGTCTGATGTCATGTTCATGAATATCTGCAGCTTTCAGCACTTTCCTGCCTAGAGATGCATTTTCACTTTTTATGCTCTTAAAAGACGTTTCAGGCAGAGAGGAGGCCAAAAGTTGATTTTGTGAAAGTAAGCATAGTTTCAAAGATTTTCTTCAAAAAAATTCCTCAAGACAGTTGATTTCACAGTCTGATGTCATGTTCATGAATATCTGCAGCTTTCAGCACTTTCCTGCCTAGAGATGCATTTTCACTTTTTATGCTCTTAAAAGACGTTTCAGGCAGAGAGGAGGCCAAAAGTTGATTTTGTGAAAGTAAGCATAGTTTCAAAGATTTTCTTCAAAAACTTCCTCAAGACAGTTGATTTCACAGTCTGATGTCATGTTCATGAATATCTGCAGCTTTCAGCACTTTCCTGCCTAGAGATGCATATTTTCTTTTTATGCTCTTAAAAGACGTTTCAGGCAGAGAGGAGGCCAAAAGTTGATTTTGTGAAAGTAAACATAGTTTCAAAGATTTTCTTCAAAAACTACGTCAGCACAGTTGATTTAACAGTCTGATGTCATGTTCATGAATATCTGCAGCTTTCAGCACTTTCCTGCCTAGAAATGCATATTTTCTTTTTATGCTCTTAAAAGACGTTTCAGGCAGAGAGGAGGCCAAAAGTTGATTTTGTGAAAGTAAGCATAGTTTCAAAGATTTTCTTCAAAAACTTCCTCAAGACAGTTGATTTCACAGTCTGATGTCATGTTCATGAATATCTGCAGCTTTCAGCACTTTCCTGCCTAGAGATGCATATTTTCTTTTTATGCTCTTAAAAGACGTTTCAGGCAGAGAGGAGGCCAAAAGTTGATTTTGTGAAAGTAAGCATAGTTTCAAAGATTTTCTTCAAAAACTACGTCAGCACAGTTGATTTAACAGTCTGATGTCATGTTCATGAATATCTGCAGCTTTCAGCACTTTCCTGCCTAGAGATGCATTTTCACTTTTTATGCTCTTAAAAGACGTTTCAGGCAGAGAGGAGGCCAAAAGTTGATTTTGTGAAAGTAAGCATAGTTTCAAAGATTTTCTTCAAAAACTTCCTCAAGACAGTTGATTTCACAGTCTGATGTCATGTTCATGAATATCTGCAGCTTTCAGCACTTTCCTGCCTAGAGATGCATATTTTCTTTTTATGCTCTTAAAAGACGTTTCAGGCAGAGAGGAGGCCAAAAGTTGATTTTGTGAAAGTAAACATAGTTTCAAAGATTTTCTTCAAAAACTACGTCAGCACAGTTGATTTAACAGTCTGATGTCATGTTCATGAATATCTGCAGCTTTCAGCACTTTCCTGCCTAGAGATGCATTTTTTCTTTTTATGCTCTTAAAAGACGTTTCAGGCAGAGAGGAGGCCAAAAGTTGATTTTGTGAAAGTAAGCATAGTTTCAAAGATTTTCTTCAAAAAACTTCCTCAAGACAGTTGATTTCACAGTCTGATGTCATGTTCATGAATATCTGCAGCTTTCAGCACTTTCCTGCCTAGAGATGCATTTTTTCTTTTTATGCTCTTAAAAGACGTTTCAGGCAGAGAGGAGGCCAAAAGTTGATTTTGTGAAAGTAAGCATAGTTTCAAAGATTTTCTTCAAAAACTACGTCAGCACAGTTGATTTCACAGTCTGATGTCATGTTCATGAATATCTGCAGCTTTCAGCACTTTCCTGCCTAGAGATACATTTTCACCTTTTTATGCTCTTAAAAGACGTTTCAGGCAGAGAGGAGGCCAAAAGTTGATTTTGTGAAAGTAAGCATAGTTTCAAAGATTTTCTTCAAAAAACTTCCTCAAGACAGTTGATTTCACAGTCTGATGTCATGTTCATGAATATCTGCAGCTTTCAGGACTTTCCTGCCTAGAGATGCATTTTCACTTTTTATGCTCTTAAAAGACGTTTCAGGCAGAGAGGAGGCCAAAAGTTGATTTTGTGAAAGTAAACATAGTTTCAAAGATTTTCTTCAAAAACTACGTCAGCACAGTTGATTTCACAGTCTGATGTCATGTTCATGAATATCTGCAGCTTTCAGCACTTTCCTGCCTAGAGATGCATTTTCACTTTTTATGCTCTTAAAAGACGTTTCAGGCAGAGGAGGCCAAAAGTTGATTTTGTGAAAGTAAGCATAGTTTCAAAGATTTTCTTCAAAAAACTTCCTCAAGATAGTTGATTTCACAGTCTGATGTCATTTTCATGAATATCTGCAGCTTTCAGCACTTTCCTGCCTAGAGATGCATTTTCACTTTTTATGCTCTTAAAAGACGTTTCAGGCAGAGAGGAGGCCAAAAGTTGATTTTGTGAAAGTAAGCATAGTTTCAAAGATTTTCTTCAAAAAACTTCCTCAAGACAGTTGATTTCACAATCTGATGTCATGTTCATGAATATCTGCAGCTTTCAGCACTTTCCTGCCTAGAGATACATTTTCACCTTTTTATGCTCTTAAAAGACGTTTCAGGCAGAGAGGAGGCCAAAAGTTGATTTTGTGAAAGTAAGCATAGTTTCAAAGATTTTCTTCAAAAACTACGTCAGCACAGTTGATTTCACAGTCTGATGTCATGTTCATGAATATCTGCAGCTTTCAGCACTTTCCTGCCTAGAGATACATTTTCACCTTTTTATGCTCTTAAAAGACGTTTCAGGCAGAGAGGAGGCCAAAAGTTGATTTTGTGAAAGTAAGCATAGTTTCAAAGATTTTCTTCAAAAAACTTCCTCAAGACAGTTGATTTCACAGTCTGATGTCATGTTCATGAATATCTGCAGCTTTCAGCACTTTCCTGCCTAGAGATGCATTTTCACTTTTTATGCTCTTAAAAGACGTTTCAGGCAGAGAGGAGGCCAAAAGTTGATTTTGTGAAAGTAAACATAGTTTCAAAGATTTTCTTCAAAAACTACGTCAGCACAGTTGATTTCACAGTCTGATGTCATGTTCATGAATATCTGCAGCTTTCAGCACTTTCCTGCCTAGAGATGCATTTTCACTTTTTATGCTCTTAAAAGACGTTTCAGGCAGAGGAGGCCAAAAGTTGATTTTGTGAAAGTAAGCATAGTTTCAAAGATTTTCTTCAAAAAACTTCCTCAAGACAGTTGATTTCACAGTCTGATGTCATTTTCATGAATATCTGCAGCTTTCAGCACTTTCCTGCCTAGAGATGCATTTTCACTTTTTATGCTCTTAAAAGACGTTTCAGGCAGAGAGGAGGCCAAAAGTTGATTTTGTGAAAGTAAGCATAGTTTCAAAGATTTTCTTCAAAAAACTTCCTCAAGACAGTTGATTTCACAATCTGATGTCATGTTCATGAATATCTGCAGCTTTCAGCACTTTGCTGGCTAGCCCTTGTGTTGTCCTCCCGATTGCCATACACTTGTTGTCCTCTGGGGTCAAAAATGACCCCACCTGGTTTGACTGTTTTTAAAGCATATAGTATAAATTGTCAATCAATTCTGTTTTACACCTTTAGTCTTACTTCAGTCCAACACATTTTTACCTTCGTTTTGGAATTTAGGCCCAATAGACCTTGTTTACATAAAAGTATACCCTGTTTTTGAGTGAAAATACAATGAAACAATGAATTATTTTGACTTTATATTATTTTTGACTATTTGACTTATCACAGAGAGGTATATATCAAAGTTTAGTGAGGATGCTGTTCTTGAATCATTTGAATTTTTTTAATGGCAGCAAATAATAACACCTGTTGTCCTCTGGGGTCAAAAATGACCCCGTCTGGTTTGACTGTTTATAAAGTATAAATTATCACCCAACTCTGTGTTTCAACTTTTTAGTCAACTTTATTCCAACTCATTACTGACATAAAACATGTCAACATTCATTTCCAAAACATTTAACTTTTCAAAACTAACTTTTCAGAAAAAAACAGTCTGAATGTGAATGTGTGCCTGGATCGTACATCAGATGCATGCAAGGCAGGTTGTAATGGCATGACTTTTGCAGATGTATGCATTGCATTTTTGGCACGTTTGTGTTGTTTTGAGATCACTCTGGCACAATTGGCACCTTCCCCTTTTGCATGGAGGGGCAGCTGGGCGAGGGGGAGCTGCTGCAGAGGTAGAGCTGGAGTAGAGCTGCTGGATAGACATAACCATTCTGGCAGCGGCTGGCGTGCGGGGAATAACCTGTCAAGTCAAGTCAAACTTTATTATAACAAATCACAGTACAAATACAAATAGTTCAAATTGTGAGGTCACTACAGAAGGAAGAGCAACATAAATGTAGCTTAATGCTGACCATGCGTCGCTTGATGTGAGGTATCACCAGTTGTCGCCCAAGCTCCTCCATGAACAGTCTCCTCCTGTTGGACTTCCCCTGATTCCAGGCTGGCTTGATCTCAGACCACAGGACAAATGAGTTGTATGCAGACACGTCGAGAATGTTGAAGAAGACAACGAGGGGCCAACGGGCTGTCTTCCTTTTGCACGTGTACACACTGTAACCTGAAACAAAAGAAACAAACCAAAAAATATTCAGAAATGTAGGTTTATTTTCCTACATACAAATTCAATGCATTATCCTTTCCATATATAATATTATAAATATTATGAATAATAAATGTGCATTACCTTGTCAAGGTTATCGACACCCCCTTTGTTGTGATTGTAATCTTCGATGATTTTTGGCCTTTTGTCATCCCTGTTGCTCACAGCAGCATCCCGATGCAGAGTGCTCATCAGAAGAACATTTCTCTGTTTTTTGGGGTGATAGGACACCAGAGCATGGGTCTCGGTGAAGGCAAACTTCGATGAGAACAGAGCCCTGTCCGTTTTTGACACCAGTGCAGGGGGAAGCTCAGGCTTATTCCTCCGTACTGTTCCCACCATGTACAGCTTTCTTTTCAGCAGCTGCAGGCCAAGGGCATGTGAAGTGAAGAAGTTGTCACAGGTTTTCCCCTGGAGACCTCCTGTCATGTCAAGGACAACTCGCATGCCCTGATTTTTTTCTGACTGCGCACCAGCAGGTTTGCCAGTGTATATTTGCATGTTCCATGCATAGCTGGACCTGGCATCGCATGCTGCCCATATTTTGATCCCATATTTCCCTGGTTTACTCGGGATGTACTGTTTGAATGGACAGCGACCTCTGAAGGGGACCAGGCGCTCATCCACAGTCACATTTGTGCCTGGATCGTACATCAATGGCAGGAGAGACACCCACTTGTCCCATACGTCTCGAATGTGAGCAAGTTTGTCTCGTGCACGGCGGTCTTCTCTTGTGTCTTTATCATCAAATCGAATCACTCTTGAGATTTTATGAAACATCTTGAGTGTCATGGTAGCACGGAAAATTGCCCTACCAGACTCTGCATGCCATAAACTAGATGTAGCTTCTTTACTGGATCGGTACACGCCTGCGAGAATCAACAAACCCACATATGCCTGCAGGTCCATTCGATCCATCTTTCTCCACTTGTTGCCATACACACGTCGCCCCTCCTTGTTTGTCATGTTCAGCACCACCTCTTCAATAGGCTTGGGCAGAAACAGGTCAAAAGTGGACTTTATGTCATCAATACGAGACCTTGCATATGCGGTTGGACCATGGTGGCTTGTCTCTCTCTGCTCTCTCGACTGTCAACATGCGTCGTCTGTCACTGGGAGGGATGGAAGACCAGATCATTTTTTCATCCTTTGACTGGAAATATTCTTCTTCATCATAAGTGCAGTCCTCCACTTCTGACACTTCTTCCATTTCAGCTTCAGATTCTACCTCATCATGGTCATCATTTTCCTTCACTTCATGCCCTTCTTCCATTTCAGCGGGCGATGTGGGGGCTTCTTCAGAGGAAGTAGTAGCATGTGGTCTGTAGGTTGGATCCATCGCCTCATCATTATTTTCCGTCTCTTCTGACCCTGAATCGTCCTCATCAGTTGATTCTTCCTCCTCATTATGTTCAGCATTGTCCTCCTGGTTATTCTTTTCCACATCATAGTTCAAAATTACCTCACAAGCCTCCTGTGCAGTATAGCGCTTCTGCCTCCTCATTGTGCTGCCTGTCTCTCTCTAAAATGTGAAATGCCCCAACACCTGTGAGAAAAGACCTATTTTTTTATTGTCATAACCATTGCTTGACCCCACACATCAAACATCCAAGATCAAAGATGTTTTGGAAAGCAGTATGGTGTGACAACTTGCCTCATTGAGCCACTTTGTGCTGCGGGGTCTTTTTGACCCCAGAGGACAACAGAAGTTATTCAATTCAATAAATCACCGTTAATTCAATCAAATTACCTCAAATTTATTTTAATCATGAAGAGCATAGTATCGAACGCCCCCCATTATTTTCAGACCATTTGATGAATAAAAAACATATTTTGACAGCAAAAGATTTCTTCTGGGGTCATTAATGACCCCAGGACAACACAAGGGCTAGAGATGCATTTTCACTTTTTATGCTCTTAAAATACGTTTCAGGCGGAGAGGAGGCCAAAAGTTGATTTTGTGAAAGTAAACATAGTTTCAAAGATTTTCTTCAAAACAGTACCTCAGGACAGTCTGATGTCAAGTTCATGAATATCTGCAGCTTTCAGCACTTTACTGGCTAGAGATGCATTTTCACTTTTTATGCTCTTAAAAGACGTTTCAAGCAGAGAGGAGGCCAAAAGTGGATTGTGTGAAAGCAAACAGTTTCAAAGATTTTCTTCAAAAAAGTGGATTTTGTGAAAGTAAACAGTTTAAAAGATTTTCCTCAAAAAAGTGGATTTTGTGAAAGTAAACATAGTTTCAAAGGTTTTCTTCAAAAAACTGGCTCAGGACAGTTGATTTCACAGTTTCATGATGTTTTCATTAGAAGCTGATGCTTACACATCTTTACTGGTTCAAGGTACAATCTCGGCCTTTTATGCTCTTAAAAGACGTTTCAGGCTTGGAAGAGGCCAAAAGTGGATTTTGTGAAAGTCAACATAGTTTCAAGGATGTTCTTTAAAAAACTGGCTCAGGGCAGTTGATTTCATTGTTTCATGATGTTTTCATTAGAACCTGATGCGTACCCACCTTTACTGGTTTAATGTAGCCTTTTATGTTCTTAAAATACGTTTCAGGCTTGGAAGAGGCCAAAAGTGGATTTTGTGAAAATCAACATAGTTTCAGAAAACTGGCTCAGGGCAGTTGATTTCACTGTTTCATGATGTTTTCATTACAACCTGCTCACCCACCTTTACTGGTTTACGGTACATTCTCAGCCTTTTCTGCTCTTAAAATACGTTTCAGGCTTGGAAAAGGCCAAAAGTGGATTTTGTGAAAGTAAACATAGTTTCAAGGATGTTCTTCAAAACACTGGCTCAGGGCAGTTGATTTCATTGTTTCATGATGTTTTCATTAGAACCTGATGCGTACCCACCTTTACTGGTTTAATGTAGCCTTTTATGTTGTTAAAATACGTTTCAGGCTTGAAAGAGGCCAAAAGTGGATTTTGTGAAAGTAAACATAGTTTCAGAAAACTGGCTCAGGGCAGTTGATTTCACTGTTTCATGATGTTTTCATTACAACCTGCTCACCCACCTTTACTGGTTTACGGTACATTCTCAGCCTTTTCTGCTCTTAAAATACGTTTCAGGCTTGAAAGAGGCCAAAAGTGGATTTTGTGAAAGTAAACATAGTTTCAAAAAACTGGCTTCGGGCAGTTGATTTCACTGTTTCATGATGTTTTCATTACAACCTGCTCACCCACCTTTACTGGTTTACGGTACATTCTCAGCCTTTTCTGCTCTTAAAATACGTTTCAGGCTTGGAAAAGGCCAAAAGTGGATTTTGTGAAAGTAAACATAGTTTCAAGGATGTTCTTCAAAACACTGGCTCAGGGCAGTTGATTTCATTGTTTCATGATGTTTTCATTAGAACCTGATGCGTACCCACCTTTACTGGTTTAATGTAGCCTTTTATGTTGTTAAAATACGTTTCAGGCTTGAAAGAGGCCAAAAGTGGATTTTGTGAAAGTAAACATAGTTTCAAAAAACTGGCTTCGGGCAGTTGATTTCACTGTTTCATGATGTTTTCATTACAACCTGCTCACCCACCTTTACTGGTTTACGGTACATTCTCAGCCTTTTCTGCTCTTAAAATACGTTTCAGGCTTGGAAAAGGCCAAAAGTGGATTTTGTGAAAGTAAACATAGTTTCAAGGATGTTCTTCAAAAAACTGGCTTAGGGCAGTTGATTTCACTATTTCATGATGTTTTCATTACAACCTGCTTACTCACCTTTACTGGTTTACGGTACATTCTCAGCCTTTTCTGCTCTTAAAATACGTTTCAGGCTTGGAAAAGGCCAAAAGTGGATTTTGTGAAAGTAAACATAGTTTCAAGGATGTTCTTCAAAACACTGGCTCAGGGCAGTTGATTTCATGATGTTTTCATTAGAACCTGATGATTACCCACCTTTACTGGTTTACGGTACATTCTTAGCCTTTTATGCTCTTAAAATACGTTTCAGGCTTGGAAGAAAAAAAAAAAGTGGATTTAGTGACAGTCAAAATACATTCAAAGGTTTTCTTCAAAAAACTGGCTCAGGGCAGTTCAGTTTCATGATGTTTTCATTAGAACCTGATTCTTACACACCTTTACTGGTTCACGGTACATTCTTAGCCTTTTATGCTCTTAAAATACGTTTCAGGCTTGGAAGAGGCCAAAAGTGGATTTTGTGAAAGTAAACATAGTTTCAAAAAACTGGCTTAGGGCAGTGGATTTCACTGTTTCATGATGTTTTCATTACAACCTGCTTACCCACCTTTACTGGTTTACGGTACATTCTCAGCCTTTTATGCTCTTAAAATACGTTTCAGGCTTGGAAGAGGCCAAAAGTGGATTTTGTGAAAGTAAACATAGTTTCAAAAAACTGGCTTAGGGCAGTGGATTTCACTGTTTCATGATGTTTTCATTACAACCTGCTTACCCACCTTTACTGGTTTACGGTACATTCTCAGCCTTTTATGCTCTTAAAATACGTTTCAGGCTTGGAAGAGGCCAAAAGTGGATTTTGTGAAAGTCAACATAGTTTCAAGGATGTTCTTCAAAACACTGGCTCAGGGCAGTTGATTTCATTGTTTCATGATGTTTTCATTAGAACCTGATGCGTACCCACCTTTACTGGTTTAATGTAGCCTTTTATGCTCTTAAAATACGTTTCAGGCTTGAAAGAGGCCAAAAGTGGATTTTGTGAAAGTAAACATAGTTTCAGAAAACTGGCTCAGGGCAGTTGATTTCACTGTTTCATGATGTTTTCATTACAACCTGCTCACCCACCTTTACTGGTTTACGGTACATTCTCAGCCTTTTCTGCTCTTAAAATACGTTTCAGGCTTGGAAGAGGCCAAAAGTGGATTTTGTGAAAGTCAACATAGTTTCAAGGATGTTCTTTAAAAAACTGGCTCAGGGCAGTTGAGTTCATTGTATCATGATGTTTTCATTAGAACCTGATGCGTACCCTCCTTTACTGGTTTAATGTAGCCTTTTATGCTCTTAAAATACGTTTCAGGCTTGAAAGAGGCCAAAAGTGGATTTTGTGAAAGTAAACATAGTTTCAAAAAACTGGCTTCGGGCAGTTGATTTCACTGTTTCATGATGTTTTCGATAGAAACTGATTCTTACACACCTTTATTGGTTCACGGTACATTCTTCGCCTTTTATGCTCTTAAAATATGTTTCAAGCTTGGAAGAAAAAAAAAAGAGTGGATTTAGTGACAATCAAAATACTTTCAAAGGTTTACTTCAAAAAACATGCTCAGGGCAGTTCAGTTTCATGATGTTTTCATTAGAACCTGATGATTACCCACCGTTACTGGTTTACGGTACATTCTCAGCCTTTTATGCTCTTAAAATACGTTTCAGGCTTGAAAGAGGCCAAAAGTGGATTTTGTGAAAGTAAACATAGTTTCAAAAAACTGGCTTCGGGCAGTTGATTTCACTGTTTCATGATGTTTTCGATAGAAACTGATTCTTACACACCTTTATTGGTTCACGGTACATTCTTCGCCTTTTATGCTCTTAAAATATGTTTCAAGCTTGGAAGAAAAAAAAAAGAGTGGATTTAGTGACAATCAAAATACTTTCAAAGGTTTACTTCAAAAAACATGCTCAGGGCAGTTCAGTTTCATGATGTTTTCATTAGAACCTGATGATTACCCACCGTTACTGGTTTACGGTACATTCTCAGCCTTTTATGCTCTTAAAATACGTTTCAGGCTTGAAAGAGGCCAAAAGTGGATTTTGTGAAAGTAAACATAGTTTCAAAAAACTGGCTTCGGGCAGTTGATTTCACTGTTTCATGATGTTTTCGATAGAAACTGATTCTTACACACCTTTATTGGTTCACGGTACATTCTTCGCCTTTTATGCTCTTAAAATATGTTTCAAGCTTGGAAGAAAAAAAAAAGAGTGGATTTAGTGACAATCAAAATACTTTCAAAGGTTTACTTCAAAAAACATGCTCAGGGCAGTTCAGTTTCATGATGTTTTCATTAGAACCTGATGATTACCCACCGTTACTGGTTTACGGTACATTCTCAGCCTTTTATGCTCTTAAAATACGTTTCAGGCTTGGAAGAGGCCAAAAGTGGATTTTGTGAAAATCACCATAGTTTCAGAAAACTGGCTCAGGGCAGTTGATTTCACTGTTTCATGATGTTTTCATTACAACCTGCTCACCCACCTTTACTGGTTTACGGTACATTCTCAGCCTTTTCTGCTCTTAAAATACGTTTCAGGCTTGGAAGAGGCCAAAAGTGGATTTTGTGAAAGTCAACATAGTTTCAAGGATGTTCTTTAAAAAACTGGCTCAGGGCAGTTGATTTCATTGTTTCATGATGTTTTCATTAGAACCTGATGCGTACCCACCTTTACTGGTTTAATGTAGCCTTTTATGCTCTTAAAATACGTTTCAGGCTTGAAAGAGGCCAAAAGTGGATTTTGTGAAAGTAAACATAGTTTCAGAAAACTGGCTCAGGGCAGTTGATTTCACTGTTTCATGATGTTTTCATTACAACCTGCTCACCCACCTTTACTGGTTTACGGTACATTCTCAGCCTTTTCTGCTCTTAAAATACGTTTCAGGCTTGAAAGAGGCCAAAAGTGGATTTTGTGAAAGTAAACATAGTTTCAAAAAACTGGCTTCGGGCAGTTGATTTCACTGTTTCATGATGTTTTCATTACAACCTGCTCACCCACCTTTACTGGTTTACGGTACATTCTCAGCCTTTTCTGCTCTTAAAATACGTTTCAGGCTTGGAAAAGGCCAAAAGTGGATTTTGTGAAAGTAAACATAGTTTCAAGGATGTTCTTCAAAAAACTGGCTTAGGGCAGTTGATTTCACTATTTCATGATGTTTTCATTACAACCTGCTTACTCACCTTTACTGGTTTACGGTACATTCTCAGCCTTTTATGCTCTTAAAATACGTTTCAGGCTTGGAAGAGGCCAAAAGTGGATTTTGTGAAAGTCAACATAGTTTCAAGGATGTTCTTTAAAAAACTGGCTCAGGGCAGTTGATTTCATTGTTTCATGATGTTTTCATTAGAACCTGATGCGTACCCACCTTTACTGGTTTAATGTAGCCTTTTATGCTCTTAAAATACGTTTCAGGCTTGAAAGAGGCCAAAAGTGGATTTTGTGAAAGTAAACATAGTTTCAGAAAACTGGCTCAGGGCAGTTGATTTCACAGTTTCATGATGTTTTCATTACAACCTGCTCACCCACCTTTACTGGTTTACGGTACATTCTCAGCCTTTTCTGCTCTTAAAATACGTTTCAGGCTTGGAAAAGGCCAAAAGTGGATTTTGTGAAAGTAAACATAGTTTCAAGGATGTTCTTCAAAACACTGGCTCAGGGCAGTTGATTTCATGATGTTTTCATTAGAACCTGATGATTACCCACCTTTACTGGTTTACGGTACATTCTTAGCCTTTTATGCTCTTAAAATACGTTTCAGGCTTGGAAGAAAAAAAAAAAGTGGATTTAGTGACAGTCAAAATACATTCAAAGGTTTTCTTCAAAAAACTGGCTCAGGGCAGTTCAGTTTCATGATGTTTTCATTAGAACCTGATTCTTACACACCTTTACTGGTTCACGGTACATTCTTAGCCTTTTATGCTCTTAAAATACGTTTCAGGCTTGGAAGAGGCCAAAAGTGGATTTTGTGAAAGTAAACATAGTTTCAAAAAACTGGCTTAGGGCAGTGGATTTCACTGTTTCATGATGTTTTCATTACAACCTGCTTACCCACCTTTACTGGTTTACGGTACATTCTCAGCCTTTTATGCTCTTAAAATACGTTTCAGGCTTGGAAGAGGCCAAAAGTGGATTTTGTGAAAGTAAACATAGTTTCAAAAAACTGGCTTAGGGCAGTGGATTTCACTGTTTCATGATGTTTTCATTACAACCTGCTTACCCACCTTTACTGGTTTACGGTACATTCTCAGCCTTTTATGCTCTTAAAATACGTTTCAGGCTTGGAAGAGGCCAAAAGTGGATTTTGTGAAAGTCAACATAGTTTCAAGGATGTTCTTTAAAAAACTGGCTCAGGGCAGTTGATTTCATTGTTTCATGATGTTTTCATTAGAACCTGATGCGTACCCACCTTTACTGGTTTAATGTAGCCTTTTATGTTCTTAAAATACGTTTCAGGCTTGGAAGAGGCCAAAAGTGGATTTTGTGAAAATCAACATAGTTTCAGAAAACTGGCTCAGGGCAGTTGATTTCACTGTTTCATGATGTTTTCATTACAACCTGCTCACCCACCTTTACTGGTTTACGGTACATTCTCAGCCTTTTCTGCTCTTAAAATACGTTTCAGGCTTGGAAAAGGCCAAAAGTGGATTTTGTGAAAGTAAACATAGTTTCAAGGATGTTCTTCAAAACACTGGCTCAGGGCAGTTGATTTCATTGTTTCATGATGTTTTCATTAGAACCTGATGCGTACCCACCTTTACTGGTTTAATGTAGCCTTTTATGTTGTTAAAATACGTTTCAGGCTTGAAAGAGGCCAAAAGTGGATTTTGTGAAAGTAAACATAGTTTCAGAAAACTGGCTCAGGGCAGTTGATTTCACTGTTTCATGATGTTTTCATTACAACCTGCTCACCCACCTTTACTGGTTTACGGTACATTCTCAGCCTTTTCTGCTCTTAAAATACGTTTCAGGCTTGAAAGAGGCCAAAAGTGGATTTTGTGAAAGTAAACATAGTTTCAAAAAACTGGCTTCGGGCAGTTGATTTCACTGTTTCATGATGTTTTCATTACAACCTGCTCACCCACCTTTACTGGTTTACGGTACATTCTCAGCCTTTTCTGCTCTTAAAATACGTTTCAGGCTTGGAAAAGGCCAAAAGTGGATTTTGTGAAAGTAAACATAGTTTCAAGGATGTTCTTCAAAACACTGGCTCAGGGCAGTTGATTTCATTGTTTCATGATGTTTTCATTAGAACCTGATGCGTACCCACCTTTACTGGTTTAATGTAGCCTTTTATGTTGTTAAAATACGTTTCAGGCTTGAAAGAGGCCAAAAGTGGATTTTGTGAAAGTAAACATAGTTTCAAAAAACTGGCTTCGGGCAGTTGATTTCACTGTTTCATGATGTTTTCATTACAACCTGCTCACCCACCTTTACTGGTTTACGGTACATTCTCAGCCTTTTCTGCTCTTAAAATACGTTTCAGGCTTGGAAAAGGCCAAAAGTGGATTTTGTGAAAGTAAACATAGTTTCAAGGATGTTCTTCAAAAAACTGGCTTAGGGCAGTTGATTTCACTATTTCATGATGTTTTCATTACAACCTGCTTACTCACCTTTACTGGTTTACGGTACATTCTCAGCCTTTTCTGCTCTTAAAATACGTTTCAGGCTTGGAAAAGGCCAAAAGTGGATTTTGTGAAAGTAAACATAGTTTCAAGGATGTTCTTCAAAACACTGGCTCAGGGCAGTTGATTTCATGATGTTTTCATTAGAACCTGATGATTACCCACCTTTACTGGTTTACGGTACATTCTTAGCCTTTTATGCTCTTAAAATACGTTTCAGGCTTGGAAGAAAAAAAAAAAGTGGATTTAGTGACAGTCAAAATACATTCAAAGGTTTTCTTCAAAAAACTGGCTCAGGGCAGTTCAGTTTCATGATGTTTTCATTAGAACCTGATTCTTACACACCTTTACTGGTTCACGGTACATTCTTAGCCTTTTATGCTCTTAAAATACGTTTCAGGCTTGGAAGAGGCCAAAAGTGGATTTTGTGAAAGTAAACATAGTTTCAAAAAACTGGCTTAGGGCAGTGGATTTCACTGTTTCATGATGTTTTCATTACAACCTGCTTACCCACCTTTACTGGTTTACGGTACATTCTCAGCCTTTTATGCTCTTAAAATACGTTTCAGGCTTGGAAGAGGCCAAAAGTGGATTTTGTGAAAGTAAACATAGTTTCAAAAAACTGGCTTAGGGCAGTGGATTTCACTGTTTCATGATGTTTTCATTACAACCTGCTTACCCACCTTTACTGGTTTACGGTACATTCTCAGCCTTTTATGCTCTTAAAATACGTTTCAGGCTTGGAAGAGGCCAAAAGTGGATTTTGTGAAAGTCAACATAGTTTCAAGGATGTTCTTCAAAACACTGGCTCAGGGCAGTTGATTTCATTGTTTCATGATGTTTTCATTAGAACCTGATGCGTACCCACCTTTACTGGTTTAATGTAGCCTTTTATGCTCTTAAAATACGTTTCAGGCTTGAAAGAGGCCAAAAGTGGATTTTGTGAAAGTAAACATAGTTTCAGAAAACTGGCTCAGGGCAGTTGATTTCACTGTTTCATGATGTTTTCATTACAACCTGCTCACCCACCTTTACTGGTTTACGGTACATTCTCAGCCTTTTCTGCTCTTAAAATACGTTTCAGGCTTGGAAGAGGCCAAAAGTGGATTTTGTGAAAGTCAACATAGTTTCAAGGATGTTCTTTAAAAAACTGGCTCAGGGCAGTTGAGTTCATTGTATCATGATGTTTTCATTAGAACCTGATGCGTACCCTCCTTTACTGGTTTAATGTAGCCTTTTATGCTCTTAAAATACGTTTCAGGCTTGAAAGAGGCCAAAAGTGGATTTTGTGAAAGTAAACATAGTTTCAAAAAACTGGCTTCGGGCAGTTGATTTCACTGTTTCATGATGTTTTCGATAGAAACTGATTCTTACACACCTTTATTGGTTCACGGTACATTCTTCGCCTTTTATGCTCTTAAAATATGTTTCAAGCTTGGAAGAAAAAAAAAAGAGTGGATTTAGTGACAATCAAAATACTTTCAAAGGTTTACTTCAAAAAACATGCTCAGGGCAGTTCAGTTTCATGATGTTTTCATTAGAACCTGATGATTACCCACCGTTACTGGTTTACGGTACATTCTCAGCCTTTTATGCTCTTAAAATACGTTTCAGGCTTGAAAGAGGCCAAAAGTGGATTTTGTGAAAGTAAACATAGTTTCAAAAAACTGGCTTCGGGCAGTTGATTTCACTGTTTCATGATGTTTTCGATAGAAACTGATTCTTACACACCTTTATTGGTTCACGGTACATTCTTCGCCTTTTATGCTCTTAAAATATGTTTCAAGCTTGGAAGAAAAAAAAAAGAGTGGATTTAGTGACAATCAAAATACTTTCAAAGGTTTACTTCAAAAAACATGCTCAGGGCAGTTCAGTTTCATGATGTTTTCATTAGAACCTGATGATTACCCACCGTTACTGGTTTACGGTACATTCTCAGCCTTTTATGCTCTTAAAATACGTTTCAGGCTTGAAAGAGGCCAAAAGTGGATTTTGTGAAAGTAAACATAGTTTCAAAAAACTGGCTTCGGGCAGTTGATTTCACTGTTTCATGATGTTTTCGATAGAAACTGATTCTTACACACCTTTATTGGTTCACGGTACATTCTTCGCCTTTTATGCTCTTAAAATATGTTTCAAGCTTGGAAGAAAAAAAAAAGAGTGGATTTAGTGACAATCAAAATACTTTCAAAGGTTTACTTCAAAAAACATGCTCAGGGCAGTTCAGTTTCATGATGTTTTCATTAGAACCTGATGATTACCCACCGTTACTGGTTTACGGTACATTCTCAGCCTTTTATGCTCTTAAAATACGTTTCAGGCTTGGAAGAGGCCAAAAGTGGATTTTGTGAAAATCACCATAGTTTCAGAAAACTGGCTCAGGGCAGTTGATTTCACTGTTTCATGATGTTTTCATTACAACCTGCTCACCCACCTTTACTGGTTTACGGTACATTCTCAGCCTTTTCTGCTCTTAAAATACGTTTCAGGCTTGGAAGAGGCCAAAAGTGGATTTTGTGAAAGTCAACATAGTTTCAAGGATGTTCTTTAAAAAACTGGCTCAGGGCAGTTGATTTCATTGTTTCATGATGTTTTCATTAGAACCTGATGCGTACCCACCTTTACTGGTTTAATGTAGCCTTTTATGCTCTTAAAATACGTTTCAGGCTTGAAAGAGGCCAAAAGTGGATTTTGTGAAAGTAAACATAGTTTCAGAAAACTGGCTCAGGGCAGTTGATTTCACTGTTTCATGATGTTTTCATTACAACCTGCTCACCCACCTTTACTGGTTTACGGTACATTCTCAGCCTTTTCTGCTCTTAAAATACGTTTCAGGCTTGAAAGAGGCCAAAAGTGGATTTTGTGAAAGTAAACATAGTTTCAAAAAACTGGCTTCGGGCAGTTGATTTCACTGTTTCATGATGTTTTCATTACAACCTGCTCACCCACCTTTACTGGTTTACGGTACATTCTCAGCCTTTTCTGCTCTTAAAATACGTTTCAGGCTTGGAAAAGGCCAAAAGTGGATTTTGTGAAAGTAAACATAGTTTCAAGGATGTTCTTCAAAAAACTGGCTTAGGGCAGTTGATTTCACTATTTCATGATGTTTTCATTACAACCTGCTTACTCACCTTTACTGGTTTACGGTACATTCTCAGCCTTTTATGCTCTTAAAATACGTTTCAGGCTTGGAAGAGGCCAAAAGTGGATTTTGTGAAAGTCAACATAGTTTCAAGGATGTTCTTTAAAAAACTGGCTCAGGGCAGTTGATTTCATTGTTTCATGATGTTTTCATTAGAACCTGATGCGTACCCACCTTTACTGGTTTAATGTAGCCTTTTATGCTCTTAAAATACGTTTCAGGCTTGAAAGAGGCCAAAAGTGGATTTTGTGAAAGTAAACATAGTTTCAGAAAACTGGCTCAGGGCAGTTGATTTCACAGTTTCATGATGTTTTCATTACAACCTGCTCACCCACCTTTACTGGTTTACGGTACATTCTCAGCCTTTTCTGCTCTTAAAATACGTTTCAGGCTTGGAAAAGGCCAAAAGTGGATTTTGTGAAAGTAAACATAGTTTCAAGGATGTTCTTCAAAACACTGGCTCAGGGCAGTTGATTTCATGATGTTTTCATTAGAACCTGATGATTACCCACCTTTACTGGTTTACGGTACATTCTTAGCCTTTTATGCTCTTAAAATACGTTTCAGGCTTGGAAGAAAAAAAAAAAGTGGATTTAGTGACAGTCAAAATACATTCAAAGGTTTTCTTCAAAAAACTGGCTCAGGGCAGTTCAGTTTCATGATGTTTTCATTAGAACCTGATTCTTACACACCTTTACTGGTTCACGGTACATTCTTAGCCTTTTATGCTCTTAAAATACGTTTCAGGCTTGGAAGAGGCCAAAAGTGGATTTTGTGAAAGTAAACATAGTTTCAAAAAACTGGCTTAGGGCAGTGGATTTCACTGTTTCATGATGTTTTCATTACAACCTGCTTACCCACCTTTACTGGTTTACGGTACATTCTCAGCCTTTTATGCTCTTAAAATACGTTTCAGGCTTGGAAGAGGCCAAAAGTGGATTTTGTGAAAGTAAACATAGTTTCAAAAAACTGGCTTAGGGCAGTGGATTTCACTGTTTCATGATGTTTTCATTACAACCTGCTTACCCACCTTTACTGGTTTACGGTACATTCTCAGCCTTTTATGCTCTTAAAATACGTTTCAGGCTTGGAAGAGGCCAAAAGTGGATTTTGTGAAAGTCAACATAGTTTCAAGGATGTTCTTCAAAACACTGGCTCAGGGCAGTTGATTTCATTGTTTCATGATGTTTTCATTAGAACCTGATGCGTACCCACCTTTACTGGTTTAATGTAGCCTTTTATGCTCTTAAAATACGTTTCAGGCTTGAAAGAGGCCAAAAGTGGATTTTGTGAAAGTAAACATAGTTTCAGAAAACTGGCTCAGGGCAGTTGATTTCACTGTTTCATGATGTTTTCATTACAACCTGCTCACCCACCTTTACTGGTTTACGGTACATTCTCAGCTTTTTCTGCTCTTAAAATACGTTTCAGGCTTGGAAGAGGCCAAAAGTGGATTTTGTGAAAGTCAACATAGTTTCAAGGATGTTCTTTAAAAAACTGGCTCAGGGCAGTTGAGTTCATTGTTTCATGATGTTTTCATTAGAACCTGATGCGTACCCTCCTTTACTGGTTTAATGTAGCCTTTTATGCTCTTAAAATACGTTTCAGGCTTGAAAGAGGCCAAAAGTGGATTTTGTGAAAGTAAACATAGTTTCAAAAAACTGGCTTCGGGCAGTTGATTTCACTGTTTCATGATGTTTTCGATAGAAACTGATTCTTACACACCTTTATTGGTTCACGGTACATTCTTCGCCTTTTATGCTCTTAAAATATGTTTCAAGCTTGGAAGAAAAAAAAAAGAGTGGATTTAGTGACAATCAAAATACTTTCAAAGGTTTACTTCAAAAAACATGCTCAGGGCAGTTCAGTTTCATGATGTTTTCATTAGAACCTGATGATTACCCACCGTTACTGGTTTACGGTACATTCTCAGCCTTTTATGCTCTTAAAATACGTTTCAGGCTTGAAAGAGGCCAAAAGTGGATTTTGTGAAAGTAAACATAGTTTCAAAAAACTGGCTTCGGGCAGTTGATTTCACTGTTTCATGATGTTTTCGATAGAAACTGATTCTTACACACCTTTATTGGTTCACGGTACATTCTTCGCCTTTTATGCTCTTAAAATATGTTTCAAGCTTGGAAGAAAAAAAAAAGAGTGGATTTAGTGACAATCAAAATACTTTCAAAGGTTTACTTCAAAAAACATGCTCAGGGCAGTTCAGTTTCATGATGTTTTCATTAGAACCTGATGATTACCCACCGTTACTGGTTTACGGTACATTCTCAGCCTTTTATGCTCTTAAAATACGTTTCAGGCTTGGAAGAGGCCAAAAGTGGATTTTGTGAAAATCACCATAGTTTCAGAAAACTGGCTCAGGGCAGTTGATTTCACTGTTTCATGATGTTTTCATTACAACCTGCTCACCCACCTTTACTGGTTTACGGTACATTCTCAGCCTTTTCTGCTCTTAAAATACGTTTCAGGCTTGGAAAAGGCCAAAAGTGGATTTTGTGAAAGTAAACATAGTTTCAAGGATGTTCTTCAAAACACTGGCTCAGGGCAGTTGATTTCATGATGTTTTCATTAGAACCTGATGATTACCCACCTTTACTGGTTTACGGTACATTCTCAGCCTTTTCTGCTCTTAAAATACGTTTCAGGCTTGAAAGAGGTCAAAAGTGGATTTTGTGAAAGTAAACATAGTTTCAAAAAACTGGCTTAGGGCAGTTGATTTCATTGTTTCATGATGTTTTCGATAGAAACTGATTCTTACACACCTTTATTGGTTCACGGTACATTCTTAGCCTTTTATGCTCTTAAAATACGTTTCAGGCTTGGAAGAAAAAAAAAAAGTGGATTTAGTGACAGTCAAAATACATTCAAAGGTTTTCTTCAAAAAACTGGCTCAGTGCAGTTCAGTTTCATGATGTTTTCATTAGAACCTGATTCTTACACACCTTTACTGGTTCACGGTACATTCTTAGCCTTTTATGCTCTTAAAATACGTTTCAGGCTTGGAAGAGGCCAAAAGTGGATTTTGTGAAAGTAAACATAGTTTCAAAAAACTGGCTTAGGGCAGTGGATTTCACTGTTTCATGATGTTTTCATTACAACCTGCTTACCCACCTTTACTGGTTTACGGTACATTCTCAGCCTTTTATGCTCTTAAAATACGTTTCAGGCTTGGAAGAGGCCAAAAGTGGATTTTGTGAAAGTAAACATAGTTTCAAAAAACTGGCTTAGGGCAGTGGATTTCACTGTTTCATGATGTTTTCATTACAACCTGCTTACCCACCTTTACTGGTTTACGGTACATTCTCAGCCTTTTCTGCTCTTAAAATACGTTTCAGGCTTGGAAGAGGCCAAAAGTGGATTTTGTGAAAGTCAACATAGTTTCAAGGATGTTCTTTAAAAAACTGGCTCAGGGCAGTTGAGTTCATTGTTTCATGATGTTTTCATTAGAACCTGATGCGTACCCTCCTTTACTGGTTTAATGTAGCCTTTTATGCTCTTAAAATACGTTTCAGGCTTGAAAGAGGCCAAAAGTGGATTTTGTGAAAGTAAACATAGTTTCAAAAAACTGGCTTCGGGCAGTTGATTTCACTGTTTCATGATGTTTTCGATAGAAACTGATTCTTACACACCTTTATTGGTTCACGGTACATTCTTCGCCTTTTATGCTCTTAAAATATGTTTCAAGCTTGGAAGAAAAAAAAAAGAGTGGATTTAGTGACAATCAAAATACTTTCAAAGGTTTACTTCAAAAAACATGCTCAGGGCAGTTCAGTTTCATGATGTTTTCATTAGAACCTGATGATTACCCACCGTTACTGGTTTACGGTACATTCTCAGCCTTTTATGCTCTTAAAATACGTTTCAGGCTTGAAAGAGGCCAAAAGTGGATTTTGTGAAAGTAAACATAGTTTCAAAAAACTGGCTTCGGGCAGTTGATTTCACTGTTTCATGATGTTTTCGATAGAAACTGATTCTTACACACCTTTATTGGTTCACGGTACATTCTTCGCCTTTTATGCTCTTAAAATATGTTTCAAGCTTGGAAGAAAAAAAAAAGAGTGGATTTAGTGACAATCAAAATACTTTCAAAGGTTTACTTCAAAAAACATGCTCAGGGCAGTTCAGTTTCATGATGTTTTCATTAGAACCTGATGATTACCCACCGTTACTGGTTTACGGTACATTCTCAGCCTTTTATGCTCTTAAAATACGTTTCAGGCTTGGAAGAGGCCAAAAGTGGATTTTGTGAAAATCACCATAGTTTCAGAAAACTGGCTCAGGGCAGTTGATTTCACTGTTTCATGATGTTTTCATTACAACCTGCTCACCCACCTTTACTGGTTTACGGTACATTCTCAGCCTTTTCTGCTCTTAAAATACGTTTCAGGCTTGGAAAAGGCCAAAAGTGGATTTTGTGAAAGTAAACATAGTTTCAAGGATGTTCTTCAAAACACTGGCTCAGGGCAGTTGATTTCATGATGTTTTCATTAGAACCTGATGATTACCCACCTTTACTGGTTTACGGTACATTCTCAGCCTTTTCTGCTCTTAAAATACGTTTCAGGCTTGAAAGAGGTCAAAAGTGGATTTTGTGAAAGTAAACATAGTTTCAAAAAACTGGCTTAGGGCAGTTGATTTCATTGTTTCATGATGTTTTCGATAGAAACTGATTCTTACACACCTTTATTGGTTCACGGTACATTCTTAGCCTTTTATGCTCTTAAAATACGTTTCAGGCTTGGAAGAAAAAAAAAAAGTGGATTTAGTGACAGTCAAAATACATTCAAAGGTTTTCTTCAAAAAACTGGCTCAGTGCAGTTCAGTTTCATGATGTTTTCATTAGAACCTGATTCTTACACACCTTTACTGGTTCACGGTACATTCTTAGCCTTTTATGCTCTTAAAATACGTTTCAGGCTTGGAAGAGGCCAAAAGTGGATTTTGTGAAAGTAAACATAGTTTCAAAAAACTGGCTTAGGGCAGTGGATTTCACTGTTTCATGATGTTTTCATTACAACCTGCTTACCCACCTTTACTGGTTTACGGTACATTCTCAGCCTTTTATGCTCTTAAAATACGTTTCAGGCTTGGAAGAGGCCAAAAGTGGATTTTGTGAAAGTAAACATAGTTTCAAAAAACTGGCTTAGGGCAGTGGATTTCACTGTTTCATGATGTTTTCATTACAACCTGCTTACCCACCTTTACTGGTTTACGGTACATTCTCAGCCTTTTATGCTCTTAAAATACGTTTCAGGCTTGGAAGAGGCCAAAAGTGGATTTTGTGAAAGTCAACATAGTTTCAAGGATGTTCTTCAAAACACTGGCTCAGGGCAGTTGATTTCATTGTTTCATGATGTTTTCATTAGAACCTGATGCGTACCCACCTTTACTGGTTTAATGTAGCCTTTTATGCTCTTAAAATACGTTTCAGGCTTGAAAGAGGCCAAAAGTGGATTTTGTGAAAGTAAACATAGTTTCAGAAAACTGGCTCAGGGCAGTTGATTTCACTGTTTCATGATGTTTTCATTACAACCTGCTCACCCACCTTTACTGGTTTACGGTACATTCTCAGCCTTTTCTGCTCTTAAAATACGTTTCAGGCTTGGAAGAGGCCAAAAGTGGATTTTGTGAAAGTCAACATAGTTTCAAGGATGTTCTTTAAAAAACTGGCTCAGGGCAGTTGAGTTCATTGTTTCATGATGTTTTCATTAGAACCTGATGCGTACCCTCCTTTACTGGTTTAATGTAGCCTTTTATGCTCTTAAAATACGTTTCAGGCTTGAAAGAGGCCAAAAGTGGATTTTGTGAAAGTAAACATAGTTTCAAAAAACTGGCTTCGGGCAGTTGATTTCACTGTTTCATGATGTTTTCGATAGAAACTGATTCTTACACACCTTTATTGGTTCACGGTACATTCTTCGCCTTTTATGCTCTTAAAATATGTTTCAAGCTTGGAAGAAAAAAAAAAGAGTGGATTTAGTGACAATCAAAATACTTTCAAAGGTTTACTTCAAAAAACATGCTCAGGGCAGTTCAGTTTCATGATGTTTTCATTAGAACCTGATGATTACCCACCGTTATTGGTTTACGGTACATTCTCAGCCTTTTATGCTCTTAAAATACGTTTCAGGCTTGGAAGAGGCCAAAAGTGGATTTTGTGAAAATCAACATAGTTTCAGAAAACTGGCTCAGGGCAGTTGATTTCATTGTTTCATGATGTTTTCATTAGAACCTGATGCGTACCCACCTTTACTGGTTTAATGTAGCCTTTTATGCTCTTAAAATACGTTTCAGGCTTGAAAGAGGCCAAAAGTGGATTTTGTGAAAGTAAACATAGTTTCAGAAAACTGGCTCAGGGCAGTTGATTTCACTGTTTCATGATGTTTTCATTACAACCTGATGATTACCCACCGTTACTGGTTTACGGTACATTCTCAGCCTTTTATGCTCTTAAAATACGTTTCAGGCTTGGAAGAGGCCAAAAGTGGATTTTGTGAAAATCAACATAGTTTCAGAAAACTGGCTCAGGGCAGTTGATTTCCCTGTTTCATGATGTTTTCATTACAACCTGCTCACCCACCTTTACTGGTTTACGGTACATTCTCAGCCTTTTCTGCTCTTAAAATACGTTTCAGGCTTGGAAGAGGCCAAAAGTGGATTTTGTGAAAGTCAACATAGTTTCAAGGATGTTCTTTAAAAAACTGGCTCAGGGCAGTTGATTTCATTGTTTCATGATGTTTTCATTAGAACCTGATGCGTACCCACCTTTACTGGTTTAATGTAGCCTTTTATGCTCTTAAAATACGTTTCAGGCTTGAAAGAGGCCAAAAGTGGATTTTGTGAAAGTAAACATAGTTTCAAAAAACTGGCTTCGGGCAGTTGATTTCACTGTTTCATGATGTTTTCGATAGAAACTGATTCTTACACACCTTTATTGGTTCACGGTACATTCTTCGCCTTTTATGCTCTTAAAATATGTTTCAAGCTTGGAAGAAAAAAAAAAGAGTGGATTTAGTGACAATCAAAATACTTTCAAAGGTTTACTTCAAAAAACATGCTTAGGGCAGTTCAGTTTCATGATGTTTTCATTAGAACCTGATGATTACCCACCGTTACTGGTTTACGGTACATTCTCAGCCTTTTATGCTCTTAAAATACGTTTCAGGCTTGGAAGAGGCCAAAAGTGGATTTTGTGAAAATCAACATAGTTTCAGAAAACTGGCTCAGGGCAGTTGATTTCCCTGTTTCATGATGTTTTCATTACAACCTGCTCACCCACCTTTACTGGTTTACGGTACATTCTCAGCCTTTTCTGCTCTTAAAATACGTTTCAGGCTTGGAAAAGGCCAAAAGTGGATTTTGTGAAAGTAAACATAGTTTCAAGGATGTTCTTCAAAACACTGGCTCAGGGCAGTTGATTTCATTGTTTCATGATGTTTTCATTAGAACCTGATGCGTACCCACCTTTACTGGTTTAATGTAGCCTTTTATGCTCTTAAAATACGTTTCAGGCTTGAAAGAGGCCAAACGTGGATTTTGTGAAAGTAAACATAGTTTCAGAAAACTGGCTCAGGGCAGTTGATTTCACTGTTTCATGATGTTTTCATTACAACCTGCTCACCCACCTTTACTGGTTTACGGTACATTCTCAGCCTTTTCTGCTCTTAAAATACGTTTCAGGCTTGGAAGAGGCCAAAAGTGGATTTTGTGAAAGTCAACATAGTTTCAAGGATGTTCTTTAAAAAACTGGCTCAGGGCAGTTGATTTCATTGTTTCATGATGTTTTCATTAGAACCTGATGCGTACCCACCTTTACTGGTTTAATGTAGCCTTTTATGCTCTTAAAATACATTTCAGGCTTGAAAGAGGCCAAAAGTGGATTTTGTGAAAGTAAACATAGTTTCAGAAAACTGGCTCAGGGCAGTTGATTTCACTGTTTCATGATGTTTTCATTACAACCTGCTCACCCACCTTTACTGGTTTACGGTACATTCTCAGCCTTTTCTGCTCTTAAAATACGTTTCAGGCTTGAAAGAGGCCAAAAGTGGATTTTGTGAAAGTAAACATAGTTTCAAAAAACTGGCTTCGGGCAGTTGATTTCACTGTTTCATGATGTTTTCGATAGAAACTGATTCTTACACACCTTTATTGGTTCACGGTACATTCTTCGCCTTTTATGCTCTTAAAATATGTTTCAAGCTTGGAAGAAAAAAAAAAGAGTGGATTTAGTGACAATCAAAATACTTTCAAAGGTTTACTTCAAAAAACATGCTCAGGGCAGTTCAGTTTCATGATGTTTTCATTAGAACCTGATGATTACCCACCGTTACTGGTTTACGGTACATTCTCAGCCTTTTATGCTCTTAAAATACGTTTCAGGCTTGAAAGAGGCCAAAAGTGGATTTTGTGAAAGTAAACATAGTTTCAGAAAACTGGCTCAGGGCAGTTGATTTCACTGTTTCATGATGTTTTCATTACAACCTGCTCACCCACCTTTACTGGTTTACGGTACATTCTCAGCCTTTTCTGCTCTTAAAATACGTTTCAGGCTTGGAAAAGGCCAAAAGTGGATTTTGTGAAAGTAAACATATTTTCAAGGATGTTCTTCAAAACACTGGCTCAGGGCAGTTGATTTCATTGTTTCATGATGTTTTCATTAGAACCTGATGCGTACCCACCTTCACTGGTTTAATGTAGCCTTTTATGCTCTTAAAATACGTTTCAGGCTTGGAAGAGGCCAAAAGTGGATTTTGTGAAAGTCAACATAGTTTCAAGGATGTTCTTTAAAAAACTGGCTCAGGGCAGTTGATTTCATTGTTTCATGATGTTTTCATTAGAACCTGATGCGTACCCACCTTTACTGGTTTAATGTAGCCTTTTATGTTCTTAAAATACGTTTCAGGCTTGGAAGAGGCCAAAAGTGGATTTTGTGAAAATCAACATAGTTTCAGAAAACTGGCTCAGGGCAGTTGATTTCACTGTTTCATGATGTTTTCATTACAACCTGCTCACCCACCTTTACTGGTTTACGGTACATTCTCAGCCTTTTCTGCTCTTAAAATACGTTTCAGGCTTGGAAAAGGCCAAAAGTGGATTTTGTGAAAGTAAACATAGTTTCAAGGATGTTCTTCAAAACACTGGCTCAGGGCAGTTGATTTCATTGTTTCATGATGTTTTCATTAGAACCTGATGCGTACCCACCTTTACTGGTTTAATGTAGCCTTTTATGTTGTTAAAATACGTTTCAGGCTTGAAAGAGGCCAAAAGTGGATTTTGTGAAAGTAAACATAGTTTCAAAAAACTGGCTTAGGGCAGTTGATTTCACTATTTCATGATGTTTTCATTACAACCTGCTTACTCACCTTTACTGGTTTACGGTACATTCTCAGCCTTTTATGCTCTTAAAATACGTTTCAGGCTTGGAAGAGGCCAAAAGTGGATTTTGTGAAAGTCAACATAGTTTCAAGGATGTTCTTTAAAAAACTGGCTCAGGGCAGTTGATTTCATTGTTTCATGATGTTTTCATTAGAACCTGATGCGTACCTACCTTTACTGGTTTAATGTAGCCTTTTATGCTCTTAAAATACGTTTCAGGCTTGAAAGAGGCCAAAAGTGGATTTTGTGAAAGTAAACATAGTTTCAGAAAACTGGCTCAGGGCAGTTGATTTCACTGTTTCATGATGTTTTCATTACAACCTGCTCACCCACCTTTACTGGTTTACGGTACATTCTCAGCCTTTTCTGCTCTTAAAATACGTTTCAGGCTTGAAAGAGGCCAAAAGTGGATTTTGTGAAAGTAAACATAGTTTCAAAAAACTGGCTTCGGGCAGTTGATTTCACTGTTTCATGATGTTTTCGATAGAAACTGATTCTTACACACCTTTATTGGTTCACGGTACATTCTTCGCCTTTTATGCTCTTAAAATATGTTTCAAGCTTGGAAGAAAAAAAAAAGAGTGGATTTAGTGACAATCAAAATACTTTCAAAGGTTTACTTCAAAAAACATGCTCAGGGCAGTTCAGTTTCATGATGTTTTCATTAGAACCTGATGATTACCCACCGTTACTGGTTTACGGTACATTCTCAGCCTTTTATGCTCTTAAAATACGTTTCAGGCTTGGAAGAGGCCAAAAGTGGATTTTGTGAAAATCAACATAGTTTCAGAAAACTGGCTCAGGGCAGTTGATTTCACTGTTTCATGATGTTTTCATTACAACCTGCTCACCCACCTTTACTGGTTTACGGTACATTCTCAGGCTTTTCTGCTCTTAAAATACGTTTCAGGCTTGGAAAAGGCCAAAAGTGGATTTTGTGAAAGTAAACATAGTTTCAAGGATGTTCTTCAAAACACTGGCTCAGGGCAGTTGATTTCATGATGTTTTCATTAGAACCTGATGATTACCCACCTTTACTGGTTTACGGTACATTCTCAGCCTTTTCTGCTCTTAAAATACGTTTCAGGCTTGAAAGAGGTCAAAAGTGGATTTTGTGAAAGTAAACATAGTTTCAAAAAACTGGCTTAGGGCAGTTGATTTCATTGTTTCATGATGTTTTCGATAGAAACTGATTCTTACACACCTTTATTGGTTCACGGTACATTCTTAGCCTTTTATGCTCTTAAAATACGTTTCAGGCTTGGAAGAAAAAAAAAAAGTGGATTTAGTGACAGTCAAAATACATTCAAAGGTTTTCTTCAAAAAACTGGCTCAGGGCAGTTCAGTTTCATGATGTTTTCATTAGAACCTGATTCTTACACACCTTTACTGGTTCACGGTACATTCTTAGCCTTTTATGCTCTTAAAATACGTTTCAGGCTTGGAAGAGGCCAAAAGTGGATTTTGTGAAAGTAAACATAGTTTCAAAAAACTGGCTTAGGGCAGTGGATTTCACTGTTTCATGATGTTTTCATTACAACCTGCTTACCCACCTTTACTGGTTCACGGTACATTCTCAGCCTTTTATGCTCTTAAAATACGTTTCAGGCTTGGAAGAGGCCAAAAGTGGATTTTGTGAAAGTAAACATAGTTTCAAAAAACTGGCTTAGGGCAGTGGATTTCACTGTTTCATGATGTTTTCATTACAACCTGCTTACCCACCTTTACTGGTTTACGGTACATTCTCAGCCTTTTATGCTCTTAAAATACGTTTCAGGCTTGGAAGAGGCCAAAAGTGGATTTTGTGAAAGTCAACATAGTTTCAAGGATGTTCTTCAAAACACTGGCTCAGGGCAGTTGATTTCATTGTTTCATGATGTTTTCATTAGAACCTGATGCGTACCCACCTTTACTGGTTTAATGTAGCCTTTTATGTTGTTAAAATACGTTTCAGGCTTGAAAGAGGCCAAAAGTGGATTTTGTGCAAGTAAAGATAGTTTCAAAAAACTGGCTTAGGGCAGTTGATTTCACTATTTCATGATGTTTTCATTACAACCTGCTTACTCACCTTTACTGGTTTACGGTACATTCTCAGCCTTTTATGCTCTTAAAATATGTTTCAAGCTTGGAAGAAAAAAAAAAGAGTGGATTTAGTGACAATCAAAATACTTTCAAAGGTTTACTTCAAAAAACATGCTCAGGGCAGTTCAGTTTCATGATGTTTTCATTAGAACCTGATGATTACCCACCGTTACTGGTTTACGGTACATTCTCAGCCTTTTATGCTCTTAAAATACGTTTCAGGCTTGGAAGAGGCCAAAAGTGGATTTTGTGAAAATCACCATAGTTTCAGAAAACTGGCTCAGGGCAGTTGATTTCATTGTTTCATGATGTTTTCATTAGAACCTGATGCGTACCCACCTGTACTGGTTTAATGTAGCCTTTTATGCTCTTAAAATACGTTTCAGGCTTGAAAGAGGCCAAAAGTGGATTTTGTGAAAGTAAACATAGTTTCAGAAAACTGGCTCAGGGCAGTTGATTTCACTGTTTCATGATGTTTTCATTTCAACCTGCTCACCCACCTTTACTGGTTTACGGTACATTCTCAGCCTTTTCTGCTCTTAAAATATGTTTCAAGTTTGGAAGGAAAAAAAAAGAGTGGATTTAGTGACAATCAAAATACTTTCAAAGGTTTACTTCAAAAAACATGCTCAGGGCAGTTCAGTTTCATGATGTTTTCATTAGAACCTGATGATTACCCACCGTTACTGGTTTACGGTACATTCTCAGCCTTTTCTGCTCTTAAAATACGTTTCAGGCTTGGAAGAGGCCAAAAGTGGATTTTGTGAAAGTCAACATAGTTTCAAGGATGTTCTTTAAAAAACTGGCTCAGGGCAGTTGAGTTCATTGTTTCATGATGTTTTCATTAGAACCTGATGTGTACCCACCTTTACTGGTTTAATGTAGCCTTTTATGCTCTTAAAATACGTTTCAGGCTTGAAAGAGGCCAAAAGTGGATTTTGTGAAAGTAAACATAGTTTCAAAAAACTGGCTTCGGGCAGTTGATTTCACTGTTTCATGATGTTTTCGATAGAAACTGATTCTTACACACCTTTATTGGTTCACGGTACATTCTTCGCCTTTTATGCTCTTAAAATATGTTTCAAGCTTGGAAGAAAAAAAAAAGAGTGGATTTAGTGACAATCAAAATACTTTCAAAGGTTTACTTCAAAAAACATGCTCAGGGCAGTTCAGTTTCATGATGTTTTCATTAGAACCTGATGATTACCCACCGTTACTGGTTTACGGTACATTCTCAGCCTTTTATGCTCTTAAAATACGTTTCAGGCTTGGAAGAGGCCAAAAGTGGATTTTGTGAAAATCAACATAGTTTCAGAAAACTGGCTCAGGGCAGTTGATTTCCCTGTTTCATGATGTTTTCATTACAACCTGCTCACCCACCTTTACTGGTTTACGGTACATTCTCAGCCTTTTCTGCTCTTAAAATACGTTTCAGGCTTGGAAAAGGCCAAAAGTGGATTTTGTGAAAGTAAACATAGTTTCAAGGATGTTCTTCAAAACACTGGCTCAGGGCAGTTGATTTCATTGTTTCATGATGTTTTCATTAGAACCTGATGCGTACCCACCTTCACTGGTTTAATGTAGCCTTTTATGTTCTTAAAATACGTTTCAGGCTTGAAAGAGGCCAAAAGTGGATTTTGTGAAAGTAAACATAGTTTCAAAAAACTGGCTTAGGGCAGTTGATTTCACTATTTCATGATGTTTTCATTACAACCTGCTTACTCACCTTTACTGGTTTACGGTACATTCTCAGCCTTTTATGCTCTTAAAATACGTTTCAGGCTTGTAAGAGGCCAAAAGTGGATTTTGTGAAAGTCAACATAGTTTCAAGGATGTTCTTTAAAAAACTGGCTCAGGGCAGTTGATTTCATTGTTTCATGATGTTTTCATTAGAACCTGATGCGTACCCACCTTTACTGGTTTAATGTAGCCTTTTATGCTCTTAAAATACGTTTCAGGCTTGAAAGAGGCCAAACGTGGATTTTGTGAAAGTAAACATAGTTTCAGAAAACTGGCTCAGGGCAGTTGATTTCACTGTTTCATGATGTTTTCATTACAACCTGCTCACCCACCTTTACTGGTTTACGGTACATTCTCAGCCTTTTCTGCTCTTAAAATACGTTTCAGGCTTGGAAGAGGCCAAAAGTGGATTTTGTGAAAGTAAACATAGTTTCAAAAAACTGGCTTCGGGCAGTTGATTTCACTGTTTCATGATGTTTTCGATAGAAACTGATTCTTACACACCTTTATTGGTTCACGGTACATTCTTCGCCTTTTATGCTCTTAAAATATGTTTCAAGCTTGGAAGAAAAAAAAAAGAGTGGATTTAGTGACAATCAAAATACTTTCAAAGGTTTACTTCAAAAAACATGCTCAGGGCAGTTCAGTTTCATGATGTTTTCATTAGAACCTGATGATTACCCACCGTTACTGGTTTACGGTACATTCTCAGCCTTTTATGCTCTTAAAATACGTTTCAGGCTTGGAAGAGGCCAAAAGTGGATTTTGTGAAAATCAACATAGTTTCAGAAAACTGGCTCAGGGCAGTTGATTTCATTGTTTCATGATGTTTTCATTAGAACCTGATGCGTACCCACCTTTACTGGTTTAATGTAGCCTTTTATGCTCTTAAAATACGTTTCAGGCTTGAAAGAGGCCAAAAGTGGATTTTGTGAAAGTAAAGATAGTTTCAGAAAACTGGCTCAGGGCAGTTGATTTCACTGTTTCATGATGTTTTCATTACAACCTGCTCACCCACCTTTACTGGTTTACGGTACATTCTCAGCCTTTTCTGCTCTTAAAATACGTTTCAGGCTTGGAAGAGGCCAAAAGTGGATTTTGTGAAAGTCAACATAGTTTCAAGGATGTTCTTTAAAAAACTGTCTCAGGGCAGTTGATTTCATTGTTTCATGATGTTTTCATTAGAACCTGATGCGTACCCTCCTTTACTGGTTTAATGTAGCCTTTTATGCTCTTAAAATACGTTTCAGGCTTGAAAGAGGCCAAAAGTGGATTTTGTGAAAGTAAACATAGTTTCAAAAAACTGGCTTCGGGCAGTTGATTTCACTGTTTCATGATGTTTTCGATAGAAACTGATTCTTACACACCTTTATTGGTTCACGGTACATTCTTCGCCTTTTATGCTCTTAAAATATGTTTCAAGCTTGGAAGAAAAAAAAAAGAGTGGATTTAGTGACAATCAAAATACTTTCAAAGGTTTACTTCAAAAAACATGCTCAGGGCAGTTCAGTTTCATGATGTTTTCATTAGAACCTGATGATTACCCACCGTTACTGGTTTACGGTACATTCTCAGCCTTTTATGCTCTTAAAATACGTTTCAGGCTTGGAAGAGGCCAAAAGTGGATTTTGTGAAAATCAACATAGTTTCAGAAAACTGGCTCAGGGCAGTTGATTTCATTGTTTCATGATGTTTTCATTAGAACCTGATGCGTACCCACCTTTACTGGTTTAATGTAGCCTTTTATGCTCTTAAAATACGTTTCAGGCTTGAAAGAGGCCAAAAGTGGATTTTGTGAAAGTAAAGATAGTTTCAGAAAACTGGCTCAGGGCAGTTGATTTCACTGTTTCATGATGTTTTCATTACAACCTGCTCACCCACCTTTACTGGTTTACGGTACATTCTCAGCCTTTTCTGCTCTTAAAATACGTTTCAGGCTTGGAAGAGGCCAAAAGTGGATTTTGTGAAAGTCAACATAGTTTCAAGGATGTTCTTTAAAAAACTGTCTCAGGGCAGTTGATTTCATTGTTTCATGATGTTTTCATTAGAACCTGATGCGTACCCACCTTTACTGGTTTAATGTAGCCTTTTATGCTCTTAAAATACGTTTCAGGCTTGAAAGAGGCCAAAAGTGGATTTTGTGAAAGTAAACATAGTTTCAAAAAACTGGCTTCGGGCAGTTGATTTCACTGTTTCATGATGTTTTCGATAGAAACTGATTCTTACACACCTTTATTGGTTCACGGTACATTCTTCGCCTTTTATGCTCTTAAAATATGTTTCAAGCTTGGAAGAAAAAAAAAAGAGTGGATTTAGTGACAATCAAAATACTTTCAAAGGTTTACTTCAAAAAACATGCTCAGGGCAGTTCAGTTTCATGATGTTTTCATTAGAACCTGATGATTACCCACCGTTACTGGTTTACGGTACATTCTCAGCCTTTTATGCTCTTAAAATACGTTTCAGGCTTGGAAGAGGCCAAAAGTGGATTTTGTGAAAATCAACATAGTTTCAGAAAACTGGCTCAGGGCAGTTGATTTCATTGTTTCATGATGTTTTCATTAGAACCTGATGCGTACCCACCTTTACTGGTTTAATGTAGCCTTTTATGCTCTTAAAATACGTTTCAGGCTTGAAAGAGGCCAAAAGTGGATTTTGTGAAAGTAAAGATAGTTTCAGAAAACTGGCTCAGGGCAGTTGATTTCACTGTTTCATGATGTTTTCATTACAACCTGCTCACCCACCTTTACTGGTTTACGGTACATTCTCAGCCTTTTCTGCTCTTAAAATACGTTTCAGGCTTGGAAGAGGCCAAAAGTGGATTTTGTGAAAGTCAACATAGTTTCAAGGATGTTCTTTAAAAAACTGTCTCAGGGCAGTTGATTTCATTGTTTCATGATGTTTTCATTAGAACCTGATGCGTACCCACCTTTACTGGTTTAATGTAGCCTTTTATGCTCTTAAAATACGTTTCAGGCTTGAAAGAGGCCAAAAGTGGATTTTGTGAAAGTAAACATAGTTTCAAAAAACTGGCTTCGGGCAGTTGATTTCACTGTTTCATGATGTTTTCGATAGAAACTGATTCTTACACACCTTTATTGGTTCACGGTACATTCTTCGCCTTTTATGCTCTTAAAATATGTTTCAAGCTTGGAAGAAAAAAAAAAGAGTGGATTTAGTGACAATCAAAATACTTTCAAAGGTTTACTTCAAAAAACATGCTCAGGGCAGTTCAGTTTCATGATGTTTTCATTAGAACCTGATGATTACCCACCGTTACTGGTTTACGGTACATTCTCAGCCTTTTATGCTCTTAAAATACGTTTCAGGCTTGGAAGAGGCCAAAAGTGGATTTTGTGAAAATCAACATAGTTTCAGAAAACTGGCTCAGGGCAGTTGATTTCATTGTTTCATGATGTTTTCATTAGAACCTGATGCGTACCCACCTTTACTGGTTTAATGTAGCCTTTTATGCTCTTAAAATACGTTTCAGACTTGAAAGAGGCCAAAAGTGGATTTTGTGAAAGTAAAGATAGTTTCAGAAAACTGGCTCAGGGCAGTTGATTTCACTGTTTCATGATGTTTTCATTACAACCTGCTCACCCACCTTTACTGGTTTACGGTACATTCTCAGCCTTTTCTGCTCTTAAAATACGTTTCAGGCTTGGAAGAGGCCAAAAGTGGATTTTGTGAAAGTCAACATAGTTTCAAGGATGTTCTTTAAAAAACTGTCTCAGGGCAGTTGATTTCATTGTTTCATGATGTTTTCATTAGAACCTGATGCGTACCCACCTTTACTGGTTTAATGTAGCCTTTTATGCTCTTAAAATACGTTTCAGGCTTGAAAGAGGCCAAAAGTGGATTTTGTGAAAGTAAACATAGTTTCAGAAAACTGGCTCAGGGCAGTTGATTTCATTGTTTCATGATGTTTTCATTAGAACCTGATGCGTACCCACCTTTACTGGTTTAATGTAGCCTTTTATGCTCTTAAAATACGTTTCAGGCTTGAAAGAGGCCAAAAGTGGATTTTGTGAAAGTAAAGATAGTTTCAGAAAACTGGCTCAGGGCAGTTGATTTCACTGTTTCATGATGTTTTCATTACAACCTGCTCACCCACCTTTACTGGTTTACGGTACATTCTCAGCCTTTTCTGCTCTTAAAATACGTTTCAGGCTTGGAAGAGGCCAAAAGTGGATTTTGTGAAAGTCAACATAGTTTCAAGGATGTTCTTTAAAAAACTGTCTCAGGGCAGTTGATTTCATTGTTTCATGATGTTTTCATTAGAACCTGATGCGTACCCACCTTTACTGGTTTAATGTAGCCTTTTATGCTCTTAAAATACGTTTCAGGCTTGAAAGAGGCCAAAAGTGGATTTTGTGAAAGTAAACATAGTTTCAGAAAACTGGCTCAGGGCAGTTGATTTCATTGTTTCATGATGTTTTCATTAGAACCTGATGCGTACCCACCTTTACTGGTTTAATGTAGCCTTTTATGCTCTTAAAATACGTTTCAGGCTTGAAAGAGGCCAAAAGTGGATTTTGTGAAAGTAAAGATAGTTTCAGAAAACTGGCTCAGGGCAGTTGATTTCACTGTTTCATGATGTTTTCATTACAACCTGCTCACCCACCTTTACTGGTTTACGGTACATTCTCAGCCTTTTCTGCTCTTAAAATACGTTTCAGGCTTGGAAGAGGCCAAAAGTGGATTTTGTGAAAGTCAACATAGTTTCAAGGATGTTCTTTAAAAAACTGTCTCAGGGCAGTTGATTTCATTGTTTCATGATGTTTTCATTAGAACCTGATGCGTACCCACCTTTACTGGTTTAATGTAGCCTTTTATGCTCTTAAAATACGTTTCAGGCTTGAAAGAGGCCAAAAGTGGATTTTGTGAAAGTAAACATAGTTTCAAAAAACTGGCTTCGGGCAGTTGATTTCACTGTTTCATGATGTTTTCGATAGAAACTGATTCTTACACACCTTTATTGGTTCACGGTACATTCTTCGCCTTTTATGCTCTTAAAATATGTTTCAAGCTTGGAAGAAAAAAAAAAGAGTGGATTTAGTGACAATCAAAATACTTTCAAAGGTTTACTTCAAAAAACATGCTCAGGGCAGTTCAGTTTCATGATGTTTTCATTAGAACCTGATGATTACCCACCGTTACTGGTTTACGGTACATTCTCAGCCTTTTATGCTCTTAAAATACGTTTCAGGCTTGGAAGAGGCCAAAAGTGGATTTTGTGAAAATCAACATAGTTTCAGAAAACTGGCTCAGGGCAGTTGATTTCATTGTTTCATGATGTTTTCATTAGAACCTGATGCGTACCCACCTTTACTGGTTTAATGTAGCCTTTTATGCTCTTAAAATACGTTTCAGACTTGAAAGAGGCCAAAAGTGGATTTTGTGAAAGTAAAGATAGTTTCAGAAAACTGGCTCAGGGCAGTTGATTTCACTGTTTCATGATGTTTTCATTACAACCTGCTCACCCACCTTTACTGGTTTACGGTACATTCTCAGCCTTTTCTGCTCTTAAAATACGTTTCAGGCTTGGAAGAGGCCAAAAGTGGATTTTGTGAAAGTCAACATAGTTTCAAGGATGTTCTTTAAAAAACTGTCTCAGGGCAGTTGATTTCATTGTTTCATGATGTTTTCATTAGAACCTGATGCGTACCCACCTTTACTGGTTTAATGTAGCCTTTTATGCTCTTAAAATACGTTTCAGGCTTGAAAGAGGCCAAAAGTGGATTTTGTGAAAGTAAACATAGTTTCAAAAAACTGGCTTCGGGCAGTTGATTTCACTGTTTCATGATGTTTTCGATAGAAACTGATTCTTACACACCTTTATTGGTTCACGGTACATTCTTCGCCTTTTATGCTCTTAAAATATGTTTCAAGCTTGGAAGAAAAAAAAAAGAGTGGATTTAGTGACAATCAAAATACTTTCAAAGGTTTACTTCAAAAAACATGCTCAGGGCAGTTCAGTTTCATGATGTTTTCATTAGAACCTGATGATTACCCACCGTTACTGGTTTACGGTACATTCTCAGCCTTTTATGCTCTTAAAATATGTTTCAGGCTTGGAAGAGGCCAAAAGTGGATTTTGTGAAAATCAACATAGTTTCAGAAAACTGGCTCAGGGCAGTTGATTTCATTGTTTCATGATGTTTTCATTAGAACCTGATGCGTACCCACCTTTACTGGTTTAATGTAGCCTTTTATGCTCTTAAAATACGTTTCAGGCTTGAAAGAGGCCAAAAGTGGATTTTGTGAAAGTAAACATAGTTTCAGAAAACTGGCTCAGGGCAGTTGATTTCACTGTTTCATGATGTTTTCATTACAACCTGCTCACCCACCTTTACTGGTTTACGGTACATTCTCAGCCTTTTCTGCTCTTAAAATACGTTTCAGGCTTGGAAAAGGCCAAAAGTGGATTTTGTGAAAGTAAACATAGTTTCAAGGATGTTCTTCAAAACACTGGCTCAGGGCAGTTGATTTCATTGTTTCATGATGTTTTCATTAGAACCTGATGCGTACCCACCTTTACTGGTTTAATGTAGCCTTTTATACTCTTAAAATACGTTTCAGGCTTGAAAGAGGCCAAAAGTGGATTTTGTGAAAGTAAACATAGTTTCAGAAAACTGGCTCAGGGCAGTTGATTTCACTGTTTCATGATGTTTTCGATAGAAACTGATTCTTACACACCTTTATTGGTTCACGGTACATTCTTCGCCTTTTATGCTCTTAAAATATGTTTCAAGCTTGGAAGAAAAAAAAAAGAGTGGATTTAGTGACAATCAAAATACTTTCAAAGGTTTACTTCAAAAAACATGCTCAGGGCAGTTCAGTTTCATGATGTTTTCATTAGAACCTGATGATTACCCACCGTTACTGGTTTACGGTACATTCTCAGCCTTTTATGCTCTTAAAATACGTTTCAGGCTTGGAAGAGGCCAAAAGTGGATTTTGTGAAAATCAACATAGTTTCAGAAAACTGGCTCAGGGCAGTTGATTTCACTGTTTCATGATGTTTTCATTACAACCTGCTCACCCACCTTTACTGGTTTACGGTACATTCTCAGCCTTTTCTGCTCTTAAAATACGTTTCAGGCTTGGAAAAGGCCAAAAGTGGATTTTGTGAAAGTAAACATAGTTTCAAGGATGTTCTTCAAAACACTGGCTCAGGGCAGTTGATTTCATGATGTTTTCATTAGAACCTGATGATTACCCACCTTTACTGGTTTACGGTACATTCTCAGCCTTTTCTGCTCTTCAAATACGTTTCAGGCTTGAAAGAGGTCAAAAGTGGATTTTGTGAAAGTAAACATAGTTTCAAAAAACTGGCTTAGGGCAGTTGATTTCATTGTTTCATGATGTTTTCGATAGAAACTGATTCTTACACAGCTTTATTGGTTCACGGTACATTCTTAGCCTTTTATGCTCTTAAAATACGTTTCAGGCTTGGAAGAAAAAAAAAAAGTGGATTTAGTGACAGTCAAAATACATTCAAAGGTTTTCTTCAAAAAACTGGCTCAGGGCAGTTCAGTTTCATGATGTTTTCATTAGAACCTGATTCTTACACACCTTTACTGGTTCGCGGTACATTCTTAGCCTTTTATGCTCTTAAAATACGTTTCAGGCTTGGAAGAGGCCAAAAGTGGATTTTGTGAAAGTAAACATAGTTTCAAAACACTGGCTCAGGGCAGTTGATTTCACTGTTTCATGATGTTTTCATTACAACCTGCTCACCCACCTTTACTGGTTTATGGTACATTCTCAGCCTTTTCTGCTCTTAAAATACGTTTCAGGCTTGGAAGAGGCCAAAAGTGGATTTTGTGAAAGTCAACATAATTTCAAGGATGTTCTTTAAAAAACTGGCTCAGGGCAGTTGATTTCATTGTTTCATGATGTTTTCATTAGAACCTGATGCGTACCCACCTTTACTGGTTTAATGTAGCCTTTTATGCTCTTAAAATACGTTTCAGGCTTGAAAGAGGCCAAAAGTGGATTTTGTGAAAGTAAACATAGTTTCAGAAAACTGGCTCAGGGCAGTTGATTTCACTGTTTCATGATGTTTTCATTACAACCTGCTCACCCACCTTTACTGGTTTACGGTACATTCTCAGCCTTTTCTGCTCTTAAAATACGTTTCAGGCTTGAAAGAGGCCAAAAGTGGATTTTGTGAAAGTAAACATAGTTTCAAAAAACTGGCTCCGGGCAGTTGATTTCACTGTTTCATGATGTTTTCGATAGAAACTGATTCTTACACACCTTTATTGGTTCACGGTACATTCTTCGCCTTTAATGCTCTTAAAATATGTTTCAAGCTTGGAAGAAAAAAAAAAGAGTGGATTTAGTGACAATCAAAATACTTTCAAAGGTTTACTTCAAAAAACATGCTCAGGGCAGTTCAGTTTCATGATGTTTTCATTAGAACCTGATGATTACCCACCGTTACTGGTTTACGGTACATTCTCAGCCTTTTCTGCTCTTAAAATACGTTTCAGGCTTGAAAGAGGCCAAAAGTGGATTTTGTGAAAGTAAACATAGTTTCAAAAAACTGGCTTAGGGCAGTTGATTTCACTGTTTCATGATGTTTTCATTACAACCTGCTCACCCACCTTTACTGGTTTACGGTACATTCTCAGCCTTTTATGCTCTTAAAATACGTTTCAGGCTTGGAAGAGGCCAAAAGTGGATTTTGTGAAAGTCAACATAGTTTCAAGGATGTTCTTTAAAAAACTGGCTCAGGGCAGTTGAGTTCATTGTTTCATGATGTTTTCATTAGAACCTGATGCGTACCCACCTTTACTGGTTTAATGTAGCCTTTTATGCTCTTAAAATACGTTTCAGGCTTGAAAGAGGCCAAAAGTGGATTTTGTGAAAGTAAACATAGTTTCAAAAAACTGGCTTCGGGCAGTTGATTTCACTGTTTCATGATGTTTTCGATAGAAACTGATTCTTACACACCTTTATTGGTTCACGGTACATTCTTCGCCTTTTATGCTCTTAAAATATGTTTCAAGCTTGGAAGAAAAAAAAAAGAGTGGATTTAGTGACAATCAAAATACTTTCAAAGGTTTACTTCAAAAAACATGCTCAGGGCAGTTCAGTTTCATGATGTTTTCATTAGAACCTGATGATTACCCACCGTTACTGGTTTACGGTACATTCTCAGCCTTTTATGCTCTTAAAATACGTTTCAGGCTTGGAAGAGGCCAAAAGTGGATTTTGTGAAAATCAACATAGTTTCAGAAAACTGGCTCAGGGCAGTTGATTTCCCTGTTTCATGATGTTTTCATTACAACCTCCTCACCCACCTTTACTGGTTTACGGTACATTCTCAGCCTTTTCTGCTCTTAAAATACGTTTCAGGCTTGGAAAAGGCCAAAAGTGGATTTTGTGAAAGTAAACATAGTTTCAAGGATGTTCTTCAAAACACTGGCTCAGGGCAGTTGATTTCATTGTTTCATGATGTTTTCATTAGAACCTGATGCGTACCCACCTTTACTGGTTTAATGTAGCCTTTTATGCTCTTAAAATACGTTTCAGGCTTGAAAGAGGCCAAAAGTGGATTTTGTGAAAGTAAACATAGTTTCAGAAAACTGGCTCAGGGCAGTTGATTTCACTCTTTCATGATGTTTTCATTACAACCTGCTCACCCACCTTTACTGGTTTACGGTACATTCTCAGCCTTTTCTGCTCTTAAAATACGTTTCAGGCTTGGAAAAGGCCAAAAGTGGATTTTGTGAAAGTAAACATAGTTTCAAGGATGTTCTTCAAAACACTGGCTCAGGGCAGTTGATTTCATTGTTTCATGATGTTTTCATTAGAACCTGATGCGTACCCACCTTTACTGGTTTAATGTAGCCTTTTATGTTGTTAAAATACGTTTCAGGCTTGAAAGAGGCCAAAAGTGGATTTTGTGAAAGTAAACATAGTTTCAAAAAACTGGCTTAGGGCAGTTGATTTCACTGTTTCATGATGTTTTCATTACAACCTGCTTACTCACCTTTACTGGTTTACGGTACATTCTCAGCCTTTTATGCTCTTAAAATACGTTTCAGGCTTGGAAGAGGCCAAAAGTGGATTTTGTGAAAGTCAACATAGTTTCAAGGATGTTCTTTAAAAAACTGGCTCAGGGCAGTTGATTTCATTGTTTCATGATGTTTTCATTAGAACCTGATGCGTACCCACCTTTACTGGTTTAATGTAGCCTTTTATGCTCTTAAAATACGTTTCAGGCTTGAAAGAGGCCAAAAGTGGATTTTGTGAAAGTAAACATAGTTTCAGAAAACTGGCTCAGGGCAGTTGATTTCACTGTTTCATGATGTTTTCATTACAACCTGCTCACCCACCTTTACTGGTTTACGGTACATTCTCAGCCTTTTCTGCTCTTAAAATACGTTTCAGGCTTGGAAAAGGCCAAAAGTGGATTTTGTGAAAGTAAACATAGTTTCAAGGATGTTCTTCAAAACACTGGCTCAGGGCAGTTGATTTCATTGTTTCATGATGTTTTCATTAGAACCTGATGCGTACCCACCTTTACTGGTTTAATGTAGCCTTTTATGTTGTTAAAATACGTTTCAGGCTTGAAAGAGGCCAAAAGTGGATTTTGTGAAAGTAAACATAGTTTCAAAAAACTGGCTTAGGGCAGTTGATTTCACTGTTTCATGATGTTTTCATTACAACCTGCTTACTCACCTTTACTGGTTTACGGTACATTCTCAGCCTTTTATGCTCTTAAAATACGTTTCAGGCTTGGAAGAGGCCAAAAGTGGATTTTGTGAAAGTAAACATAGTTTCAAAAAACTGGCTTAGGGCAGTTGATTTCACTGTTTCATGATGTTTTCATTACAACCTGCTTACTCACCTTTACTGGTTTACGGTACATTCTCAGCCTTTTATGCTCTTAAAATACGTTTCAGGCTTGGAAAAGGCCAAAAGTGGATTTTGTGAAAGTAAACATAGTTTCAAGGATGTTCTTCAAAACACTGGCTCAGGGCAGTTGATTTCATTGTTTCATGATGTTTTCATTAGAACCTGATGCGTACCCACCTTTACTGGTTTAATGTAGCCTTTTATGCTCTTAAAATACGTTTCAGGCTTGAAAGAGGCCAAAAGTGGATTTTGTGAAAGTAAACATAGTTTCAGAAAACTGGCTCAGGGCAGTTGATTTCACTGTTTCATGATGTTTTCATTACAACCTGCTCACCCACCTTTACTGGTTTACGGTACATTCTCAGCCTTTTCTGCTCTTAAAATACGTTTCAGGCTTGGAAAAGGCCAAAAGTGGATTTTGTGAAAGTAAACATAGTTTCAAGGATGTTCTTCAAAACACTGGCTCAGGGCAGTTGATTTCATTGTTTCATGATGTTTTCATTAGAACCTGATGCGTACCCACCTTTACTGGTTTAATGTAGCCTTTTATGTTGTTAAAATACGTTTCAGGCTTGAAAGAGGCCAAAAGTGGATTTTGTGAAAGTAAACATAGTTTCAAAAAACTGGCTTAGGGCAGTTGATTTCACTGTTTCATGATGTTTTCATTACAACCTGCTTACTCACCTTTACTGGTTTACGGTACATTCTCAGCCTTTTATGCTCTTAAAATACGTTTCAGGCTTGGAAGAGGCCAAAAGTGGATTTTGTGAAAGTCAACATAGTTTCAAGGATGTTCTTTAAAAAACTGGCTCAGGGCAGTTGATTTCATTGTTTCATGATGTTTTCATTAGAACCTGATGCGTACCCACCTTTACTGGTTTAATGTAGCCTTTTATGCTCTTAAAATACGTTTCAGGCTTGAAAGAGGCCAAAAGTGGATTTTGTGAAAGTAAACATAGTTTCAGAAAACTGGCTCAGGGCAGTTGATTTCACTGTTTCATGATGTTTTCATTACAACCTGCTCACCCACCTTTACTGGTTTACGGTACATTCTCAGCCTTTTCTGCTCTTAAAATACGTTTCAGGCTTGGAAAAGGCCAAAAGTGGATTTTGTGAAAGTAAACATAGTTTCAAGGATGTTCTTTAAAAAACTGGCTCAGGGCAGTTGATTTCATTGTTTCATGATGTTTTCATTAGAACCTGATGCGTACCCACCTTTACTGGTTTAATGTAGCCTTTTATGCTCTTAAAATATGTTTCAGGCTTGGAAGAAAAAAAAAAAGTGGATTTTGTGACAGTCAAAATACTTTCAAAGGTTTTCATCAAAAAACTGGCTCAGGGCAGTTCAGTTTTATGATGTTTTCATTAGAACCTGATGATTACCCACCGTTACTGGTTTACGGTACATTCTCAGCCTTTTATGCTCTTAAAATACGTTTCAGGCTTGGAAGAGGCCAAAAGTGGATTTTGTGAAAGTCAACATAGTTTCAGAAAACTGGCTTAGGGCAGTTGATTTCACTGTTTCATGATGTTTTCATTACAACCTGCTCACCCACCTTTACTGGTTTACGGTACATTCTCAGCCTTTTCTGCTCTTAAAATACGTTTCAGGCTTGGAAAAGGCCAAAAGTGGATTTTGTGAAAGTAAACATAGTTTCAAGGATGTTCTTCAAAACACTGGCTCAGGGCAGTTGATTTCATTGTTTCATGATGATTTCATTAGAACCTGATGCGTACCCACCTTTACTGGTTTAATGTAGCCTTTTATGTTCTTAAAATACGTTTCAGGCTTGAAAGAGGCCAAAAGTGGATTTTGTGAAAGTAAACATAGTTTCAAAAAACTGGCTTAGGGCAGTTGATTTCACTATTTCATGATGTTTTCATTACAACCTGCTTACTCACCTTTACTGGTTTACGGTACATTCTCAGCCTTTTATGCTCTTAAAATACGTTTCAGGCTTGGAAGAGGCCAAAAGTGGATTTTGTGAAAGTCAACATAGTTTCAAGGATGTTCTTTAAAAAACTGGCTCAGGGCAGTTGATTTCATTGTTTCATGATGTTTTCATTAGAACCTGATGCGTACCCACCTTTACTGGTTTAATGTAGCCTTATATGCTCTTAAAATACGTTTCAGGCTTGAAAGAGGCCAAAAGTGGATTTTGTGAAAGTAAACATAGTTTCAGAAAACTGGCTCAGGGCAGTTGATTTCACTGTTTCATGATGTTTTCATTACAACCTGCTCACCCACCTTTACTGGTTTACGGTACATTCTCAGCCTTTTCTGCTCTTAAAATACGTTTCAGGCTTGGAAAAGGCCAAAAGTGGATTTTGTGAAAGTAAACATAGTTTCAAGGATGTTCTTCAAAACACTGGCTCAGGGCAGTTGATTTCATTGTTTCATGATGTTTTCATTAGAACCTGATGCGTACCCACCTTTACTGGTTTAATGTAGCCTTTTATGTTGTTAAAATACGTTTCAGGCTTGAAAGAGGCCAAAAGTGGATTTTGTGAAAGTAAACATAGTTTCAAAAAACTGGCTTAGGGCAGTTGATTTCACTGTTTCATGATGTTTTCATTACAACCTGCTTACTCACCTTTACTGGTTTACGGTACATTCTCAGCCTTTTATGCTCTTAAAATACGTTTCAGGCTTGGAAAAGGCCAAAAGTGGATTTTGTGAAAGTAAACATAGTTTCAAGGATGTTCTTCAAAACACTGGCTCAGGGCAGTTGATTTCATTGTTTCATGATGTTTTCATTAGAACCTGATGCGTACCCACCTTTACTGGTTTAATGTAGCCTTTTATGCTCTTAAAATACGTTTCAGGCTTGAAAGAGGCCAAAAGTGGATTTTGTGAAAGTAAACATAGTTTCAGAAAACTGGCTCAGGGCAGTTGATTTCACTCTTTCATGATGTTTTCATTACAACCTGCTCACCCACCTTTACTGGTTTACGGTACATTCTCAGCCTTTTCTGCTCTTAAAATACGTTTCAGGCTTGGAAAAGGCCAAAAGTGGATTTTGTGAAAGTAAACATAGTTTCAAGGATGTTCTTCAAAACACTGGCTCAGGGCAGTTGATTTCATTGTTTCATGATGTTTTCATTAGAACCTGATGCGTACCCACCTTTACTGGTTTAATGTAGCCTTTTATGTTGTTAAAATACGTTTCAGGCTTGAAAGAGGCCAAAAGTGGATTTTGTGAAAGTAAACATAGTTTCAAAAAACTGGCTTAGGGCAGTTGATTTCACTGTTTCATGATGTTTTCATTACAACCTGCTCACCCACCTTTACTGGTTTAATGTAGCCTTTTATGTTGTTAAAATACGTTTCAGGCTTGAAAGAGGCCAAAAGTGGATTTTGTGAAAGTAAACATAGTTTCAAAAAACTGGCTTAGGGCAGTTGATTTCACTGTTTCATGATGTTTTCATTACAACCTGCTCACCCACCTTTACTGGTTTACGGTACATTCTCAGCCTTTTCTGCTCTTAAAATACGTTTCAGGCTTGGAAAAGGCCAAATGTGGATTTTGTGAAAGTAAACATAGTTTCAAGGATGTTCTTCAAAACACTGGCTCAGGGCAGTTGATTTCATTGTTTCATGATGTTTTCATTAGAACCTGATGCGTACCCACCTTTACTGGTTTAATGTAGCCTTTTATGTTGTTAAAATACGTTTCAGGCTTGAAAGAGGCCAAAAGTGGATTTTGTGAAAGTAAACATAGTTTCAAAAAACTGGCTTAGGGCAGTTGATTTCACTCTTTCATGATGTTTTCATTACAACCTGCTTACTCACCTTTACTGGTTTACGGTACATTCTCAGCCTTTTATGCTCTTAAAATACGTTTCAGGCTTGGAAGAGGCCAAAAGTGGATTTTGTGAAAGTCAACATAGTTTCAAGGATGTTCTTTAAAAAACTGGCTCAGGGCAGTTGATTTCATTGTTTCATGATGTTTTCATTAGAACCTGATGCGTACCCACCTTTACTGGTTTAATGTAGCCTTTTATGCTCTTAAAATACGTTTCAGGCTTGAAAGAGGCCAAAAGTGGATTTTGTGAAAGTAAACATAGTTTCAGAAAACTGGCTCAGGGCAGTTGATTTCACTGTTTCATGATGTTTTCATTACAACCTGCTCACCCACCTTTACTGGTTTACGGTACATTCTCAGCCTTTTCTGCTCTTAAAATACGTTTCAGGCTTGGAAGAGGCCAAAAGTGGATTTTGTGAAAGTCAACATAGTTTCAAGGATGTTCTTTAAAAAACTGGCTCAGGGCAGTTGATTTCATTGTTTCATGATGTTTTCATTAGAACCTGATGCGTACCCACCTTTACTGGTTTAATGTAGCCTTTTATGTTGTTAAAATACGTTTCAGGCTTGAAAGAGGCCAAAAGTGGATTTTGTGAAAGTAAACATAGTTTCAAAAAACTGGCTTAGGGCAGTTGATTTCACTGTTTCATGATGTTTTCATTACAACCTGCTTACTCACCTTTACTGGTTTACGGTACATTCTCAGCCTTTTATGCTCTTAAAATACGTTTCAGGCTTGGAAGAGGCCAAAAGTGGATTTTGTGAAAGTCAACATAGTTTCAAGGATGTTCTTTAAAAAACTGGCTCAGGGCAGTTGATTTCATTGTTTCATGATGTTTTCATTAGAACCTGATGCGTACCCACCTTTACTGGTTTAATGTAGCCTTTTATGCTCTTAAAATACATTTCAGGCTTGGAAGAGGCCAAAAGTGGATTTTGTGAAAGTAAACATAGTTTCAGAAAACTGGCTCAGGGCAGTTGATTTCACTGTTTCATGATGTTTTCATTACAACCTGCTCACCCACCTTTACTGGTTTACGGTACATTCTCAGCCTTTTCTGCTCTTAAAATACGTTTCAGGCTTGGAAAAGGCCAAAAGTGGATTTTGTGAAAGTAAACATAGTTTCAAGGATGTTCTTCAAAACACTGGCTCAGGGCAGTTGATTTCATTGTTTCATGATGTTTTCATTAGAACCTGATGCGTACCCACCTTTACTGGTTTAATGTAGCTTTTTATGTTGTTAAAATACGTTTCAGGCTTGAAAGAGGCCAAAAGTGGATTTTGTGAAAGTCAACATAGTTTCAGAAAACTGGCTCAGGGCAGTTGATTTCACTGTCTTATGATGTTTTCATTACAACCTGCTCACCCACCTTTACTGGTTTAATGTAGCCTTTTATGCTCTTAAAAGACGTTTCAGGCAGAGAGGAGGCCAAAAGTTGATTTTGTGAAAGTAAGCATAGTTTCAAAGATTTTCTTCAAAAAACTTCCTCAAGACAGTTGATTTCACAGTCTGATGTCATGTTCATGAATATCTGCAGCTTTCAGCACTTTCCTGCCTAGAGATGCATTTTCACCTTTTTATGCTCTTAAAAGACGTTTCAGGCAGAGAGGAGGCCAAAAGTTGATTTTGTGAAAGTAAGCATAGTTTCAAAGATTTTCTTCAAAAACTACGTCAGCACAGTTGATTTCACAGTCTGATGTCATGTTCATGAATATCTGCAGCTTTCAGCACTTTCCTGCCTAGAGATGCATTTTTTCTTTTTATGCTCTTAAAAGACGTTTCAGGCTTGGAAGAAAAAAAAAAAGTGGATTTTGTGACAGTCAAAATACTTTCAAAGGTTTTCATCAAAAAACTGGCTCAGGGCAGTTCAGTTTTATGATGTTTTCATTAGAACCTGATGATTACCCACCGTTACTGGTTTACGGTACATTCTCAGCCTTTTATGCTCTTAAAATACGTTTCAGGCTTGGAAGAGGCCAAAAGTGGATTTTGTGAAAGTCAACATAGTTTCAGAAAACTGGCTTAGGGCAGTTGATTTCACTGTTTCATGATGTTTTCATTACAACCTGCTCACCCACCTTTACTGGTTTACGGTACATTCTCAGCCTTTTCTGCTCTTAAAATACGTTTCAGGCTTGGAAAAGGCCAAAAGTGGATTTTGTGAAAGTAAACATAGTTTCAAGGATGTTCTTCAAAACACTGGCTCAGGGCAGTTGATTTCATTGTTTCATGATGTTTTCATTAGAACCTGATGCGTACCCACCTTTACTGGTTTAATGTAGCCTTTTATGTTCTTAAAATACGTTTCAGGCTTGAAAGAGGCCAAAAGTGGATTTTGTGAAAGTAAACATAGTTTCAAAAAACTGGCTTAGGGCAGTTGATTTCACTATTTCATGATGTTTTCATTACAACCTGCTTACTCACCTTTACTGGTTTACGGTACATTCTCAGCCTTTTATGCTCTTAAAATACGTTTCAGGCTTGGAAGAGGCCAAAAGTGGATTTTGTGAAAGTCAACATAGTTTCAAGGATGTTCTTTAAAAAACTGGCTCAGGGCAGTTGATTTCATTGTTTCATGATGTTTTCATTAGAACCTGATGCGTACCCACCTTTACTGGTTTAATGTAGCCTTATATGCTCTTAAAATACGTTTCAGGCTTGAAAGAGGCCAAAAGTGGATTTTGTGAAAGTAAACATAGTTTCAGAAAACTGGCTCAGGGCAGTTGATTTCACTGTTTCATGATGTTTTCATTACAACCTGCTCACCCACCTTTACTGGTTTACGGTACATTCTCAGCCTTTTCTGCTCTTAAAATACGTTTCAGGCTTGGAAAAGGCCAAAAGTGGATTTTGTGAAAGTCAACATAGTTTCAAGGATGTTCTTCAAAACACTGGCTCAGGGCAGTTGATTTCATTGTTTCATGATGTTTTCATTAGAACCTGATCCGTACCCACCTTTACTGGTTTAATGTAGCCTTTTATGTTGTTAAAATACGTTTCAGGCTTGAAAGAGGCCAAAAGTGGATTTTGTGAAAGTAAACATAGTTTCAAAAAAATGGCTTAGGGCAGTTGATTTCACTGTTTCATGATGTTTTCATTACAACCTGCTTACTCACCTTTACTGGTTTACGGTACATTCTCAGCCTTTTATGCTCTTAAAATACGTTTCAGGCTTGGAAAAGGCCAAAAGTGGATTTTGTGAAAGTAAACATAGTTTCAAGGATGTTCTTCAAAACACTGGCTCAGGGCAGTTGATTTCATTGTTTCATGATGTTTTCATTAGAACCTGATGCGTACCCACCTTTACTGGTTTAATGTAGCCTTTTATGCTCTTAAAATACGTTTCAGGCTTGAAAGAGGCCAAAAGTGGATTTTGTGAAAGTAAACATAGTTTCAGAAAACTGGCTCAGGGCAGTTGATTTCACTGTTTCATGATGTTTTCATTACAACCTGCTTACTCACCTTTACTGGTTTACGGTACATTCTCAGCCTTTTATGCTCTTAAAATACGTTTCAGGCTTGGAAAAGGCCAAAAGTGGATTTTGTGAAAGTAAACATATTTTCAAGGATGTTCTTCAAAACACTGGCTCAGGGCAGTTGATTTCATTGTTTCATGATGTTTTCATTAGAACCTGATGCGTACCCACCTTTACTGGTTTAATGTAGCCTTTTATGCTCTTAAAATACGTTTCAGGCTTGAAAGAGGCCAAAAGTGGATTTTGTGAAAGTAAACATAGTTTCAGAAAACTGGCTTAGGGCAGTTGATTTCACTGTTTCATGATGTTTTCATTACAACCTGCTTACTCACCTTTACTGGTTTACGGTACATTCTCAGCCTTTTATGCTCTTAAAATACGTTTCAGGCTTGGAAGAGGCCAAAAGTGGATTTTGTGAAAGTCAACATAGTTTCAAGGATGTTCTTTAAAAAACTGGCTCAGGGCAGTTGATTTCATTGTTTCATGATGTTTTCATTAGAACCTGATGCGTACCCACCTTTACTGGTTTAATGTAGCCTTTTATGCTCTTAAAATACGTTTCAGGCTTGAAAGAGGCCAAAAGTGGATTTTGTGAAAGTAAACATAGTTTCAGAAAACTGGCTCAGGGCAGTTGATTTCACTGTTTCATGATGTTTTCATTACAACCTGCTCACCCACCTTTACTGGTTTACGGTACATTCTCAGCCTTTTCTGCTCTTAAAATACGTTTCAGGCTTGGAAAAGGCCAAAAGTGGATTTTGTGAAAGTAAACATAGTTTCAAGGATGTTCTTTAAAAAACTGGCTCAGGGCAGTTGATTTCATTGTTTCATGATGTTTTCATTAGAACCTGATGCGTACCCACCTTTACTGGTTTAATGTAGCCTTTTATGCTCTTAAAATATGTTTCAGGCTTGGAAGAAAAAAAAAAAGTGGATTTTGTGACAATCAAAATACTTTCAAAGGTTTTCATCAAAAAACTGGCTCAGGGCAGTTCAGTTTTATGATGTTTTCATTAGAACCTGATGATTACCCATCGTTACTGGTTTACGGTACATTCTCAGCCTTTTATGCTCTTAAAATACGTTTCAGGCTTGGAAGAGGCCAAAAGTGGATTTTGTGAAAGTAAACATAGTTTCAAGGATGTTCTTCAAAACACTGGCTCAGGGCAGTTGATTTCATTGTTTCATGATGTTTTCATTAGAACCTGATGCGTACCCACCTTTACTGGTTTAATGTAGCCTTTTATGTTCTTAAAATACGTTTCAGGCTTGAAAGAGGCCAAAAGTGGATTTTGTGAAAGTAAACATAGTTTCAAAAAACTGGCTTAGGGCAGTTGATTTCACTATTTCATGATGTTTTCATTACAACCTGCTTACTCACCTTTACTGGTTTACGGTACATTCTCAGCCTTTTATGCTCTTAAAATACGTTTCAGGCTTGGAAGAGGCCAAAAGTGGATTTTGTGAAAGTCAACATAGTTTCAAGGATGTTCTTTAAAAAACTGGCTCAGGGCAGTTGATTTCATTGTTTCATGATGTTTTCATTAGAACCTGATGCGTACCCACCTTTACTGGTTTAATGTAGCCTTATATGCTCTTAAAATACGTTTCAGGCTTGAAAGAGGCCAAAAGTGGATTTTGTGAAAGTAAACATAGTTTCAGAAAACTGGCTCAGGGCAGTTGATTTCACTGTTTCATGATGTTTTCATTACAACCTGCTCACCCACCTTTACTGGTTTACGGTACATTCTCAGCCTTTTCTGCTCTTAAAATACGTTTCAGGCTTGGAAAAGGCCAAAAGTGGATTTTGTGAAAGTCAACATAGTTTCAAGGATGTTCTTCAAAACACTGGCTCAGGGCAGTTGATTTCATTGTTTCATGATGTTTTCATTAGAACCTGATGCGTACCCACCTTTACTGGTTTAATGTAGCCTTTTATGCTCTTAAAATACGTTTCAGGCTTGAAAGAGGCCAAAAGTGGATTTTGTGAAAGTAAACATAGTTTCAGAAAACTGGCTCAGGGCAGTTGATTTCACTGTTTCATGATGTTTTCATTACAACCTGCTTACTCACCTTTACTGGTTTACGGTACATTCTCAGCCTTTTATGCTCTTAAAATACGTTTCAGGCTTGGAAAAGGCCAAAAGTGGATTTTGTGAAAGTAAACATATTTTCAAGGATGTTCTTCAAAACACTGGCTCAGGGCAGTTGATTTCATTGTTTCATGATGTTTTCATTAGAACCTGATGCGTACCCACCTTTACTGGTTTAATGTAGCCTTTTATGCTCTTAAAATACGTTTCAGGCTTGAAAGAGGCCAAAAGTGGATTTTGTGAAAGTAAACATAGTTTCAGAAAACTGGCTTAGGGCAGTTGATTTCACTGTTTCATGATGTTTTCATTACAACCTGCTTACTCACCTTTACTGGTTTACGGTACATTCTCAGCCTTTTATGCTCTTAAAATACGTTTCAGGCTTGGAAGAGGCCAAAAGTGGATTTTGTGAAAGTCAACATAGTTTCAAGGATGTTCTTTAAAAAACTGGCTCAGGGCAGTTGATTTCATTGTTTCATGATGTTTTCATTAGAACCTGATGCGTACCCACCTTTACTGGTTTAATGTAGCCTTTTATGCTCTTAAAATACGTTTCAGGCTTGAAAGAGGCCAAAAGTGGATTTTGTGAAAGTAAACATAGTTTCAGAAAACTGGCTCAGGGCAGTTGATTTCACTGTTTCATGATGTTTTCATTACAACCTGCTCACCCACCTTTACTGGTTTACGGTACATTCTCAGCCTTTTCTGCTCTTAAAATACGTTTCAGGCTTGGAAAAGGCCAAAAGTGGATTTTGTGAAAGTAAACATAGTTTCAAGGATGTTCTTTAAAAAACTGGCTCAGGGCAGTTGATTTCATTGTTTCATGATGTTTTCATTAGAACCTGATGCGTACCCACCTTTACTGGTTTAATGTAGCCTTTTATGCTCTTAAAATATGTTTCAGGCTTGGAAGAAAAAAAAAAAGTGGATTTTGTGACAATCAAAATACTTTCAAAGGTTTTCATCAAAAAACTGGCTCAGGGCAGTTCAGTTTTATGATGTTTTCATTAGAACCTGATGATTACCCATCGTTACTGGTTTACGGTACATTCTCAGCCTTTTATGCTCTTAAAATACGTTTCAGGCTTGGAAGAGGCCAAAAGTGGATTTTGTGAAAGTAAACATAGTTTCAAGGATGTTCTTCAAAACACTGGCTCAGGGCAGTTGATTTCATTGTTTCATGATGTTTTCATTAGAACCTGATGCGTACCCACCTTTACTGGTTTAATGTAGCCTTTTATGTTCTTAAAATACGTTTCAGGCTTGAAAGAGGCCAAAAGTGGATTTTGTGAAAGTAAACATAGTTTCAAAAAACTGGCTTAGGGCAGTTGATTTCATTATTTCATGATGTTTTCATTACAACCTGCTTACTCACCTTTACTGGTTTACGGTACATTCTCAGCCTTTTATGCTCTTAAAATACGTTTCAGGCTTGGAAGAGGCCAAAAGTGGATTTTGTGAAAGTCAACATAGTTTCAAGGATGTTCTTTAAAAAACTGGCTCAGGGCAGTTGATTTCATTGTTTCATGATGTTTTCATTAGAACCTGATGCGTACCCACCTTTACTGGTTTAATGTAGCCTTATATGCTCTTAAAATACGTTTCAGGCTTGAAAGAGGCCAAAAGTGGATTTTGTGAAAGTAAACATAGTTTCAGAAAACTGGCTCAGGGCAGTTGATTTCACTGTTTCATGATGTTTTCATTACAACCTGCTCACCCACCTTTACTGGTTTACGGTACATTCTCAGCCTTTTCTGCTCTTAAAATACGTTTCAGGCTTGGAAAAGGCCAAAAGTGGATTTTGTGAAAGTCAACATAGTTTCAAGGATGTTCTTCAAAACACTGGCTCAGGGCAGTTGATTTCATTGTTTCATGATGTTTTCATTAGAACCTGATCCGTACCCACCTTTACTGGTTTAATGTAGCCTTTTATGTTGTTAAAATACGTTTCAGGCTTGAAAGAGGCCAAAAGTGGATTTTGTGAAAGTAAACATAGTTTCAAAAAAATGGCTTAGGGCAGTTGATTTCACTGTTTCATGATGTTTTCATTACAACCTGCTTACTCACCTTTACTGGTTTACGGTACATTCTCAGCCTTTTATGCTCTTAAAATACGTTTCAGGCTTGGAAAAGGCCAAAAGTGGATTTTGTGAAAGTAAACATAGTTTCAAGGATGTTCTTCAAAACACTGGCTCAGGGCAGTTGATTTCATTGTTTCATGATGTTTTCATTAGAACCTGATGCGTACCCACCTTTACTGGTTTAATGTAGCCTTTTATGCTCTTAAAATACGTTTCAGGCTTGAAAGAGGCCAAAAGTGGATTTTGTGAAAGTAAACATAGTTTCAGAAAACTGGCTCAGGGCAGTTGATTTCACTGTTTCATGATGTTTTCATTACAACCTGCTTACTCACCTTTACTGGTTTACGGTACATTCTCAGCCTTTTATGCTCTTAAAATACGTTTCAGGCTTGGAAAAGGCCAAAAGTGGATTTTGTGAAAGTAAACATATTTTCAAGGATGTTCTTCAAAACACTGGCTCAGGGCAGTTGATTTCATTGTTTCATGATGTTTTCATTAGAACCTGATGCGTACCCACCTTTACTGGTTTAATGTAGCCTTTTATGCTCTTAAAATACGTTTCAGGCTTGAAAGAGGCCAAAAGTGGATTTTGTGAAAGTAAACATAGTTTCAGAAAACTGGCTTAGGGCAGTTGATTTCACTGTTTCATGATGTTTTCATTACAACCTGCTTACTCACCTTTACTGGTTTACGGTACATTCTCAGCCTTTTATGCTCTTAAAATACGTTTCAGGCTTGGAAGAGGCCAAAAGTGGATTTTGTGAAAGTCAACATAGTTTCAAGGATGTTCTTTAAAAAACTGGCTCAGGGCAGTTGATTTCATTGTTTCATGATGTTTTCATTAGAACCTGATGCGTACCCACCTTTACTGGTTTAATGTAGCCTTTTATGCTCTTAAAATACGTTTCAGGCTTGAAAGAGGCCAAAAGTGGATTTTGTGAAAGTAAACATAGTTTCAGAAAACTGGCTCAGGGCAGTTGATTTCACTGTTTCATGATGTTTTCATTACAACCTGCTCACCCACCTTTACTGGTTTACGGTACATTCTCAGCCTTTTCTGCTCTTAAAATACGTTTCAGGCTTGGAAAAGGCCAAAAGTGGATTTTGTGAAAGTAAACATAGTTTCAAGGATGTTCTTTAAAAAACTGGCTCAGGGCAGTTGATTTCATTGTTTCATGATGTTTTCATTAGAACCTGATGCGTACCCACCTTTACTGGTTTAATGTAGCCTTTTATGCTCTTAAAATATGTTTCAGGCTTGGAAGAAAAAAAAAAAGTGGATTTTGTGACAATCAAAATACTTTCAAAGGTTTTCATCAAAAAACTGGCTCAGGGCAGTTCAGTTTTATGATGTTTTCATTAGAACCTGATGATTACCCACCTTTACTGGTTTACGGTACATTCTCAGCCTTTTATGCTCTTAAAATACGTTTCAGGCTTGGAAGAGGCCAAAAGTGGATTTTGTGAAAGTCAACATAGTTTCAAGGATGTTCTTTAAAAAACTGGCTCAGGGCAGTTGATTTCATTGTTTCATGATGTTTTCATTAGAACCTGATGCGTACCCACCTTTACTGGTTTAATGTAGCCTTATATGCTCTTAAAATACGTTTCAGGCTTGAAAGAGGCCAAAAGTGGATTTTGTGAAAGTAAACATAGTTTCAGAAAACTGGCTCAGGGCAGTTGATTTCACTGTTTCATGATGTTTTCATTACAACCTGCTCACCCAGCTTTACTGGTTTACGGTACATTCTCAGCCTTTTCTGCTCTTAAAATACGTTTCAGGCTTGGAAAAGGCCAAAAGTGGATTTTGTGAAAGTAAACATAGTTTCAAGGATGTTCTTCAAAACACTGGCTCAGGGCAGTTGATTTCATTGTTTCATGATGTTTTCATTAGAACCTGATGCGTACCCACCTTTACTGGTTTAATGTAGCCTTTTATGTTCTTAAAATACGTTTCAGGCTTGAAAGAGGCCAAAAGTGGATTTTGTGAAAGTAAACATAGTTTCAAAAAACTGGCTTAGTGCAGTTGATTTCACTATTTCATGATGTTTTCATTACAACCTGCTTACTCACCTTTACTGGTTTACGGTACATTCTCAGCCTTTTATGCTCTTAAAATACGTTTCAGGCTTGGAAGAGGCCAAAAGTGGATTTTGTGAAAGTCAACATAGTTTCAAGGATGTTCTTTAAAAAACTGGCTCAGGGCAGTTGATTTCATTGTTTCATGATGTTTTCATTAGAACCTGATGCGTACCCACCTTTACTGGTTTAATGTAGCCTTATATGCTCTTAAAATACGTTTCAGGCTTGAAAGAGGCCAAAAGTGGATTTTGTGAAAGTAAACATAGTTTCAGAAAACTGGCTCAGGGCAGTTGATTTCACTGTTTCATGATGTTTTCATTACAACCTGCTCACCCAGCTTTACTGGTTTACGGTACATTCTCAGCCTTTTCTGCTCTTAAAATACGTTTCAGGCTTGGAAAAGGCCAAAAGTGGATTTTGTGAAAGTAAACATAGTTTCAAGGATGTTCTTCAAAACACTGGCTCAGGGCAGTTGATTTCATTGTTTCATGATGTTTTCATTAGAACCTGATCCGTACCCACCTTTACTGGTTTAATGTAGCCTTTTATGTTGTTAAAATACGTTTCAGGCTTGAAAGAGGCCAAAAGTGGATTTTGTGAAAGTAAACATAGTTTCAAAAAAATGGCTTAGGGCAGTTGATTTCACTGTTTCATGATGTTTTCATTACAACCTGCTTACTCACCTTTACTGGTTTATGGTACATTCTCAGCCTTTTATGCTCTTAAAATACGTTTCAGGCTTGGAAGAGGCCAAAAGTGGATTTTGTGAAAGTCAACATAGTTTCAAGGATGTTCTTTGAAAAACTGGCTCAGGGCAGTTGATTTCATTGTTTCATGATGTTTTCATTAGAACCTGATGCGTACCCACCTTTACTGGTTTAATGTAGCCTTATATGCTCTTAAAATACGTTTCAGGCTTGAAAGAGGCCAAAAGTGGAATTTGTGAAAGTAAACATAGTTTCAGAAAACTGGCTCAGGGCAGTTGATTTCACTGTTTCATGATGTTTTCATTACAACCTGCTCACCCAGCTTTACTGGTTTACGGTACATTCTCAGCCTTTTCTGCTCTTAAAATACGTTTCAGGCTTGGAAAAGGCCAAAAGTGGATTTTGTGAAAGTAAACATAGTTTCAAGGATGTTCTTCAAAACACTGGCTCAGGGCAGTTGATTTCATTGTTTCATGATGTTTTCATTAGAACCTGATCCGTACCCACCTTTACTGGTTTAATGTAGCCTTTTATGTTGTTAAAATACGTTTCAGGCTTGAAAGAGGCCAAAAGTGGATTTTGTGAAAGTAAACATAGTTTCAAAAAAATGGCTTAGGGCAGTTGATTTCACTGTTTCATGATGTTTTCATTACAACCTGCTTACTCACCTTTACTGGTTTACGGTACATTCTCAGCCTTTTATGCTCTTAAAATACGTTTCAGGCTTGGAAGAGGCCAAAAGTGGATTTTGTGAAAGTCAACATAGTTTCAAGGATGTTCTTTGAAAAACTGGCTCAGGGCAGTTGATTTCATTGTTTCATGATGTTTTCATTAGAACCTGATGCGTACCCACCTTTACTGGTTTAATGTAGCCTTATATGCTCTTAAAATACGTTTCAGGCTTGAAAGAGGCCAAAAGTGGATTTTGTGAAAGTAAACATAGTTTCAGAAAACTGGCTCAGGGCAGTTGATTTCACTGTTTCATGATGTTTTCATTACAACCTGCTCACCCAGCTTTACTGGTTTACGGTACATTCTCAGCCTTTTCTGCTCTTAAAATACGTTTCAGGCTTGGAAAAGGCCAAAAGTGGATTTTGTGAAAGTAAACATAGTTTCAAGGATGTTCTTCAAAACACTGGCTCAGGGCAGTTGATTTCATTGTTTCATGATGTTTTCATTAGAACCTGATCCGTACCCACCTTTACTGGTTTAATGTAGCCTTTTATGTTGTTAAAATACGTTTCAGGCTTGAAAGAGGCCAAAAGTGGATTTTGTGAAAGTAAACATAGTTTCAAAAAAATGGCTTAGGGCAGTTGATTTCACTGTTTCATGATGTTTTCATTACAACCTGCTTACTCACCTTTACTGGTTTACGGTACATTCTCAGCCTTTTATGCTCTTAAAATACGTTTCAGGCTTGGAAGAGGCCAAAAGTGGATTTTGTGAAAGTAAACATAGTTTCAAGGATGTTCTTTAAAAAACTGGCTCAGGGCAGTTGATTTCATTGTTTCATGATGTTTTCATTAGAACCTGATGCGTACCCACCTTTACTGGTTTAATGTAGCCTTTTATGTTGTTAAAATACGTTTCAGGCTTGAAAGAGGCCAAAAGTGGATTTTGTGAAAGTAAACATAGTTTCAAAAAACTGGCTTAGGGCAGTTGATTTCACAGTTTCATGATGTTTTCATTACAACCTGCTTACTCACCTTTACTGGTTTACGGTACATTCTCAGCCTTTTATGCTCTTAAAATACGTTTCAGGCTTGGAAGAGGCCAAAAGTGGATTTTGTGAAAGTCAACATAGTTTTAAGGATGTTCTTTAAAAAACTGGCTCAGGGCAGTTGATTTCATTGTTTCATGATGTTTTCATTAGAACCTGATGCGTACCCACCTTTACTGGTTTAATGTAGCCTTATATGCTCTTAAAATACGTTTCAGGCTTGAAAGAGGCCAAAAGTGGATTTTGTGAAAGTAAACATAGTTTCAGAAAACTGGCTCAGGGCAGTTGATTTCACTGTTTCATGATGTTTTCATTACAACCTGCTCACCCACCTTTACTGGTTTACGGTACATTCTCAGCCTTTTCTGCTCTTAAAATACGTTTCAGGCTTGGTAAAGGCCAAAAGTGGATTTTGTGAAAGTAAACATAGTTTCAAGGATGTTCTTCAAAACACTGGCTCAGGGCAGTTGATTTCATTGTTTCATGATGTTTTCATTAGAACCTGATGCGTACCCACCTTTACTGGTTTAATGTAGCCTTTTATGTTGTTAAAATACGTTTCAGGCTTGAAAGAGGCCAAAAGTGGATTTTGTGAAAGTAAACATAGTTTCAAAAAACTGGCTTAGGGCAGTTGATTTCACTGTTTCATGATGTTTTCATTACAACCTGCTTACTCACCTTTACTGGTTTACGGTACATTCTCAGCCTTTTATGCTCTTAAAATACGTTTCAGGCTTGGAAAAGGCCAAAAGTGGATTTTGTGAAAGTAAACATAGTTTCAAGGATGTTCTTCAAAACACTGGCTCAGGGCAGTTGATTTCATTGTTTCATGATGTTTTCATTAGAACCTGATGCGTACCCACCTTTACTGGTTTAATGTAGCCTTTTATGCTCTTAAAATACGTTTCAGGCTTGAAAGAGGCCAAAAGTGGATTTTGTGAAAGTAAACATAGTTTCAGAAAACTGGCTCAGGGCAGTTGATTTCACTGTTTCATGATGTTTTCATTACAACCTGCTTACTCACCTTTACTGGTTTACGGTACATTCTCAGCCTTTTATGCTCTTAAAATACGTTTCAGGCTTGGAAAAGGCCAAAAGTGGATTTTGTGAAAGTAAACATATTTTCAAGGATGTTCTTCAAAACACTGGCTCAGGGCAGTTGATTTCATTGTTTCATGATGTTTTCATTAGAACCTGATGCGTACCCACCTTTACTGGTTTAATGTAGCCTTTTATGTTGTTAAAATACGTTTCAGGCTTGAAAGAGGCCAAAAGTGGATTTTGTGAAAGTAAACATAGTTTCAAAAAACTGGCTTAGGGCAGTTGATTTCACTGTTTCATGATGTTTTCATTACAACCTGCTTACTCACCTTTACTGGTTTACGGTACATTCTCAGCCTTTTATGCTCTTAAAATACGTTTCAGGCTTGGAAGAGGCCAAAAGTGGATTTTGTGAAAGTCAACATAGTTTCAAGGATGTTCTTTAAAAAACTGGCTCAGGGCAGTTGATTTCATTGTTTCATGATGTTTTCATTAGAACCTGATGCGTACCCACCTTTACTGGTTTAATGTAGCCTTTTATGCTCTTAAAATACGTTTCAGGCTTGAAAGAGGCCAAAAGTGGATTTTGTGAAAGTAAACATAGTTTCAGAAAACTGGCTCAGGGCAGTTGATTTCACTGTTTCATGATGTTTTCATTACAACCTGCTCACCCACCTTTACTGGTTTACGGTACATTCTCAGCCTTTTCTGCTCTTAAAATACGTTTCAGGCTTGGAAAAGGCCAAAAGTGGATTTTGTGAAAGTAAACATAGTTTCAAGGATGTTCTTCAAAACACTGGCTCAGGGCAGTTGATTTCATTGTTTCATGATGTTTTCATTAGAACCTGATGCGTACCCACCTTTACTGGTTTAATGTAGCCTTTTATGTTGTTAAAATACGTTTCAGGCTTGAAAGAGGCCAAAAGTGGATTTTGTGAAAGTAAACATAGTTTCAAAAAACTGGCTTAGGGCAGTTGATTTCACTGTTTCATGATGTTTTCATTACAACCTGCTTACTCACCTTTACTGGTTTACGGTACATTCTCAGCCTTTTATGCTCTTAAAATACGTTTCAGGCTTGGAAGAGGCCAAAAGTGGATTTTGTGAAAGTAAACATAGTTTCAAAAAACTGGCTTAGGGCAGTTGATTTCACTGTTTCATGATGTTTTCATTACAACCTGCTTACTCACCTTTACTGGTTTACGGTACATTCTCAGCCTTTTATGCTCTTAAAATACGTTTCAGGCTTGGAAAAGGCCAAAAGTGGATTTTGTGAAAGTAAACATAGTTTCAAGGATGTTCTTCAAAACACTGGCTCAGGGCAGTTGATTTCATTGTTTCATGATGTTTTCATTAGAACCTGATGCGTACCCACCTTTACTGGTTTAATGTAGCCTTTTATGCTCTTAAAATACGTTTCAGGCTTGAAAGAGGCCAAAAGTGGATTTTGTGAAAGTAAACATAGTTTCAGAAAACTGGCTCAGGGCAGTTGATTTCACTGTTTCATGATGTTTTCATTACAACCTGCTCACCCACCTTTACTGGTTTACGGTACATTCTCAGCCTTTTCTGCTCTTAAAATACGTTTCAGGCTTGGAAAAGGCCAAAAGTGGATTTTGTGAAAGTAAACATAGTTTCAAGGATGTTCTTCAAAACACTGGCTCAGGGCAGTTGATTTCATTGTTTCATGATGTTTTCATTAGAACCTGATGCGTACCCACCTTTACTGGTTTAATGTAGCCTTTTATGTTGTTAAAATACGTTTCAGGCTTGAAAGAGGCCAAAAGTGGATTTTGTGAAAGTAAACATAGTTTCAAAAAACTGGCTTAGGGCAGTTGATTTCACTGTTTCATGATGTTTTCATTACAACCTGCTTACTCACCTTTACTGGTTTACGGTACATTCTCAGCCTTTTATGCTCTTAAAATACGTTTCAGGCTTGGAAGAGGCCAAAAGTGGATTTTGTGAAAGTCAACATAGTTTCAAGGATGTTCTTTAAAAAACTGGCTCAGGGCAGTTGATTTCATTGTTTCATGATGTTTTCATTAGAACCTGATGCGTACCCACCTTTACTGGTTTAATGTAGCCTTTTATGCTCTTAAAATACGTTTCAGGCTTGAAAGAGGCCAAAAGTGGATTTTGTGAAAGTAAACATAGTTTCAGAAAACTGGCTCAGGGCAGTTGATTTCACTGTTTCATGATGTTTTCATTACAACCTGCTCACCCACCTTTACTGGTTTACGGTACATTCTCAGCCTTTTCTGCTCTTAAAATACGTTTCAGGCTTGGAAAAGGCCAAAAGTGGATTTTGTGAAAGTAAACATAGTTTCAAGGATGTTCTTTAAAAAACTGGCTCAGGGCAGTTGATTTCATTGTTTCATGATGTTTTCATTAGAACCTGATGCGTACCCACCTTTACTGGTTTAATGTAGCCTTTTATGCTCTTAAAATATGTTTCAGGCTTGGAAGAAAAAAAAAAAGTGGATTTTGTGACAGTCAAAATACTTTCAAAGGTTTTCATCAAAAAACTGGCTCAGGGCAGTTCAGTTTTATGATGTTTTCATTAGAACCTGATGATTACCCACCGTTACTGGTTTACGGTACATTCTCAGCCTTTTATGCTCTTAAAATACGTTTCAGGCTTGGAAGAGGCCAAAAGTGGATTTTGTGAAAGTCAACATAGTTTCAGAAAACTGGCTTAGGGCAGTTGATTTCACTGTTTCATGATGTTTTCATTACAACCTGCTCACCCACCTTTACTGGTTTACGGTACATTCTCAGCCTTTTCTGCTCTTAAAATACGTTTCAGGCTTGGAAAAGGCCAAAAGTGGATTTTGTGAAAGTAAACATAGTTTCAAGGATGTTCTTCAAAACACTGGCTCAGGGCAGTTGATTTCATTGTTTCATGATGTTTTCATTAGAACCTGATGCGTACCCACCTTTACTGGTTTAATGTAGCCTTTTATGTTCTTAAAATACGTTTCAGGCTTGAAAGAGGCCAAAAGTGGATTTTGTGAAAGTAAACATAGTTTCAAAAAACTGGCTTAGGGCAGTTGATTTCACTATTTCATGATGTTTTCATTACAACCTGCTTACTCACCTTTACTGGTTTACGGTACATTCTCAGCCTTTTATGCTCTTAAAATACGTTTCAGGCTTGGAAGAGGCCAAAAGTGGATTTTGTGAAAGTCAACATAGTTTCAAGGATGTTCTTTAAAAAACTGGCTCAGGGCAGTTGATTTCATTGTTTCATGATGTTTTCATTAGAACCTGATGCGTACCCACCTTTACTGGTTTAATGTAGCCTTATATGCTCTTAAAATACGTTTCAGGCTTGAAAGAGGCCAAAAGTGGATTTTGTGAAAGTAAACATAGTTTCAGAAAACTGGCTCAGGGCAGTTGATTTCACTGTTTCATGATGTTTTCATTACAACCTGCTCACCCACCTTTACTGGTTTACGGTACATTCTCAGCCTTTTCTGCTCTTAAAATACGTTTCAGGCTTGGAAAAGGCCAAAAGTGGATTTTGTGAAAGTAAACATAGTTTCAAGGATGTTCTTCAAAACACTGGCTCAGGGCAGTTGATTTCATTGTTTCATGATGTTTTCATTAGAACCTGATCCGTACCCACCTTTACTGGTTTAATGTAGCCTTTTATGTTGTTAAAATACGTTTCAGGCTTGAAAGAGGCCAAAAGTGGATTTTGTGAAAGTAAACATAGTTTCAAAAAAATGGCTTAGGGCAGTTGATTTCACTGTTTCATGATGTTTTCATTACAACCTGCTTACTCACCTTTACTGGTTTACGGTACATTCTCAGCCTTTTATGCTCTTAAAATACGTTTCAGGCTTGGAAGAGGCCAAAAGTGGATTTTGTGAAAGTCAACATAGTTTCAAGGATGTTCTTTAAAAAACTGGCTCAGGGCAGTTGATTTCATTGTTTCATGATGTTTTCATTAGAACCTGATGCGTACCCACCTTTACTGGTTTAATGTAGCCTTTTATGCTCTTAAAATACGTTTCAGGCTTGGAAGAGGCCAAAAGTGGATTTTGTGAAAGTCAACATAGTTTCAAGGATGTTCTTTAAAAAACTGGCTCAGGGCAGTTGATTTCATTGTTTCATGATGTTTTCATTAGAACCTGATGCGTACCCACCTTTACTGGTTTAATGTAGCCTTATATGCTCTTAAAATACGTTTCAGGCTTGAAAGAGGCCAAAAGTGGATTTTGTGAAAGTAAACATAGTTTCAGAAAACTGGCTCAGGGCAGTTGATTTCACTGTTTCATGATGTTTTCATTACAACCTGCTCACCCACCTTTACTGGTTTACGGTACATTCTCAGCCTTTTCTGCTCTTAAAATACGTTTCAGGCTTGGAAAAGGCCAAAAGTGGATTTTGTGAAAGTAAACATAGTTTCAAGGATGTTCTTCAAAACACTGGCTCAGGGCAGTTGATTTCATTGTTTCATGATGTTTTCATTAGAACCTGATCCGTACCCACCTTTACTGGTTTAATGTAGCCTTTTATGTTGTTAAAATACGTTTCAGGCTTGAAAGAGGCCAAAAGTGGATTTTGTGAAAGTAAACATAGTTTCAAAAAAATGGCTTAGGGCAGTTGATTTCACTGTTTCATGATGTTTTCATTACAACCTGCTTACTCACCTTTACTGGTTTACGGTACATTCTCAGCCTTTTATGCTCTTAAAATACGTTTCAGGCTTGGAAGAGGCCAAAAGTGGATTTTGTGAAAGTCAACATAGTTTCAAGGATGTTCTTTAAAAAACTGGCTCAGGGCAGTTGATTTCATTGTTTCATGATGTTTTCATTAGAACCTGATGCGTACCCACCTTTACTGGTTTAATGTAGCCTTTTATGTTGTTAAAATACGTTTCAGGCTTGAAAGAGGCCAAAAGTGGATTTTGTGAAAGTAAACATAGTTTCAAAAAACTGGCTTAGGGCAGTTGATTTCACTGTTTCATGATGTTTTCATTACAACCTGCTTACTCACCTTTACTGGTTTACGGTACATTCTCAGCCTTTTATGCTCTTAAAATACGTTTCAGGCTTGGAAGAGGCCAAAAGTGGATTTTGTGAAAGTCAACATAGTTTCAAGGATGTTCTTTAAAAAACTGGCTCAGGGCAGTTGATTTCATTGTTTCATGATGTTTTCATTAGAACCTGATGCGTACCCACCTTTACTGGTTTAATGTAGCCTTATATGCTCTTAAAATACGTTTCAGGCTTGAAAGAGGCCAAAAGTGGATTTTGTGAAAGTAAACATAGTTTCAGAAAACTGGCTCAGGGCAGTTGATTTCACTGTTTCATGATGTTTTCATTACAACCTGCTCACCCACCTTTACTGGTTTACGGTACATTCTCAGCCTTTTCTGCTCTTAAAATACGTTTCAGGCTTGGAAAAGGCCAAAAGTGGATTTTGTGAAAGTAAACATAGTTTCAAGGATGTTCTTCAAAACACTGGCTCAGGGCAGTTGATTTCATTGTTTCATGATGTTTTCATTAGAACCTGATCCGTACCCACCTTTACTGGTTTAATGTAGCCTTTTATGTTGTTAAAATACGTTTCAGGCTTGAAAGAGGCCAAAAGTGGATTTTGTGAAAGTAAACATAGTTTCAAAAAAATGGCTTAGGGCAGTTGATTTCACTGTTTCATGATGTTTTCATTACAACCTGCTTACTCACCTTTACTGGTTTACGGTACATTCTCAGCCTTTTATGCTCTTAAAATACGTTTCAGGCTTGGAAGAGGCCAAAAGTGGATTTTGTGAAAGTCAACATAGTTTCAAGGATGTTCTTTAAAAAACTGGCTCAGGGCAGTTGATTTCATTGTTTCATGATGTTTTCATTAGAACCTGATGCGTACCCACCTTTACTGGTTTAATGTAGCCTTTTATGCTCTTAAAATACGTTTCAGGCTTGGAAGAGGCCAAAAGTGGATTTTGTGAAAGTCAACATAGTTTCAAGGATGTTCTTTAAAAAACTGGCTCAGGGCAGTTGATTTCATTGTTTCATGATGTTTTCATTAGAACCTGATGCGTACCCACCTTTACTGGTTTAATGTAGCCTTATATGCTCTTAAAATACGTTTCAGGCTTGAAAGAGGCCAAAAGTGGATTTTGTGAAAGTAAACATAGTTTCAGAAAACTGGCTCAGGGCAGTTGATTTCACTGTTTCATGATGTTTTCATTACAACCTGCTCACCCACCTTTACTGGTTTACGGTACATTCTCAGCCTTTTCTGCTCTTAAAATACGTTTCAGGCTTGGAAAAGGCCAAAAGTGGATTTTGTGAAAGTAAACATAGTTTCAAGGATGTTCTTCAAAACACTGGCTCAGGGCAGTTGATTTCATTGTTTCATGATGTTTTCATTAGAACCTGATCCGTACCCACCTTTACTGGTTTAATGTAGCCTTTTATGTTGTTAAAATACGTTTCAGGCTTGAAAGAGGCCAAAAGTGGATTTTGTGAAAGTAAACATAGTTTCAAAAAAATGGCTTAGGGCAGTTAATTTCACTGTTTCATGATGTTTTCATTACAACCTGCTTACTCACCTTTACTGGTTTACGGTACATTCTCAGCCTTTTATGCTCTTAAAATACGTTTCAGGCTTGGAAGAGGCCAAAAGTGGATTTTGTGAAAGTCAACATAGTTTCAAGGATGTTCTTTAAAAAACTGGCTCAGGGCAGTTGATTTCATTGTTTCATGATGTTTTCATTAGAACCTGATGCGTACCCACCTTTACTGGTTTAATGTAGCCTTTTATGCTCTTAAAATACGTTTCAGGCTTGGAAGAGGCCAAAAGTGGATTTTGTGAAAGTCAACATAGTTTCAAGGATGTTCTTTAAAAAACTGGCTCAGGGCAGTTGATTTCATTGTTTCATGATGTTTTCATTAGAACCTGATGCGTACCCACCTTTACTGGTTTAATGTAGCCTTATATGCTCTTAAAATACGTTTCAGGCTTGAAAGAGGCCAAAAGTGGATTTTGTGAAAGTAAACATAGTTTCAGAAAACTGGCTCAGGGCAGTTGATTTCACTGTTTCATGATGTTTTCATTACAACCTGCTCACCCACCTTTACTGGTTTACGGTACATTCTCAGCCTTTTCTGCTCTTAAAATACGTTTCAGGCTTGGAAAAGGCCAAAAGTGGATTTTGTGAAAGTAAACATAGTTTCAAGGATGTTCTTCAAAACACTGGCTCAGGGCAGTTGATTTCATTGTTTCATGATGTTTTCATTAGAACCTGATCCGTACCCACCTTTACTGGTTTAATGTAGCCTTTTATGTTGTTAAAATACGTTTCAGGCTTGAAAGAGGCCAAAAGTGGATTTTGTGAAAGTAAACATAGTTTCAAAAAAATGGCTTAGGGCAGTTGATTTCACTGTTTCATGATGTTTTCATTACAACCTGCTTACTCACCTTTACTGGTTTACGGTACATTCTCAGCCTTTTATGCTCTTAAAATACGTTTCAGGCTTGGAAGAGGCCAAAAGTGGATTTTGTGAAAGTCAACATAGTTTCAAGGATGTTCTTTAAAAAACTGGCTCAGGGCAGTTGATTTCATTGTTTCATGATGTTTTCATTAGAACCTGATGCGTACCCACCTTTACTGGTTTAATGTAGCCTTTTATGTTGTTAAAATACGTTTCAGGCTTGAAAGAGGCCAAAAGTGGATTTTGTGAAAGTAAACATAGTTTCAAAAAACTGGCTTAGGGCAGTTGATTTCACTGTTTCATGATGTTTTCATTACAACCTGCTTACTCACCTTTACTGGTTTACGGTACATTCTCAGCCTTTTATGCTCTTAAAATACGTTTCAGGCTTGGAAGAGGCCAAAAGTGGATTTTGTGAAAGTCAACATAGTTTCAAGGATGTTCTTTAAAAAACTGGCTCAGGGCAGTTGATTTCATTGTTTCATGATGTTTTCATTAGAACCTGATGCGTACCCACCTTTACTGGTTTAATGTAGCCTTATATGCTCTTAAAATACGTTTCAGGCTTGAAAGAGGCCAAAAGTGGATTTTGTGAAAGTAAACATAGTTTCAGAAAACTGGCTCAGGGCAGTTGATTTCACTGTTTCATGATGTTTTCATTACAACCTGCTCACCCACCTTTACTGGTTTACGGTACATTCTCAGCCTTTTCTGCTCTTAAAATACGTTTCAGGCTTGGAAAAGGCCAAAAGTGGATTTTGTGAAAGTAAACATAGTTTCAAGGATGTTCTTCAAAACACTGGCTCAGGGCAGTTGATTTCATTGTTTCATGATGTTTTCATTAGAACCTGATCCGTACCCACCTTTACTGGTTTAATGTAGCCTTTTATGTTGTTAAAATACGTTTCAGGCTTGAAAGAGGCCAAAAGTGGATTTTGTGAAAGTAAACATAGTTTCAAAAAAATGGCTTAGGGCAGTTGATTTCACTGTTTCATGATGTTTTCATTACAACCTGCTTACTCACCTTTACTGGTTTACGGTACATTCTCAGCCTTTTATGCTCTTAAAATACGTTTCAGGCTTGGAAGAGGCCAAAAGTGGATTTTGTGAAAGTCAACATAGTTTCAAGGATGTTCTTTAAAAAACTGGCTCAGGGCAGTTGATTTCATTGTTTCATGATGTTTTCATTAGAACCTGATGCGTACCCACCTTTACTGGTTTAATGTAGCCTTTTATGCTCTTAAAATACGTTTCAGGCTTGGAAGAGGCCAAAAGTGGATTTTGTGAAAGTCAACATAGTTTCAAGGATGTTCTTTAAAAAACTGGCTCAGGGCAGTTGATTTCATTGTTTCATGATGTTTTCATTAGAACCTGATGCGTACCCACCTTTACTGGTTTAATGTAGCCTTATATGCTCTTAAAATACGTTTCAGGCTTGAAAGAGGCCAAAAGTGGATTTTGTGAAAGTAAACATAGTTTCAGAAAACTGGCTCAGGGCAGTTGATTTCACTGTTTCATGATGTTTTCATTACAACCTGCTCACCCACCTTTACTGGTTTACGGTACATTCTCAGCCTTTTCTGCTCTTAAAATACGTTTCAGGCTTGGAAAAGGCCAAAAGTGGATTTTGTGAAAGTAAACATAGTTTCAAGGATGTTCTTCAAAACACTGGCTCAGGGCAGTTGATTTCATTGTTTCATGATGTTTTCATTAGAACCTGATCCGTACCCACCTTTACTGGTTTAATGTAGCCTTTTATGTTGTTAAAATACGTTTCAGGCTTGAAAGAGGCCAAAAGTGGATTTTGTGAAAGTAAACATAGTTTCAAAAAAATGGCTTAGGGCAGTTGATTTCACTGTTTCATGATGTTTTCATTACAACCTGCTTACTCACCTTTACTGGTTTACGGTACATTCTCAGCCTTTTATGCTCTTAAAATACGTTTCAGGCTTGGAAGAGGCCAAAAGTGGATTTTGTGAAAGTCAACATAGTTTCAAGGATGTTCTTTAAAAAACTGGCTCAGGGCAGTTGATTTCATTGTTTCATGATGTTTTCATTAGAACCTGATGCGTACCCACCTTTACTGGTTTAATGTAGCCTTTTATGCTCTTAAAATACGTTTCAGGCTTGGAAGAGGCCAAAAGTGGATTTTGTGAAAGTCAACATAGTTTCAAGGATGTTCTTTAAAAAACTGGCTCAGGGCAGTTGATTTCATTGTTTCATGATGTTTTCATTAGAACCTGATGCGTACCCACCTTTACTGGTTTAATGTAGCCTTATATGCTCTTAAAATACGTTTCAGGCTTGAAAGAGGCCAAAAGTGGATTTTGTGAAAGTAAACATAGTTTCAGAAAACTGGCTCAGGGCAGTTGATTTCACTGTTTCATGATGTTTTCATTACAACCTGCTCACCCACCTTTACTGGTTTACGGTACATTCTCAGCCTTTTCTGCTCTTAAAATACGTTTCAGGCTTGGAAAAGGCCAAAAGTGGATTTTGTGAAAGTAAACATAGTTTCAAGGATGTTCTTCAAAACACTGGCTCAGGGCAGTTGATTTCATTGTTTCATGATGTTTTCATTAGAACCTGATCCGTACCCACCTTTACTGGTTTAATGTAGCCTTTTATGTTGTTAAAATACGTTTCAGGCTTGAAAGAGGCCAAAAGTGGATTTTGTGAAAGTAAACATAGTTTCAAAAAAATGGCTTAGGGCAGTTGATTTCACTGTTTCATGATGTTTTCATTACAACCTGCTTACTCACCTTTACTGGTTTACGGTACATTCTCAGCCTTTTATGCTCTTAAAATACGTTTCAGGCTTGGAAGAGGCCAAAAGTGGATTTTGTGAAAGTCAACATAGTTTCAAGGATGTTCTTTAAAAAACTGGCTCAGGGCAGTTGATTTCATTGTTTCATGATGTTTTCATTAGAACCTGATGCGTACCCACCTTTACTGGTTTAATGTAGCCTTTTATGCTCTTAAAATACGTTTCAGGCTTGGAAGAGGCCAAAAGTGGATTTTGTGAAAGTCAACATAGTTTCAAGGATGTTCTTTAAAAAACTGGCTCAGGGCAGTTGATTTCATTGTTTCATGATGTTTTCATTAGAACCTGATGCGTACCCACCTTTACTGGTTTAATGTAGCCTTATATGCTCTTAAAATACGTTTCAGGCTTGAAAGAGGCCAAAAGTGGATTTTGTGAAAGTAAACATAGTTTCAGAAAACTGGCTCAGGGCAGTTGATTTCACTGTTTCATGATGTTTTCATTACAACCTGCTCACCCACCTTTACTGGTTTACGGTACATTCTCAGCCTTTTCTGCTCTTAAAATACGTTTCAGGCTTGGAAAAGGCCAAAAGTGGATTTTGTGAAAGTAAACATAGTTTCAAGGATGTTCTTCAAAACACTGGCTCAGGGCAGTTGATTTCATTGTTTCATGATGTTTTCATTAGAACCTGATCCGTACCCACCTTTACTGGTTTAATGTAGCCTTTTATGTTGTTAAAATACGTTTCAGGCTTGAAAGAGGCCAAAAGTGGATTTTGTGAAAGTAAACATAGTTTCAAAAAAATGGCTTAGGGCAGTTGATTTCACTGTTTCATGATGTTTTCATTACAACCTGCTTACTCACCTTTACTGGTTTACGGTACATTCTCAGCCTTTTATGCTCTTAAAATACGTTTCAGGCTTGGAAGAGGCCAAAAGTGGATTTTGTGAAAGTCAACATAGTTTCAAGGATGTTCTTTAAAAAACTGGCTCAGGGCAGTTGATTTCATTGTTTCATGATGTTTTCATTAGAACCTGATGCGTACCCACCTTTACTGGTTTAATGTAGCCTTTTATGCTCTTAAAATACGTTTCAGGCTTGAAAGAGGCCAAAAGTGGATTTTGTGAAAGTAAACATAGTTTCAGAAAACTGGCTCAGGGCAGTTGATTTCACTCTTTCATGATGTTTTCATTACAACCTGCTCACCCACCTTTACTGGTTTACGGTACATTCTCAGCCTTTTCTGCTCTTAAAATACGTTTCAGGCTTGGAAAAGGCCAAAAGTGGATTTTGTGAAAGTAAACATAGTTTCAAGGATGTTCTTCAAAACACTGGCTCAGGGCAGTTGATTTCATTGTTTCATGATGTTTTCATTAGAACCTGATGCGTACCCACCTTTACTGGTTTAATGTAGCCTTTTATGTTGTTAAAATACGTTTCAGGCTTGAAAGAGGCCAAAAGTGGATTTTGTGAAAGTAAACATAGTTTCAAAAAACTGGCTTAGGGCAGTTGATTTCACTGTTTCATGATGTTTTCATTACAACCTGCTCACCCACCTTTACTGGTTTAATGTAGCCTTTTATGTTGTTAAAATACGTTTCAGGCTTGAAAGAGGCCAAAAGTGGATTTTGTGAAAGTAAACATAGTTTCAAGGATGTTCTTCAAAACACTGGCTCAGGGCAGTTGATTTCATTGTTTCATGATGTTTTCATTAGAACCTGATGCGTACCCACCTTTACTGGTTTAATGTAGCCTTTTATGTTGTTAAAATACGTTTCAGGCTTGAAAGAGGCCAAAAGTGGATTTTGTGAAAGTAAACATAGTTTCAAAAAACTGGCTTAGGGCAGTTGATTTCACTCTTTCATGATGTTTTCATTACAACCTGCTTACTCACCTTTACTGGTTTACGGTACATTCTCAGCCTTTTATGCTCTTAAAATACGTTTCAGGCTTGGAAGAGGCCAAAAGTGGATTTTGTGAAAGTCAACATAGTTTCAAGGATGTTCTTTAAAAAACTGGCTCAGGGCAGTTGATTTCATTGTTTCATGATGTTTTCATTAGAACCTGATGCGTACCCACCTTTACTGGTTTAATGTAGCCTTTTATGCTCTTAAAATACGTTTCAGGCTTGAAAGAGGCCAAAAGTGGATTTTGTGAAAGTAAACATAGTTTCAGAAAACTGGCTCAGGGCAGTTGATTTCACTGTTTCATGATGTTTTCATTACAACCTGCTCACCCACCTTTACTGGTTTACGGTACATTCTCAGCCTTTTCTGCTCTTAAAATACGTTTCAGGCTTGGAAGAGGCCAAAAGTGGATTTTGTGAAATTCAACATAGTTTCAAGGATGTTCTTTAAAAAACTGGCTCAGGGCAGTTGATTTCATTGTTTCATGATGTTTTCATTAGAACCTGATGCGTACCCACCTTTACTGGTTTAATGTAGCCTTTTATGCTCTTAAAATACGTTTCAGGCTTGAAAGAGGCCAAAAGTGGATTTTGTGAAAGTAAACATAGTTTCAGAAAACTGGCTCAGGGCAGTTGATTTCACTCTTTCATGATGTTTTCATTACAACCTGCTCACCCACCTTTACTGGTTTACGGTACATTCTCAGCCTTTTCTGCTCTTAAAATACGTTTCAGGCTTGGAAAAGGCCAAAAGTGGATTTTGTGAAAGTAAACATAGTTTCAAGGATGTTCTTCAAAACACTGGCTCAGGGCAGTTGATTTCATTGTTTCATGATGTTTTCATTAGAACCTGATGCGTACCCACCTTTACTGGTTTAATGTAGCCTTTTATGTTGTTAAAATACGTTTCAGGCTTGAAAGAGGCCAAAAGTGGATTTTGTGAAAGTAAACATAGTTTCAAAAAACTGGCTTAGGGCAGTTGATTTCACTGTTTCATGATGTTTTCATTACAACCTGCTCACCCACCTTTACTGGATTAATGTAGCCTTTTATGTTGTTAAAATACGTTTCAGGCTTGAAAGAGGCCAAAAGTGGATTTTGTGAAAGTAAACATAGTTTCAAGGATGTTCTTCAAAACACTGGCTCAGGGCAGTTGATTTCATTGTTTCATGATGTTTTCATTAGAACCTGATGCGTACCCACCTTTACTGGTTTAATGTAGCCTTTTATGTTGTTAAAATACGTTTCAGGCTTGAAAGAGGCCAAAAGTGGATTTTGTGAAAGTAAACATAGTTTCAAAAAACTGGCTTAGGGCAGTTGATTTCACTCTTTCATGATGTTTTCATTACAACCTGCTTACTCACCTTTACTGGTTTACGGTACATTCTCAGCCTTTTATGCTCTTAAAATACGTTTCAGGCTTGGAAGAGGCCAAAAGTGGATTTTGTGAAAGTCAACATAGTTTCAAGGATGTTCTTTAAAAAACTGGCTCAGGGCAGTTGATTTCATTGTTTCATGATGTTTTCATTAGAACCTGATGCGTACCCACCTTTACTGGTTTAATGTAGCCTTTTATGCTCTTAAAATACGTTTCAGGCTTGAAAGAGGCCAAAAGTGGATTTTGTGAAAGTAAACATAGTTTCAGAAAACTGGCTCAGGGCAGTTGATTTCACTGTTTCATGATGTTTTCATTACAACCTGCTCACCCACCTTTACTGGTTTACGGTACATTCTCAGCCTTTTCTGCTCTTAAAATACGTTTCAGGCTTGGAAGAGGCCAAAAGTGGATTTTGTGAAATTCAACATAGTTTCAAGGATGTTCTTTAAAAAACTGGCTCAGGGCAGTTGATTTCATTGTTTCATGATGTTTTCATTAGAACCTGATGCGTACCCACCTTTACTGGTTTAATGTAGCCTTTTATGTTGTTAAAATACGTTTCAGGCTTGAAAGAGGCCAAAAGTGGATTTTGTGAAAGTAAACATAGTTTCAAAAAACTGGCTTAGGGCAGTTGATTTCACTGTTTCATGATGTTTTCATTACAACCTGCTTACTCACCTTTACTGGTTTACGGTACATTCTCAGCCTTTTATGCTCTTAAAATACGTTTCAGGCTTGGAAGAGGCCAAAAGTGGATTTTGTGAAAGTCAACATAGTTTCAAGGATGTTCTTTAAAAAACTGGCTCAGGGCAGTTGATTTCATTGTTTCATGATGTTTTCATTAGAACCTGATGCGTACCCACCTTTACTGGTTTAATGTAGCCTTATATGCTCTTAAAATACGTTTCAGGCTTGAAAGAGGCCAAAAGTGGATTTTGTGAAAGTAAACATAGTTTCAGAAAACTGGCTCAGGGCAGTTGATTTCACTGTTTCATGATGTTTTCATTACAACCTGCTCACCCACCGTTACTGGTTTACGGTACATTCTCAGCCTTTTCTGCTCTTAAAATACGTTTCAGGCTTGGAAAAGGCCAAAAGTGGATTTTGTGAAAGTAAACATAGTTTCAAGGATGTTCTTCAAAACACTGGCTCAGGGCAGTTGATTTCATTGTTTCATGATGTTTTCATTAGAACCTGATCCGTACCCACCTTTACTGGTTTAATGTAGCCTTTTATGTTGTTAAAATACGTTTCAGGCTTGAAAGAGGCCAAAAGTGGATTTTGTGAAAGTAAACATAGTTTCAAAAAAATGGCTTAGGGCAGTTGATTTCACTGTTTCATGATGTTTTCATTACAACCTGCTTACTCACCTTTACTGGTTTACGGTACATTCTCAGCCTTTTATGCTCTTAAAATACGTTTCAGGCTTGGAAGAGGCCAAAAGTGGATTTTGTGAAAGTCAACATAGTTTCAAGGATGTTCTTTAAAAAACTGGCTCAGGGCAGTTGATTTCATTGTTTCATGATGTTTTCATTAGAACCTGATGCGTACCCACCTTTACTGGTTTAATGTAGCCTTTTATGCTCTTAAAATACGTTTCAGGCTTGGAAGAGGCCAAAAGTGGATTTTGTGAAAGTCAACATAGTTTCAAGGATGTTCTTTAAAAAACTGGCTCAGGGCAGTTGATTTCATTGTTTCATGATGTTTTCATTAGAACCTGATGCGTACCCACCTTTACTGGTTTAATGTAGCCTTATATGCTCTTAAAATACGTTTCAGGCTTGAAAGAGGCCAAAAGTGGATTTTGTGAAAGTAAACATAGTTTCAGAAAACTGGCTCAGGGCAGTTGATTTCACTGTTTCATGATGTTTTCATTACAACCTGCTCACCCACCTTTACTGGTTTACGGTACATTCTCAGCCTTTTCTGCTCTTAAAATACGTTTCAGGCTTGGAAAAGGCCAAAAGTGGATTTTGTGAAAGTAAACATAGTTTCAAGGATGTTCTTCAAAACACTGGCTCAGGGCAGTTGATTTCATTGTTTCATGATGTTTTCATTAGAACCTGATCCGTACCCACCTTTACTGGTTTAATGTAGCCTTTTATGTTGTTAAAATACGTTTCAGGCTTGAAAGAGGCCAAAAGTGGATTTTGTGAAAGTAAACATAGTTTCAAAAAAATGGCTTAGGGCAGTTGATTTCACTGTTTCATGATGTTTTCATTACAACCTGCTTACTCACCTTTACTGGTTTACGGTACATTCTCAGCCTTTTATGCTCTTAAAATACGTTTCAGGCTTGGAAGAGGCCAAAAGTGGATTTTGTGAAAGTCAACATAGTTTCAAGGATGTTCTTTAAAAAACTGGCTCAGGGCAGTTGATTTCATTGTTTCATGATGTTTTCATTAGAACCTGATGCGTACCCACCTTTACTGGTTTAATGTAGCCTTTTATGCTCTTAAAATACGTTTCAGGCTTGAAAGAGGCCAAAAGTGGATTTTGTGAAAGTAAACATAGTTTCAGAAAACTGGCTCAGGGCAGTTGATTTCACTCTTTCATGATGTTTTCATTACAACCTGCTCACCCACCTTTACTGGTTTACGGTACATTCTCAGCCTTTTCTGCTCTTAAAATACGTTTCAGGCTTGAAAGAGGCCAAAAGTGGATTTTGTGAAAGTAAACATAGTTTCAAAAAACTGGCTTCGGGCAGTTGATTTCACTGTTTCATGATGTTTTCATTACAACCTGCTCACCCACCTTTACTGGTTTAATGTAGCCTTTTATGTTGTTAAAATACGTTTCAGGCTTGAAAGAGGCCAAAAGTGGATTTTGTGAAAGTAAACATAGTTTCAAGGATGTTCTTCAAAACACTGGCTCAGGGCAGTTGATTTCATTGTTTCATGATGTTTTCATTAGAACCTGATGCGTACCCACCTTTACTGGTTTAATGTAGCCTTTTATGTTGTTAAAATACGTTTCAGGCTTGAAAGAGGCCAAAAGTGGATTTTGTGAAAGTAAACATAGTTTCAAAAAACTGGCTTAGGGCAGTTGATTTCACTCTTTCATGATGTTTTCATTACAACCTGCTTACTCACCTTTACTGGTTTACGGTACATTCTCAGCCTTTTATGCTCTTAAAATACGTTTCAGGCTTGGAAGAGGCCAAAAGTGGATTTTGTGAAAGTCAACATAGTTTCAAGGATGTTCTTTAAAAAACTGGCTCAGGGCAGTTGATTTCATTGTTTCATGATGTTTTCATTAGAACCTGATGCGTACCCACCTTTACTGGTTTAATGTAGCCTTTTATGCTCTTAAAATACGTTTCAGGCTTGAAAGAGGCCAAAAGTGGATTTTGTGAAAGTAAACATAGTTTCAGAAAACTGGCTCAGGGCAGTTGATTTCACTGTTTCATGATGTTTTCATTACAACCTGCTCACCCACCTTTACTGGTTTACGGTACATTCTCAGCCTTTTCTGCTCTTAAAATACGTTTCAGGCTTGGAAGAGGCCAAAAGTGGATTTTGTGAAATTCAACATAGTTTCAAGGATGTTCTTTAAAAAACTGGCTCAGGGCAGTTGATTTCATTGTTTCATGATGTTTTCATTAGAACCTGATGCGTACCCACCTTTACTGGTTTAATGTAGCCTTTTATGCTCTTAAAATACGTTTCAGGCTTGAAAGAGGCCAAAAGTGGATTTTGTGAAAGTAAACATAGTTTCAGAAAACTGGCTCAGGGCAGTTGATTTCACTCTTTCATGATGTTTTCATTACAACCTGCTCACCCACCTTTACTGGTTTACGGTACATTCTCAGCCTTTTCTGCTCTTAAAATACGTTTCAGGCTTGGAAAAGGCCAAAAGTGGATTTTGTGAAAGTAAACATAGTTTCAAGGATGTTCTTCAAAACACTGGCTCAGGGCAGTTGATTTCATTGTTTCATGATGTTTTCATTAGAACCTGATGCGTACCCACCTTTACTGGTTTAATGTAGCCTTTTATGTTGTTAAAATACGTTTCAGGCTTGAAAGAGGCCAAAAGTGGATTTTGTGAAAGTAAACATAGTTTCAAAAAACTGGCTTAGGGCAGTTGATTTCACTGTTTCATGATGTTTTCATTACAACCTGCTCACCCACCTTTACTGGATTAATGTAGCCTTTTATGTTGTTAAAATACGTTTCAGGCTTGAAAGAGGCCAAAAGTGGATTTTGTGAAAGTAAACATAGTTTCAAGGATGTTCTTCAAAACACTGGCTCAGGGCAGTTGATTTCATTGTTTCATGATGTTTTCATTAGAACCTGATGCGTACCCACCTTTACTGGTTTAATGTAGCCTTTTATGTTGTTAAAATACGTTTCAGGCTTGAAAGAGGCCAAAAGTGGATTTTGTGAAAGTAAACATAGTTTCAAAAAACTGGCTTAGGGCAGTTGATTTCACTCTTTCATGATGTTTTCATTACAACCTGCTTACTCACCTTTACTGGTTTACGGTACATTCTCAGCCTTTTATGCTCTTAAAATACGTTTCAGGCTTGGAAGAGGCCAAAAGTGGATTTTGTGAAAGTCAACATAGTTTCAAGGATGTTCTTTAAAAAACTGGCTCAGGGCAGTTGATTTCATTGTTTCATGATGTTTTCATTAGAACCTGATGCGTACCCACCTTTACTGGTTTAATGTAGCCTTTTATGCTCTTAAAATACGTTTCAGGCTTGAAAGAGGCCAAAAGTGGATTTTGTGAAAGTAAACATAGTTTCAGAAAACTGGCTCAGGGCAGTTGATTTCACTGTTTCATGATGTTTTCATTACAACCTGCTCACCCACCTTTACTGGTTTACGGTACATTCTCAGCCTTTTCTGCTCTTAAAATACGTTTCAGGCTTGGAAGAGGCCAAAAGTGGATTTTGTGAAATTCAACATAGTTTCAAGGATGTTCTTTAAAAAACTGGCTCAGGGCAGTTGATTTCATTGTTTCATGATGTTTTCATTAGAACCTGATGCGTACCCACCTTTACTGGTTTAATGTAGCCTTTTATGTTGTTAAAATACGTTTCAGGCTTGAAAGAGGCCAAAAGTGGATTTTGTGAAAGTAAACATAGTTTCAAAAAACTGGCTTAGGGCAGTTGATTTCACTGTTTCATGATGTTTTCATTACAACCTGCTTACTCACCTTTACTGGTTTACGGTACATTCTCAGCCTTTTATGCTCTTAAAATACGTTTCAGGCTTGGAAGAGGCCAAAAGTGGATTTTGTGAAAGTCAACATAGTTTCAAGGATGTTCTTTAAAAAACTGGCTCAGGGCAGTTGATTTCATTGTTTCATGATGTTTTCATTAGAACCTGATGCGTACCCACCTTTACTGGTTTAATGTAGCCTTTTATGCTCTTAAAATACATTTCAGGCTTGGAAGAGGCCAAAAGTGGATTTTGTGAAAGTAAACATAGTTTCAGAAAACTGGCTCAGGGCAGTTGATTTCACTGTTTCATGATGTTTTCATTACAACCTGCTTACTCACCTTTACTGGTTTACGGTACATTCTCAGCCTTTTATGTTCTTAAAATACGTTTCAGGCTTGGAAAAGGCCAAAAGTGGATTTTGTGAAAGTAAACATAGTTTCAAGGATGTTCTTCAAAACACTGGCTCAGGGCAGTTGATTTCATTGTTTCATGATGTTTTCATTAGAACCTGATGCGTACCCACCTTTACTGGTTTAATGTAGCTTTTTATGTTGTTAAAATACGTTTCAGGCTTGAAAGAGGCCAAAAGTGGATTTTGTGAAAGTCAACATAGTTTCAGAAAACTGGCTCAGGGCAGTTGATTTCACTGTCTCATGATGTTTTCATTACAACCTGCTCACCCACCTTTACTGGTTTAATGTAGCCTTTTATGCTCTTAAAAGACGTTTCAGGCAGAGAGGAGGCCAAAAGTTGATTTTGTGAAAGTAAGCATAGTTTCAAAGATTTTCTTCAAAAAACTTCCTCAAGACAGTTGATTTCACAGTCTGATGTCATGTTCATGAATATCTGCAGCTTTCAGCACTTTCCTGCCTAGAGATGCATTTTCACCTTTTTATGCTCTTAAAAGACGTTTCAGGCAGAGAGGAGGCCAAAAGTTGATTTTGTGAAAGTAAGCATAGTTTCAAAGATTTTCTTCAAAAACTACGTCAGCACAGTTGATTTCACAGTCTGATGTCATGTTCATGAATATCTGCAGCTTTCAGCACTTTCCTGCCTAGAGATGCATTTTCACCTTTTTATGCTCTTAAAAGACGTTTCAGGCAGAGAGGAGGCCAAAAGTTGATTTTGTGAAAGTAAGCATAGTTTCAAAGATTTTCTTCAAAAAACTTCCTCAAGACAGTTGATTTCACAGTCTGATGTCATGTTCATGAATATCTGCAGCTTTCAGCACTTTCCTGCCTAGAGATGCATTTTTTCTTTTTATGCTCTTAAAAGACGTTTCAGGCAGAGAGGAGGCCAAAAGTTGATTTTGTGAAAGTAAACATAGTTTCAAAGATTTTCTTCAAAAACTACGTCAGCACAGTTGATTTCACAGTCTGATGTCATGTTCATGAATATCTGCAGCTTTCAGCACTTTCCTGCCTAGAGATGCATTTTCACCTTTTTATGCTCTTAAAAGACGTTTCAGGCAGAGAGGAGGCCAAAAGTTGATTTTGTGAAAGTAAGCATAGTTTCAAAGATTTTCTTCAAAAACTTCCTCAAGACAGTTGATTTCACAGTCTGATGTCATGTTCATGAATATCTGCAGCTTTCAGCACTTTCCTGCCTAGAGATGCATTTTTTCTTTTTATGCTCTTAAAAGACGTTTCAGGCAGAGAGGAGGCCAAAAGTTGATTTTGTGAAAGTAAACATAGTTTCAAAGATTTTCTTCAAAAACTACGTCAGCACAGTTGATTTCACAGTCTGATGTCATGTTCATGAATATCTGCAGCTTTCAGCACTTTCCTGCCTAGAGATGCATTTTCACCTTTTTATGCTCTTAAAAGACGTTTCAGGCAGAGAGGAGGCCAAAAGTTGATTTTGTGAAAGTAAGCATAGTTTCAAAGATTTTCTTCAAAAACTTCCTCAAGACAGTTGATTTCACAGTCTGATGTCATGTTCATGAATATCTGCAGCTTTCAGCACTTTCCTGCCTAGAGATGCATTTTTTCTTTTTATGCTCTTAAAAGACGTTTCAGGCAGAGAGGAGGCCAAAAGTTGATTTTGTGAAAGTAAGCATAGTTTCAAAGATTTTCTTCAAAAAACTTCCTCAAGACAGTTGATTTCACAGTCTGATGTCATGTTCATGAATATCTGCAGCTTTCAGCACTTTCCTGCCTAGAGATGCATTTTCACTTTTTATGCTCTTAAAAGACGTTTCAGGCAGAGAGGAGGCCAAAAGTTGATTTTGTGAAAGTAAACATAGTTTCAAAGATTTTCTTCAAAATCTACGTCAGCACAGTTGATTTCACAGTCTGATGTCATGTTCATGAATATCTGCAGCTTTCAGCACTTTCCTGCCTAGAGATGCATTTTCACTTTTTATGCTCTTAAAAGACGTTTCAGGCAGAGAGGAGGCCAAAAGTTGATTTTGTGAAAGTAAACATAGTTTCAAAGATTTTCTTCAAAAACTACGTCAGCACAGTTGATTTCACAGTCTGATGTCATGTTCATGAATATCTGCAGCTTTCAGCACTTTCCTGCCTAGAGATGCATTTTCACCTTTTTATGCTCTTAAAAGACGTTTCAGGCAGAGAGGAGGCCAAAAGTTGATTTTGTGAAAGTAAGCATAGTTTCAAAGATTTTCTTCAAAAAACTACGTCAGCACAGTTGATTTCACAGTCTGATGTCATGTTCATGAATATCTGCAGCTTTCAGCACTTTCCTGCCTAGAGATGCATTTTCACTTTTTATGCTCTTAAAAGACGTTTCAGGCAGAGAGGAGGCCAAAAGTTGATTTTGTGAAAGTAAGCATAGTTTCAAAGATTTTCTTCAAAAAACTTCCTCAAGACAGTTGATTTCACAGTCTGATGTCATGTTCATGAATATCTGCAGCTTTCAGCACTTTCCTGCCTAGAGATGCATTTTCACTTTTTATACTCTTAAAAGACGTTTCAGGCAGAGAGGAGGCCAAAAGTTGATTTTGTGAAAGTAAGCATAGTTTCAAAGATTTTCTTCAAAAAACTTCCTCAAGACAGTTGATTTCACAGTCTGATGTCATGTTCATGAATATCTGCAGCTTTCAGCACTTTCCTGCCTAGAGATGCATTTTCACTTTTTATGCTCTTAAAAGACGTTTCAGGCAGAGAGGAGGCCAAAAGTTGATTTTGTGAAAGTAAGCATAGTTTCAAAGATTTTCTTCAAAAAAATTCCTCAAGACAGTTGATTTCACAGTCTGATGTCATGTTCATGAATATCTGCAGCTTTCAGCACTTTCCTGCCTAGAGATGCATTTTCACTTTTTATACTCTTAAAAGACGTTTCAGGCAGAGAGGAGGCCAAAAGTTGATTTTGTGAAAGTAAGCATAGTTTCAAAGATTTTCTTCAAAAAACTTCCTCAAGACAGTTGATTTCACAGTCTGATGTCATGTTCATGAATATCTGCAGCTTTCAGCACTTTCCTGCCTAGAGATGCATTTTCACTTTTTATGCTCTTAAAAGACGTTTCAGGCAGAGAGGAGGCCAAAAGTTGATTTTGTGAAAGTAAGCATAGTTTCAAAGATTTTCTTCAAAAAACTACGTCAGCACAGTTGATTTCACAGTCTGATGTCATGTTCATGAATATCTGCAGCTTTCAGCACTTTCCTGCCTAGAGATGCATTTTCACTTTTTATGCTCTTAAAAGACGTTTCAGGCAGAGAGGAGGCCAAAAGTTGATTTTGTGAAAGTAAGCATAGTTTCAAAGATTTTCTTCAAAAAAATTCCTCAAGACAGTTGATTTCACAGTCTGATGTCATGTTCATGAATATCTGCAGCTTTCAGCACTTTCCTGCCTAGAGATGCATTTTCACTTTTTATGCTCTTAAAAGACGTTTCAGGCAGAGAGGAGGCCAAAAGTTGATTTTGTGAAAGTAAGCATAGTTTCAAAGATTTTCTTCAAAAAACTACGTCAGCACAGTTGATTTCACAGTCTGATGTCATGTTCATGAATATCTGCAGCTTTCAGCACTTTCCTGCCTAGAGATGCATTTTCACTTTTTATGCTCTTAAAAGACGTTTCAGGCAGAGAGGAGGCCAAAAGTTGATTTTGTGAAAGTAAGCATAGTTTCAAAGATTTTCTTCAAAAACTTCCTCAAGACAGTTGATTTCACAGTCTGATGTCATGTTCATGAATATCTGCAGCTTTCAGCACTTTCCTGCCTAGAGATGCATTTTCACTTTTTATGCTCTTAAAAGACGTTTCAGGCAGAGAGGAGGCCAAAAGTTGATTTTGTGAAAGTAAGCATAGTTTCAAAGATTTTCTTCAAAAAACTTCCTCAAGACAGTTGATTTCACAGTCTGATGTCATGTTCATGAATATCTGCAGCTTTCAGCACTTTCCTGCCTAGAGATGCATTTTCACTTTTTATACTCTTAAAAGACGTTTCAGGCAGAGAGGAGGCCAAAAGTTGATTTTGTGAAAGTAAGCATAGTTTCAAAGATTTTCTTCAAAAAACTTCCTCAAGACAGTTGATTTCACAGTCTGATGTCATGTTCATGAATATCTGCAGCTTTCAGCACTTTCCTGCCTAGAGATGCATTTTCACTTTTTATGCTCTTAAAAGACGTTTCAGGCAGAGAGGAGGCCAAAAGTTGATTTTGTGAAAGTAAACATAGTTTCAAAGATTTTCTTCAAAAACTACGTCAGCACAGTTGATTTCACAGTCTGATGTCATGTTCATGAATATCTGCAGCTTTCAGCACTTTCCTGCCTAGAGATGCATTTTCACTTTTTATGCTCTTAAAAGACGTTTCAGGCAGAGAGGAGGCCAAAAGTTGATTTTGTGAAAGTAAACATAGTTTCAAAGATTTTCTTCAAAAACTACGTCAGCACAGTTGATTTCACAGTCTGATGTCATGTTCATGAATATCTGCAGCTTTCAGCACTTTCCTGCCTAGAGATGCATTTTCACCTTTTTATGCTCTTAAAAGACGTTTCAGGCAGAGAGGAGGCCAAAAGTTGATTTTGTGAAAGTAAGCATAGTTTCAAAGATTTTCTTCAAAAACTTCCTCAAGACAGTTGATTTCACAGTCTGATGTCATATTCATGAATATCTGCAGCTTTCAGCACTTTCCTGCCTAGAGATGCATTTTTTCTTTTTATGCTCTTAAAAGACGTTTCAGGCAGAGAGGAGGCCAAAAGTTGATTTTGTGAAAGTAAGCATAGTTTCAAAGATTTTCTTCAAAAAACTACGTCAGCACAGTTGATTTCACAGTCTGATGTCATGTTCATGAATATCTGCAGCTTTCAGCACTTTCCTGCCTAGAGATGCATTTTCACTTTTTATGCTCTTAAAAGACGTTTCAGGCAGAGAGGAGGCCAAAAGTTGATTTTGTGAAAGTAAGCATAGTTTCAAAGATTTTCTTCAAAAAACTTCCTCAAGACAGTTGATTTCACAGTCTGATGTCATGTTCATGAATATCTGCAGCTTTCAGCACTTTCCTGCCTAGAGATGCATTTTCACTTTTTATGCTCTTAAAAGACGTTTCAGGCAGAGAGGAGGCCAAAAGTTGATTTTGTGAAAGTAAGCATAGTTTCAAAGATTTTCTTCAAAAAAATTCCTCAAGACAGTTGATTTCACAGTCTGATGTCATGTTCATGAATATCTGCAGCTTTCAGCACTTTCCTGCCTAGAGATGCATTTTCACTTTTTATACTCTTAAAAGACGTTTCAGGCAGAGAGGAGGCCAAAAGTTGATTTTGTGAAAGTAAGCATAGTTTCAAAGATTTTCTTCAAAAAACTTCCTCAAGACAGTTGATTTCACAGTCTGATGTCATGTTCATGAATATCTGCAGCTTTCAGCACTTTCCTGCCTAGAGATGCATTTTCACTTTTTATGCTCTTAAAAGACGTTTCAGGCAGAGAGGAGGCCAAAAGTTGATTTTGTGAAAGTAAGCATAGTTTCAAAGATTTTCTTCAAAAAAATTCCTCAAGACAGTTGATTTCACAGTCTGATGTCATGTTCATGAATATCTGCAGCTTTCAGCACTTTCCTGCCTAGAGATGCATTTTCACTTTTTATACTCTTAAAAGACGTTTCAGGCAGAGAGGAGGCCAAAAGTTGATTTTGTGAAAGTAAGCATAGTTTCAAAGATTTTCTTCAAAAAACTTCCTCAAGACAGTTGATTTCACAGTCTGATGTCATGTTCATGAATATCTGCAGCTTTCAGCACTTTCCTGCCTAGAGATGCATTTTCACTTTTTATGCTCTTAAAAGACGTTTCAGGCAGAGAGGAGGCCAAAAGTTGATTTTGTGAAAGTAAGCATAGTTTCAAAGATTTTCTTCAAAAAACTACGTCAGCACAGTTGATTTCACAGTCTGATGTCATGTTCATGAATATCTGCAGCTTTCAGCACTTTCCTGCCTAGAGATGCATTTTCACTTTTTATGCTCTTAAAAGACGTTTCAGGCAGAGAGGAGGCCAAAAGTTGATTTTGTGAAAGTAAGCATAGTTTCAAAGATTTTCTTCAAAAAAATTCCTCAAGACAGTTGATTTCACAGTCTGATGTCATGTTCATGAATATCTGCAGCTTTCAGCACTTTCCTGCCTAGAGATGCATTTTCACTTTTTATGCTCTTAAAAGACGTTTCAGGCAGAGAGGAGGCCAAAAGTTGATTTTGTGAAAGTAAGCATAGTTTCAAAGATTTTCTTCAAAAAACTACGTCAGCACAGTTGATTTCACAGTCTGATGTCATGTTCATGAATATCTGCAGCTTTCAGCACTTTCCTGCCTAGAGATGCATTTTCACTTTTTATGCTCTTAAAAGACGTTTCAGGCAGAGAGGAGGCCAAAAGTTGATTTTGTGAAAGTAAGCATAGTTTCAAAGATTTTCTTCAAAAAAATTCCTCAAGACAGTTGATTTCACAGTCTGATGTCATGTTCATGAATATCTGCAGCTTTCAGCACTTTCCTGCCTAGAGATGCATTTTCACTTTTTATGCTCTTAAAAGACGTTTCAGGCAGAGAGGAGGCCAAAAGTTGATTTTGTGAAAGTAAGCATAGTTTCAAAGATTTTCTTCAAAAAACTACGTCAGCACAGTTGATTTCACAGTCTGATGTCATGTTCATGAATATCTGCAGCTTTCAGCACTTTCCTGCCTAGAGATGCATTTTCACTTTTTATGCTCTTAAAAGACGTTTCAGGCAGAGAGGAGGCCAAAAGTTGATTTTGTGAAAGTAAGCATAGTTTCAAAGATTTTCTTCAAAAACTTCCTCAAGACAGTTGATTTCAGTCTGATGTCATGTTCATGAATATCTGCAGCTTTCAGCACTTTCCTGCCTAGAGATGCATTTTCACTTTTTATGCTCTTAAAAGACGTTTCAGGCAGAGAGGAGGCCAAAAGTTGATTTTGTGAAAGTAAACATAGTTTCAAAGATTTTCTTCAAAAACTACGTCAGCACAGTTGATTTCACAGTCTGATGTCATGTTCATGAATATCTGCAGCTTTCAGCACTTTCCTGCCTAGAGATGCATTTTCACTTTTTATGCTCTTAAAAGACGTTTCAGGCAGAGAGGAGGCCAAAAGTTGATTTTGTGAAAGTAAGCATAGTTTCAAAGATTTTCTTCAAAAAACTACGTCAGCACAGTTGATTTCACAGTCTGATGTCATGTTCATGAATATCTGCAGCTTTCAGCACTTTCCTGCCTAGAGATGCATTTTCACTTTTTATGCTCTTAAAAGACGTTTCAGGCAGAGAGGAGGCCAAAAGTTGATTTTGTGAAAGTAAGCATAGTTTCAAAGATTTTCTTCAAAAACTTCCTCAAGACAGTTGATTTCAGTCTGATGTCATGTTCATGAATATCTGCAGCTTTCAGCACTTTCCTGCCTAGAGATGCATTTTCACTTTTTATGCTCTTAAAAGACGTTTCAGGCAGAGAGGAGGCCAAAAGTTGATTTTGTGAAAGTAAACATAGTTTCAAAGATTTTCTTCAAAAACTACGTCAGCACAGTTGATTTCACAGTCTGATGTCATGTTCATGAATATCTGCAGCTTTCAGCACTTTCCTGCCTAGAGATGCATTTTCACTTTTTATGCTCTTAAAAGACGTTTCAGGCAGAGAGGAGGCCAAAAGTTGATTTTGTGAAAGTAAGCATAGTTTCAAAGATTTTCTTCAAAAAACTTCCTCAAGACAGTTGATTTCACAGTCTGATGTCATGTTCATGAATATCTGCAGCTTTCAGCACTTTCCTGCCTAGAGATGCATTTTCACTTTTTATGCTCTTAAAAGACGTTTCAGGCAGAGAGGAGGCCAAAAGTTGATTTTGTGAAAGTAAGCATAGTTTCAAAGATTTTCTTCAAAAAACTACGTCAGCACAGTTGATTTCACAGTCTGATGTCATGTTCATGAATATCTGCAGCTTTCAGCACTTTCCTGCCTAGAGATGCATTTTCACTTTTTATGCTCTTAAAAGACGTTTCAGGCAGAGAGGAGGCCAAAAGTTGATTTTGTGAAAGTAAGCATAGTTTCAAAGATTTTCTTCAAAAAAATTCCTCAAGACAGTTGATTTCAGTCTGATGTCATGTTCATAAATATCTGCAGCTTTCAGCACTTTCCTGCCTAGAGATGCATTTTCACTTTTTATGCTCTTAAAAGACGTTTCAGGCAGAGAGGAGGCCAAAAGTTGATTTTGTGAAAGTAAGCATAGTTTCAAAGATTTTCTTCAAAAAACATTTTAAAGCATATAGTATAAATTGTCAATCAATTCTGTTTTACACCTTTAGTCTTACTTCAGTCCAACACATTTTTACCTTCGTTTTGGAATTTAGGCCCAATAGACCTTGTTTACATAAAAGTATACCCTGTTTTTGAGTGAAAATACAATGAAACAATGAATTATTTTGACTTTATATTATTTTTGACTATTTGACTTATCACAGAGAGGTATATATCAAAGTTTAGTGAGGATGCTGTTCTTGAATCATTTGAATTTTTTTAATGGCAGCAAATAATAACACCTGTTGTCCTCTGGGGTCAAAAATGACCCCGTCTGGTTTGACTGTTTATAAAGTATAAATTATCACCCAACTCTGTGTTTCAACTTTTTAGTCAACTTTATTCCAACTCATTACTGACATAAAACATGTCAACATTCATTTCCAAAACATTTAACTTTTCAAAACTAACTTTTCAGAAAAAAACAGTCTGAATGTGAATGTGTGCCTGGATCGTACATCAGATGCATGCAAGGCAGGTTGTAATGGCATGACTTTTGCAGATGTATGCATTGCATTTTTGGCACGTTTGTGTTGTTTTGAGATCACTCTGGCACAATTGGCACCTTCCCCTTTTGCATGGAGGGGCAGCTGGGCGAGGGGGAGCTGCTGCAGAGGTAGAGCTGGAGTAGAGCTGCTGGATAGACATAACCATTCTGGCAGCGGCTGGCGTGCGGGGAATAACCTGTCAAGTCAAGTCAAACTTTATTATAACAAATCACAGTACAAATACAAATAGTTCAAATTGTGAGGTCACTACAGAAGGAAGAGCAACATAAATGTAGCTTAATGCTGACCATGCGTCGCTTGATGTGAGGTATCACCAGTTGTCGCCCAAGCTCCTCCATGAACAGTCTCCTCCTGTTGGACTTCCCCTGATTCCAGGCTGGCTTGATCTCAGACCACAGGACAAATGAGTTGTATGCAGACACGTCGAGAATGTTGAAGAAGACAACGAGGGGCCAACGGGCTGTCTTCCTTTTGCACGTGTACACACTGTAACCTGAAACAAAAGAAACAAACCAAAAAATATTCAGAAATGTAGGTTTATTTTCCTACATACAAATTCAATGCATTATCCTTTCCATATATAATATTATAAATATTATGAATAATAAATGTGCATTACCTTGTCAAGGTTATCGACACCCCCTTTGTTGTGATTGTAATCTTCGATGATTTTTGGCCTTTTGTCATCCCTGTTGCTCACAGCAGCATCCCGATGCAGAGTGCTCATCAGAAGAACATTTCTCTGTTTTTTGGGGTGATAGGACACCAGAGCATGGGTCTCGGTGAAGGCAAACTTCGATGAGAACAGAGCCCTGTCCGTTTTTGACACCAGTGCAGGGGGAAGCTCAGGCTTATTCCTCCGTACTGTTCCCACCATGTACAGCTTTCTTTTCAGCAGCTGCAGGCCAAGGGCATGTGAAGTGAAGAAGTTGTCACAGGTGATCGTTTTCCCCTGGAGACCTCCTGTCATGTCAAGGACAACTCGCATGCCCTGATTTTTTTCTGACTGCGCACCAGCAGGTTTGCCAGTGTATATTTGCATGTTCCATGCATAGCTGGACCTGGCATCGCATGCTGCCCATATTTTGATCCCATATTTCCCTGGTTTACTCGGGATGTACTGTTTGAATGGACAGCGACCTCTGAAGGGGACCAGGCGCTCATCCACAGTCACATTTGTGCCTGGATCGTACATCAATGGCAGGAGAGACACCCACTTGTCCCATACGTCTCGAATGTGAGCAAGTTTGTCTCGTGCACGGCGGTCTTCTCTTGTGTCTTTATCATCAAATCGAATCACTCTTGAGATTTTATGAAACATCTTGAGTGTCATGGTAGCACGGAAAATTGCCCTACCAGACTCTGCATGCCATAAACTAGATGTAGCTTCTTTACTGGATCGGTACACGCCTGCGAGAATCAACAAACCCACATATGCCTGCAGGTCCATTCGATCCATCTTTCTCCACTTGTTGCCATACACACGTCGCCCCTCCTTGTTTGTCATGTTCAGCACCACCTCTTCAATAGGCTTGGGCAGAAACAGGTCAAAAGTGGACTTTATGTCATCAATACGAGACCTTGCATATGCGGTTGGACCATGGTGGCTTGTCTCTCTCTGCTCTCTCGACTGTCAACATGCGTCGTCTGTCACTGGGAGGGATGGAAGACCAGATCATTTTTTCATCCTTTGACTGGAAATACTCTTCTTCATCATAAGTGCAGTCCTCCACTTCTGACACTTCTTCCATTTCAGCTTCAGATTCTACCTCATCATGGTCATCATTTTCCTTCACTTCATGCCCTTCTTCCATTTCAGCGGGCGATGTGGGGGCTTCTTCAGAGGAAGTAGTAGCATGTGGTCTGTAGGTTGGATCCATCGCCTCATCATTATTTTCCGTCTCTTCTGACCCTGAATCGTCCTCATCAGTTGATTCTTCCTCCTCATTATGTTCAGCATTGTCCTCCTGGTTATTCTTTTCCACATCATAGTTCAAAATTACATCACAAGCCTCCTGTGCAGTATAGCGCTTCTGCCTCCTCATTGTGCTGCCTGTCTCTCTCTAAAATGTGAAATGCCCCAACACCTGTGAGAAAAGACCTATTTTTTTATTGTCATAACCATTGCTTGACCCCACACATCAAACATCCAAGATCAAAGATGTTTTGGAAAGCAGTATGGTGTGACAACTTGCCTCATTGAGCCACTTTGTGCTGCGGGGTCTTTTTGACCCCAGAGGACAACAGAAGTTATTCAATTCAATAAATCACCGTTAATTCAATCAAATTACCTCAAATTTATTTTAATCATGAAGAGCATAGTATCGAACGCCCCCCATTATTTTCAGACCATTTGATGAATAAAAAACATATTTTGACAGCAAAAGATTTCTTCTGGGGTCATTAATGACCCCAGGACAACACAAGGGCTAGAGATGCATTTTCACTTTTTATGCTCTTAAAAGACGTTTCAGGCAGAGGAGGCCAAAAGTTGATTTTGTGAAAGTAAACATAGTTTCAAAGATTTTCTTCAAAACAGTACCTCAGGACAGTCTGATGTCAAGTTCATGAATATCTGCAGCTTTCAGCACTTTACTGGCTAGAGATGCATTTTCACTTTTTATGCTCTTAACAGACGTTTCAAGCAGAGAGGAGGCCAAAAGTGGATTGTGTGAAAGCAAACAGTTTCAAAGATTTTCTTCAAAAAAGTGGATTTTGTGAAAGTAAACATAGTTTCAAAGGTTTTCTTCAAAAAACTGGCTCAGGACAGTTGATTTCACAGTTTCATGATGTTTTCATTAGAAGCTGATGCTTACACATCTTTACTGGTTCAAGGTACAATCTCGGCCTTTTATGCTCTTAAAAGACGTTTCAGGCTTGAAAGAGGCCAAAAGTGGATTTTGTGAAAGTAAACATAGTTTCAAAAAACTGACTTAGGGCAGTTGATTTCACTGTTTCATGATGTTTTCATTACAACCTGCTTACCCACCTTTACTGGTTTACGGTACATTCTCAGCCTTTTATGCTTTTAAAATACGTTTCAGACTTGGAAGAGGCCAAAAGTGGATTTTGTGAAAGTCAACATAGTTTCAGAAAACTGGCTCAGGGCAGTTGATTTCACTGTTTCATGATGTTTTCATTACAACCTGCTTACCCACCTTTACTGGTTTACGGTACATTCTCAGCCTTTTATGCTCTTAAAATACGTTTCAGGCTTGGAAGAGGCCAAAAGTGCATTTTCTGAAAGTCAACATAGTTTCAAAAAACTGGCTTAGGGCAGTTGATTTCACTGTTTCATGATGTTTTCGATAGAAACTGATTCTTACACACCTTTATTGGTTTACGGTACATTCTTAGCCTGTTATGCTCTTAAAATACGTTTCAGGCTTGGAAGAAAAAAAAAAAGTGGATTTTGTGACAGTCAAAATACTTTCAAAGGTTTTCATCAAAAAACTGGCTCAGGGCAGTTCAGTTTATGATGTTTTCATTAGAACCTGATGATTACCCACCTTTACTGGTTTACGGTACATTCTCAGCCTTTTCTGCTCTTAAAATACATTTCAGATTTGGAAGAGGCCAAAAGTGGATTTTGTGAAAGTCAACATAGTTTCAGAAAACTGGCTCAGGGCAGTTGATTTCACTGTTTCATGATGTTTTCATTACAACCTGCTTACCCACCTTTACTGGTTTACGGTACATTCTCAGCCTTTTATGCTCTTAAAATACGTTTCAGGCTTGGAAGAGGCCAAAAGTGCATTTTCTGAAAGTCAACATAGTTTCAAAAAACTGGCTTAGGGCAGTTGATTTCACTGTTTCATGATGTTTTCGATAGAAACTGATTCTTACCCACCTTTACTGGTTTACGGTACATTCTCAGCCTTTTCTGCTCTTAAAATACGTTTCAGGCTTGGAAGAGGCCAAAAGTGGATTTTGTGAAAGTAAACATAGTTTCAAGGATGTTCTTCAAAACACTGGCTCAGGGCAGTTGATTTCATTGTTTCATGATGTTTTCATTAGAACCTGATGCGTACCCACCTTTACTGGTTTAATGTAGCCTTTTATGTTGTTAAAATACGTTTCAGGCTTGAAAGAGGCCAAAAGTGGATTTTGTGAAAGTAAACATAGTTTCAAAAAACTGGCTTAGGGCAGTGCATTTCACTGTTTCATGATGTTTTCATTACAACCTGCTTACCCACCTTTACTGGTTTACGGTACATTCTCAGCCTTTTATGCTCTTAAAATACGTTTCAGACTTGGAAGAGGCCAAAAGTGGATTTTGTGAAAGTCAACATAGTTTCAAGGATGTTCTTCAAAAAACTGGCTCAGGGCAGTTGATTTCATTGTTTCATGATGTTTTCATTAGAACCTGATGCGTACCTACCTTTACTGGTTTAATGTAGCCTTTTATGCTCTTAAAATACGTTTCAGGCTTGGAAAAGGCCAAAAGTGGATTTTGTGAAAGTAAACATAGTTTCAAGGATGTTCTTCAAAACACTGGCTCAGGGCAGTTGATTTCATTGTTTCATGATGTTTTCATTAGAACCTGCTGCGTACCCACCTTTACTGGTTTAATGTAGCCTTTTATGTTGTTAAAATACGTTTCAGGCTTGAAAGAGGCCAAAAGTGGATTTTGTGAAAGTAAACATAGTTTCAAAAAACTGGCTTAGGGCAGTGCATTTCACTATTTCATGATGTTTTCATTACAACCTGCTTACCCACCTTTACTGGTTTACGGTACATTCTCAGCCTTTTATGCTCTTAAAATACGTTTCAGACTTGGAAGAGGCCAAAAGTGGATTTTGTGAAAGTCAACATAGTTTCAAGGATGTTCTTCAAAAAACTGGCTCAGGGCAGTTGATTTCATTGTTTCATGATGTTTTCATTAGAACCTGATGCGTACCTAACTTTACTGGTTTAATGTAGCCTTTTATGTTGTTAAAATACGTTTCAGGCTTGAAAGAGGCCAAAAGTGGATTTTGTGAAAGTCAACATAGTTTCAGAAAACTGGCTCAGGGCAGTTGATTTCACTGTTTCATGATGTTTTCATTACAACCTGCTCACCCACCTTTACTGGTTTACGGTACATTCTCAGCCTTTTCTGCTCTTAAAATACGTTTCAGGCTTGGAAAAGGCCAAAAGTGGATTTTGTGAAAGTAAACATAGTTTCAAGGATGTTCTTCAAAACACTGGCTCAGGGCAGTTGATTTCATTGTTTCATGATGTTTTCATTAGAACCTGATGCGTACCTTTACTGGTTTAATGTAGCCTTTTATGTTCTTAAAATACATTTCAGGCTTGGAAGAGGCCAAAAGTGGATTTTGTGAAAGTCAACATAGTTTCAAAGATTTTCTTCAAAAAACTGGCTCAGGGCAGTTGATTTCATTGTTTCATGATGTTTTCATTAGAACCTGATGCGTACCCACCTTTACTGGTTTAATGTAGCCTTTTATGCTCTTAAAATACGTTTCAGGATTGAAAGAGGCCAAAAGTGGATTTTGTGAAAGTAAACATAGTTTCAAAAAACTGGCTTCGGGCAGTTGATTTCACTGTTTCATGATGTTTTCGATAGAAACTGATTCTTACACACCTTTATTGGTTCACGGTACATTCTTCGCCTTTTATGCTCTTAAAATATGTTTCAGACTTGGAAGAGGCCAAAAGTGGATTTTGTGAAAGTCAACATAGTTTCAAGGATGTTCTTCAAAAAACTGGCTCAGGGCAGTTGATTTCATTGTTTCATGATGTTTTCATTAGAACCTGATGCGTACCTAACTTTACTGGTTTAATGTAGCCTTTTATGTTGTTAAAATACGTTTCAGGCTTGAAAGAGGCCAAAAGTGGATTTTGTGAAAGTCAACATAGTTTCAGAAAACTGGCTCAGGGCAGTTGATTTCACTGTTTCATGATGTTTTCATTACAACCTGCTCACCCACCTTTACTGGTTTACGGTACATTCTCAGCCTTTTCTGCTCTTAAAATACGTTTCAGGCTTGGAAAAGGCCAAAAGTGGATTTTGTGAAAGTAAACATAGTTTCAAGGATGTTCTTCAAAACACTGGCTCAGGGCAGTTGATTTCATTGTTTCATGATGTTTTCATTAGAACCTGATGCGTACCTTTACTGGTTTAATGTAGCCTTTTATGTTCTTAAAATACATTTCAGGCTTGGAAGAGGCCAAAAGTGGATTTTGTGAAAGTCAACATAGTTTCAAAGATTTTCTTCAAAAAACTGGCTCAGGGCAGTTGATTTCATTGTTTCATGATGTTTTCATTAGAACCTGATGCGTACCCACCTTTACTGGTTTAATGTAGCCTTTTATGCTCTTAAAATACGTTTCAGGATTGAAAGAGGCCAAAAGTGGATTTTGTGAAAGTAAACATAGTTTCAAAAAACTGGCTTCGGGCAGTTGATTTCACTGTTTCATGATGTTTTCGATAGAAACTGATTCTTACACACCTTTATTGGTTCACGGTACATTCTTCGCCTTTTATGCTCTTAAAATATGTTTCAAGCTTGGAAGAAAAAAAAAAGAGTGGATTTAGTGACAATCAAAATACTTTCAAAGGTTTACTTCAAAAAACATGCTCAGGGCAGTTCAGTTTCATGATGTTTTCATTAGAACCTGATGATTACCCACCGTTACTGGTTTACGGTACATTCTCAGCCTTTTATGCTCTTAAAATACGTTTCAGGCTTGGAAGAGGCCAAAAGTGGATTTTGTGAAAGTCAACATAGTTTCAAGGATGTTCTTCAAAAAACTGGCTCAGGGCAGTTGATTTCATTGTTTCATGATGTTTTCATTAGAACCTGATGCGTACCCACCTTTACTGGTTTAATGTAGCCTTTTATGCTCTTAAAATACGTTTGAGGCTTGGAAGAGGCCAAAAGTGGATTTTGTGAAAGTAAACATAGTTTCAAAAAACTGGCTTAGGGCAGTTGATTTCACTGTTTCATGATGTTTTCATTACAACCTCCTCACGCACCTTTACTGGTTTACGGTACATTCTCAGCCTTTTCTGCTCTTAAAATACGTTTCAGGCTTGGAAAAGGCCAAAAGTGGATTTTGTGAAAGTAAACATAGTTTCAAGGATGTTCTTCAAAACACTGGCTCAGGGCAGTTGATTTCATTGTTTCATGATGTTTTCATTAGAACCTGATGCGTACCCACCTTTACTGGTTTAATGTAGCCTTTTATGCTCTTAAAATACGTTTCAGGCTTGAAAGAGGCCAAAAGTGGATTTTGTGAAAGTAAACATAGTTTCAAAAAACTGGCTTAGGGCAGTTGATTTCACTGTTTCATGATGTTTTCGATAGAAACTGATTCTTACACACCTTTATTGGTTCACGGTACATTCTTCGCCTTTTATGCTCTTAAAATATGTTTCAAGTTTGGAAGAAAAAAAAAAGAGTGGATTTAGTGACAATCAAAATACTTTCAAAGGTTTTCTTCAAAAAACTGGCTCAGGGCAGTTCAGTTTCATGATGTTTTCATTAGAACCTGATGATTACCCACCGTTACTGGTTTACGGTACATTCTCAGCCTTTTATGCTCTTAAAATACGTTTCAGGCTTGGAAGAGGCCAAAAGTGGATTTTGTGAAAATCAACATAGTTTCAGAAAACTGGCTCAGGGCAGTTGATTTCACTGTTTCATGATGTTTTCATTACAACCTGCTCACCCACCTTTACTGGTTTACGGTACATTCTCAGCCTTTTCTGCTCTTAAAATACGTTTCAGGCTTGGAAAAGGCCAAAAGTGGATTTTGTGAAAGTAAACATAGTTTCAAGGATGTTCTTCAAAACACTGGCTCAGGGCAGTTGATTTCATTGTTTCATGATGTTTTCATTAGAACCTGATGCGTACCCACCTTTACTGGTTTAATGTAGCCTTTTATGTTGTTAAAATACGTTTCAGGCTTGAAAGAGGCCAAAAGTGGATTTTGTGAAAGTAAACATAGTTTCAAAAAACTGGCTTAGGGCAGTTGATTTCACTGTTTCATGATGTTTTCATTACAACCTGCTTACTCACCTTTACTGGTTTACGGTACATTCTCAGCCTTTTATGCTCTTAAAATACGTTTCAGGCTTGGAAAAGGCCAAAAGTGGATTTTGTGAAAGTCAACATAGTTTCAAGGATGTTCTTTAAAAAACTGGCTCAGGGCAGTTGATATCATTGTTTCATGATGTTTTCATTAGAACCTGATGCGTACCCACCTTTACTGGTTTAATGTAGCCTTTTATGTTGTTAAAATACGTTTCAGGCTTGAAAGAGGCCAAAAGTGGATTTTGTGAAAGTAAACATAGTTTCAAAAAACTGGCTTAGGGCAGTTGATTTCACTGTTTCATGATGTTTTCGATAGAAACTGATTCTTACACACCTTTATTGGTTCACGGTACATTCTTCGCCTTTTATGCTCTTAAAATATGTTTCAAGCTTGGAAGAAAAAAAAAAGAGTGGATTTAGTGACAATCAAAATACTTTCAAAGGTTTTCTTCAAAAAACTGGCTCAGGGCAGTTCAGTTTCATGATGTTTTCATTAGAACCTGATGATTACCCACCGTTACTGGTTTACGGTACATTCTCAGCCTTTTATGCTCTTAAAATACGTTTCAGGCTTGGAAGAGGCCAAAAGTGGATTTTGTGAAAATCAACATAGTTTCAGAAAACTGGCTCAGGGCAGTTGATTTCACTGTTTCATGATGTTTTCATTACAACCTGCTCACCCACCTTTACTGGTTTACGGTACATTCTCAGCCTTTTCTGCTCTTAAAATACGTTTCAGGCTTGGAAGAGGCCAAAAGTGGATTTTGTGAAAGTCAACATAGTTTCAAGGATGTTCTTTAAAAAACTGGCTCAGGGCAGTTGATTTCATTGTTTCATGATGTTTTCATTAGAACCTGATGCGTACCCACCTTTACTGGTTTAATGTAGCCTTTTATGTTGTTAAAATACGTTTCAGGCTTGAAAGAGGCCAAAAGTGGATTTTGTGAAAGTAAACATAGTTTCAAAAAACTGGCTTAGGGCAGTTGATTTCACTGTTTCATGATGTTTTCATTACAACCTGCTTACTCACCTTTACTGGTTTACGGTACATTCTCAGCCTTTTATGCTCTTAAAATACGTTTCAGGCTTGGAAAAGGCCAAAAGTGGATTTTGTGAAAGTCAACATAGTTTCAAGGATGTTCTTTAAAAAACTGGCTCAGGGCAGTTGATATCATTGTTTCATGATGTTTTCATTAGAACCTGATGCGTACCCACCTTTACTGGTTTAATGTAGCCTTTTATGCTCTTAAAATACGTTTCAGGCTTGAAAGAGGCCAAAAGTGGATTTTGTGAAAGTAAACATAGTTTCAAAAAACTGGCTTAGGGCAGTTGATTTCACTGTTTCATGATGTTTTCGATAGAAACTGATTCTTACACACCTTTATTGGTTCACGGTACATTCTTCGCCTTTTATGCTCTTAAAATATGTTTCAAGTTTGGAAGAAAAAAAAAAGAGTGGATTTAGTGACAATCAAAATACTTTCAAAGGTTTTCTTCAAAAAACTGGCTCAGGGCAGTTCAGTTTCATGATGTTTTCATTAGAACCTGATGATTACCCACCGTTACTGGTTTACGGTACATTCTCAGCCTTTTATGCTCTTAAAATACGTTTCAGGCTTGGAAGAGGCCAAAAGTGGATTTTGTGAAAATCAACATAGTTTCAGAAAACTGGCTCAGGGCAGTTGATTTCACTGTTTCATGATGTTTTCATTACAACCTGCTCACCCACCTTTACTGGTTTACGGTACATTCTCAGCCTTTTCTGCTCTTAAAATACGTTTCAGGCTTGGAAGAGGCCAAAAGTGGATTTTGTGAAAGTCAACATAGTTTCAAGGATGTTCTTTAAAAAACTGGCTCAGGGCAGTTGATTTCATTGTTACATGATGTTTTCATTAGAACCTGATGCGTACCCACCTTTACTGGTTTAATGTAGCCTTTTATGTTGTTAAAATACGTTTCAGGCTTGAAAGAGGCCAAAAGTGGATTTTGTGAAAGTAAACATAGTTTCAAAAAACTGGCTTAGGGCAGTTGATTTCACTGTTTCATGATGTTTTCATTACAACCTGCTTACTCACCTTTACTGGTTTACGGTACATTCTCAGCCTTTTATGATCTTAAAATACGTTTCAGGCTTGGAAGAGGCCAAAAGTGGATTTTGTGAAAGTCAACATAGTTTCAAGGATGTTCTTTAAAAAACTGGCTCAGGGCAGTTGATTTCATTGTTTCATGATGTTTTCATTAGAACCTGATGCGTACCCACCTTTACTGGTTTAATGTAGCCTTTTATGCTCTTAAAATTCGTTTCAGGCTTGAAAGAGGCCAAAAGTGGATTTTGTGAAAGTAAACATAGTTTCAGAAAACTGGCTCAGGGCAGTTGATTTCACTGTTTCATGATGTTTTCGATAGAAACTGATTCTTACACACCTTTATTGGTTCACGGTACATTCTTCGCCTTTTATGCTCTTAAAATATGTTTCAAGCTTGGAAGAAAAAAAAAAGAGTGGATTTAGTGACAATCAAAATACTTTCAAAGGTTTTCTTCAAAAAACTGGCTCAGGGCAGTTCAGTTTCATGATGTTTTCATTAGAACCTGATGATTACCCACCGTTACTGGTTTACGGTACATTCTCAGCCTTTTATGCTCTTAAAATACGTTTCAGGCTTGGAAGAGGCCAAAAGTGGATTTTGTGAAAATCAACATAGTTTCAGAAAACTGGCTCAGGGCAGTTGATTTCACTGTTTCATGATGTTTTCATTACAACCTGCTCACCCACCTTTACTGGTTTAAGGTACATTCTCAGCCTTTTCTGCTCTTAAAATACGTTTCAGGCTTGGAAAAGGCCAAAAGTGGATTTTGTGAAAGTAAACATAGTTTCAAGGATGTTCTTCAAAACACTGGCTCAGGGCAGTTGATTTCATTGTTTCATGATGTTTTCATTAGAACCTGATGCGTACCCACCTTTACTGGTTTAATGTAGCCTTTTATGTTGTTAAAATACGTTTCAGGCTTGAAAGAGGCCAAAAGTGGATTTTGTGAAAGTAAACATAGTTTCAAAAAACTGGCTTAGGGCAGTTGATTTCACTGTTTCATGATGTTTTCATTACAACCTGCTTACTCACCTTTACTGGTTTACGGTACATTCTCAGCCTTTTATGCTCTTAAAATACGTTTCAGGCTTGGAAAAGGCCAAAAGTGGATTTTGTGAAAGTCAACATAGTTTCAAGGATGTTCTTTAAAAAACTGGCTCAGGGCAGTTGATATCATTGTTTCATGATGTTTTCATTAGAACCTGATGCGTACCCACCTTTACTGGTTTAATGTAGCCTTTTATGTTGTTAAAATACGTTTCAGGCTTGAAAGAGGCCAAAAGTGGATTTTGTGAAAGTAAACATAGTTTCAAAAAACTGGCTTAGGGCAGTTGATTTCACTGTTTCATGATGTTTTCATTACAACCTGCTTACTCACCTTTACTGGTTTACGGTACATTCTCAGCCTTTTATGATCTTAAAATACGTTTCAGGCTTGGAAGAGGCCAAAAGTGGATTTTGTGAAAGTCAACATAGTTTCAAGGATGTTCTTTAAAAAACTGGCTCAGGGCAGTTGATTTCATTGTTTCATGATGTTTTCATAAGAACCTGATGCGTACCCACCTTTACTGGTTTAATGTAGCCTTTTATGCTCTTAAAATTCGTTTCAGGCTTGAAAGAGGCCAAAAGTGGATTTTGTGAAAGTAAACATAGTTTCAGAAAACTGGCTCAGGGCAGTTGATTTCACTGTTTCATGATGTTTTCATTACAACCTGCTCACCCACCTTTACTGGTTTACGGTACATTCTCAGCCTTTTCTGCTCTTAAAATACGTTTCAGGCTTGAAAGAGGCCAAAAGTGGATTTTGTGAAAGTAAACATAGTTTCAAAAAACTGGCTTAGGGCAGTTGATTTCACTATTTCATGATGTTTTCGATAGAAACTGATTCTTACACACCTTTATTGGTTCACGGTACATTCTTCGCCTTTAATGCTCTTAAAATATGTTTCAAGCTTGGAAGAAAAAAAAAAGAGTGGATTTAGTGACAATCAAAATACTTTCAAAGGTTTTCTTCAAAAAACTGGCTCAGGGCAGTTCAGTTTCATGATGTTTTCATTAGAACCTGATGATTACCCACCGTTACTGGTTTACGGTACATTCTCAGCCTTTTATGCTCTTAAAATACGTTTCAGGCTTGGAAGAGGCCAAAAGTGGATTTTGTGAAAATCAACATAGTTTCAGAAAACTGGCTCAGGGCAGTTGATTTCACTGTTTCATGATGTTTTCATTACAACCTGCTCACCCACCTTTACTGGTTTACGGTACATTCTCAGCCTTTTCTGCTCTTAAAATACGTTTCAGGCTTGGAAAAGGCCAAAAGTGGATTTTGTGAAAGTAAACATAGTTTCAAGGATGTTCTTCAAAACACTGGCTCAGGGCAGTTGATTTCATTGTTTCATGATGTTTTCATTAGAACCTGATGCGTACCCACCTTTACTGGTTTAATGTAGCCTTTTATGTTGTTAAAATACGTTTCAGGCTTGAAAGAGGCCAAAAGTGGATTTTGTGAAAGTAAACATAGTTTCAAAAAACTGGCTTAGGGCAGTTGATTTCACTGTTTCATGATGTTTTCATTACAACCTGCTTACTCACCTTTACTGGTTTACGGTACATTCTCAGCCTTTTATGCTCTTAAAATACGTTTCAGGCTTGGAAAAGGCCAAAAGTGGATTTTGTGAAAGTCAACATAGTTTCAAGGATGTTCTTTAAAAAACTGGCTCAGGGCAGTTGATATCATTGTTTCATGATGTTTTCATTAGAACCTGATGCGTACCCACCTTTACTGGTTTAATGTAGCCTTTTATGTTGTTAAAATACGTTTCAGGCTTGAAAGAGGCCAAAAGTGGATTTTGTGAAAGTAAACATAGTTTCAAAAAACTGGCTTAGGGCAGTTGATTTCACTGTTTCATGATGTTTTCATTACAACCTGCTTACTCACCTTTACTGGTTTACGGTACATTCTCAGCCTTTTATGATCTTAAAATACGTTTCAGGCTTGGAAGAGGCCAAAAGTGGATTTTGTGAAAGTCAACATAGTTTCAAGGATGTTCTTTAAAAAACTGGCTCAGGGCAGTTGATTTCATTGTTTCATGATGTTTTCATTAGAACCTGATGCGTACCCACCTTTACTGGTTTAATGTAGCCTTTTATGCTCTTAAAATTCGTTTCAGGCTTGAAAGAGGCCAAAAGTGGATTTTGTGAAAGTAAACATAGTTTCAGAAAACTGGCTCAGGGCAGTTGATTTCACTGTTTCATGATGTTTTCGATAGAAACTGATTCTTACACACCTTTATTGGTTCACGGTACATTCTTCGCCTTTTATGCTCTTAAAATATGTTTCAAGCTTGGAAGAAAAAAAAAAGAGTGGATTTAGTGACAATCAAAATACTTTCAAAGGTTTTCTTCAAAAAACTGGCTCAGGGCAGTTCAGTTTCATGATGTTTTCATTAGAACCTGATGATTACCCACCGTTACTGGTTTACGGTACATTCTCAGCCTTTTATGCTCTTAAAATACGTTTCAGGCTTGGAAGAGGCCAAAAGTGGATTTTGTGAAAATCAACATAGTTTCAGAAAACTGGCTCAGGGCAGTTGATTTCACTGTTTCATGATGTTTTCATTACAACCTGCTCACCCACCTTTACTGGTTTAAGGTACATTCTCAGCCTTTTATGCTCTTAAAATACGTTTCAGGCTTGGAAAAGGCCAAAAGTGGATTTTGTGAAAGTCAACATAGTTTCAAGGATGTTCTTTAAAAAACTGGCTCAGGGCAGTTGATATCATTGTTTCATGATGTTTTCATAAGAACCTGATGCGTACCCACCTTTACTGGTTTAATGTAGCCTTTTATGCTCTTAAAATTCGTTTCAGGCTTGAAAGAGGCCAAAAGTGGATTTTGTGAAAGTAAACATAGTTTCAGAAAACTGGCTCAGGGCAGTTGATTTCACTGTTTCATGATGTTTTCATTACAACCTGCTCACCCACCTTTACTGGTTTACGGTACATTCTCAGCCTTTTCTGCTCTTAAAATACGTTTCAGGCTTGAAAGAGGCCAAAAGTGGATTTTGTGAAAGTAAACATAGTTTCAAAAAACTGGCTTAGGGCAGTTGATTTCACTATTTCATGATGTTTTCGATAGAAACTGATTCTTACACACCTTTATTGGTTCACGGTACATTCTTCGCCTTTTATGCTCTTAAAATATGTTTCAAGCTTGGAAGAAAAAAAAAAGAGTGGATTTAGTGACAATCAAAATACTTTCAAAGGTTTTCTTCAAAAAACTGGCTCAGGGCAGTTCAGTTTCATGATGTTTTCATTAGAACCTGATGATTACCCACCGTTACTGGTTTACGGTACATTCTCAGCCTTTTATGCTCTTAAAATACGTTTCAGGCTTGGAAGAGGCCAAAAGTGGATTTTGTGAAAGTAAACATAGTTTCAAGGATGTTCTTCAAAACACTGGCTCAGGGCAGTTGATTTCATTGTTTCATGATGTTTTCATTAGAACCTGATGCGTACCCACCTTTACTGGTTTAATGTAGCCTTTTATGTTGTTAAAATACGTTTCAGGCTTGAAAGAGGCCAAAAGTGGATTTTGTGAAAGTAAACATAGTTTCAAAAAACTGGCTTAGGGCAGTTGATTTCACTGTTTCATGATGTTTTCATTACAACCTGCTTACTCACCTTTACTGGTTTACGGTACATTCTCAGCCTTTTATGCTCTTAAAATACGTTTCAGGCTTGGAAAAGGCCAAAAGTGGATTTTGTGAAAGTCAACATAGTTTCAAGGATGTTCTTTAAAAAACTGGCTCAGGGCAGTTGATTTCATTGTTTCATGATGTTTTCATTAGAACCTGATGCGTACCCACCTTTACTGGTTTAATGTAGCCTTTTATGCTCTTAAAATTCGTTTCAGGCTTGAAAGAGGCCAAAAGTGGATTTTGTGAAAGTAAACATAGTTTCAGAAAACTGGCTCAGGGCAGTTGATTTCACTGTTTCATGATGTTTTCATTACAACCTGCTTACTCACCTTTACTGGTTTACGGTACATTCTCAGCCTTTTCTGCTCTTAAAATACGTTTCAGGCTTGGAAAAGGCCAAAAGTGGATTTTGTGAAAGTAAACATAGTTTCAAAAAACTGGCTTAGGGCAGTTGATTTCACTGTTTCATGATGTTTTCATTACAACCTGCTTACTCACCTTTACTGGTTTACGGTACATTCTCAGCCTTTTATGATCTTAAAATACGTTTCAGGCTTGGAAGAGGCCAAAAGTGGATTTTGTGAAAGTCAACATAGTTTCAAGGATGTTCTTTAAAAAACTGGCTCAGGGCAGTTGATTTCATTGTTTCATGATGTTTTCATTAGAACCTGATGCGTACCCACCTTTACTGGTTTAATGTAGCCTTTTATGCTCTTAAAATTCGTTTCAGGCTTGAAAGAGGCCAAAAGTGGATTTTGTGAAAGTAAACATAGTTTCAGAAAACTGGCTCAGGGCAGTTGATTTCACTGTTTCATGATGTTTTCATTACAACCTGCTCACCCACCTTTACTGGTTTACGGTACATTCTCAGCCTTTTCTGCTCTTAAAATACGTTTCAGGATTGAAAGAGGCCAAAAGTGGATTTTGTGAAAGTAAACATAGTTTCAAAAAACTGGCTTAGGGCAGTTGATTTCACTATTTCATGATGTTTTCGATAGAAACTGATTCTTACACACCTTTATTGGTTCACGGTACATTCTTCGCCTTTTATGCTCTTAAAATATGTTTCAAGCTTGGAAGAAAAAAAAAAGAGTGGATTTAGTGACAATCAAAATACTTTCAAAGGTTTTCTTCAAAAAACTGGCTCAGGGCAGTTCAGTTTCATGATGTTTTCATTAGAACCTGATGATTACCCACCGTTACTGGTTTACGGTACATTCTCAGCCTTTTATGCTCTTAAAATACGTTTCAGGCTTGGAAGAGGCCAAAAGTGGATTTTGTGAAAGTAAACATAGTTTCAAGGATGTTCTTCAAAACACTGGCTCAGGGCAGTTGATTTCATTGTTTCATGATGTTTTCATTAGAACCTGATGCGTACCCACCTTTACTGGTTTAATGTAGCCTTTTATGTTGTTAAAATACGTTTCAGGCTTGAAAGAGGCCAAAAGTGGATTTTGTGAAAGTAAACATAGTTTCAAAAAACTGGCTTAGGGCAGTTGATTTCACTGTTTCATGATGTTTTCATTACAACCTGCTTACTCACCTTTACTGGTTTACGGTACATTCTCAGCCTTTTATGCTCTTAAAATACGTTTCAGGCTTGGAAAAGGCCAAAAGTGGATTTTGTGAAAGTCAACATAGTTTCAAGGATGTTCTTTAAAAAACTGGCTCAGGGCAGTTGATTTCATTGTTTCATGATGTTTTCATTAGAACCTGATGCGTACCCACCTTTACTGGTTTAATGTAGCCTTTTATGTTGTTAAAATACGTTTCAGGCTTGAAAGAGGCCAAAAGTGGATTTTGTGAAAGTAAACATAGTTTCAAAAAACTGGCTTAGGGCAGTTGATTTCACTGTTTCATGATGTTTTCATTACAACCTGCTTACTCACCTTTACTGGTTTACGGTACATTCTCAGCCTTTTATGCTCTTAAAATACGTTTCAGGCTTGGAAAAGGCCAAAAGTGGATTTTGTGAAAGTCAACATAGTTTCAAGGATGTTCTTTAAAAAACTGGCTCAGGGCAGTTGATTTCATTGTTTCATGATGTTTTCATTAGAACCTGATGCGTACCCACCTTTACTGGTTTAATGTAGCCTTTTATGTTGTTAAAATACGTTTCAGGCTTGAAAGAGGCCAAAAGTGGATTTTGTGAAAGTAAACATAGTTTCAAAAAACTGGCTTAGGGCAGTTGATTTCACTGTTTCATGATGTTTTCATTACAACCTGCTTACTCACCTTTACTGGTTTACGGTACATTCTCAGCCTTTTATGCTCTTAAAATACGTTTCAGGCTTGGAAAAGGCCAAAAGTGGATTTTGTGAAAGTCAACATAGTTTCAAGGATGTTCTTTAAAAAACTGGCTCAGGGCAGTTGATTTCATTGTTTCATGATGTTTTCATTAGAACCTGATGCGTACCCACCTTTACTGGTTTAATGTAGCCTTTTATGTTGTTAAAATACGTTTCAGGCTTGAAAGAGGCCAAAAGTGGATTTTGTGAAAGTAAACATAGTTTCAAAAAACTGGCTTAGGGCAGTTGATTTCACTGTTTCATGATGTTTTCATTACAACCTGCTTACTCACCTTTACTGGTTTACGGTACATTCTCAGCCTTTTCTGCTCTTAAAATACGTTTCAGGCTTGGAAAAGGCCAAAAGTGGATTTTGTGAAAGTAAACATAGTTTCAAGGATGTTCTTCAAAACACTGGCTCAGGGCAGTTGATTTCATTGTTTTATGATGTTTTCATTAGAACCTGATGCGTACCCACCTTTACTGGTTTAATGTAGCCTTTTATGCTATTAAAATACGTTTCAGGCTTGAAAGAGGCCAAAAGTGGATTTTGTGAAAGTAAACATAGTTTCAAAAAACTGGCTTAGGGCAGTTGATTTCACTGTTTCATGATGTTTTCATTACAACCTGCTTACTCACCTTTACTGGTTTACGGTACATTCTCAGCCTTTTCTGCTCTTAAAATACGTTTCAGGCTTGGAAAAGGCCAAAAGTGGATTTTGTGAAAGTAAACATAGTTTCAAGGATGTTCTTCAAAACACTGGCTCAGGGCAGTTGATTTCATTGTTTCATGATGTTTTCATTAGAACCTGCGTACCCACCTTTACTGGTTTAATGTAGCCTTTTATGCTATTAAAATATGTTTCAGGCTTGAAAGAGGCCAAAAGTGGATTTTGTGAAAGTAAACATAGTTTCAAAAAACTGGCTTCGGGCAGTTGATTTCACTGTTTCATGATGTTTTCGATAGAAACTGATTCTTACACACCTTTATTGGTTCACGGTACATTCTTCGCCTTTTATGCTCTTAAAATATGTTTCAAGCTTGGAAAAGGCCAAAAGTGGATTTTGTGAAAGTCAACATAGTTTCAAGGATGTTCTTTAAAAAACTGGCTCAGGGCAGTTGATTTCATTGTTTCATGATGTTTTCATTAGAACCTGCGTACCCACCTTTACTGGTTTAATGTAGCCTTTTATGCTATTAAAATATGTTTCAGGCTTGAAAGAGGCCAAAAGTGGATTTTGTGAAAGTAAACATAGTTTCAAAAAACTGGCTTCGGGCAGTTGATTTCACTGTTTCATGATGTTTTCGATAGAAACTGATTCTTACACACCTTTATTGGTTCACGGTACATTCTTCGCCTTTTATGCTCTTAAAATATGTTTCAAGCTTGGAAGAAAAAAAAAAGAGTGGATTTAGTGACAATCAAAATACTTTCAAAGGTTTACTTCAAAAAACATGCTCAGGGCAGTTCAGTTTCATGATGTTTTCATTAGAACCTGATGATTACCCACCGTTACTGGTTTACGGTACATTCTCAGCCTTTTATGCTCTTAAAATACGTTTCAGGCTTGGAAGAGGCCAAAAGTGGATTTTGTGAAAGTAAACATAGTTTCAAAAAACTGGCTTAGGGCAGTTGATTTCACTGTTTCATGATGTTTTCATTACAACCTGCTTACTCACCTTTACTGGTTTACGGTACATTCTCAGCCTTTTATGCTCTTAAAATACGTTTCAGGCTTGGAAAAGGCCAAAAGTGGATTTTGTGAAAGTCAACATAGTTTCAAGGATGTTCTTTAAAAAACTGGCTCAGGGCAGTTGATTTCATTGTTTCATGATGTTTTCATTAGAACCTGATGCGTACCCACCTTTACTGGTTTAATGTAGCCTTTTATGTTGTTAAAATACGTTTCAGGCTTGAAAGAGGCCAAAAGTGGATTTTGTGAAAGTAAACATAGTTTCAAAAAACTGGCTTAGGGCAGTTGATTTCACTGTTTCATGATGTTTTCATTACAACCTGCTTACTCACCTTTACTGGTTTACGGTACATTCTCAGCCTTTTCTGCTCTTAAAATACGTTTCAGGCTTGGAAAAGGCCAAAAGTGGATTTTGTGAAAGTAAACATAGTTTCAAGGATGTTCTTCAAAACACTGGCTCAGGGCAGTTGATTTCATTGTTTTATGATGTTTTCATTAGAACCTGATGCGTACCCACCTTTACTGGTTTAATGTAGCCTTTTATGCTATTAAAATACGTTTCAGGCTTGAAAGAGGCCAAAAGTGGATTTTGTGAAAGTAAACATAGTTTCAAAAAACTGGCTTAGGGCAGTTGATTTCACTGTTTCATGATGTTTTCATTACAACCTGCTTACTCACCTTTACTGGTTTACGGTACATTCTCAGCCTTTTATGCTCTTAAAATACGTTTCAGGCTTGGAAAAGGCCAAAAGTGGATTTTGTGAAAGTCAACATAGTTTCAAGGATGTTCTTTAAAAAACTGGCTCAGGGCAGTTGATTTCATTGTTTCATGATGTTTTCATTAGAACCTGATGCGTACCCACCTTTACTGGTTTAATGTAGCCTTTTATGTTGTTAAAATACGTTTCAGGCTTGAAAGAGGCCAAAAGTGGATTTTGTGAAAGTAAACATAGTTTCAAAAAACTGGCTTAGGGCAGTTGATTTCACTGTTTCATGATGTTTTCATTACAACCTGCTTACTCACCTTTACTGGTTTACGGTACATTCTCAGCCTTTTCTGCTCTTAAAATACGTTTCAGGCTTGGAAAAGGCCAAAAGTGGATTTTGTGAAAGTAAACATAGTTTCAAGGATGTTCTTCAAAACACTGGCTCAGGGCAGTTGATTTCATTGTTTTATGATGTTTTCATTAGAACCTGATGCGTACCCACCTTTACTGGTTTAATGTAGCCTTTTATGCTATTAAAATACGTTTCAGGCTTGAAAGAGGCCAAAAGTGGATTTTGTGAAAGTAAACATAGTTTCAAAAAACTGGCTTAGGGCAGTTGATTTCACTGTTTCATGATGTTTTCATTACAACCTGCTTACTCACCTTTACTGGTTTACGGTACATTCTCAGCCTTTTCTGCTCTTAAAATACGTTTCAGGCTTGGAAAAGGCCAAAAGTGGATTTTGTGAAAGTAAACATAGTTTCAAGGATGTTCTTCAAAACACTGGCTCAGGGCAGTTGATTTCATTGTTTCATGATGTTTTCATTAGAACCTGATGCGTACCCACCTTTACTGGTTTAATGTAGCCTTTTATGCTATTAAAATACGTTTCAGGCTTGAAAGAGGCCAAAAGTGGATTTTGTGAAAGTAAACATAGTTTCAAAAAACTGGCTTAGGGCAGTTGATTTCACTGTTTCATGATGTTTTCATTACAACCTGCTTACTCACCTTTTCTGGTTTACGGTACATTCTCAGCCTTTTATACTCTTAAAATACGTTTCAAGCTTGGAAAAGGCCAAAAGTGGATTTTGTGAAAGTCAACATAGTTTCAAGGATGTTCTTTAAAAAACTGGCTCAGGGCAGTTGATTTCATTGTTTCATGATGTTTTCATTAGAACCTGCGTACCCACCTTTACTGGTTTAATGTAGCCTTTTATGCTATTAAAATATGTTTCAGGCTTGAAAGAGGCCAAAAGTGGATTTTGTGAAAGTAAACATAGTTTCAAAAAACTGGCTTCGGGCAGTTGATTTCACTGTTTCATGATGTTTTCGATAGAAACTGATTCTTACACACCTTTATTGGTTCACGGTACATTCTTCGCCTTTTATGCTCTTAAAATATGTTTCAAGCTTGGAAGAAAAAAAAAAGAGTGGATTTAGTGACAATCAAAATACTTTCAAAGGTTTACTTCAAAAAACATGCTCAGGGCAGTTCAGTTTCATGATGTTTTCATTAGAACCTGATGATTACCCACCGTTACTGGTTTACGGTACATTCTCAGCCTTTTATGCTCTTAAAATACGTTTCAGGCTTGGAAGAGGCCAAAAGTGGATTTTGTGAAAGTAAACATAGTTTCAAAAAACTGGCTTAGGGCAGTTGATTTCACTGTTTCATGATGTTTTCATTACAACCTGCTTACTCACCTTTACTGGTTTACGGTACATTCTCAGCCTTTTATGCTCTTAAAATACGTTTCAGGCTTGGAAAAGGCCAAAAGTGGATTTTGTGAAAGTCAACATAGTTTCAAGGATGTTCTTTAAAAAACTGGCTCAGGGCAGTTGATTTCATTGTTTCATGATGTTTTCATTAGAACCTGATGCGTACCCACCTTTACTGGTTTAATGTAGCCTTTTATGTTGTTAAAATACGTTTCAGGCTTGAAAGAGGCCAAAAGTGGATTTTGTGAAAGTAAACATAGTTTCAAAAAACTGGCTTAGGGCAGTTGATTTCACTGTTTCATGATGTTTTCATTACAACCTGCTTACTCACCTTTACTGGTTTACGGTACATTCTCAGCCTTTTCTGCTCTTAAAATACGTTTCAGGCTTGGAAAAGGCCAAAAGTGGATTTTGTGAAAGTAAACATAGTTTCAAGGATGTTCTTCAAAACACTGGCTCAGGGCAGTTGATTTCATTGTTTTATGATGTTTTCATTAGAACCTGATGCGTACCCACCTTTACTGGTTTAATGTAGCCTTTTATGCTATTAAAATACGTTTCAGGCTTGAAAGAGGCCAAAAGTGGATTTTGTGAAAGTAAACATAGTTTCAAAAAACTGGCTTAGGGCAGTTGATTTCACTGTTTCATGATGTTTTCATTACAACCTGCTTACTCACCTTTACTGGTTTACGGTACATTCTCAGCCTTTTCTGCTCTTAAAATACGTTTCAGGCTTGGAAAAGGCCAAAAGTGGATTTTGTGAAAGTAAACATAGTTTCAAGGATGTTCTTCAAAACACTGGCTCAGGGCAGTTGATTTCATTGTTTCATGATGTTTTCATTAGAACCTGATGCGTACCCACCTTTACTGGTTTAATGTAGCCTTTTATGCTATTAAAATACGTTTCAGGCTTGAAAGAGGCCAAAAGTGGATTTTGTGAAAGTAAACATAGTTTCAAAAAACTGGCTTAGGGCAGTTGATTTCACTGTTTCATGATGTTTTCATTACAACCTGCTTACTCACCTTTTCTGGTTTACGGTACATTCTCAGCCTTTTATGCTCTTAAAATACGTTTCAGGCTTGGAAAAGGCCAAAAGTGGATTTTGTGAAAGTCAACATAGTTTCAAGGATGTTCTTTAAAAAACTGGCTCAGGGCAGTTGATTTCATTGTTTCATGATGTTTTCATTAGAACCTGCGTACCCACCTTTACTGGTTTAATGTAGCCTTTTATGCTATTAAAATATGTTTCAGGCTTGAAAGAGGCCAAAAGTGGATTTTGTGAAAGTAAACATAGTTTCAAAAAACTGGCTTCGGGCAGTTGATTTCACTGTTTCATGATGTTTTCGATAGAAACTGATTCTTACACACCTTTATTGGTTCACGGTACATTCTTCGCCTTTTATGCTCTTAAAATATGTTTCAAGCTTGGAAGAAAAAAAAAAGAGTGGATTTAGTGACAATCAAAATACTTTCAAAGGTTTACTTCAAAAAACATGCTCAGGGCAGTTCAGTTTCATGATGTTTTCATTAGAACCTGATGATTACCCACCGTTACTGGTTTACGGTACATTCTCAGCCTTTTATGCTCTTAAAATACGTTTCAGGCTTGGAAGAGGCCAAAAGTGGATTTTGTGAAAGTCAACATAGTTTCAAGGATGTTCTTCAAAAAACTGGCTCAGGGCAGTTGATTTCATTGTTTCATGATGTTTTCATTAGAACCTGATGCGTACCCACCTTTACTGGTTTAATGTAGCCTTTTATGCTCTTAAAATACGTTTGAGGCTTGGAAGAGGCCAAAAGTGGATTTTGTGAAAGTAAACATAGTTTCAAAAAACTGGCTTAGGGCAGTTGATTTCACTGTTTCATGATGTTTTCATTACAACCTCCTCACCCACCTTTACTGGTTTACGGTACATTCTCAGCCTTTTCTGCTCTTAAAATACGTTTCAGGCTTGGAAAAGGCCAAAAGTGGATTTTGTGAAAGTAAACATAGTTTCAAGGATGTTCTTCAAAACACTGGCTCAGGGCAGTTGATTTCATTGTTTCATGATGTTTTCATTAGAACCTGATGCGTACCCACCTTTACTGGTTTAATGTAGCCTTTTATGCTCTTAAAATTCGTTTCAGGCTTGAAAGAGGCCAAAAGTGGATTTTGTGAAAGTAAACATAGTTTCAGAAAACTGGCTCAGGGCAGTTGATTTCACTGTTTCATGATGTTTTCATTACAACCTGCTCACCCACCTTTACTGGTTTACGGTACATTCTCAGCCTTTTCTGCTCTTAAAATACGTTTCAGGCTTGAAAGAGGCCAAAAGTGGATTTTGTGAAAGTAAACATAGTTTCAAAAAACTGGCTTAGGGCAGTTGATTTCACTGTTTCATGATGTTTTCGATAGAAACTGATTCTTACACACCTTTATTGGTTCACGGTACATTCTTCGCCTTTTATGCTCTTAAAATATGTTTCAAGCTTGGAAGAAAAAAAAAAGAGTGGATTTAGTGACAATCAAAATACTTTCAAAGGTTTACTTCAAAAAACATGCTCAGGGCAGTTCAGTTTCATGATGTTTTCATTAGAACCTGATGATTACCCACCGTTACTGGTTTACGGTACATTCTCAGCCTTTTATGCTCTTAAAATACGTTTCAGGCTTGGAAGAGGCCAAAAGTGGATTTTGTGAAAATCAACATAGTTTCAGAAAACTGGCTCAGGGCAGTTGATTTCACTGTTTCATGATGTTTTCATTACAACCTGCTCACCCACCTTTACTGGTTTACGGTACATTCTCAGCCTTTTATGCTCTTAAAATACGTTTCAGGCTTGGAAGAGGCCAAAAGTGGATTTTGTGAAAGTCAACATAGTTTCAAGGATGTTCTTCAAAAAACTGGCTCAGGGCAGTTGATTTCATTGTTTCATGATGTTTTCATTAGAACCTGATGCGTACCCACCTTTACTGGTTTAATGTAGCCTTTTATGCTCTTAAAATACGTTTGAGGCTTGGAAGAGGCCAAAAGTGGATTTTGTGAAAGTAAACATAGTTTCAAAAAACTGGCTTAGGGCAGTTGATTTCACTGTTTCATGATGTTTTCATTACAACCTCCTCACCCACCTTTACTGGTTTACGGTACATTCTCAGCCTTTTCTGCTCTTAAAATACGTTTCAGGCTTGGAAAAGGCCAAAAGTGGATTTTGTGAAAGTAAACATAGTTTCAAGGATGTTCTTCAAAACACTGGCTCAGGGCAGTTGATTTCATTGTTTCATGATGTTTTCATTAGAACCTGATGCGTACCCACCTTTACTGGTTTAATGTAGCCTTTTATGCACTTAAAATACGTTTCAGGCTTGAAAGAGGCCAAAAGTGGATTTTGTGAAAGTCAACATAGTTTCAGAAAACTGGCTTAGGGCAGTTGATTTCACTGTTTCATGATGTTTTCATTACAACCTGCTTACCCACCTTTACTGGTTTAGGGTACATTCTCAGCCTTTTATGCTCTTAAAATACATTTCAGGCTTGGAAGAGGCCAAAAGTGGATTTTCTGAAAGTCACACAGTTTCAAAGATTTTCTTCAAAAAAGTGGATTTTGTGAAAGTAAACAGTTTCCAAAAACTGGCTCAGGGCAGTTGATTTCACTGTTTCATGATGTTTTCATTACAACCTGCTTACCCACCTTTACTGGTTTAAGGTAGCCTTTTATGTTCTTAAAATACATTTCAGGCTTTAAAGAGGCCAAAAGTGGATTTTGTGAAAGTAAACATAGTTTCAAAACACTGGCTTAGGGCAGTTGATTTCACATTTTCATGATGTTGTCATTACAACCTGCTTACCCACCTTTACTGGTTTATGGTACATTCTCAGCCTTTTATGCTCTTAAAATACGTTTCAGGCTTGGAAGAGGCCAAAAGTGGATTTTGTGAAAGTAAACATAGTTTCAAAAAACTGGCTTAGGGCAGTTGATTTCACTGTTTCATGATGTTTTCGATAGAAACTGATTCTTACACACCTTTATTGGTTTACAGTACATTCTTAGCCTTTTATGCTCTTAAAATACGTTTCAGGCTTGGAAGAAAAGAAAAAAAGTGGATTTTGTGACAGTCAAAATACATTCAAAGGTTTTCTTCAAAAAACTGGCTCAGGGCAGTTCAGTTTCATGATGTTTTCATTAGAACCTGATGATTACCCACCTTTACTGGTTTACGGTACATTATCAGCCTTTTATGCTCTTAAAATACGTTTGAGGCTTGGAAGAGGCCAAAAGTGGATTTTGTAAAAGTAAACATAGTTTCAGAAAACTGGCTCAGGGCAGTTGATTTCACTGTTTCATGATGTTTTCATTACAACCTGCTTACCCACCTTTACTGGTTTACGGTACATTCTCAGCCTTTTCTGCTCTTAAAATACGTTTCAGGCTTGGAAGAGGCCAAAAGTGGATTTTGTGAAAGTAAACATAGTTTCAAGGATGTTCTTCAAAAAACTGGCGCAGGGCAGTTGATTTCACTGTTTCATGATGTTTTCATTACAACCTGCTTACCCACCTTTACTGGTTTACGGTACAATATCAGCCTTTTATGCTCTTAAAATACGTTTCAGGCTTGGAAGAGGCCAAAAGTGAATTTTCTGAAAGTCAACACAGTTTCAAAGATTTTCTTCAAAAAAGTGGATTTTGTGAAAGTAAACATAGTTTCAAAAAACTGGCTTAGGGCAGTTGATTTCACTGTTTCATGATGTTTTCATTACAACCTGCTTACCCACCTTTACTGGTTTAAGGTAGCCTTTTATGTTCTTAAAATACATTTCAGGCTTTAAAGAGGCCAAAAGTGGATTTTGTGAAAGTCAACATAGTTTCAAGGATGTTCTTTAAAAAACTGGCTCAGGGCAGTTGATTTCATTGTTTCATGATGTTTTCATTAGAACCTGATGCGTACCCACCTTTACTGGTTTAATGTAGCCTTTTATGCTCTTAAAATTCGTTTCAGGCTTGAAAGAGGCCAAAAGTGGATTTTGTGAAAGTAAACATAGTTTCAGAAAACTGGCTCAGGGCAGTTGATTTCACTGTTTCATGATGTTTTCATTACAACCTGCTTACTCACCTTTACTGGTTTACGGTACATTCTCAGCCTTTTCTGCTCTTAAAATACGTTTCAGGCTTGGAAAAGGCCAAAAGTGGATTTTGTGAAAGTAAACATAGTTTCAAAAAACTGGCTTAGGGCAGTTGATTTCACTATTTCATGATGTTTTCGATAGAAACTGATTCTTACACACCTTTATTGGTTCACGGTACATTCTTCGCCTTTTATGCTCTTAAAATATGTTTCAAGCTTGGAAGAAAAAAAAAAGAGTGGATTTAGTGACAATCAAAATACTTTCAAAGGTTTTCTTCAAAAAACTGGCTCAGGGCAGTTCAGTTTCATGATGTTTTCATTAGAACCTGATGATTACCCACCGTTACTGGTTTACGGTACATTCTCAGCCTTTTATGCTCTTAAAATACGTTTCAGGCTTGGAAGAGGCCAAAAGTGGATTTTGTGAAAGTAAACATAGTTTCAAGGATGTTCTTCAAAACACTGGCTCAGGGCAGTTGATTTCATTGTTTCATGATGTTTTCATTAGAACCTGATGCGTACCCACCTTTACTGGTTTAATGTAGCCTTTTATGTTGTTAAAATACGTTTCAGGCTTGAAAGAGGCCAAAAGTGGATTTTGTGAAAGTAAACATAGTTTCAAAAAACTGGCTTAGGGCAGTTGATTTCACTGTTTCATGATGTTTTCATTACAACCTGCTTACTCACCTTTACTGGTTTACGGTACATTCTCAGCCTTTTATGCTCTTAAAATACGTTTCAGGCTTGGAAAAGGCCAAAAGTGGATTTTGTGAAAGTCAACATAGTTTCAAGGATGTTCTTTAAAAAACTGGCTCAGGGCAGTTGATTTCATTGTTTCATGATGTTTTCATTAGAACCTGATGCGTACCCACCTTTACTGGTTTAATGTAGCCTTTTATGTTGTTAAAATACGTTTCAGGCTTGAAAGAGGCCAAAAGTGGATTTTGTGAAAGTAAACATAGTTTCAAAAAACTGGCTTAGGGCAGTTGATTTCACTGTTTCATGATGTTTTCATTACAACCTGCTTACTCACCTTTACTGGTTTACGGTACATTCTCAGCCTTTTATGCTCTTAAAATACGTTTCAGGCTTGGAAAAGGCCAAAAGTGGATTTTGTGAAAGTCAACATAGTTTCAAGGATGTTCTTTAAAAAACTGGCTCAGGGCAGTTGATTTCATTGTTTCATGATGTTTTCATTAGAACCTGATGCGTACCCACCTTTACTGGTTTAATGTAGCCTTTTATGTTGTTAAAATACGTTTCAGGCTTGAAAGAGGCCAAAAGTGGATTTTGTGAAAGTAAACATAGTTTCAAAAAACTGGCTTAGGGCAGTTGATTTCACTGTTTCATGATGTTTTCATTACAACCTGCTTACTCACCTTTACTGGTTTACGGTACATTCTCAGCCTTTTATGCTCTTAAAATACGTTTCAGGCTTGGAAAAGGCCAAAAGTGGATTTTGTGAAAGTCAACATAGTTTCAAGGATGTTCTTTAAAAAACTGGCTCAGGGCAGTTGATTTCATTGTTTCATGATGTTTTCATTAGAACCTGATGCGTACCCACCTTTACTGGTTTAATGTAGCCTTTTATGTTGTTAAAATACGTTTCAGGCTTGAAAGAGGCCAAAAGTGGATTTTGTGAAAGTAAACATAGTTTCAAAAAACTGGCTTAGGGCAGTTGATTTCACTGTTTCATGATGTTTTCATTACAACCTGCTTACTCACCTTTACTGGTTTACGGTACATTCTCAGCCTTTTCTGCTCTTAAAATACGTTTCAGGCTTGGAAAAGGCCAAAAGTGGATTTTGTGAAAGTAAACATAGTTTCAAGGATGTTCTTCAAAACACTGGCTCAGGGCAGTTGATTTCATTGTTTTATGATGTTTTCATTAGAACCTGATGCGTACCCACCTTTACTGGTTTAATGTAGCCTTTTATGCTATTAAAATACGTTTCAGGCTTGAAAGAGGCCAAAAGTGGATTTTGTGAAAGTAAACATAGTTTCAAAAAACTGGCTTAGGGCAGTTGATTTCACTGTTTCATGATGTTTTCATTACAACCTGCTTACTCACCTTTACTGGTTTACGGTACATTCTCAGCCTTTTCTGCTCTTAAAATACGTTTCAGGCTTGGAAAAGGCCAAAAGTGGATTTTGTGAAAGTAAACATAGTTTCAAGGATGTTCTTCAAAACACTGGCTCAGGGCAGTTGATTTCATTGTTTCATGATGTTTTCATTAGAACCTGATGCGTACCCACCTTTACTGGTTTAATGTAGCCTTTTATGCTATTAAAATACGTTTCAGGCTTGAAAGAGGCCAAAAGTGGATTTTGTGAAAGTAAACATAGTTTCAAAAAACTGGCTTAGGGCAGTTGATTTCACTGTTTCATGATGTTTTCATTACAACCTGCTTACTCACCTTTTCTGGTTTACGGTACATTCTCAGCCTTTTATACTCTTAAAATACGTTTCAAGCTTGGAAAAGGCCAAAAGTGGATTTTGTGAAAGTCAACATAGTTTCAAGGATGTTCTTTAAAAAACTGGCTCAGGGCAGTTGATTTCATTGTTTCATGATGTTTTCATTAGAACCTGCGTACCCACCTTTACTGGTTTAATGTAGCCTTTTATGCTATTAAAATATGTTTCAGGCTTGAAAGAGGCCAAAAGTGGATTTTGTGAAAGTAAACATAGTTTCAAAAAACTGGCTTCGGGCAGTTGATTTCACTGTTTCATGATGTTTTCGATAGAAACTGATTCTTACACACCTTTATTGGTTCACGGTACATTCTTCGCCTTTTATGCTCTTAAAATATGTTTCAAGCTTGGAAGAAAAAAAAAAGAGTGGATTTAGTGACAATCAAAATACTTTCAAAGGTTTACTTCAAAAAACATGCTCAGGGCAGTTCAGTTTCATGATGTTTTCATTAGAACCTGATGATTACCCACCGTTACTGGTTTACGGTACATTCTCAGCCTTTTATGCTCTTAAAATACGTTTCAGGCTTGGAAGAGGCCAAAAGTGGATTTTGTGAAAGTAAACATAGTTTCAAAAAACTGGCTTAGGGCAGTTGATTTCACTGTTTCATGATGTTTTCATTACAACCTGCTTACTCACCTTTACTGGTTTACGGTACATTCTCAGCCTTTTATGCTCTTAAAATACGTTTCAGGCTTGGAAAAGGCCAAAAGTGGATTTTGTGAAAGTCAACATAGTTTCAAGGATGTTCTTTAAAAAACTGGCTCAGGGCAGTTGATTTCATTGTTTCATGATGTTTTCATTAGAACCTGATGCGTACCCACCTTTACTGGTTTAATGTAGCCTTTTATGTTGTTAAAATACGTTTCAGGCTTGAAAGAGGCCAAAAGTGGATTTTGTGAAAGTAAACATAGTTTCAAAAAACTGGCTTAGGGCAGTTGATTTCACTGTTTCATGATGTTTTCATTACAACCTGCTTACTCACCTTTACTGGTTTACGGTACATTCTCAGCCTTTTCTGCTCTTAAAATACGTTTCAGGCTTGGAAAAGGCCAAAAGTGGATTTTGTGAAAGTAAACATAGTTTCAAGGATGTTCTTCAAAACACTGGCTCAGGGCAGTTGATTTCATTGTTTTATGATGTTTTCATTAGAACCTGATGCGTACCCACCTTTACTGGTTTAATGTAGCCTTTTATGCTATTAAAATACGTTTCAGGCTTGAAAGAGGCCAAAAGTGGATTTTGTGAAAGTAAACATAGTTTCAAAAAACTGGCTTAGGGCAGTTGATTTCACTGTTTCATGATGTTTTCATTACAACCTGCTTACTCACCTTTACTGGTTTACGGTACATTCTCAGCCTTTTCTGCTCTTAAAATACGTTTCAGGCTTGGAAAAGGCCAAAAGTGGATTTTGTGAAAGTAAACATAGTTTCAAGGATGTTCTTCAAAACACTGGCTCAGGGCAGTTGATTTCATTGTTTCATGATGTTTTCATTAGAACCTGATGCGTACCCACCTTTACTGGTTTAATGTAGCCTTTTATGCTATTAAAATACGTTTCAGGCTTGAAAGAGGCCAAAAGTGGATTTTGTGAAAGTAAACATAGTTTCAAAAAACTGGCTTAGGGCAGTTGATTTCACTGTTTCATGATGTTTTCATTACAACCTGCTTACTCACCTTTTCTGGTTTACGGTACATTCTCAGCCTTTTATGCTCTTAAAATACGTTTCAGGCTTGGAAAAGGCCAAAAGTGGATTTTGTGAAAGTCAACATAGTTTCAAGGATGTTCTTTAAAAAACTGGCTCAGGGCAGTTGATTTCATTGTTTCATGATGTTTTCATTAGAACCTGCGTACCCACCTTTACTGGTTTAATGTAGCCTTTTATGCTATTAAAATATGTTTCAGGCTTGAAAGAGGCCAAAAGTGGATTTTGTGAAAGTAAACATAGTTTCAAAAAACTGGCTTCGGGCAGTTGATTTCACTGTTTCATGATGTTTTCGATAGAAACTGATTCTTACACACCTTTATTGGTTCACGGTACATTCTTCGCCTTTTATGCTCTTAAAATATGTTTCAAGCTTGGAAGAAAAAAAAAAGAGTGGATTTAGTGACAATCAAAATACTTTCAAAGGTTTACTTCAAAAAACATGCTCAGGGCAGTTCAGTTTCATGATGTTTTCATTAGAACCTGATGATTACCCACCGTTACTGGTTTACGGTACATTCTCAGCCTTTTATGCTCTTAAAATACGTTTCAGGCTTGGAAGAGGCCAAAAGTGGATTTTGTGAAAGTCAACATAGTTTCAAGGATGTTCTTCAAAAAACTGGCTCAGGGCAGTTGATTTCATTGTTTCATGATGTTTTCATTAGAACCTGATGCGTACCCACCTTTACTGGTTTAATGTAGCCTTTTATGCTCTTAAAATACGTTTGAGGCTTGGAAGAGGCCAAAAGTGGATTTTGTGAAAGTAAACATAGTTTCAAAAAACTGGCTTAGGGCAGTTGATTTCACTGTTTCATGATGTTTTCATTACAACCTCCTCACCCACCTTTACTGGTTTACGGTACATTCTCAGCCTTTTCTGCTCTTAAAATACGTTTCAGGCTTGGAAAAGGCCAAAAGTGGATTTTGTGAAAGTAAACATAGTTTCAAGGATGTTCTTCAAAACACTGGCTCAGGGCAGTTGATTTCATTGTTTCATGATGTTTTCATTAGAACCTGATGCGTACCCACCTTTACTGGTTTAATGTAGCCTTTTATGCTCTTAAAATTCGTTTCAGGCTTGAAAGAGGCCAAAAGTGGATTTTGTGAAAGTAAACATAGTTTCAGAAAACTGGCTCAGGGCAGTTGATTTCACTGTTTCATGATGTTTTCATTACAACCTGCTCACCCACCTTTACTGGTTTACGGTACATTCTCAGCCTTTTCTGCTCTTAAAATACGTTTCAGGCTTGAAAGAGGCCAAAAGTGGATTTTGTGAAAGTAAACATAGTTTCAAAAAACTGGCTTAGGGCAGTTGATTTCACTGTTTCATGATGTTTTCGATAGAAACTGATTCTTACACACCTTTATTGGTTCACGGTACATTCTTCGCCTTTTATGCTCTTAAAATATGTTTCAAGCTTGGAAGAAAAAAAAAAGAGTGGATTTAGTGACAATCAAAATACTTTCAAAGGTTTACTTCAAAAAACATGCTCAGGGCAGTTCAGTTTCATGATGTTTTCATTAGAACCTGATGATTACCCACCGTTACTGGTTTACGGTACATTCTCAGCCTTTTATGCTCTTAAAATACGTTTCAGGCTTGGAAGAGGCCAAAAGTGGATTTTGTGAAAATCAACATAGTTTCAGAAAACTGGCTCAGGGCAGTTGATTTCACTGTTTCATGATGTTTTCATTACAACCTGCTCACCCACCTTTACTGGTTTACGGTACATTCTCAGCCTTTTATGCTCTTAAAATACGTTTCAGGCTTGGAAGAGGCCAAAAGTGGATTTTGTGAAAGTCAACATAGTTTCAAGGATGTTCTTCAAAAAACTGGCTCAGGGCAGTTGATTTCATTGTTTCATGATGTTTTCATTAGAACCTGATGCGTACCCACCTTTACTGGTTTAATGTAGCCTTTTATGCTCTTAAAATACGTTTGAGGCTTGGAAGAGGCCAAAAGTGGATTTTGTGAAAGTAAACATAGTTTCAAAAAACTGGCTTAGGGCAGTTGATTTCACTGTTTCATGATGTTTTCATTACAACCTCCTCACCCACCTTTACTGGTTTACGGTACATTCTCAGCCTTTTCTGCTCTTAAAATACGTTTCAGGCTTGGAAAAGGCCAAAAGTGGATTTTGTGAAAGTAAACATAGTTTCAAGGATGTTCTTCAAAACACTGGCTCAGGGCAGTTGATTTCATTGTTTCATGATGTTTTCATTAGAACCTGATGCGTACCCACCTTTACTGGTTTAATGTAGCCTTTTATGCACTTAAAATACGTTTCAGGCTTGAAAGAGGCCAAAAGTGGATTTTGTGAAAGTCAACATAGTTTCAGAAAACTGGCTTAGGGCAGTTGATTTCACTGTTTCATGATGTTTTCATTACAACCTGCTTACCCACCTTTACTGGTTTAGGGTACATTCTCAGCCTTTTATGCTCTTAAAATACATTTCAGGCTTGGAAGAGGCCAAAAGTGGATTTTCTGAAAGTCACACAGTTTCAAAGATTTTCTTCAAAAAAGTGGATTTTGTGAAAGTAAACAGTTTCCAAAAACTGGCTCAGGGCAGTTGATTTCACTGTTTCATGATGTTTTCATTACAACCTGCTTACCCACCTTTACTGGTTTAAGGTAGCCTTTTATGTTCTTAAAATACATTTCAGGCTTTAAAGAGGCCAAAAGTGGATTTTGTGAAAGTAAACATAGTTTCAAAACACTGGCTTAGGGCAGTTGATTTCACATTTTCATGATGTTGTCATTACAACCTGCTTACCCACCTTTACTGGTTTATGGTACATTCTCAGCCTTTTATGCTCTTAAAATACGTTTCAGGCTTGGAAGAGGCCAAAAGTGGATTTTGTGAAAGTAAACATAGTTTCAAAAAACTGGCTTAGGGCAGTTGATTTCACTGTTTCATGATGTTTTCGATAGAAACTGATTCTTACACACCTTTATTGGTTTACAGTACATTCTTAGCCTTTTATGCTCTTAAAATACGTTTCAGGCTTGGAAGAAAAGAAAAAAAGTGGATTTTGTGACAGTCAAAATACATTCAAAGGTTTTCTTCAAAAAACTGGCTCAGGGCAGTTCAGTTTCATGATGTTTTCATTAGAACCTGATGATTACCCACCTTTACTGGTTTACGGTACATTATCAGCCTTTTATGCTCTTAAAATACGTTTGAGGCTTGGAAGAGGCCAAAAGTGGATTTTGTAAAAGTAAACATAGTTTCAGAAAACTGGCTCAGGGCAGTTGATTTCACTGTTTCATGATGTTTTCATTACAACCTGCTTACCCACCTTTACTGGTTTACGGTACATTCTCAGCCTTTTCTGCTCTTAAAATACGTTTCAGGCTTGGAAGAGGCCAAAAGTGGATTTTGTGAAAGTAAACATAGTTTCAAGGATGTTCTTCAAAAAACTGGCGCAGGGCAGTTGATTTCACTGTTTCATGATGTTTTCATTACAACCTGCTTACCCACCTTTACTGGTTTACGGTACAATATCAGCCTTTTATGCTCTTAAAATACGTTTCAGGCTTGGAAGAGGCCAAAAGTGGATTTTCTGAAAGTCAACACAGTTTCAAAGATTTTCTTCAAAAAAGTGGATTTTGTGAAAGTAAACATAGTTTCAAAAAACTGGCTTAGGGCAGTTGATTTCACTGTTTCATGATGTTTTCATTACAACCTGCTTACCCACCTTTACTGGTTTACGGTACATTCTCAGCCTTTTATGCTCTTAAAATACGTTTCAGGCTTGGAAGAAGTGGATTTTGTGACAGTCAATATAGTTTCAAAGATTTTCTTCAAAAAACTGGCGCAGGGCAGTTGATTTCACTGTTTCATGATGTTTTCATTACAACCTGCTTACCCACCTTTACTGGTTTACGGTACAATATCAGCCTTTTATGCTCTTAAAATACGTTTCAGGCTTGGAAGAGGCCAAAAGTGAATTTTCTGAAAGTCAACACAGTTTCAAAGATTTTCTTCAAAAAAGTGGATTTTGTGAAAGTAAACATAGTTTCAAAAAACTGGCTTAGGGCAGTTGATTTCACTGTTTCATGATGTTTTCATTACAACCTGCTTACCCACCTTTACTGGTTTAAGGTAGCCTTTTATGTTCTTAAAATACATTTCAGGCTTTAAAGAGGCCAAAAGTGGATTTTGTGAAAGTAAACATAGTTTCAAAACACTGGCTTAGGGCAGTTGATTTCACATTTTCATGATGTTTTCATTACAACCTGCTTACCCACCTTTACTGGTTTATGGTACATTCTCAGCCTTTTATGCTCTTAAAATACGTTTCAGGCTTGGAAGAAGCCAAAAGTGGATTTTGTGAAAGTAAACATAGTTTCAAAAAACTGGCTTAGGGCAGTTGATTTCACTGTTTCATGATGTTTTCGATAGAAACTGATTCTTACACACCTTTATTGGTTTACAGTACATTCTTAGCCTTTTATGCTCTTAAAATACGTTTCAGGCTTGGAAGAAAAGAAAAAAAGTGGATTTTGTGACAGTCAAAATACATTCAAAGGTTTTCTTCAAAAAACTGGCTCAGGGCAGTTCAGTTTCATGATGTTTTCATTAGAACCTGATGATTACCCACCTTTACTGGTTTACGGTACATTATCAGCCTTTTATGCTCTTAAAATACGTTTGAGGCTTGGAAGAGGCCAAAAGTGGATTTTGTAAAAGTAAACATAGTTTCAGAAAACTGGCTCAGGGCAGTTGATTTCACTGTTTCATGATGTTTTCATTACAACCTGCTTACCCACCTTTACTGGTTTACGGTACATTCTCAGCCTTTTCTGCTCTTAAAATACGTTTCAGGCTTGGAAGAGGCCAAAAGTGGATTTTCTGAAAGTCAACACAGTTTCAAAGATTTTCTTCAAAAAAGTGGATTTTGTGAAAGTAAACATAGTTTCAAAAAACTGGCTTAGGGCAGTTGATTTCACCGTTTCATGATGTTTTCATTACAACCTGCTTACCCACCTTTACTGGTTTAAGGTAGCCTTTTATGTTCTTAAAATACATTTCAGGCTTTAAAGAGGCCAAAAGTGGATTTTGTGAATGTAAACATAGTTTCAGAAAACTGGCTCAGGGCAGTTGATTTCACTTTTTCATGATGTTTTCATTACAACCTGCTTACCCACCTTTACTGGTTTACGGTACATTCTCAGCCTTTTATGCTCTTAAAATACGTTTCA